>NC_064861.1:95300023-95900023 GCF_024139225.1 Suncus etruscus
TTTTATTCTGCCTCAGCCAGAGCCAAGCTGAACAGTTCCTGCAAAGCCAGGAAATGAATCATTAAGCTAAGTGAATTCACTTCCTTACACTGGCCCTGCCAGAAACTCGGTCTTTCCAGACCTTCCCAGATTCCATGGTCTCCATCTGGAAGCTGTCAGGCTGAGCTAGGGAGCACCCGGGAAATGGCTCTGTCTGCATGCAGGGGGCCTGGGTTCGATTCCCCAGCGCAGACTGGTGTCCCCTGGTCACAGAGCCAGAAAGGACCCTGAGCAGAATAGGAAGACGCAAAGAGACCATGCCAGGACTTGTTCCCTTGCTTCATAATTTTCTTTCTTTTTTCGAGGGGAAGGGGTCACACTTGGTCCTGGTCAGGGCTCACTCCTGACTGGACTCAGAAAGCTTTATGCCTTGGGCCAAAGAGATAGCATGGAGGGAAGGTGTTTGCCTTGCATGCAGAAGGTTGGTGGTTCGAATCTCGGCATCCCAAATGGTCCCCTGAGCCTGCCAGGAGCGATTTCTGAGTGTGGAGCCAGGAGGAACCCCTGAGTTCTGCGTGGTGTGACCCCCCCCCAAAATAAAAGCGTTATGTCTTGCTGCAGATCGAACCCAGGTCAACTGTGTGCAAGGCAAGTGCCTTTTCAGCTATCTTCTCTCTAACCCTGACTTAAAATTCTGTTCTCTTTTTTGTTTTCTATTTTTTAGGGGGGGTTTTGGGCCAGTGCTCAGGGCTTTGCACTCAGAAATCACTCCTGGCAGGCTCAGGGGACCATATGGAATGGCAGGGATCGAACCCAGGGCCGTCCCAGGTCAGCCGCTTTGCCAGGCAAATGCCCTACCGCTGTGTTATCACTCAGACTTCTTTTTTTGATTTTTTTGAGGATTTTGGGGGGGGGGTTTGGGTCACATCCGGCAGCACTCAGGGGTTCCTCCTGGCTCTACGCTCAGAAATCACTCCTGGAAGGCTCAGGGGACCCTATGGGATGCCAGGATTCGAACCGCCATCCTTCTGCATGCAAGGCAAACGTCTTATCGCCATGCCATTTCTTCAGCCCTTGTTTTGTTCTTTGAGCCACACCTGGCCAGGGTCACAGATTACTCCTGGCTCTGCACTTCAGAATCATATCTGGGATCAGGGGGTAGCACAGTGGGGAGGGCATTTGCTTTGCATATGGCTGACCCAGGTTCGATCTCTGGCTTCCCATTGCAAGCTCCGAATTCAAGATCCATCCCACAGAGACCATCGAGAAGATTAATAACACTGCAATAGGGCATGGACATTTATTTACCAGTATGCAGGGGTCACCCTCGAAGGCAATGACCTCCTTTTAATAGGTTTACAGAGACTTCAAAAATCAGTGACTTCAACCTTTAAGTTGATTGGCTGTTGTGTGGGGTGTTTCCTATATGGCTGGATAGCTAGAGTGGGATATTGTTTATGTTTGATTTTTAAATTTATTTTTGTTTTTTTTTGGGGGGGGGCCACACCCGGCTGTGTTCAGAGGTTCCTTTATACCCAGCTCAGAAATTGCTCCTGGCAGGCTTGGGGATCATATGGGATGCTGGGATTTGAACCCAGGCCTGTCCCAGGTCAGCAGCATGCAAGGAAAACAAACGCCCTACCGCTGTGCTATCTCTCCAGCTCCCAGACTGGAATGTTGTCTTTTTTTTTAAGGTCTTTGGGGCTTGCGTCAAATGAAGTAGTAGAGGAGGGGCTTGGACACCCACTGGGCGCCTGTGACCTTGTCCACCCGCAGGCTCTCGGGTGTTATTAGTTTATCTAATTGTTTTGGCACAGTGCCTTCCAAATTGCTGGAACTGGCTCTTCTGGCCTAGTCCCTTCTGCCACATATCTGAGGCCTGCCATGGCGGTCTTTATGTCTAAGGCAAAGCCAAGGTTACATGAGCAAAGGGCAGTTGGTTCCAAACTTACATTCCCTCTGGCTTTTAACACCATGTGGTCTTCCAAACATGCCAGGAGTGATTTTGGTAACCCCTGAGCACCACCAGGTGTGGCCCCCAAAACAAAAACAGACAAAAATCAAGAATCACTCCACCATTACTCCTGGCTGTGCTCCAGGGACCCTAGGGGATGCCAGGGATCGAACCCGGGTCAGCCACATACAAGGTATAAATGCTCTCCCTGCAGGAGCTATAGCCAAGCCCTGACTTACAATAATCTTTTGTTTGTTTTGTTTTGGTTTTTTGGGCCACACCCAGTGGCGCTCAGGGGTTACTACTGGCTCTGCGCTCAGAAATCGCTCCTGGCTGGCTCGGGGGACCATATGGAATGCCAGGGATCAAACCACCATCTGTCCTGGATCAGCTGCGTGCAAGGCAACTGCCCTGCAGCTGTGCTCTCCGGCCTCTCAATGATCTTAAAGATAATTTCTTGCATGTATAAACCCACACCAACCACAGGATGCCCATTTCCTCCACCAAACACCCCTTCTCCCCCCGCCCCCCAATACCCCTTCAGTTCTGTGGCATCAACTGTACTTCTGTTGGGGCTGGAGAGATAGCAGGTAGCTGACCTGGGTTCGATCCCTGGCATCCCATAGGGTCCCCCAAGCCTACTAGAAATGATTCCTGAGCCTAGAGCCAGGAATAGGCCCTGAGAACCACTGGGTATGACCCTCAAAACAACAAAGAATTGCAGATCAGTAACGTGGTAGGACAAGTGCCCTGGAGGTCCTCTGGACCCTTTGTCCACCTACTGGGGGGGGGGTGGATGGCTCATGTCTGGCACCCCAAGGGAACCCCCGGAGTGGACAGAGACCAGCGAGGGGGGTCACGGAGTCTGGAATAAAGAGAGGCACTGTGTCCCTCTGTGTCCTCCTCCCTCCCCATGTGGTCTGCCCAGGTACTGAAAGCCGCATTCATGTCTGGGCCTCCCAAGCCCCACCCCGGATGGCTGCTGGTCCAGCAGCTGGGTGTCTGAGCACCTCCCACAGTCATACAGGCACAGAGGCCCGTTTGCAGGATCTGGGCACAGGCTGGGTAAACAGACACTTTGGAGTGTGCTCCAACCGCTGGCCTGGCACAGGGTGGCACTTGTCAGCCTGGCTCTCGTGGGCGATTCTGGTTTCCGGGCTTCGCTCTCTGACCCCGAGCTCTGCCCCAGTGCCCGGCAGAGGGACAGATGTGGGAGTCAGGCAGGGAGGGGCTCGGAGCACGCTGGCAGAGAGGATACGGGTAGGGTGGGGGCTACCCCCGCCCCTACCCTGCTTGCCACCAAGCGCATTTACACACATCCCTGTTCTGGGGGGACAGCCTCAGCACCTCGGGGTGTGGCTGGCCCAACATACCCCCTCCCGCAAAAAAAGGGGGGGGGCAAAAAAGGGGAAACAATGCTTTTAGTATCAGTGGAGAGGTGGAGCAAGAAGAAAAACCCGCAGTAACCCCACAATGCGCCTTCTTTGTCCACCTGGGTGCGGGGTGGGTGGGATTTGTCCCAGGGACAGGGCACCCAGACCTGGCGCTGAAGGGGTCCCCCAAACACCTTCCCATCCTTCCCATCCCCCCCCCCCAGAGCTGCAGAGCGCACGCGCCAGGCACCCCCATTCCCACCACCATACTCCGGCCTCTCCACCTCTCAGGACGCGGGCGGGTTCGGACGGAGCCTGGGAACCCCCAGCAGCCCCCCAGTCTGCAACCGAGTCCGGGACCCTCCGCAGAACCCGCCCGCCCTGCTGAGGACCCTTCCCAAAAAGCGCCTTTACGCGCGCGCGTCCCGGGAAGGTGCAGAGCCAGGCCGCGCCCCAAAGCCAAAGCCGCGCCAGCCTGGGCGACCTCAACGCTGCGGTGAGTCAGTGCGGAGGGAAAAAGAGGGGGGTCCTCGCGATCCTGCAACCCTCAAAGCCGAGCTGGCCTCGCGGGGACCCCTTTTCCCCGGGATTACAGGCCTGAAAGCCTCCCCCAAGATTGGGGAGCTCGCCCTGCGTCCTGCGTCCTGGCGCGCGCCTGGAGGCCTAGATTCTGCGCGCCGAGAAAGATTCTTTCTCAGCGCCCCAGATCCAGATGCGGGAATGCGGCGCCCCCATTCATCGTCCACCGCAGCCAATACCCTATGGGGCGTTTTGGGGTGCATTGAGCTTTTGGGGGGAGTCTCCAAGCTCCCCTTAAACCTATAGAAATTGACATCGTGATCGGAGAGGCTCGGAGGCTTCCTCCAAGGGCTCTTCTTTCTGCCCCGGTACTCCGGAGCGCACCGCTCGACCCCCTCCCCACCAGATGTGCATTCCAGATGTGCAATCCAGATGTGGCGGATCTCAGGCGTCCCCATCTCCAGGAAGCGGGGCTGGAGGCGACGTGCAGGGCCGGGCGGGGCGGGAGGACACCCAGCTTGGGGGATCCGGGCTGGGGGCTGCGGCCAAACAAATGCACAACAGCCGGTTGTCCCGGCAACGGCCTTGGCCGGTCTCCCCGGGAGCCGGGGCGCCTCGGTCTGAGCTGACCGCTGTTGTGGCGCCGTGTTTGGTCGCCCCGGCAACGGGCCCTAGACCCCGCCCATGTGGGTGTGGTTAGGAGCGGCTCCACCCACAAAGAGGCGTGACCTAAGGGTCACTCCGCCCACCCGCCCCACCCCGGCCGCTGGACCCGGGAGGCCGCATCGGTCCCCCCAAACCTCGCCTGCAGCCGCCCAGACTCACGAGGCGAGGTGAGGCTGCGGGGAGCCGCCGGGGGGCGCGGGAGGCTGGAGGGGGAGACCCCGGTCCACGCGTTCGAATCCTCGAGAGGCCGGGGCGGGGTTGGGATGGAGGCCTGCGCCCTAGGGCTGGGCACCGCAAGCCTGATGGAGGGAAGTGGGAGGGGGCTCCCCCGGACCCCGGTGGTCTGAGGATGGGGGGCTGGGTGAAGGGGGTCTAGATCTGGGTCTGAAGGAGGAGGCTGGGGTCTGTAGCCCAGGGACTGATGGAAGAAATAAGGCTGGGTGTGAACCCCAGAGGTGGAGGGAGGAGGCTGGGGGGAATCTGGGTCCCTGGGTTTCAGGAATGAGGGTGGGGTGTGTACCCCAGGATCTGAGGGAGGAAGCTGGGGGGCACTTGGACCTTTGGGCCTGAAGGAGGAGGCTGGGGTCTGTAGCCCAAGCACTGAGGGCAAAATAAGAGGCTGGGACACGTGTCCCAGGGCTGGAGGAAGCCTGGGGACATGTGGGTCTTTGGGTCTAGGGAGGAGGCTGGGGTCTGTAGCCCAGGGTTTTAGGGAGGAGGCTGGGGGGGTGGGCTGGGTCTGTGGGCCTGAGGAAGAAGGCTGGAGTCTGTAGCCCAGGCACTGAAGGAAGAGGCTTGGTGTGTACCCCAGAATGTAGGGAGGAGGCTGGGGGGCGGGTCTGGGTCTGAAGGAGGAGGCTGGGGTGTGTACCCCAGGGTTGGAGGGAGGAGGCTGGGGGGAAGCTGGGTCTCTGGGTTGGAGGGAGGAGGCTGGAGGGGGTCTGGGTCGGTGGATCTAGGGAGGAGAGAGTCTGTACCTCAAGGTCTGAGGGAGGAGGCTGGGGTGTGTCTGGGTCTTTGAGTCTGAGGGAGGAGGCTGGGGTGTGTACCCCAGGGTTGGAGGGAGGAGGCTGGGGGGGCAATTTTGACCTTTGGGTCTGAGGGAGGAGGCTGGGGTCTGTACCCCAGGATCAGAGGAAGGAAACTGGGGGTAAACCTGGGTCTTTGGGTCTAGGGAGGAGGCTGGAGTCTGTAGCCCAGGGTCCGAGGAAAGAGGCTGGGGGGCTCTGGGCCTGAAGGAGAAAGGGGTCTGTACCCCAAGCATGGAGGGAGGAGGCTTGGGGGGTCTGGGTCTTTGGGTATGAGGGAGGAGGCTGGGGTCTGTACCCCAAGGTCTGAGGGAGGAGGCTAGGGTCTGTACCCCAGGGATGGAGGGAATAAGCTGGGGTGTGAACCCCAGAGTTAGGGAGGAGGCTTGGGGACATCTAGGTCTGTGGGCCTGGAGGAGGAGGCTGGGATCTGTACCCCAGACTTGGAGGGAGGACGCTGCCAAGTGCCTGGAGTTGGTGGGCTGGGTTTCGGGGTGTCGCTGAACTTCTAACCCATCTGGGGACAAAACCAGGCGGGAGAGGGCCCGGAGAGATAGCACAGCGGCGTTTGCCTTGCAAGCAGCCTATCCAGGACCTAAGGTGGTTGGTTCGAATCCCGGTGTCCCATAGGGTCCCCCGTGCCTGCCAGGAGCTATTTCTGAGCAGACAGCCAGGAGTGACCCCTGAGCACCGCCGGGTGTGGCCCAAAAAGAAAAAAAAACAAAACAAAAAAAAAAACAGGCGGGAGGAGCCGGTCCGGGGTGCGCGGAGTGAACCCCGCGTTCTGGGGCGTGGCAGGCAGCCGCGGGAGGCGGCCCGGGCGCTGCGGGGCGCGGGCCGGGGGCCTCCCTGGCCCTCCCCTTGCGCCTCTCCCGCTGCGCATTCCTGCGCCCCGACGTCAGGCCGGCGGGCTGCGGGGGGCCGGGCGGTGGAGGGGTCCGGCCTGCAGGCGCGCCTGGGCGGGCTGGAGCCTCCGCCCTGGACGTAGCGTTTCGGGCTTCCCCGCGTCCCCACCCTCCAGCCTGCCCGGAATCCCCAGTGGGGCGCAGCCCGGCGCCCCCACCCCGGCCCGGCACATTCCTCCGGGCGCTGCGACTTCGGCCCTTATAAGGCCACATTGGGCCCGGCCCTGAGTGCGCGGAGGCCACGCCCCCAATCCCTGATGGCCGCGCCCCAGGTGCCTCCTCCAATCAGCGCCCGTCTAGCGCCGCGCTCCGCCCTCAATCTGCGCTGCTCCCGCCCCCAGGGTTCTCCTCCAATCCGCGCCGCCACAGAGTCTAGTCCCGCCCCTCCCCGGGCCAATCCGTGCCGGCGCTGCGCCTAGCTCCGCCCTCCAGGCGACCCTCGGTCCGCTACCTGGTTCCGCCCCAATCCGCGCGCGCAGACCACGCCCCCTTACCTATCTTTCAATCCGCGCTGGCCCCGCTCCTGATTCCCCGAGGGCCCCGCCCCCGTGTTTTTCCTCGAATCCGTGCCTCCGCAGAGTTTGGTCCCGCCCCTCCCTGGACCAACCCGCGCTTGCGCTGTGTAGTCCCCGCCCCTTTGTCGGCCTCGGCCACACCCCCGTCCTGCGCGGCCCCTGGGAAGGGGCGGGCGGCCCGTCTGTCTCTTTTTCTGCCCTGGCCTGGGCCTGGGCTGCGTGGACAGGGCGGGAGGGAGCGAGGCCGCCGCGGGCAGAGGCCGGGCCCAGCCGGACGCTGACGTTTCCTGTCGCCCCGCGGCCTTTCCAGGTGTCTGACCTCCAGCGCCGCACCTTCCTCCTTTGTCGGCCGGCCCGGACCTCGCCGCAGGTGAGTGCTTGCAGCTGCACTCGGGGTCTGCGGGAGGAGGGCTGCACCCCCCAATCTAAGGGTAGGGGAGGAGAGGCTGGACACCCCCAGGTTGGAGGGAGCAAGAGGGGGTGCACCCCTGGATCACATAGAGGAGGAGGAGCTGCACCCCTGGATCAGATGGAGGAGGAGTCGCACCCCTGGATCATGTGGAGGAAGAGGAGCTGCACCCCTGGATCTGATCGAGGAGGATCTCCACCTTTGGGTCTCAGGGTGGAGGAGCTGCATCCCAGGGTTTGGGGGACCCCCGAGGCACCTCTTTTACTTTTCTCCAGTGCAGACCTGGAGTCTGGGCGAGCACATAGTAGGGCCCAGCAGGACCAGGTGTGATTTCCTTGCCTGGCCCTTGCTCCAGACACAGACACACACACAGACACACACACACACAGACACATACACACACACACACAGACACACATACCTGGCCCTTGCTCCAGACACAGACACACACACACACATACACACACACACACACACACACACACACACCCCTGGCCCTTGCTCCAGACACAGACACACACAGACACACACACTGTATTTTATTTCCTGTCTGGAGAGGCCCTACGGGCCTAAAGGCTTTCCGGGAGATCCGGGAAGAGAAAATTCAAGGCCTTGGGTGACTTTGCCACACTGCCCGCCACCTGGCCAGCACCAGTTCCCTGGGGCTGGAATTACGGAGGGCCCTGGGTTCGGGAAGGGGTTGCAGACACACACACACACACACACACACACCAGGATCTGGACACACATAACACCTCCAGGGTCTGGACACACACACACACACACACACACACCAGGATCTGGACACACATAACACCTCCAGGGTCTGGACACACACACACACACACACACAGGCACCTCCAGGGTCTGCAGGATCTGGATGGGCCCCCCTGAGGATAGGGAACTGGTGACACGCAGGAGGAAGCTGGATTTCTATATGAAAGGGTGTAAGGGGTGTGGCTGACCACAAAACCCCCGCTTTGCAGAAGAGACAGGCAGCAATGAATTAATTCCCTGGGAGAAGGGATCCTGAGAGCAGATCCCAGCTGGAAAAGGGAGACTGGAAGCACTAACCACTAGCCACGGGGACGGCAGAGCTGGACACTAGGGGCATGCGACTGACCAGGACCTTGAGTCTTAGAAGGAAGTGGGGTGCAAAATGCCGACACACAGGGGAAGTGGAAAGACCGGATAGCAGTCAGTAAAATGTCATGGGGCCGGAGAGATAGCATGGAGGCAAGGCTTTTGCCTTGCATGCAGAAGGTCATTGGTTCGAATCCTGGCATCCCACGCGGTCCCCCGAGCCTGCCAGGGAGCGATTTCTGATGAGAGTGGAGCCAGGAGGAACCCCTGAGCACTGCCGGGTGTGACTCAAAAACAAACAAACAAACAGACAACAAAAAAAGATGTCATCTCCTGGGGGTGGAACTAATTTGGGGTAGAATCTCCAATTATGTGGGAGGCAGCCCGATTGTGCTCAGGCCTCAATCCTGGAGGGGTTGAGGGGACCCTATGTGGTGCTGGGGATCAAACCTGGGCAAGCTGCATGCGAGGCCAGGACATTCCCTGCTGGCCTGTCTGGAGTGCAGAGGTTTGGTTTGGGGAGCGCAGAGAGTTTAGGAGACGGAAAGGGGGGCAGGCCTTTAGCTTCTTTTTGAATTTGCTAATTCACATTACCCCAGGTCCTGGTTTGTGGGGTCCTGGGAGGGGAACCCTTTCTTCTCTTCCCTTCGCCCTCCGAATTCAGACGCCCCCTCCGCTCACTCTCCCACAGCCATGCCGGTGACCGTCACCCGCACCACCGTCACCACCACCACCACGTCGTCCTCCGGCCTGGGCTCCCCCACCATCGTGGGGTCCCCGCGGGCGCTGACGCAGCCCCTGGGCCTCCTGCGGCTGCTGCAGCTGCTCTGCACCTGCATCGCCTTCTCGCTGGTGGCCAGCGTGAACGCCTGGGCGGGCTTCATGGCCAACTGGTGCATGTTCACTTGGTGCTTCTGCTTCGCCATGACGCTGGTCATCCTCCTGGTGGAACTCGCCGGGCTGCAGGCCCGCTTCCCGCTGTCCTGGCGGAACTTCCCCATCACCTACGCCTGCTACGCCGCCCTCTTCTGCCTCTCGGCCTCCATCATCTACCCCACCACCTACGCCCAGTTCCTGCATCACGGCACCACCCGGAACCACGCCATCGCCGCCACCGCCTTCTCCTGCATCGCCTTCGTGGCCTACGCCACCGAGGTGGCCTGGACTCGGGCCCGGCCCGGAGAGATCACGGGCTACATGGCCACCGTGCCCGGGCTGCTGAAGGTGCTGGAGACCTTCGTGGCCTGCATCATCTTCGCCTTCATCAGCGAGCCCGGCCTGTACCAGCGACACCCGGCCCTGGAGTGGTGCGTGGCCGTCTACGCCATCTGCTTCATCCTGGCCGCCGTGGCCATCCTGCTGAACCTGGGCGAGTGCACCAACGCCCTGCCCATCCCCTTCCCCACCTTCCTTTCGGGGCTCGCCCTGCTCTCCGTGCTCCTCTATGCCACCGCCCTGGTCATCTGGCCGCTCTACCAGTTCGATGAGAAATATGGGGGCAAGTCACGGCGATCCTACGACCCTTACTGTGGCAGCAGCCACTATAAGGATCTGTGCAACTGGGATCGGCGCCTGGCCGTGGCCATCCTCACAGCCATCAACTTTCTGGCCTACCTTGCCGATCTGGTGTATTCCTCCCGCCTGGTCTTTGTGCGAGTCTGAGGTTCCCAAAGCCACCCCCTCTTCCTTCTCCCGCCACCCACGGGTGCTTACTCCCTACCCCTCCTCTGCTCTATCGCCACCACTGGCTTTTTCTCTCCTGCCCCAACACTCCCAACACTTTCTCCTCTGGCCCCTCCCCACACTCCCACTTTCAAAGGTGCTGAGTTCTTCCCCCCCCCCCCAAAATACACATATCCTCTTTCCTGCCCCCTATTCATACATACCCTCTGCCCCCATCTCGGGGTGCATCATTGCCAAAGCATGCCTGCCCCGCCTTGGCTGTGCCTTAGTCTGTACGGATGTGAGTTTGGGGCTGGGGTGGGGTGCGTAGCTAGGGGTTGCCCCCCCCCCCTTTTTTTTACCAGAGAAGAGAGGGCATACAGCCTTACTTCCCCTTTAAAACAATGGTTTATGGGACCCAGGGCCATGGCACAGTAGGGAGGGCGTTTCCTTTGTACATGGCCAATCTGGGTTTCATTCACAGTACCCCATAGGGCCCCCAGAGCCTGCCAGGAATAAATTCTGAGCACAAAGCCAGCAGTAAGCCTTGAACACCACTGGTGTGGCCTCAAAACCAAAAACCAAAAGAACAATATGAGAGCCGAAGTAGTATAGCAGGGAGGGTATTTGCCTCGCATGTGGCTCACCCAGGTTCCATCTCTGGCACCCATAGCATCACAGAAACACCCCTGAGCAATGCCAGGTGGACCCCCCCCAAAAAAAAAAGAGTTTGGAGGGTGACATGGAAAATCCCCGTTGTACACGACTCACCCCTGATCTGGGTGCTGCCTAAAAGCCCGCTCACCTGCAACCCCTTCCCCCAAAAACTGAAGGTGGCTAAATTGCAGGAGACGGGAGGCAGCCAGCATGGACCCAGGTCCCTGTCTGACCTGTCACCAGCAGTGGCTGGTGGGAATTGAGGACAAAGTCATGGCCCGTAGTACAGAAGGAGCTAGCCAAAAACCTTGAAGATAATGTTTGGAAATGAAGGATTTATGAGGGGCTTCGAGGTGGCCCCGAACCACCTCCTGGGTGCCCCAAATAGTGACAATACCCACCGACTGGACAGGAGGGACGTGGCCACTGCCAGCCTTAAAGGCAACACCTGCCCATTCTTGCCTGAGTCCAGAAGAGAGATTGACATGGGCCCACTTGAAGGGGAAGATTTTTGTTTTGAGCGTTTTTGGGTTTTTTTTTGTTGTTTTTTTTTTTTTGGTTTTGGTTTTCGTTTGTTTTGGGGTCACACTCGACAGCGCTCAGGGGTTTACTCCTGGCTCTATGCTCAGAAATCACTCCTGGCAGGCACAGGAAACCATATGGGATGCCGGGATTCGAACCACCAACCTGCATGCAAGGCAAACGCCTTACCTCCATGCTATCTCTCCGGCCCCATGTTTTTTTTGTGTGTGTGTTGTATGTGTGTATGTATTCGCCCTAGAGGGAGAATCGCCTTGCTTGTGTGTCTGTGTGTCAGAGCTGCTTCCTCCTGCTGCTTCCTGCTTCCCAAAGATTCATGCATCATATGATATATAGAAATGTATAAATATATTTTATTTTTTTTAAGTCCCTGGTACTTCCCAGCAGCCCCGGCTGTCACTCAGAGATGGAAGCGTGTCCCTTCTCCCACCCCCACACCCATCATGTTCAAGACTTTTTTTTTTAATTAAGCCTCAATATAAAGGGAAAAGAAAGAAAGATTCAAGCTGATTTGATGATGGTGGTGGAGGAGGGTTTGGGGAGACATCTCACAGGGGTTCTGGTGAGTCTGATGGGAGGTGGGATCGGGGGTCCACACCAGCAGAGCCGGGGAGAGAGGGCAGGAATAAAGTCAGTACCACCCCCAAAGCATTGGGGGCATCTCCTACCTCGGTACCCCTTTCTCTGAGTAGAGAACCCAGTTCTTGATTAGTCTGTCCATCAGCCAACCCACCTCAATACCCCTGCTTTCCCTCTCAGGTACCCGAGCAACTCAGTGTTGTTTTTTTTTTTTTCTTGTTTTTTGGGGGCACATCTGGCAGCGCTCAAGGGTTACTCCTGGCTCTATGCTCAAATCGCTCTCCTGGCAGGCTCGGGGGACCATATGAGATGCCGGGATTCAAACCACTGTCCTTCTGCATGCAAGGCAAACACCCTACCTTCATGCTCTCTCCCCGGCCCCAGCAAGTCAGTTTCCACTTGGTCTTCCCAGCCCCGCCTTCTCTGATGAGCATCATCCACATGGCCACTGCCCTCCCCAGTTCAAGCCTTCCATCTCTCCCCCTCCACAGACTGCCAACCCTCCCAGAGCGTCCCAGGCATTGGGAGTACCCCCCTACCTAGTTCCCGGCTCTTGTTCGGGTGTTACAGTGGTGCTCAGAGGTTACTTTCGGGTCTGTGCCTAGAGATCATTCCTATGGTTGGTCTTTGGAAACTAGATAGGGTGTCGGGGTGGCACCGCAGCCCACAAGTGACAATCTTTGTGCCATCTCTTCCCCATCAGATCTAATCTTGCCCTTGGTTTTTGATCTCCTTGTGCCATCTTGATAAAGATTTAAAGCTAAATGAGGGAGATGGGGGATAGCACAGCAGAGAAGGTGTTTGCTTTGCACGTGTCTGACCCAGGTTCAATCCCTAGCATCCCAGATGGTCTCCCGAACCTGCCAGGAATCGTTTCTGAGTGCAGAGTCAGGAATAACCCCCTGAGTAGGCCAAAACAAAAAATCCTCAGCCATCAATATACCCCATACAGGCATCCGCTCAGCCCTCTAGCTGGAGAATCACAGATATCTATGGGGCCGGAGTGATACCACAGTTTAATGGCATTTGCCTTGCACGCGGCTGACCCGGGAGGGACTCAGGTTCGAACCCTGGCATTCCATATAGTCACCCGAGCACAGAGTCCCGAGTAACCCCTGAGTGCCACCGGGTGTGGCTTTCCATCAAAGGATCACATATCTGGGGCCAAAGCGATAGCATAGCGGTTGGGCATTTGCCTTGCATGCAGCTGACCTTGGGTGGACCTGGGTTTGATTTCTGGCAAGCTTGCCAGGAGTAACCCCTGAGCGCCGCTGGGTGTAGCCCCAAAACCAACACACACACACACACACACACACACACACACACACACACACACACAATCACAGCTATCTAAGAACTAGAAACACTAATATCTAAGCCCAGGAAATTTCCAGGAACAGCAGGACACGCCATCCCTTTTTGTTTTGTATTTGCTTTACTCTGAGCTCAGAGCTCACCCCTGGTGGTACACGGGAATCCCCTGGGAGGTCTTGGGCGAGGCTTAGCCCCTCTCTGGACCATGCCTCCAACCTTCATGTGCACCGTTGTTTTTTCTGTGGATTTTTTTCGGGGGGCAGACTCGGCGGTGCTTAGGGGTTCCTCCTGGCTCTGTGCTCAGGAATCACTCCTGGCAAGGCTCAGGGACCTTATGGGATGCCAGAGATCATACCCTGGTGGGCCGCATGCAAGGCAAACGCCAATCCTTCGCTCCAGCCCTACGTGCACCCCGTTTTCCGGCACCAACAATCGCAAAAAGTAGATTTCAGGGAGAAGTCCCACAGGGAGAGAAAGAGAGGTGAGTGCCAACTGGACCCCAGGCACTTTTGTGGGCGCAAGGAAGAATCTTCTTTTGCACTCTGCGGGGGTCCCCTCAAAGGGTCCCTAAATTCTGCACCATCTTCGTTCCCCACTCCGCATGCAGAAGCTCCTGCAAGGTCCCAGATCATTGGAAAGAAGCTGGTTGGCTAGCGCGTACACCTGGGAAAGACATCCTCTGCCCTGGGGAACGCAGGAAACCCCAAGTTTGGGGGTGTTAGGTGAGAACCCGGATTCTCACTCTCTCTCTCGGCGTGGGAAAGCCACATCCAACCCCCGCAAAGTCCAGGGAGGTGGGCGTGCGTGCGGCCCCGGGTATCCCGGCCCCATCCCACCTCGCGGGGCATGCTGGGAGACGTAGTTCTCGCCGGCGCCATGACAACTGCCGGTCCGTGAGCTCGGACTACAAGTACCAGGATGCACCGCGCGCTATTGGGGCGTTGTCCTTGGCAACAGAGATGGTCCAGCTGGAGAAGCGCTTGAGCTGGGGTGGGGGTGGATGGATGGATGGATGGATGGATGGATGGATGGATGGATGGATGGATGGATGGATGGATGGATGGATGGATGGATGGATGGATGGATGGATGGAGCGACCTGGGTGGGACAGACAGAATTCCAGAAAGAGGAAAACAAAGGGACTGAGTTGCATCATTGGAATCATGTGGAAGGAGGGGAGACCCCCACTAAAGGAGACTTGGGGGGGTGCGGGAGAGATAGGAGAGCAGAGAGGGCGCTGGCCTTGCACGCGGCCGACCCGGGTTCGATCCCCAACATCTCCTAGGTTTCCCCCTTGAGCCTTGCTAGGGGTGACTCCTCAGCGCAGAGCTAGGAGGAAAACCCTGAGTCCCGTCGGGTGTGTTCCCCCTACAAAAAAAAAATACAACCAAATAACAAATAAGTAAATAAACAACTTAGTAAATTAAAGAAATAGAGGATTGGAGAGATGGAGACAGAGATGGGAAGCAGCACAGAGGGAAACCCAAATCTACTCTGTCAGAGGGCAGAGATGGAAATGCAAAGTCAGAGATAGGAAGAGACACACAGAGAGAGGGAGAGATGTAAGGGGGGAGAGACAAGAGACAGGGCCAAAGCAGGCACAGGGACAGCACAGCAGGGGACAGACAAACGCAGAGACTGGGATGGGGACAGAGACAGAAACAGAGGAGCATTTCAGAGATGGTGGAGAGACAGCAGGGAGTGGAGACCCGAGGTGGGGTGCGGGCAGACCCAGGGGGTGGCCTCCTAGGGAGCAGCTCCAAAAGTGAGGCGCGCTGGCCCTGCGCCCCTCAAGTGACAGCCAGGCTCGCCCAGGCTCTGGAAGGATGCAGGGGTCCCCCACCCCCCGAGGGGCTCCGGGGTTCGGAGACATAAGGGCCCAGGCTGACAGATGGGGGGTGCAGGGCCGCCCGGCCTGCTCTGTCCCCACCCTCCAGCCGGCCCCCGGAGCGGGGTGCGCACGTGTCCTGGGGGGCGGCCATTGGTCCCGAGCAGCAGCCGGCACCGCCCCCCGGTCGCCCAGGCAACCCTCTTCCCCCCCGCCGGCTCCCACTTTCCAGCAGGTGCCCCAAGCCGAGCTGGTTGGTGGTGCCCGGCGATCGCTCGTCCGGCTCCGCGCGCCCCACCCGTGCCATCCCCACGCCGCTCTTGGGGGCCATGGCGGGGCTGGGTCCCGGCGGGGGCGACTGCGAGGGGGGCCCCCGGCCCCTCTTCTGCAGAAAAGGGGCGCTCAGGCAGAAGGTGGTCCACGAGGTCAAGAGCCACAAGTTCACCGCCCGCTTCTTCAAGCAGCCCACCTTCTGCAGCCACTGCACCGACTTCATCTGGTGAGCTGGCCCGAGGGAGGAGGCCGGGGCCAGGTCGCTGGTCTGATGGAGAAGGACTTGGGGTGCTCAAGTCCTGGCTCCGAGGAAGGGTTTTGGGGGATCTGGACCCCTAGATCTAAGGGAGGAGGGTGTCAGGAGCCGCACTCCTCCAGGTCTAAGGGAGGAGGCGGAGGGGGAGTCAGGATTTCTGGGTTTGGGGTTCTGACCTCAGGGTCTGAGGGAAGAGGGGATTGGACCCCAGAGTCTGAGGGAGGAGAAGGGGGAGTCAGGATATCAGGGTTTGGGGTTCTGACCTCAGGGTCTGAGGGAAGAGGATCTGGGGGGTCTGGACCATCCCAGAGACTGAGGGACGAGGGGCTGGACCACCGACTTCAGGATCTGAGGGAAGAGAGACTTGGATGCAGAGTCTGAGAGAGGAGGAGATTGAGCCCCAGAATCTAAGGGAGGAGGTGGAGGGGTGTCAGGATTTTAGGGTTAGGAGCTCTGACCCCAGGGTCTGAGGGAGGAGTTGGGGGCTCTGGACCACCCCAGAGACTGAGGGAGGAGGGGCTGGACCACCAACTTCAGGGTCTGAGGGAAGAGGGGCTTGGATGCAGAGTCTGAGAGAGGAGGGGATTGAGCCCCAGAATCTGAGGGAGGAGGGTGAGAGGTCGTTGCCTGTTGCAGGGGCATCGGAAAGCAGGGTCTGCAGTGCCAAGGTAAGAGCCGGGCCCTGCAGCCCCCCACACGTGTCCCCAGTCCCCCGAGAGGCGTGGGGGAGCCCTGGGCGGGGGGTGTGGCAGTGATGGTGCCGCAGTTGGGGGCGCGCTGACTCTGACGGAGGGGCTCCGCGGGGGTGGTGCCGGCCCCTCCCTCGGCCGGCTCCAGGTGGGGACAGATATTTGGAGAATTGGTTGCCATGGGAACGGGGAGGTTTGGAAGAGGGGAGCCGGGAGGGGGGGCCGGAGATGCCAAGTCAGACCACCCCCCTGCCATCTCCATGACAACGCGAGCCCTCCTAGGCAGGGCCTGGCGGGTGGGGTCACATATGGGCGGGGAGGGGGCCGGGTGGGGCCGCTCTTATGGGGGGCGGGAACTGGGGGGGAGTCCTCAGGCACCAGCTGCCACTGCTGGGAACAGAAGTGATTCATGGAGGGGGCGGGCCGGGCAGCAGGGGCCCCCAGACTCACTTCTGCCCAAGTGGCTGCTGGTGGCTGAGTGCTAGCACCCCAGAACGCACCACTCTTGCTACCTCCCAGCACCTCCACTTTCCTCCTCTTGATCTGTCTGTCCAGCTTCTCCTTCTCTCCTCTCTCTTCATCTCTTTTCCATCTCTCTCACGTCTCTCCCTGGCTGTGTCTCTGTCTCACTCCGCGTTTTTGTGTCTGTCCCTGCTTGGAGTCTTCCCTGCTTCTGTCTGTCTGTCTGTCTGTCTCTCTGCCAAGAACTCTCTTGGCATTTTTCTTTCCTTGGCACACACCAACGCTTCTCCCCCTCTTCCAACCCCGGCCCTCGGGGTCCCTCCATCCGTGTCCGATTCTGCCCCATCAGTCTGCAGCTTTGTGGTTCACCGACGATGCCACGAATTTGTGACCTTCGAGTGTCCAGGCGCCGGGAAGGGCCCCCAGACGGACGTGAGTGCCGGACACTGGGTTCTCGGGCCGCCCCGCCCTCACCCCCTCGGCGTCCGTCCCAATTTCTCCTGCTATTTTTACGGCTGGGCTGGGAGGGGGCCTGGAGAGGGGGGGAGCCAGGCTGGCCCAGATTCCCTGCCCTTGGCCTGGAAAGGGGGGATGAGAGGGGCTGGGCACAGGCCGGGGACATGGTGGGGGACAGGAGTGAGTGGGGTGAGGGGACCCAAGATTGGCTGGGGAGCATGTGCGAGTGTGTGCTTGCGGGGGAGCCTGGGTCTGGAAATCAGGGAGGAAAGAGAAAACTGGGGGAGAGAGACAGAGACAAAGAGAGAGACAGAGACAAGGAGAGAGAGAGAGATGCAGATATCATGATATCCTGAGACCCCAGTATAAGTCAGAGAGAGAATGTTAGAGCTACAAGGGAGAGATAGAGAGAGAATGGTGTACAGGTGAGAGAGAGGGAGAGAGAGAGAGATGCAGGTCTGAGAGCCCAGGGTAAGACAGAGAAAGGATGTAAAGGACGAAGCAAGCGGAAGAGGGGGAGTGGAAGAGAGACAGACATACAGGAGGAAGGAAGAGGGGCCTAGAGAGACAGACATTCCATTCAGGCAGCTCAGAGCTGGGGGACAGACACACGGAGAGGAGGAACAGCATGGAGGGGCCCTAGGCAATGCTGGGACAGAGCCCTGGGGGCCCCCTGCAGCACATGCATATATTCGCGCATGTTCACATAGGAACACCTGGGCAACCCAAGCACGGGAACTCACAGACAGGAGAATACATACAAACGCAAGTAAAAACATGGACATGAGCAAACGCATGACCGCAGTGTGCAGGGGAGCAAACACTAGACTGCTTGCTCTCAGAGCCTCAGTTTCCCGTCCTGGGGTGGGTGGCTGCCCAGTGCCCACTGGCTGGACTTCCGGCTACGGTGGGAGTCTGGCCCGTTCCGTGACCCCACAGCAGCAGCAACTACCAGGGTGCTGGCCACAATCCCATGAGTCCAAAGGGACTGATGTTTCTGTGGTCCTGTGAGAACCTTCTGGGGTACCCTGGAAGTGTCACCACTGAGATTTGGGGGGCTGTTTGGTGAAGTCAGCCACCTGGGGCCTAACACGGCCAGGGAAACAGTTTTGTTATTAGTAAGTTGGGGGACAAGAAGGAGGCCCAAAAGGGGTCCAGTGGAGAGTGATGCTTCTGGGAGAGGAGAAATACCCTGGGCGTCCCCCCAGCACTCCCACTTCCATGTATAGCACTCTCTGGACTCTGGATCTGCAGTAGCGCGCCATGATAGCAACACTCCATTACAGCTCCTTCCCAGCCCCCCAACTTCCTGAGTGGCTCTGGGAATTCCCCCCCCCCCAAGCTCACTCACCTCCCTGCAACTCTAGGTTTTCTATCTCTAAAAATGCAATGCCAGCCCCAAATGTTAGCACAGCACAGAAGGCGTTTGCTTTGCATGCAGCCAACCCAGGTTCGATCCTCGGCACCCCATAGGGTCTTCCAAGCCTGCCAGGAGTGATTTCTGAGCACAGAGTCAGGAATGAGCTCTGAGGGCCACTGTATGTGTGTAGCTCTCAAACCAAAACAATAAAATACAGTGTGTGTGAGGGGGCCAGAGAGACAGGACAGTGAGGAAAGCATTTGCCTTGAACTCTTCAGGATTCAATCCCTGGCATTCACCTAGGGTCCCCTAAATTCTGGCAGGAGTGATCCCTGAGCACAGAGTCAGGAGTCAGCCCAAATGCTTCTCCCTCCTCACTAAAAATACAAAACAGGGCCAGACAGATAGCATGGAGGTAGGACATTTGCCTTGCATGCAGAAGGACGGTGGTTCGAATCGAATCCCGGCATCCCATATGGTGCCTCGTGCCTGCCAGGGGCGATTTATCAGTGCAGAATCAGGGGTAACCTCTGAGCACCCCCGGAGGTGACACAAAAACAAGCAAAGCAAAACAAAACACAGGGACTATTAGCCAAGTGGCTAGAGACACTACCAGTGGTATAATATTCACTGCTAAGGCATCATTATTATTATCTCTGAGGAAGTGGGCGAGACCAGTGAAGGAGAAGTCTGGTTTTTTTATTTTGTTTTGCTTTGCTTTGTTTTGGACTAATGCATGGGGCTCAAGAATCGCTCCTAACAGGCTCAGGGGACCATATGGGATGCAGGGGATCGAACCCAGGCCAGCCAAGTGCAAGGCAAGCACTGTCCCCACTGTGCTATCACTCTACCCCAAGCCTTTTAGTTCTTATTCATGGTAGGGGAGGAGCTGGCAAAGCTTGACTTCATCTCCCATTTCAGCACTAGTCTCAGGGCCCAAAGACTTAGTCCAGAGGTAAAGGCAGGTACCTGCCTTGCATGCTGCTATGGCTGCCGACAGGGTTCGAATCCCAGGCCCCACGCACTGTCAGATGTGTGCTGGGAGTCAGGAGTGGCCGGCTCCCTTCCTCCAAAATGTAAGCTTGAAAAAATGAGATGCCTCATTCTTCATGCTCCAGGGAAATCACAATGCGCTTCTGTAGAAGCCTGGAGTGTGGGAAGGAGCCTTAAGCCATCAGGCAGGGGGTGGCCTAAGAACTTCCTCTCAGAGAGTGTTACCCCCGGGTCCTTCCTGAAGGGGGAGTCACTGTGAGAACAATCACACCACCAGCATCTAAGGACCAGCAACGTTTCACTTTAGGGCCAGCCAAAGGCGACCTTGCATGCCACCATCTTTTCATTTGTTAGTTTGGGGGTCACACCCACTGGTATCTCCTGGCTCTGTGGCCAGGGATCACACCTAGCAGAGTTTGGGAGACCCTCTGAATCTATCTTCTGGAGGGGGGATAGAACCCCCTATGGGCCCTGTGCAAGGCAAAGGCCTTACCCACTCTCCTCTCTTACTGGCCCCCGAGAGCTCAGTCTTGCAAGAGAGATTTGGCCCTTCCCAGAACGCAAGGGCACGTCAATATGAATCCCCACTAACAGGACCTAGGGATAGCACAGTGCAACGGGCATTTGCCTCGCATGCAGCAGACCTGGGTTCCATCCCCCACATCTCATAGGGTCTCCTGAGCCTGCTACCGGGTGTGCCTTCCCCCAACCCCCCAAAAGAAAAACAAACAAAAAAAAGAATCTTCCCTAAACTGCAAGTTTAAGCCAGAGCCCTGGACTTTCCCCTCTGGAACCATCTTTCTGTGCATTGCACCGACAGGAATGGGGTGAGAAAGACCTTAGCCGCGTCCTAAATTCCTGCCCAAGTGGACTCTGGACACCGGGGCAACTTCAGGAGACAGAGGTGGATGGATTTTAGGGGTGGAGGAGAAGGAGAAGGAGGAGACTGCAGCTCAGAGGTGGAGATGAAATCGCCTGATATCACAGGCTTGGGATGCGGCCAGCCCTTAATGAAGCCAGGCTTAGATCCAGACACATCAAGGCTTTTCGAATATCCAGCTAGGGGTGCTCAGGAAAGAGGGGGGGGTCTGGGAGCAGCCCTGCTCTGTGGGTCGCTGCTGAAGCTGTCACTTAGGGGGCCCTGGTGGACGCAGATCTGGGGGCTCTGGGGATTCCCAAGTCTCACCAGAGTAACACCCCCCACCTCCTTCCCCATCTTCCCAAGGCCCTTGGGGGTGAGCTTTGAGCATCATCATTTTTCAACTCTCACGCCCACCCCCTGGCCGCCAGCGCAGCTCACAGCTCGTTTGCTGGCTCATCCTGAAAGAGAGAGAGACAGAGACAGAGAGAGAGAGAGAGAGAGAGAGAGAGAGAGAGAGAGAGAGAGAGAGAGAGAGAGAGAGAGAGAGAGAGAGAGAGAGAGAGAGAGCGCCTATTAGCATGCTGCCTAGGGTATATTTATATTTGATTCATGGTCTATGGCCATCATCTTCGTCCTCCACCAGAATGTCAAAAACTCTGTTTTGTTCTAGCCAAGAACAGTTCAACAGTGGGGGTAGTGAAAAAGTACAAAAGGGGGGGCAGAGTGATAGCACAGTGGTAGGGCGTTTGCCTTGCACGCAGCTGACCCAGGATGGACCTGGGTTCTATCCCTGGCATCCTATATGGTCCTCCCAGCCTGTCAGGAGCAATTTCTGAGCCCAGAGCCTGGAGGAACCCCTGAGCGCCACTGGGTGTGACCCAAAAATCAAAAACCAAAAAAAGTGGGCCCAGAGAGATAGCACAGCGGTGTTTGCCTTGCAAGCAGCCGATCCAGGACCTAAGGTGGTTGGTTCAAATCCCGGTGTCCCATAGGGTCCCCCGTGCCTGCCAGGAGCTATTTCTGAGCAGACAGCCAGGAGTAACCCCTGAGCACTGCCGGGTGTGGCCCCCAAAAAAAACAAAAAACAAAAAACAAAAAAAGTGCAAAAGGAAGCTTCCCCCTCCAGGAAAGGAGATGGTGCTTGCCTTGTATGTGGTTGACCAGGGTTCGATCCCCTATGGTCCCCCCCCCCCCACCCGCACACACACACAGCCAGCACACCAGAAGTGATTCCGGAATTCAGAGCAGTTGTGTATGTAAATATTTTAGGGGATTATTATGTTACTGAGCCTAACCTGGTCGGTGATTGTGCCCTCCCCTAGGGTGTGACCTGGCATTCTGGCCCCACCCTAGGGTAGTGCCTGATTCTGCTTCCACCATTGGGTGGTATCAGATCCCACCATTGGGTGGTACCCATCAAGGGCTGACTTGCAACACAGAGCCACGAGGAAACCCCGAGCATGGCCGGGTGTGGCCCCCAGAAGTGCAGAGGGGATGAGTGAGCGTGGGGTGAGCGATGGCCGCAGGAAGGCTGGAAGGGCAAGACAGCCCCTGGAGCCCCCTGAGCGGCTGCCCTCTGCCCGCAGGACCCTCGGAACAAGCACAAGTTCCGCCTGCACAGCTACAGCAGCCCCACCTTCTGCGACCACTGCGGCTCGCTGCTCTACGGGCTGGTGCACCAGGGCATGAAGTGCTCCTGTGAGTCCACGCGCGGGGATTCGGGGTGTGGCCGTGCAGACGGGCAGGGGTAGGGCGGGACCTGGGGGCGCCCTGAGGCCTGGGGCCCCATCCCTGTGCCCCTCCGGCCCCCCTCCAGGCTGCGAGATGAACGTGCACCGGCGCTGTGTGCGCAGCGTGCCCTCTCTGTGCGGCGTGGACCACACGGAGCGCCGGGGCCGCCTGCAGCTGGAGATCCGGGCGCCCACGGCCGAGGAGATCCACATCACGGGTGAGGCCACGCCCACGGCACAAGCCACGCCCGCCGAGGCCACGCCAGCGGTTAAAGGGCTCTCGGGTCACGCCCACAAGGGGCCATTCAAGCCACGCCCGCCACAAAGCCACGCCCATTAGAACACCTTCATAGTTCGAGGCTTCTCAGACCGCTCCCACAGCTAGTCACACAGGTCACGCCCACCTAGGCCACGCCCATAAAGAGCATCTCAGACCACGCCCACGAAACAGGCCGCGCCCACACTAGCCGTATGGCCACTCCCACCACCAAATCAGACCACGCCCATAGTTAAGGGCCATCTCAGACCACGCCCAGTTAAAAGGGCCATAAGGTCACGCCCACCATAAAGCCACGCCCACAGAAAGATCACCCGAGAACCACGCCCACAACAGACCACGCCCACGCTCAGAGGATATCACAGACCACGCCCACCCAAACCACGCCCACCCAAACCACGCCCCACATGCCACAAACCATGCCCGCCTCGGCCACACCCACCAACACCACCCTTGTAAGCCACTCCCATAACAGAACAGACCACCAGAGGCCACGCCCACCACAACCACGCCCACCACCATCCATATCACCCAGACTAGGCTCACAGCAGGCCACGCCCACAGTTAAAGGGCTTTGCAGGCCACGCCCACACACAGACCACCCCGCCCCTTAGGCATCCTAGTCCCTTACACCACAAACCACTTACTTCCACCACAAACCACGCCCATTGCAGACCACGCCCATTGCAGACCATGCCCACCACCAAGGCATCACGGGCCACGCCTGCTACAAACCACGCCCATTCTCCAAACCACGCCCACCACACACCCCAAGCCATGCCCACCACAGGCCACGCCCACAGCGAAGCCACTACCAAAGGCCCAAAACAGACCCCAGGGTGAGCTCAAGCCCAGAATCAACCACACCCCTGACCCTGCCGGTCCCCCCAACTACGCTCCCCACCAAAGCCACGTCCACCACAGACACCAGCTGACCCACAGCCATTCCGCCATTCAGACCACTGGAACAGCTGCGAACCACAGGCTTACTCACTCATCCAACACGCTTGGGCAAATTGACTATTTCCCTTCTCTCTTGTCTTCTCTGGTCTTCCTACTTCTTTCCTTCTCCCCTTTCTTCTTCCTCCTCTTCCTCCTCATCGTCAATTCAATCTATGTCAAATAAAACCCATCCTGATAGTTTCTCTTTAGGAAAGGAATTTCGGTACTAAAGATGCAGCGGACAATACTGCATAGGGTAGCTTCCCACATAGGTAGGCCTCATTAACACATTGTTTAGTACTACCCCCCTTTTTCATTTTTATTTGTTTGTTTGTTTGTTTGTTTTTGGATCACACCCAGCAGCACTCAGGGGTCCCTCCTGGCAGGCTCAGGGGACCATATGGGATGCCGGGACTCGAACCCCCATCCTTTTGCATGCAAGCCAAATGCCCTACCTCCATGCTATCTCTCCGGCCGCCTTTAGTCTAAGTCTAGTGTATGTATGTCCATATAGTTTGGGAAAGGGAGGGGCTTGGGGGTGAGTCCAGCTTTCTCAGGGGGCTTGTACTGATGGTGTCTCCAGTCCTGATTCCAGGTTCCTGAGAGAAAAAAAAGGATCCCTTAGAAGAAGCTTGGGTCTGATTTTGGGTCACTGATTGGGTGTCCCAAGAGGCAAGAGAGGCCAGAACAGTAGTAGTGCATTGGGGAGAGCGCTTGCTTGCCTTGCACATGGCCAACCTGGGTTCCAACCCCAGCATCCCATCCCACATGGTCCCGCGATCCCCAACAGGAGTGATTCCTGAATGCGGAGGCAGGAATAAATCCTGAGCACTGTGGGTGGGACCCAAAAAAACCCAAAACCATGAGCTCAAGTGATAGCACAGAATAAAGGTGTTTGCCTTGCATATGGCCAACCTGATTCAATCCCCGGCACCCTGTAGGGTTCCCTGAAACTGCCAGGAGTGATTTCTGAATGCAGCGGCAGGAGTAAGTCCTGAGCACCTCTGGGTGTGGCCCCAAAAGTCCTCCCCCCATAAAAACTAATCGAGGAGCCAGAGTGTTATCACCGCAGGGAGGGTGCTTGCCTTGCATGCAGCCAACCCCGGTTCAATCCCCAGCATTTCCATCTGGTCCCCCAAATATCACCAAGAGTGATTCTTGAGTCAGAGCCAGGGTAACTCCTGAGGTTCACCAAGTGTGGCCCCCAACCAAAACCAAACAAGAAACGTGGGTGGTAACAAGTAGGCGAAAGTGACTCACTCCAGCTCAGACTGGGGGACATCTCTGACTCCATCTACCTTCTCACTTTCCCCCCAGTTGGCGAGGCCCGGAACCTCATCCCCATGGACCCCAATGGCCTGTCTGACCCCTATGTGAAACTGAAGCTCATCCCAGACCCCCGGAACTTGACAAAGCAGAAGACGCGCACGGTGAAAGCCACACTCAATCCAGTGTGGAACGAGACTTTCGTGTTGTGAGTCTGGGGTCCGCCAGAGGATAGTCTGAGGGGTTCCCCTCGAGTCTCAGGAAAGGAGAGAGAGAAAGAGACAGAGAGGTGAAAAATCTTCCAACAAGACACATGGAGCAGAGACAGATGGGATGCAGGATTGTGGGCAGGGGTGCTGGGGATGGCAGGCAGGTGGGTGGCAGAGAGAGAAAGAGAAGCCAAACTGATGGAAAAGCAGAGGGACAGGGACCCCGAGGGAGAAGAGGGGTGCAGAGAGAGAGAGAGAGAGAGAGAGAGCTTGAGGAGGAGAGATCTGGAGACAAAGGCCGGGAGATGCAGGAGACAGAAGGAGCAACCCCCATTTGGGAAGAGAAGGTGGAAAGACACTTCAGAGAGACAGGACTGGTGGTTGGAGCCATTTGTCTTGCACCCGGGTTCGATCTTCAGCATTCCATATGGGTCCCCATGCACCGCCAGGAATGGCCCCTGAGAGAAGAACCAGGAGTGGTAACTCTTGAGCACTGCCTGGTGTGGCACTCCAAAAAAGAGAGAGAGAGAGACATGACAATGGTCTTGTCACTGGCCTTGCACGATCCTCAGACCGCATAAGGAGTTTGTGATCCCTGAACAGAGTCTCAAGTCAGCTCTGTGCACCCCAACAAAAAACAGGGTGTAGAATAGATCCTAGTGTGTGAATAGGTTCAGCCCTCATACACATACTAGGAGTGAGGGGGACCCACAAGTAGGGTCTCTCAAGTCACCCCCATCCCCACCCCAACACTTTCCTGCAGTAACCTGAAGCCTGGAGACGTGGAGCGAAGGCTGAGCGTGGAGGTGTGGGACTGGGACCGGACTTCACGCAACGACTTCATGGGGGCCATGTCCTTCGGGGTGTCCGAGTTGCTCAAGGCACCTGTGGATGGCTGGTAAGGGGGAGTGCACCCCATTTCTGTCTGCGTGTGGCCTTCATCCTGGCTCTCTCTCTCTTTCTATCTCCTCTCTCTCCTCTCTTCTCTTCTCTCTCTCCCTAGCTCACTCCATCTCTCCATCTCTCTCCATCTCTGTGTCTCTCCGTGTCTCGGCCTCCCACCCCCCGCGGGCGCCCCCATCCCCATCCCTGCCCTCCCCGTCCCTGGTCTCCGTCTGTGTGTCAGGTACAAGTTACTGAACCAGGAGGAGGGCGAGTATTACAATGTGCCGGTGGCTGATGCTGACAACTGCAGCCTCCTCCAGAAGTTTGAGGTACCCAGACCCGGGAACCCAGCCCAGAAGCCTGGTCCTGGGACTACCATTCCCAGAAGACCCCGGGACTACCTCCCTCTGCTTTCCTAAGGGGCTTCCTACCGCGGGGCCTCATGGGAGTTGTAGTTCCTCCATCCATCCCTGGGCTAGGGGTGGTCCCATGCTCCATCCTCTTAGGGCAATCTTCTTACCTCTCCGGGAGGCTCTGATTCTGACTTTCTTCTCCCCCCTCCAACTCAGGCCTGTAACTACCCCCTGGAACTGTATGAGGTGAGTAGAGCCCCGCCTGGGTTGGAGATGCATTTTTATTCCTTAAACCCCCCTTTTTTAGGACCCCCATATGGTCTTAGTTCTCATGCATGTGGATTGAGATTTACTTTGCAGCCAGATTTTGTACTTGTTGGATGATTCATTGCTCTAAAGGTAAGGGATCTCCCTATTTTTTTGAGTGGGGACACACCTGAGGTGCTCAGGGGTTACTCCTGGCTCTGTACTCAGGGATAACTCCTGGTGATGCTCCAGGGACTCTATGAGATGCAGGTAATGAACCCTACTCTGCTGCCTGCAAAGCAAGCGCCCTCCCCGCTTTGCTTTGGCTCTGGCCTCTGCTCTGTTGTTTTATCCCTCATGGGGCGCTGTTCCATACATACTGGGGGGCAAGGGGGCATGATTGAGGGAGCAGAATGGACCCTAGAAGTTCAGTCCCTGAACTGAGTCCATAATAGGACTTAGGGTTCCCAGGAAGCTGTCCATGATGGCAGCTCCTGGGAGGAAGGAAGGGTGGAAGGGAGGGTGGAGGGGGGTGGGCAGGAGAGAGAGAGGAGGGGAGGGGAGAGGAGGTAAGGGGTGGGGAGGAGAGGAGAGGAGAGGAGAGAGAAGAGAGAGATGACCTGGTGGAGGAGGGTTTTGTATACTCCTGGAGCTGCTGAAGGGAATCCCATGTAGTATTGGGGATCGAACCTTGGTCTGCTGTGTGCGGGGCATCAGCCAGTGTCTCCCCCACTGCACTATCTCTCTGGCTTTAGGAACACTTTTGTTATGGGGCCATATCTGGAGGTGCTCAGGGGTTCCTCCTGACTCTGCACTAAAGAATTATTCCCGGTGGTGCTGGGGGGACCGTATGGGATGCGGGGGATTGACCCTGGGTTTGCTGCTTTCAAAGCTTTCAAGCTCTATACTTGCTGTGTTCCAGCACTTCTTTGTTTTGTTTTATTTTGTTGTTGTTGTTTTGGGGCTACACCCGGCGGTGCTCAAAGGTTGCTCCAGACTCCACACACTCAAAATGACTCCTCATCAGCCTGGCTTTATAACCACCTGGAGTCAAATCGAAGTACAGGGCAAAGTCATTGGCGCGAGAGTTTAGAGGCACAGGGGACACATGACCTGGTTTATTTAGTTTTAAATTGATCCCTCTGCCCGCTGAGAGGCGGCTTCATTAGAAAGAGTGACATGGATTTAAAGCCTTGGTTTTGTTTACCCTTTTGGGGGGTGACACTCAGCTGTGTTCTGGGGTGACTCCAGGCAGTACTGTAGGGATTGTGTGATCTCTTTAATATTGTCACCAGCTTCCCATCCACCCCCAAGTCTGCCCCATTGGCAGGGCATGAAATAATTGACTTTATATTGCTTGTTACAACTGGAATATAATTATAGAAATTATGGAAAGAAAAAAAAAACACTTCAGTGAAAGCAAATTTGTGAAGATCATCATATTGCACAACGGGTCATGAAGTTATTATCTAAAGGTGACAAACCCAGTGGTTTGTTGCTAGTGGAGCATTCAGTGTCGTTTTATTATTTGGTGACCTTAGGTGGCTTCCAAGCAACCTTGACATCTACTTTGGTGCGTTCCCACTGGCATGTCAGTATTGAAAAATTTTGGAGGTGGGGCTGGAGCAATAGCACAGTGGTAGGGCATTTGCCTTGCATGCGGCCAACCTGGGACCAACACAGGTTCGATCCCTGGCATCCCATATGGCCCCTTGAGTCTGCTAGAGCAATTTTTGAGTGCAGGGCCATGAGTAACCCCTGAGCACTGCCAGGTGTGGGTCCTCCCACAAGATAAAAGAAAAATTTTGGAGCTGTCACATTGCTACACATATGGCTGCGTTCTTCAGGAATTCCAGGGTCTGTGGGGCTGGGTTGATGAGCTGACATACATGATTTGGAGGGGCAGAGGGTGTCTGCCTGCCCTCACTCTGAGAAGACCTCAGAGTTCTCAGCACCAAACCCGCCATACCTGGAGTTTTTGTCTCTTAGGTGTCTCTGGAAAGACCAGTGGAAGTAATGAAGTGGGGCTATTGGCATGGTGGTAATTTGGGGGTTGGTTGCAGCTGTCGACACTTGGGCAGGGCAGGGACTTGCCTCCCCCAAAAGGCCCCAGAATTTGAAAACTGTTTTTAATGTGGTAAATGAAAAGTGAGACGTGTTTGTACAGGAAGACTCAGCCTAGAGAAGATCTCTTTTCCCCATATCAAATGTCTGACGTCCTTGACCAACCAATAACAATCCCTATGTACTGGGACGATAGGACGTAGGGACAAGAGTGACCTTCAGGGCCTGAAAGCTACTGCAGCAGGTCAGCCAGGGGACCACTTCCTCATTCCCATAGTGGACTAAGGGAGGAAGAAGAGGAGGTGAGAAAGCAACAGAGCTCAAGAGGCCTGAGCAATCGGACAACAGGGAGGATGCTTGCCTTGCAGGAACCTGACCTGGATTTGATCTCCGCATTCCCTGAGCACCATAAGGTGTGATCATTGAGGGCAGAGCCAGAGTAGCCCATGGGCACTGCTGGGCGTGGCAAAATAAACAAACAAACAAACAAATAAAATAAAGAAGAGGGACAGGAACGATAATATAGCAGCAGGGCATTCGTCTTGCACATCATCTGTCCTGTCAAGCAAGGAATTCTGACTCAGGTGCTCAGAGCAGGGGAGTCGGCATGAATTTTTGGGGTGTTTCATTTTTTGTTTGTTTTGGACCATACCCATGGATTACTCCTGGCTCTGCACTCAGAAATCGCTCCTGGCAGGCTTGGGGAACCATGTGGAATGACAGGGATAGAACCCGGGCTGGCTGCGAGCAAAGCAAGCGCCCTACTGCTGTGCTGGCACTCAGGCCCCTGGTGTTCCATTTCTGCCTTCAGCTTCCATGGAATTTTGGCCCAAGGTCTTCAACTGAGAATTCTCCAGCCTCTGACAGTGAGAGGGAGGCTGGATGGTCATTGGGTTTTCTAAAGGTAAAGCCAGTGATGGGCTAGTTAGGGAATCCCTCCCACCTCTGCAAAGGCAGAAGCCAAGTTCTCAGGACCAAGAGGCAAGGGGGGACTTGAATTCTCTTCTCCACTCCCCTGGCTCAACCGTGAGATTCTGGGGTGCTGTCTCTCTCACGGAGTCTGGGGTCTGCTAACAACCACCCTCTGTCCCCTTCTTCACAGCGGGTGCGCATGGGCCCCTCTTCCTCACCCATCCCCTCCCCGTCACCCAGTCCCACCGACCCCAAGCGCAGCTTCTTTGGGGCTGGCCCTGGACGCCTGCACATGTCGGATTTCATCTTCCTCATGGTTCTCGGAAAAGGCAGCTTTGGGAAGGTGGGATCGGGGTTCAGGGAGGTGGGGAGGGAGGTCTGATTTCTACGGAAGGGCACTGGGGTGATTACTGATCCCCAAATTGAATAGAAGTATTAATAATAACAGTGGGAAAATCAAGGGATCTGGTCCTCTGGAAAGGAGAGGGGATGAGGGGCAGGTGGGAGCTGGGAATCCCTTGGGGGTTCTCCAGACGATAGACTAGGCTTCTCCCACCCCGCGTGCAGGTAATGCTGGCTGAACGCAGGGGCTCCGATGAGCTCTATGCCATCAAGATCCTGAAGAAAGACGTGATCGTCCAGGACGACGACGTGGATTGCACGCTGGTGGAGAAGCGCGTGCTGGCGTTGGGTGGCCGGGGGCCCGGGGGCCGGCCCCACTTCCTCACCCAGCTCCACTCCACTTTCCAGACCCCGGTAAGGGAATCAGGGGCCAGGCTGGCTCCAAACCCCTGCATAGGCTTCTGCATGCATCAGCCGCCTGAAAGCATTCTCACTAAGGCTAGGGAATCTCTTTTGCTTGTTGATCTTTTGGGCCATATGCTGGGGCACCTATGGGATGCTGGGATCAAACCCGGGAGAGCAGCATGCAAGGCAAAAGCTAGAGAATCTTTCAAGCTCAATACATTAGTTTGGGGTAAATGGAAAATGAATGGAGGCCATAGTACTGGGTGTGGCCAGAACCTTTGACCTTTTAAAGGTGTGGCCAGAATTCTATATCTCTGGGGGTGTGGCCAGGAGATTGGGGTCCTGGGTGTGGCCAGAACTCTGGCGCTCTGGGGGCGTGGTCAGGAGTTAGATTTTTCCCTGGTGGGCGTAGCCACAGCTGGCTTTTTTCATGGGTGTGGTCAGAAAACCAATCAGAAGGCTGGGGTCGGAGTGGGCGTGGCATTGCCAGTTGGCTTTTTAATGCTTTGAATTTTTATTTGGGGTGGGGGACGCCCTCTTTAACTATGCTCAGATCTTACTCATGACTCTGTGCTCAGGAATTATGATCCCTCCTGGTGTGACGGGTGCCAGGGATCAAACCTGGTTCAATAGCAAGAGATCAAGCACCTCTCCCAAATCTTTGAGTGTTTTTCGAACAAGGGGTTTTTGATTTGGGAGGGTTGGAGAATATTTCTGGATGTACTTTTGGCATGCTCAGGAGCTTTTTATTCCAAGCTTCCTGCTCAAGGGTGGCCCCCCAGCCTGGCTCCAGAGGCCAGATTGTGAAAGGGTTTGAAGTGGGGTTGGCTGGATACAAGAAAGCACATTACCTCGTTCCCCCATACTATCTCTGTGTCAGAAGTAAAGGGTTTTTGATCAGAAAGATGAATGGAAACTGTTTTTTAAAAAGTGTATCGATCGGGTTTATCGATTGGTTCTATGTCGCAATGTCATTGCCCTTGAATTCTGAGGGCAGGAGATTCAGAAATGGGCATTTCTCTGTAATTGTTTAACGGGACAAGGAGTCAAAAGTTGAGAGGGCAGGTCCTTACTCCAAGAGCTTGGACTGGGTGTAACCAGCTCCCTGAATTAAATATGTGCGTATTTGTGGGGCCCAGCCATAGTCCAACGAGTAAGGTACTTGCCTTGCCTGCAACCTGAGTTCAATTCCCCAGCATCTTCATGGTCCCCTGAGCTGTGAGGTGTCATTCTGGAGTGGAGAGCCAGGAGCAAGCCCTGAGTATCTCTGGGGGTGACCCCCAAACTAATTATATATATATATATATATATATATATATATATATATATATGTTAAATGTATTTTTAAAAATCAAAGTGAGTCCTGAATAGCGGTGGGTCCTAACAGGGGGACAAAATTACAAATGGGAAGAGCGTTGGTTGGAGCTATAGCACAGTGAGTAGAGTCCTTCCCTTGCACATGGCTGGCCCATGTTCGATCCCCAGCATCCCATATGGTTCCCCATGCAGCACCACCAGGAGTAATTCCCGAGTACAGAGACAGGTATGCCCCAAACTCCCTTCTCCCCCCCAAAAAATAGCTTATGGGTGTGAGTGAGGGGACAGAATTGTATGAGGTAGGAGAGAAAGAGCTTGTACCTCATGATTTCCAGCCAATGTGGAGTTTGTAGCTTCCTGTCTGGGAGGACAGACCAGAAGAGGTAGCACAGAGCAGCTGGGCTTGGCTGGATGGAAGTTTAGGGGAGGTCAGAATGGCTGGGGGTTCACACTGGGCATGGCCAGTCATGCGGGGGTCCTCTAAGGGTGTCCAGAGAAGACAAGAAGGGACGTTTCCTTTTCTGAGGGGCTTGGCCTCTGAGTCCTCTCCTCCTTCCATTTCCCTGCAGGACCGCCTGTATTTCGTCATGGAATATGTAACTGGGGGCGACCTCATGTACCACATCCAGCAGCTGGGCAAGTTCAAGGAGCCTCATGCCGCGTGAGTGTCAGTCGGGCAGTGAGGGGATTGGAGGTGGGCGAGTTGGGATGGTCCCCTCTGGCCTGACTCCTCTCACCCCCCTCCCAGGTTCTACGCAGCAGAAATCGCCATTGGCCTCTTCTTCCTTCACAACCAGGGCATCATCTATCGGTGAGTGCTGGGAGCCCGTTTCCTGGGGCTAGGAGGCAGGGAAGTAATGGCACCCCAAGTCTCCCTCTCATCCCCATCCCTACCCACCCACCTGCCCACCGCGTGACCCCCAGGGACCTGAAGCTCGACAACGTCATGCTGGATGCCGAGGGCCACATTAAAATCACCGACTTCGGCATGTGTAAGGAGAACATCTTTCCGGGGACCACCACCCGCACCTTCTGCGGGACCCCAGACTACATAGCCCCAGAGGTAACCCTCACTCTGCCCCTCGGAAAGGGCACTTTCTGAGGTCCCTGAGTGGGATTCAGGGTGTGTGTTTGGGGGAGTACTAACCTGGAAGGGGGGAGGAATCTGTCTCTGCATCATATGTCCAGGGAAGGCAGAGCTGGGCCTGGAAATAGGCAAAGTGGGCGCAGGGGGGCACTGCTGAGAAGCGTGTTGGGTGACTCTACAGTACACCATGATTAGTGGAGATGGTTGTAACTGGATTTGAGGGCGCGGGCCGCCTCCCACCTGCTCCCCCCAACACGAAGCCGGTGTAGGCTGGTTCCTGAGTCTTTGCAGCGTGTGTGGGATGCTGTGTCTTTAGCACAGGAATAAGGCTAGTGATCCGAGTGTATGTCGGGGTACACAGTGCGCCTGGCTTTTCTTAGCCAGGAGAGTGGGGTGTTGGGGCGTTGGGGGGTGGGAAGATCATATTTCCAGGTGATTTAATGCTATTGGTGTGGGCAGCTCCAAAACCTGAAATGCTCATCAGAACCCCCTGGAATTGTTACGTCTACCTCTGGCCTCTAGGTGCTGGAATTTTTCAGAACATCTCACCTTTAAACACTTTTGAGGGTGTATGTGTCATGCTTCCAGACTCGAGAGAAACCCTGAAACTTAGCTTTCTTCACTCACCCCATCTGGAAGGGGCAGTCTAGTGACCCAAGGATGGGAGGCTCTGAGAAAATCTTGCTGTTTTTTTTTTTTTTTTTTTTTTGCTTTGCTTTCTGGGCCTCCTACTGGTGATGCTTAGGGTTGACTGCTGGCTCTGCACTCAGGGATCACACCTGGTGAATTATAGGGACTTTATGGGGTACCAAGGAGTGAAGCTGGGTCAGCTGCGTGCAAGGCGAATGAATGCCCTAGCCACTATACTATTTCTCAAGCCCCAAAGCCTTGCCATTTGTGTGTGTGTGTGTGTGTGTGTGTGTGTGTGTGTGTGTGTGTGTGTGTGTATCAGCTACTCTCACTGGCTCTGCACTCAGAAATCACTCCTGGCAAGCTCAGAGGACCCTATGGAATGCCAGAGATCAAACCTGAGTCAGCTGCATGCGAGGCCAATGCCCTCCCTATCATGCTTTTGCTCTGGCCACTAGCCTTGCCATTTGGAATTCAAAGAATGTGTTTTTGGGGTGGGGGGGCACACCCGGTGATGCTCAGAGGTTACTCCTGGCTATGTGCTTAGAAATCGCTCCTGGCTTGGGTGACCATATGAGATGCTGGGGAATGAAACTGTGATCTGTCCTGGGTCAGCCACTTGCAAGGCAAACTCCCTACCATTGTGCCATTGCTCAGGCTCCTCAAAGAACGCTTGAAGGAAGCAGTTTTGCTCTGTTTTTCCCTGATTTTTCCAAAGGATGGCACTCTGGTTAGAGATTTAGAGTGGGGAGGGTTTGTGCCACCAATATCTAAAGTGGATGGTGGGTGTTCAGAGAGTGGGATTCCCTAAGGTCATTGTTGATTTCTGGCCTCCTATCCTCACCCCTAGATCATTGCCTACCAACCCTATGGGAAGTCTGTGGACTGGTGGTCCTTTGGAGTTCTGCTGTATGAGATGCTGGCTGGACAGGTAAGGGAAAATGCTCACGAGACGCTGCCTGCTTATAATAATAATATAATAACAATAACAATAATTTTGGTTTTTGAGCCACACACCATGATACTCAGGGCTTTCTCCTGGCTCTGAGTTCAGGGATCACTCCTGGCGGGCTCTTGGGACCCTATGATGCTGGGGATCGAACCTGGGTTAGCCATGTGCAAGGCAAGTGCCCTTCATTGTGCTCTTGCTCCAGTTCAGTGAAGATGCTCGTTTGAAGGCATCTTGCATGGGATTTGTCTGGGTGGACCATTTATTTAGCCAGAAAAATCTTGGGCATTGACACTGTCCATGGTCCTGAAAGAGTGTCTGCTTGGTGTCTCAGCATGACATGCCTATGAGCCATGAATGATTTTAGCATTTTGACAGAGTACACGGATCAATCGCTTGCCCTCTGGTTAATGTTATCGGTGCATTAAAACTTTTTCGTAGGGACTGGAGCAGGGGCACAAGTGGCAAGGCGTCTGCCTTGCCGGCGCTAGCCTAGAATGGACCTCTGTTTGATACCCTGGTGTCCCCAAGCCAGGAGCAATTTCTGAGCACATAGCCAGGAGTAACTCTGGAGCGTCATTGTGATGGGTGTGGAACAAAAATCCCCCCCCCCCAAAAAATCTTTCTGAAAGGGATCATACCTGGTGGTACTTAGAACTTATTCCAGGCTCTGTGCTCAAAATTATTCTTGGAGGTGCTTGGGGGGGGGGGGACATATGGCTAGCCAGGGCTCATTGAACCCAGGTTGGCTATGTGCAAGACAAATGCCTTACCCACTGTGTTATCGATCCTGCCCTCAAATAAATCACTTTTAAGAACAAATAATGATATTAAAATATGGGTGTAAAAATCTTAAAAAGAATTATGGGATCTAATCTAGCCAGTGAAATAAAATTTAATGCATTCCGTTGTCTAAATATTAGACATGTTATTTCCCAGCAATAAATCACATACTATAACCACAGGATAACAGGAAGTGATGCAGAAGGTCTATTTATTGGTGATTTGGAAGTGGACATTCTTTGAGATACTTGCAATTCTGATGTGTTAAAGTACCTGTGACTTTTATTGGTGGCAAAGTCACAGGTATGACAGTTTTCTGCTTATATTTTCATGGAAGATAGGCAAAATTAAAGTTTGTTTTGTTTTTCTGGGCCACACATGGTGGTGCTCAAGGCTGGCTGTGCACTCAGGGATCACTCCTGCTGGTGCTCAGGGACCATGGGGTGCTAGAGATCAAACCCATATGCAAGGGACAAGCACCTATCAGTATGGCCCTAGACATTTTATTTTTGGTTTCTGGGGCAACACTCAGGGGTCACTTCAAGCTCTGCTCTCAGTAATCACTCCTGGCAGACTCAGAGAACCCTATGGGATGGTGGGGATCAAACCCAGATCAGCTGATGCAAGGCAAACATCCTACCTGCTGTGCTCTCACTCCCTCTAGTTTTTTTTTTAATTGAAAAACAATAATTTTCCCTACCCATGTTTACGGATTCCCCTCAGCTGTAGACACAGACTCCCTGAACTGCACATTGACAGCCTGTCTCCTGATGCTTTGCCTAACCTCCGTAGACTCAATTCTTCAAGCAATGAGACAAGTGTTTTCCTGAAACCTCTCCCGTCTTCCCTTTAAGTGACATATTGTCTAATTAGCACCCTTGGGTGCTGTGAGTTATGTAGCAGATGAGACTCCTGAGTGTGGGATAACAGCCCAGAGCCGAGGCTTCTGAAAGAGAGGCGGATGGGCTAAAAGAGAGATTTGAGGGTCTGGGCAAAGTCTCCCTGGGGCATGTGTGTGTGTGTGTGTGTGTGTGTGTGTGTGTGTGTGTGTGTGTGTGTCGATGGGGCATGATCAGTGTACAGAGGTCTCTCAAGCTCTGATGAGTCACCCTGTCCCCTCCCCAGCCCCCATTTGATGGGGAGGACGAAGAGGAGCTGTTTCAGGCCATCATGGAGCAAACTGTCACCTACCCCAAGTCGCTCTCCCGAGAAGCCGTGGCCATCTGCAAGGGGGTGAGAGCCCCCGACCCCCAGTGTCCCGAGTCATGCAGGCTGCCCTCTGGGGCCTAGGTGTGCTCTTCAGAAAGAGGGGTACCCTCCCCTCTACTTCATAGTGGAGTTCCCCCAAGTCCCACTTCCATGACCTTTCATGGGTTCACGGGTGACCCCACCCTTACCCACGTGTCCCCCTTTTCTCCAGCTCAGTGTGGGAAGCACCTGGCTGACAGCCAGGCTCCTGCTGCTCTGGAGCTGAGGGGTTCCCTTAGCCTTGGTAAGCTGCCTTTCCGGGGGCAGGACCTTGTGTAGGTCCCTAAAGTCTGGGGCCCCCCAGTGTGCTGCCAGGGCAGAGCTGGATGCCTGCAGCAAACTTTGCCATGGTCCCATTCTGTGTCACACTGACTGTTTCCCTGCGACCTTGTCTCCTGCCTCCACCTCCCTCTACATATGAGGGGGTGCACTGTTCCTGTCCCCCATACTCTGGCTCTCATCTGCCTCTTCTTTGCGTCTCATTTTCCTCCCTTCTGAGTCCCTTTCCTATCCCTCTCTCTTGCACGTGTGTAAATTCATTTTTGTGTGTAAATTCATTTTGTGCGTATGCATGTTGTGTGTTCACATGTATATGTATGTGTGTCCGTGTGTCCGTGTGCGCTGATGTTACTCCATCTCCCTCTCTTCCTGTCCGGGCTCCCTCCTCCTCCTCCCCTCTCCTTTCTCTCTTCCATCCTCCCTCATGCACCATGGCCCCCTTTCTCCCCCTGCACCCCTCTCTGTTGCTATTCCCTTCTCCTGTGGGGTTCTCTCTGCCCTTGCCTGCCTCCCATTTCCTTTTGGAGCTTGGATCACTTTTATTCTCACCTCCTCTTCCTCTCTCCCCGGCCTCCCCCACCCCTATCCCTGCCTCTGTTTCTCCATCCTTGTCTTTCGTGGCCCGTGCTGTGTGGGACTCCCGGGTGTCGGTCTGTCCGTCCATCTGTCTGTCTACCCGCCCCTCCGTGTCTGCCCCTCGCAGTTCCTGACCAAGCACCCGGCCAAGCGCCTGGGCTCAGGGCCCGACGGGGAAGCCACGATCCGGGCCCACGGCTTCTTCCGCTGGATAGACTGGGAGCGGCTGGAGCGGTTGGAGATCGCGCCTCCTTTCCGGCCGCGCCCGGTGAGTGCCCACTTGAGGGTCCCCTGGGAGGGGAGGGGAATTGGCGTGAGGGGAGGGAGGAATGGGTGAGGCTCAGTTTCCCCCCTGGGACCTCAGCGGCCTCCTTCCCTCCGGTGTCCCTGCCCCGCAGTGTGGCCGCAGCGGGGAGAACTTCGACAAGTTCTTCACGCGCGCAGCGCCCGCGCTCACCCCGCCAGACCGCCTGGTACTGGCCAGCATCGACCAGGCGGACTTCCAAGGCTTCACGTACGTGAACCCCGACTTCGTGCACCCGGACGCCCGCAGCCCCGTCAGCCCTGTGCCCGTCCTGTGAATTCTCTCCTGCGCCACGATGTGCCGCTGCCGTGCCCGGGACCCCGCGCCATCCGCCCCCCCTACTACCGAGTGCCCCTTGGGGTTCTGGACTTTATCTTGCTAGATTTTCTCTCTCTCTCTCTCTCTCTCTCTCTCTCTCTCTCTCTCTCTCTCTCTCTCTCCTCTCTCTCTCTCCTCTCTCTTTCTCTCTCTCTCTCTCTCTCTCTCTCTCTCTCTCTCTCTCTCCTCTCTCTCTCTCCTCTCTCTTTCTCTCTCTCTCTCTCTCTCTCCTCTCTCTCTCTCTCCTCTCTCTCTCTCTCTCTCTCTCTCTCTCCTCTCTCTCTCTCTCTCTCTCTCTCTCTTTCCTCTCTCCCTCCCTCTCTCTCTCTCCTCTCTCTTACTCTGGAAGCTGTTCCTGGGCTGGGCTGGGCTGGCCCCGAACCACTCCCCCCACCCTCCATTCCGGAGTTAAATGGGTGGCCATGATGAGCCATCCCGCATTCTGTACCCCTGTTCTGCATTTTGGGGGTGCTTTCCTGGGATGTACAAAGGATTCTTTCCCGACTTAATCCATTAGCTTTGACCCTAGACCTTCTTTTCCCCCACTCACTCACTCCCTAACTCCCCCCCACACAATCCCGTCCCCCTTTTCCCAAGCTCCGCCTGCCAGGTGCATGGCCCCCAAGTTCTTCCTGCTCGGACCCCTGTCCCATCCCAACGCCTGCCACTACTTTGGGGACTAACCCCCCCCCCCCACCAAGCGCCACCCCGGGCCTCTTCTTTGCATCACGGGCCGGCCCCAAGCTGCTGGAGAATAAATTTGGGGTGCCGACAACGCCGCCGCTGAAGTGTTTGGCTGTTTTCCTCTAAGCTTGGAGAGGGAAGGCGGTGTGGAGGTGGGGAATGACAGCCTGTGCAAACAAACAAGCAGAGGGGGGATAGACAGACGGACGGATGGATAGACAGAGCCCCAAGGCCACGATGGATGGATGGATGGATGGATGGATAACCCTGGGATGGGATCCAAGAGGAGGGGACCGACAAGCAGACCCCGGAGAACATCTCCGCAGCTGCACAGGCAGACACACAAGGACACCCAAACACTGGGAAGACAAGAGAGGAGCCAGAGTCCAGAGTTCAGGATAGGAGAGACCCATCCCCCCGAAGACAGGGCCAGCAACCACCACCACCAGTCCCCCGGGAAGCCCGAGCAGCGGAGGAAGAATGAAGGCGCTGCCCGGCGCCTCCCGACCCCTCTCTCTGGGCTCTGACCCAATTGAGAATGGAAGGAGCGGAGAGGGCCGTCCGGGGAAAAGACTACACTTCCCAGCAGACTCCGCGGCGGCAGACCCTTCCCCTTACGGGCGCCCTGGCCGCGGGGGCCGATGGGAGATGTAGTCCAAGGGCAGGGACGGGCCAGTCAAATGGTGCGCCTTGATGTCAGAGACTGCACCCCAAAGATTCGCAGGCTCCCTCGTGGGGTGCGCGCGCGCCAGTGTGTGTGTGTGTCTGTTGGGGCGTCGGCTCGTTACCTCTGCAGGCTCTTGGGCTTCCAAAGCTGCGATGCCAACGCACCCCTCAAGCGTTGCACGCGGGGTCACCCCGGGACCCCGCGCTCCCAGCCCGTCCCCGAAGCCCACCGCAGGCCCCCCACTTCGACCCTCGGCAGGCGGCCTGGCCCTTTAAGAGTGGCCCCGCTGACATCACGGCGGGAGAAGGGGGGGTGCTGGCCCGGCTCCCGGCTCCGCGGCGGCTGCAGGACCCGGCTCCGCTCTGCGCCCGCCCGCCAGCCCGCCCGCAGCTCCGGGGACCCCCCAGCCCGGGGCGCCCCCCTGCAGCCTCCTCCAGCCAACCGGGACCCCCCGCTCCACCGCAGGCCGGCTCAGGGGACGCCCTCCTACTAAGGGGGACCCCCGGGATTGCCCCGCCGCCGCTCCTCCTCTCCTGGGGTCTCCCCTACCCCGCACCCCGCAGCCCCTTCCCCTGCGCCCTGAAGGTCTCCAGCCTCTCCGGGCGCCTCTCTGGGCGCTCCAGGGCCTGGGGAGGAGGGAGGACGACTGCGATCCGGGAGGAGGGGGCGCGCACCCCACCCGCCTGCTCCCTAGCCGAGCCCCCCGGCTCTCACGGGCCGCGTCGGGGTCCCCCACATCCCCCGGGCTCCCCAGCTCCGCGCGCGCGTAAAGACGCGCCATCTCTCCATCTCCCCGTCCGCGCGCCCCAGGCCCCTCCTGCCCGGCCCGCCCGCACTCCCTTCGGCGCCCAGCACCCCCAACTCCCCAGGCCCGGCTTTCGGGGCGTCCCTCCCCGCGGCCGCGACAGCCAATGAGCGGCCGCCGGCCCAGGCGCCCGGTTCCGACCGCCGAGTGAGGCCGCGGCGCGGGGGGCGGGCGGGGGGCGGCGGCCGGGACGCGGGGCTCCGGGCCGGGGGCGGGGGGCGCGGGCATCGGGGACCCCGGGGGCGGCGGCGGCGGCGGCGGCCGGGACCGGGGCAAGCCGCGGGGCCGGTCATGCGGCTGCGGGGCCCGCGGCCCGGAGCGTGCGCCCAGCCCTGAACGAGGTGAGCTGAGCCGAGCGGGCGGGAGTGGGGGGCCCGCGGCCCAGGAAAGGGGACCCCGCTTTTCCGGGAGGAGACCTGGAGTCGGTTATTGGGGCGGGGGTGGGCTCCGGCCACGGAATCCCGGGGGCCCGGTTGGTTGGCCCGGGCCCGGTTCGGGGGGGAATTGGGGCCTAAGGAGTCGGGGTGCGGGGTGACCGCTTTTTGGGGGGCCCAAAGCGAAGCAACTCTTGTCCCGAATCCCGAGCAGGAAGGAGCGCTGAAGAATGGCAGGCCTGGACCCGGGCTTGGAGGGCTGAGGCTGGGGGTCCCCACAAGCCCATGGGATGGATGGATGGATGGATGGATGGATGGATGGATGGATGGATGGATGGATGGATGGATGGATGGATGGATGGATGGATGGATGGATGGATGGATGGATGGATGGATGGATGGATGGATGGATAAGTTCTACACTTGGGGTGTTGCAGAAAAGGGTCCCAGAGACTCTTCGCGGTCCCAGAGACTGGGGAGAAGAAGGCGCAGGGCACCCCAGGCCTGGCGCGGAATTTGGGGGCGCCGGGGGCGTCCACAGAGGGAGAAAGAACCGGATGAGCGAGATCCGGGCGGGCTGGACTCGGTTCCAAAGGGGACGCGACAGGGGTGGCAGCGAGCCAGGGCCCCGCGGGGGGCCGAAGAGCGGCGAAGAGGGGGTGGTGTGGGAGCAGTTGAGGTCAGCTTTGGGGTCCCAGGCCTGGCGGGGAGTGCTGCGCCCCGCTCCCCGGTCCAGTCCCGCATGGCGGGCGGGGGTTGGGGCCGAGGCGGCCCGAGCGAGACACGGCCTGGATCCCCGAGTCCTGGCGGAGGCTGGGAGGGGGAAGGATGTGCCGGGCGCCGGTGAAGGCTGTTTCAAGGCACCCCGGTTGCGCGCCCCGGGATCGCATCCTCTCAGGACTAGGAAGATTGGGCGTCAGGGAAGTTGGGGTCCGTCGCATCTTCTCTTCTTTTTGGGGGGTTGGTTTTGAGCACACCCGGCGGTGCTCGGGGCTGCCTCCTGACTCTGTGCTCAGGGTCACTCCTGGTGGTGTTCCAGAGACCTTAAAGGAGGTGCCCGGATTTAGACCCGGATTGTTGGGGAGCCCGGCAAGCAAACGCCTTCCCCCTTTTGGACTATGATTTCCAGCTCCGGGGAAATATCTTACATCTTGTCTGCATTATTGGGGTGTGCTGGATCCCCCAAGAGTTAGAATTTCTGGCTGAGGTCTGATGGGGGGGGGTCACAAGTTTCTCCTTTCCTTTCTCCTCTCCCCCAAATCTCAGAGATTTTGTGAATTTTGTGGATCAGAGTGACTAAGTTTTCTTTGAAAAATCCAGATTTCTAACTGCGGGGAAGGGAGAGCCAAGGCTCTGAACAGGGAAGTTTTCTGTTTTGGGGGGTCAGTAGTGAAAGGAATCAAGCTTCCAGGCGTTCAGGGCCATTGGGTCACTGCAAGTGTCTCCTCAGGGCAATGAGACCCAGAAACTACTTCTGCAAGGTTCAGAGTTTAGGGTTCAAGGCATTGACCCCGTTTTGAAGGAAATTGACTTTCCTGGTGCCCGCGATGACTAGAGACACTGAGATCAGGGTTATAACCCAGCTCAGCTTTCGGGGTCCCGAGTCAGCACCCCACAAGCTGGAATAGAGCCTGGGGAGGCACAAATCCTACAAAGACCTGGGTTGGGGAAGGGTAGGGTGCTGGGGTTTCATTATGTGCATCCTGTACCCCAATTCCAATTTGTGATAGATTAGAAACTGAAGCATGGGAACTGGTTACAGACCAAGTAGAAGCTTAAATTTGGAAAAACAAAAGACTCTGTTCAAAGAGTTTTGTGGTCTAGAGGTTCTCACTTATTGATCTACTTCGACCATTTCCTTAGGGTTCCTTGGGGACCCAGTCCAAAGGAAAGGGGTAACAGATTGGGGGAATCTGGGGAGATCACAGCTCCCCATTATCTGTAGTCCCTGGTCTACCGGAGCAGAGGTGACAGATTCTTTCAGGGACTCTGACATTTGAGTCCAGAACCCGGATGAGGGAACATAGTGGGGGGCTTCGCAGTCGGAATGTTGACTCCACTGGTGAGCACCACTGGGTACCCCCAGGGGGGACAGGGACTCATACTCAAATACATCAACTCAGGAGCTTCAAACAGGACCTGGAGAAGGATGGCTGGGACTTGGTTATTATTGTTTGCTTGTTCTTTTTTAATGTGGGAGGGGAGCATGCTTGTATATGCTTAGGCCTCACTCCATGCTCTGTTCTCAGGGCTCACTCTTGGCGCTGCTCAGGGTACCTCATGTGGTGCCGGGGATCGAACCCAGGTTGGCCACATGCAAGGCAAGTGCCTTCCCCGCTGTCTTATCACTGCTGTCCCTGAGTGGGAGGTGGGTTGAGGGTGGGTGGATAGAAGGGGGTGAATGGGTATGGGGGGTCTGGATCCTGGGGATGAAAATCTGTCAGTTGAGTTTTCAGTCCACTGAGGTTTTAGCATATGGGATCGGCCCCCATCTATGTGGCTTGGAGTCCAGCTTTGGGTTCTGGAGCTGGAACTGGGGCAATGGCTAGAAAACTTGACCTGGGGAGTGAGGGACACCTTGATTGGGTGCAGCATCTGCTCAGAGATGCCCAAACCAGGCTTGGGGCATGGGGACAGTTTGGGGGTTCATGGTCAAAGGTTGCTGGTGTCACTGGTTCTAATTTAGTCATATGGGGGGGTCTAGGGAGTGACAGTCTTAGGTGGGACAGGACGCAGGACAGAAGTGAAAGGTAATTTTCCCTCTGGGGCTGGTTGGAGGCAGTTGGGGACAAGGGTTGGCCCCTTGGTGACTCCCCCCAACCTTCTCCTGGCTCCCCCAGGCCCCGCAGGGCGACCCCCGCCTATAAAGATGAGTCACTGTAGTAGCCGTGCGCTGACCTTGCTGAGTAGCGTGTTCGGAGCGTGCGGCCTGTTGCTGGTGGGCATCGCGGTCAGCACCGACTACTGGCTGTACATGGAAGAGGGAACGGTGCTGCCACAGAACCAAACCACCGAGGTCAAGATGGCACTGCACGCCGGGCTCTGGAGGGTCTGCTTCTTCGCAGGTACGCACTGATGCCCCACGCCGAGTTGCACCCCCAAAGCTGCCCTGAGCTCCCAGCCTTGTGTCCTACTTCTCCCCTGGAAGGCTCCAATGTCCACCCGAGTCTTCCGTGTCCACCTCTTTGTTCTGGGCCCTGCAGAACATCGGCTTGAGGCACAAATGCTTTGCAGGCTGGGGGTGGAGGCCCCGAATTAAATCTTCAGCAGATCAGATTTAGTTCTTCAAAGGAAATGTGATAGCACAGTGGGCAGGGCATTTGCCTTGCCTGCGGAACAACCCAGGTTCGATTCCAGGCATCCCATAGATGAGCCTGTCAGGAATGATTTCTGAGCACAGAGTCAGGAGTAGCCCCTAAACACCATCGGGTTTAACAGTCCCTCAAAAATAAAGACAAGTGCTCAGTTTTCACAGTCTCTCTGGGTCCCTTAAGGGTTGTGGCTCGGCTCAGAACTTGGCCCCAGGACAGCTCCTGAGTTGAATGAGTTCGGAAATGGCCCCCAAAAGACCACAGGGGGTCCCACAGCCCTGATTTAGCCTAGCCCAGAAAAAGAGCACTAGCCTTGCATGCGTGAGACCTCTGGATCCGGTCCCTGGCAGGGCCAAGAACAAAACTACTTTTCCTCTCTAAAGAGAACAGACTCCCCCATTCCCTCACTCAGTTCATTTGGGGACACCCCCCCCAAGTAAGGGCGCACAGCCCCTCCTCCACGGGTCCGGGTCCCCTCCTTCGATGAGTTGCTAGAGCAGCTGGCCTGTCCCCTTCCCTGACCCCAATTCCCTCAAGCCTGGGACAGTCCACAATCCTCAGACTGGGCCTCATCCCATCCCCAGGGCGCCCCAGAGGAACTAACTTCTCCAGAGTTTCTTGGCTCAGTTTTGCCTCTTTTTTTTTTTGTCTCTTCCCTGCTCCCCTTCCTTTCCCTTTCACCCCTAGGCCGGGAGAAGGGTCGCTGTGTGGCCTCGGAATATTTCGTTGAACCGGAGATCAACTTGGTGACGGAGAACACAGAGAACATCCTGAGTGAGGGGAAGCTGGGGGCCTTGGCAGTCAGGGGCGCAGAAGGATGGGGCAAGGGGTGGAGGCTGTACAAACTTGGGTGGGGATAAAAAAAAAAGCTGGAGTGAAAGCTCAGAGGTAGGGTGACCTGGGAAGAACCCAGGTTTGATCCTCAGCATCCCATGTAGTCCCCTGAGCCTGCCAGGAGTGATTTCTGAGTGGAGAGCCAGGAGTAACCCCTGGACACCTCCGGGTGTGGCTCAAACCCCCCCCCCCCAAAACTGGGTGATAGTACCTGGGATAGGGCCAGGATGGGGCAAGCCAAAGAGGAAGGACTTATTTCAGTGGGAGGAGCTTATTTGTGGGTGTGGCCTTTGAGGGGTGGGACTGCAGTGGTGGGTGGGTGGGCTGTCCCATTGGTGGGCGGGGAGCTATGGGGCGGGATCAGTTAGGGGAGGCGTGGCCTGGAGGCAGGCCTTGGATGGGATGCCCAGAGCCCAGCCTCACCTGGTCCCCCCATCTCCATCCATCCTGCAGAGACTGTGCGCACAGCCACCCCCTTTCCCATGGTCAGTCTCTTCCTGGTATTCACCGCCTTCGTCATCAGCAACATTGGCCACATCCGCCCGCAGAGGACCATCCTGGCTTTCGTGTCTGGCATCTTCTTCATTCTGTCCGGTGAGCAGCAGAAGGGAAGGGTTTGGGGGGCTTGAGACCCGGGTGGGCCTGTGAGCCAGGATAGGCCTCGTCTATTCCCCCTGTGCTGTGTGATTTCCCAGGATTTGCAAAACTTCTCCGAGTTCGCCTCTTTCAGGGAATAGAACCCACCCTGGCCCAACTCACAGCCACATCCCCGGTCCCAGAACACCGCAAGGGCTGGTCTGAGTGCTAAAGAGGTAGCAAACTGGATTGGCCTCAGTGACAACCCAATCCTGTGCAGTCAATGCTATTCTTAGCCTCCCTTTACAGAAAGTTAAGCAGACATGGAGACAAAACATGTACCGGGGTCACAGCCAAGGGGCCCTCGGCCTCTCTCTCAAGAAGTTCGCCTCCAGAAGAGGTATTTTTAACACTCCCCAAAGCTTAGCGACGAGTTTACAAAACGACGCACGTTTTAATCTCAAAAAAATTTTTTTCCCACCAGTTGGAGCATTAGTATAGCAGGTAGAGCATTTGCCTTGTACACGGTCAACCGAGTTCAATCCCAGCATCCCTTTTGCTCTCCCAAAACTCCTCTAGAATTGGTTCCTGAGTACGGAGCCAGAGGAACCCCTAAGCATCGCTGGGTTTTTCTTCCCCCAAAACCAGAAAGTCAGGAGAATATTGGACTAAATACCCCTAGACTTACTGCTCTGATCTAATCTTTAGCATGTTATTAGGCTTTCTCTATCTATCTGTCTGTCTCTATCAAATGTCACTGTATGTAGTGTACACACATATGATTATGTTATCAGGCATCAAACCCAGGTTCTTTTTTGGCGGGCACACCCAGCGGTGCTCAGGGGCTACTCCTGGCTGTCTGCTCAGAAATAGCTCCTGGCAGGCACGGGGGACCCTATGGGACACCGGGATTCGAACCAACCACCTTAGGTCCTGGATCGGCTGCTTGCAAGGCAAACGCCGCTGTGCAATCTCCCCGGGCCCCACACCCAGGTTTCATACACACACATGCCCTAATCCTTATTGGTCTTTATATCCACCCATCATTTTTTTTTTACTTGCTTTTGCAGGCACTATATATTTTCCCTGAAACCTATAACTGTGCACAGAATTCATGCTTAATATTTGTCTCCTCTTCTTTTCTCCCCCTTGAGATCCGAGGTTCTTTAGCATGTGTGATTTCACATCCTCCTCACCATGGTTCTGTCGGCAAGTTATTAGTGCAGCTTATTTAAGGAAACGGGACACTGTGGCTTGGGATTGTGGGGGAGCAAGCCGTGATACCAGTGCACCGTGGGGGATGGGGCTCGAGTGACGTGTCCCCCAGTCACCTCTCGAATGTCACCTCCTGCGAACTTTTGCGCAGTTCCAACCAACCCAAGGCAGCTCTGCTCCACACAGCCCAGGATGACCCAGTACCTCTCTGTCTCTCTGTCTCTCTCTGCCTCTGTCTCTCTGTCTCTCTCTGTCTCTCTGTCTCTGTCTCTCTCTGTCTCTCTGTCTCTCTCTGTCTCTGTCTCTCTAGGTCTCTCTCTCTCTCTCTCTCTCTCAGTTTTGAGCACCTAGTAGTGCTCAGGGATTACTCCTGACCCTGCACTCAGAAATTGCTCCTGGCAGGCTCAGGAGATCATATGGGATACCAGGGATAGAACCCACTTCGAGTCATCCACATGCAAGGCAAACACCCTACCACTGTGCTATCACTCTGGCCCCCCTTTTGTTTTGGGGCTATATCCAGGGGCACTCAGATATTGCTCCTGGCTCTGCACTCAGAAATTACTCCTGTGGGCTTGGGGGACCTTATAGGATGCCGGGGATCGAACTCTGGTCTGCCGTGTGCAAGGCAAATGCCCTTCCCACTGTGCTATAATTCTGACTCCATACTTAATTAACTCTTTCGATTGTTTGGTTTTTGGTTTGGGGGCCACACCCAGTAACACTTAGGGATTATTCCTGGTTCTGTACTCAGAAATCACTTGTGGTGGGTTTGGGAGAAACTTATGGGATGCCAGGAATTGAATCTGAGCGAGTCACGCGCCAGACAAACACTGTCCTCACTGTCCTATCGTTCCGACCCTCTCTTTCCTCTTCAGCTCCGTTCATTCCCACTCATTTCAGCAATTCACCTTGGAAAGATTCAGTATTATCAAGTCAGACTTAATTCAGGTCCTTTTAAAAAATAACTTTATTTATTCATTCATTGAGTGATTGGTTTCTGGACCACACCCAGCGGTGCTCAGGGGTGACTCCTGGCTCTGCACTTAGAAATCACCCCTGGAAGGCTGGGGGACCATATGGGATGTCGGGATTCAAACCGGGTCCCTCCAGGTTGGCCACACTCGAGGCAAATGCCCTATCACTGTGCTATCTATCTCTCCAGCCCCAATTCAGGTCCTTTGAAGTCAGGTTATATTTTGCACCTGGTGGTGCTCAGGGATACATCTGCTAGCTCTTGGCTCTGTGCTCAGGGATCACTCCTGGCAGGGTTCAGGGGGGCTTGTGCAGTGCTGAGGACTGAAGCAGGCTGGCTGTGGGCCAGACAGTCGCCTTAGACCCCGCACTGTCATTCTGGTCTGATCGTCAGTAGATATTTTATGGCCAGTCCCCACCATAAGTCTCGTTTCCAAATTCTGTCTCCACTTGGAGGATGCTTGGGGAAAGGGGGTGTGCAGAGCCCTGTTGATCCCCTCCCCCAGGCCATTAGCTACTCCTCCTCCAGCCTCCCCTAGGCTAACCCTCCCCCATGCCTCCAGTGAACCCCAGAAAACCTTTCTTCCAGGGAAATTAGGGTGCAAGCTCCCAGTAACGTGAATCACGGCCTGGGAGTCAGACGAGGAGCTAAAATAAGACGCATAGAATGGCAGGATCCCAGAGTGTCACAGCCGAAAGGGCTCGTCATTTATTCAGGTGGAAAGTGTGGCCGAGAGAGAGAGAGAGAGAGAGAGAGAGAGAGAGAGAGAGAGAGAGAGAGAGAGAGAAAGTGGGACAAGGCTAGGTCATTTAGAGACCTTTATCTAACCCTCCTAGAACAGAGCAAGGACAGCTCTGTGGTTCTGTGGTTGCTGGCTCTAATCAGTCCACAGACGAGGGAACACCGCTGTGCTTGGGGACCAGAGATTTGCCTAGAATTCAGGGGTTCAAGTCACAGCCCCCCCCCCTCAGGGAAAACCTTGAGGACCGCCATGTGGTCCAAGTCAGACCTAGGAGAAAAACATGGAATAATGTGGGGAGGAGCAGGCATCACATTAGACTTTGGAGCCCCAGTTTTATTCCATAGGCTGCCACCAGGTCACTGCACCCCCAATCTGCAGGGGCCATTCTTTGAGTTTCTGAGACCTACAGGCTCACCGGTGGCTTCAAACCCATTTACTTCCTGCTTGAATTCACCTCCTTTCTCCAAGGTCTCACTCTTGGGGCAGAAGTTGGTCGAATATCAGAAACATCTTCTTGTCTTCCAAGCACATCTGTGCACCCTTTGCTCTGTTTGGTCTTTGGTTGATCTAGTTTCGAGGCTGGGGAAGACTTTGGGCTACATCGTGTGCAGTGCTCAGGGTTTGCTCCTGGCTCAGTGCTCGGGGATTGAACCTGGGTGATCTTGCATAAGTGCCTTTCCTGCTGTCCTGTGTCTTGGGCTCATTTTGCCTTATCTTAGTCATGGACTAGAACCTTGAATTACAGTTAATTCAGTGACACACCAGGAGATAGGCTGATTTTTTTTTCCTCTGGGGGACCTTCCCACCATTAAGCAGTAGACAGCACTTGAAGCTTGCAAGTAGTACTAAGTATTTGCTGGGTGTGGGTAGAGGGGCTGGAGTCCACCTGGTGCCCGGCCATAGTCACCAGCCATCACGGGAGTTGAAAACAAACATCAACAGGAGTTGAACACAAACCAATGCTCAGATAGATAAATCCAGAATAACCATTGCCATAGCCAGAGACATTTTGTGGACTTTCATCCATGGCTTGGAGAAATCTCAAGGGCTTTGCACAAGGTTTTTTTCTTTTTCTTTGCTTTGTCAAGTCATAATTTGTGCATGTATCATTTATTTTTATTTTTATTTTTATTTTTGCCACACCTGGCAATGCTCAGGGGTTCCTCCTGGCTCTGCGCTCAGAAATCACTCCTAGCAGGCTCAGGAAACCACATGGGATGCCAGGGATCGCACCCGGGCCTGTGCCGAGTCAGCATAGTACTAGGCAAACAGACATTACCAGTCAACACTGGTTGTTGCCAGTCAACTTTGGTTGTCTCCAGTCAGCACCAGTTGTTGTTTATGGCTTTTTTGGGGAACACACCTGGTTGACGCTCAGGGTTTACTCCTGGCTCCAGCTCAGAAATTGCTCCTGGCAGGCTTGGGACCCTATGAGATGCCGGGATCAAACCTGGGTCTGTCTCAGGTTGGCAACGTGCAAGGCAAAAGCCTTATCTCTGTGCTGTCACGCAGGCCCCTATAAATCCATTGCCTTGGGGGCCAGAGCTGATGGATCATTTCTGATGATGCTCAGGGACCCATATGCTAAGCCTGGAATTGACACAGGGCTGGCTGTATGCAAGGCAGTCAGTCAGTTGCCTTAGTTCCTGTACTTTCCCTCTCTCCCTCCCTCTCTTTCTCCTCTGTCTCTGTCTCTCTGTTTCTGTCTTTGTCACCACATTATTGTTTGTTTTCTCGAGGAGGACTAGAAGGACCAAGAAATTAAATTGCTCCAGGCACAAGCCAGTGCAAACCAGTGTTTTTAGCTCTGGGTACCACCATGCCATGGTCCTACACCCACCACACACACACACACACACACACACACACACACACAATGAGAAATTAATGAAAGGCAAGAGAATGAAGGAGAGGAGAGACCAGCACTCGTGGTTTTGATCTGGGACTCAGATAGTCTGGTCAATTCCACCAATTGGGAAACCCAGATTTAGAAACATAGGGGGTTGGATCAGAAGTCAAACAAAGGTTGAGTTGGCATTGGTTTCTGGGGTGCTGGGGCAGGAGAGGGATAGGGACACTGCTGCATGTTAGTCCTCCCTCAGGAACCTGCGTGGAGGATGGGATGAGAAGATGGGAAAAGAGAGGAAAAGAGCCCATCGGAAGAGGAGGTGTAGAACACATAGTCCATCAAGAGCAGACGTGGTGTGTGCATGGCCTTGGGAAGTGAGCGGAAGGGAGTTGGACACATTAGAGAGAGAAAGCAATCAACAGAGGGATCAATAAAACCAATTAAATGGCTGCATGTGACTAGAGACAGACTCAGAGGCAAGTGTGGGAGGGGATACTGATTTTCTTCTTTTTCTTTTTTGTTGTTTTGGGATCACACCCACAAGTTCTCAGGGGTTCCTCCTGCCTCTGTGCTCAGGTATCACTTCTGGCAGGCTCAGGTGACCATTCAGGATGCTGGAGATGGAACCCGAGTCGAATGCATGCAGGGCAAACGACCTCCATCTGTACTATCTCTCTGGCCCCTGATTTTCTTATTTTTTGGGGGGTCCTAAGGAGGTTTCCCCATAGATAGCCTAGAGTCACTCTCCCCCAATGCTCAGGCAGGTTGCTACATCTTCTCACTCACCCCACATGCACGCAGGCTTCCTGCCTGCCGCTGCCTTTGTGGCCGCCCCTCACGGGAGCAAGGCTCAAAGTCAAGGCTCCAAGGAACGTACTTGTCAGCACCTGCCACGCACCTTCTCCCTACTCCAACCCCGTCAGTGCTTCCAGGGAATCCCACTGAGCTCCTCTTTCGTCCAGGTTCCTCCTCCTCCAGCATCTCCCACAGCGTCTGCCATGCCTCAGATCTCTGACCTCATTTCCTAACCCAGTAACATGCTGGTCACTGCCGCCAGCGCCAGTGACACCCACATGAAAGGCAAACACTCAGCTCAGCTCCAGGCCTGCCCACACCTGACCCTGCGTGACCCCAAAAGCCTCTTTCTTCTTCCTGACTCTCAAAGGGTTTGGGGTTCCCATGTGAGTGTCTGTCATTGACTTTGGTGTCTCCTGTCACCCTGTCCCATACATTCCATTCCTTCTGTAACACATTGATTTTTTTTTTTTTTTTTTGGTTTTTGGGCCACACCTGGTGGCGCTCCAGGGTTACTCCTGCTCTGTGCTCAGAAATCGCACCTGGCAGGCTCAGGGACCATATGGAATGCTGGGGATCGAACCCAGGTCCGTCCCAGGTAGGCAGCGTGTAAGGCAAACACTACCATTGTGCTATCACTCCAGTCCACTTTGATATTGTTTTTTGTTTGCTTGGTTGCTTTTGGAGTCTTACACAGCGGTGCTCAGGGCTTACTCCTGGCTCTGTGCTTAAGAGTAACTCTTGGTGGTGGCTGAGGGTCTCTATGGGGTGCCAGGAATCAAACTAGGGTTCATCACTGGAAGGTGAGAGCCTTGACCACTGCACTATGTCTCTGCCCTCCCCATGCATATTGTTTTGACACCTGATATGTTTCCTACCATACTGTAAACTTCAAAAGACAGAAACCTTTGCAAGAATTCTCTCCTCAATGTCTACAGAGACTCCATGAATTTTTGGCATGCGTAGGAATATCTGTAGGGGCCAGGGAGGGAATGGACAGCTCAGAAGATCTTGGGGGCCTGGAAGACAGGGTAAAGCCACATTTTCCTCTTGGTTTTTGGGTCACAACTAGCTCAGGGCTCACTCCTGATTTTGGCTTCCGCGCTCACTTCCTGGCTCTGCTCTCAGGACTCGTTTCCTGGCAGGACTTGGGGGACCCTATGCAGTACTGAGGGTGGAACCTGGGTCAGCAATATAGCAAAGCCAGCGGTGTAATCCCTATGCTATCTGTCTGGCCTCTGATACTCAACTGGAGCAGGGTTTTTGGAAGGTAGGCATGACCAGCAAGAACTTCCCAATTGAGGGCACAACTGAGTCAATGGGGGGGGGGGGGTGATGAAGGGCTGGGGGGTTTCTGCAGTGGAGAGGAAAGTGCCACACATGCAAATAACCTTTTTAGCTCTTTTGTTGTTGTTGTTGCTGTTGGTTTTTTGTTGTTGTTGTTTTTTGTTTTTGTTTTTTTTTGGTCACACCCGGCAGCACTCAGGAGTTACTCCTGGCTCTATGCTCAGAAATCGCTCCTGGCAGGCTCGGGGGGCCCAATGAGATGCCGAGATTCGAACCGTCATCACTCTGCATGCAAGGCAAACACCCTACCTCCATGCTATCTCTCCAGCCCCTTTTTAGTACCTTTTCTGCCCCCAAGAAATTGGGGACAATGGCCCGGCGTGCGCTGCTCTCCATGGTCCTGAAACCCTTTTGTTCCAAGACCCATTGGGTTTTTCTTTCAGCTGCCAGTGTAGGCGGGTGAGGCCTACCGTGCTCGAAGAATTCTGGAGCAGCTGTAGTGGTGCGTGGCGGTGGGGAGTTGGACGACAGAGAAAGAAAGGGGGAAGGTAGGGAGGAAAATAAGGAAGGATCCTGGGTTATTTTGGGAGCCCCAGAGCTGCCGCCAAGTGGCCAAGAAAGAGGAAAGAGGAGAATGAGGGACGCTTCTCTTGATGGTGTTTAGTTGAATTCCAAGCTGCTGAAAACACAAGCGCAAACAACAGCCGCAAACACCTTTTCTCTTTGGAAATATTTTCATCTTTCTCACCAACCCCCACTCGCATCTCTCCTTCTGGAGCCTGAGAGCTATTTCGAACCACAGCGGGCAGTTTGGGACGCCAGGTGAGGCGGGAGCACTGAGCAGGGAGCAGAGCGCTGAGGACCTCAGATGTCCTGAACAAGAGTGACCTTGTTGTGTGTGTGTGTGTGTGTGTGTGTGTGTGTGTGTGTGTGTGTGTGTAGGAGTCTCCTGTCCAAGAGGGACAAAGTCCACTGTGAATCTATTTTAAATTTTATTTATGTTTTAATTAATTGACTGATTGGTTTTTGGGTCACACCTGGTGATGCTCAGGGGCCACTCCTGGCTCTGCACTCAGAAATTGCCCCTGGCAGGCTGAGGGATCATATGGGATGCCGAGAATCAAGCCGGGCCCCTTCTGGGTCTGCTGCATGTAAGGCAAACAACCCACTGCTGTGCTATCTCTCCAGCTCCATTTTTTGTTGTTGTTATTTTTGCTTTTTGGGCCACCCCTGGCAGTGCTCAGGGGTTAATCCTGGCTCCACATTCAAGAATCATGCCTGGCAGAGCTTAGGGGTACCCTATGGGATGCCTGGATCGAAACCGATCAGCCATGTACAAGGCCAACGCTATGTTCATTGCTGTGATATTACTCTTGGCCATCCCCCTACCACTGTGAATTTTTAGGGGGAAACCAGCAACTGAAGTGGATACCATCAAGAAGAAAAAGATGTGAGCAGGGCCAGAGCATTGCAGACGCCAAAGTAGAGTTGAGATTTGTTTGGCGGTGACACTCAGCAGTGCTCAGAACTCACTCCTGGTTCTGTGCTCTGGGATCATTCCTGGAAATGCTCAGGGGACTCTGTGTGGTACTAGGGATCAACCGCGTGCAAGGCAAGTGCCCTCCCTGCTGCCCTGTTCCCTTGTAGTGTAGGTTACTGAGGCTCAGGGAGTAAAAACAATAAGATTTGATCGGTGGGCAAGGGTTCGAGAAGTGGGTGGCAATGACCCTGTGTTTAACAGGGTGCCTGAGTGAGAGCCAAGGTTTCTCATAATAATTTGTTTTATTTAGGGGATACATCTGGCAGTGTTTAGGCATTAGTCTTGGCTTTGCGCTCAGAAATCACCCCTGGCACATTCAGAGATCCCTATGGGATGCCGGGGATCGAACCCAGGTCGGCGGCATGCGAGGCAAATGCCCTCCTTGCTGTGCAATCACTCCAGCCTCTCTTCTCTGCAACATTTGACTCTTCTCTTGTACAAAATTGCTCGTCATTCTGGATCTATATCCACTTTGCCATGTTTAGTGGTTTCTTCCTTAAAGCTCTCTTCTTAAAGTGCTCTTCTTAAAACTCAGATTTCTGGGAGACTAGAAACTGGGGGGGGGGGCTCTGAAAGTTCACAGAAAAAGTTCATTCTTAGAGATGGTGGAGAAAGGAGGAGGTTAGAGCAGACCGAGTAGGGAAAAGTAGGGGCTAGAGTAATAACACAGTGGCAGGGCATTTGCCTTGCACACACCAACCTGGGAGGGACCCGGGTCCGTTCATGTCATCCCATAGGGTCCCCCGAGCCTGCCAGGAGTGATTTCTGAGCGCAGAGCCAGGGGTAACGCCTGAGTGTCACTGAGTGTAGCACAAAAGCAAAAGAGAGAGATGGGGAAAGTAGCAGGTTCCATCCGTAGCACCCCCAGAGAATTTCCTGAGCTCCAGCAGGTATATTCTCTGCTCTCAGAAGCAGGAGGCAGCCCTGTGTGCTGCCACTGAATGTGGCCCCTCATAATAATTCTTCTCACACTGATTTCTGTGCCAGGTCTGGAACTACGTGCTGGGAACATAGAGGGACTCCAGACACTCTCTCCGGAGGGGAGCGGGAGCATAAGGGAAATGACAGGTAGATGGGACAGAATGACACGAATAAGGCTTAGATAGCAAAGAACAGGAGTTTGAAGGGAAGGAGTAGGAGGGGATGGATCATAGCTTTATCTCCTTTCAGTTTTCTTTGTTCGGGGGGGGGGTCACCCCCAGCGATGCTCGGGGCTTACTCCTGGCCCTGAGCTCAGGGATCACTCCTGGTGGGCTCAGGGGATCGTATGGGATGCTGGAGATTGAACCCAGGTCAGCTGCATGCAAGGCAAGCGCCCTCCTGCTGTACTATTGTTTCGGCCCAACTATATATATATATATGTCAACTATATTATGATAACTTTGGCATCTAGATTGGTAGAGTGAATGCCCATCGAAAGAGTGCCTGCAGATTGCTTACATTTTTCCATGCTCTCTCTCTCTCTTTCTCTGGTTTTGCCCTTTGAAAACAAATCGCATCTTCATGCTTGCTCACCTCTAATCATATTAGATTATGCATGCATATTTTTTAAGAGCGAGGACATTTTGCTGCTGAAGCTGCAGCACCATTATCTCACCTCGAAATTTTGCAATCGTTCCCTGATGTAATTTATTCCACGTTCAAATTGTCCCCTGTTGTCTGAAGGCTTTTTAACAGCTTCCCCCCCCCCCTCCCCGAACCAGGACTCAGACTGTCTGTTCCGAGTCTCGAGTTAACATCTCTTTTAGTCTAGACTAGTACCCCCCATTAGTGTTTTTTTACAACACTATAAAAATATATTTCATTATAAAAATACCAAGAGAGAGAGAGAGAGAGAGAGAGAGAGAGAGAGAGAGAGAGAGATTGGTATAATGGAACCGTGTGCTTCTTGCTTTCTGCTACAACATTTATCAACATCTGGCGAGTCTTTCTTTAGTTGTACCACACTATATTTCCCTTCTGTACTTCACAACCTTATTTTAAAGCTACTCTCAGGCTGTCAGCTCATTTTAGCCACAAATAGTTCAGTGTACTTCTTTTTATTTTTAAATGTATTTTTTTTTAAACCATTGTGATCTAAAAAGTCCTTCATAGTCGAATTTCAGATTTACAGTGAGTCAGGGCCATTCTCACCACTGGTGTTGACCTCTCTCCATCAATGAACCCAGAGTGTATCCTATACCACCACCCTTTGTCCCCTGGCCTGCAAGTATAACAGACCCATTTAAGTTTAGACTGTTGTTGTTTTGTTATGTGTGTGGGGGGTCACAATCAACAGTGCTCAGGGGTTACTCCTGGCTCTACACTCAGAAATTGCTCCTGGCAGGTTCAGGGACCATATGGGATGCTGGGGATCGAACCCACGTCCATCCCGGGTCAGCAGTGTGCAAGGCAAATGCCCTACCACTGTGCTGTCACTTCGGCCCTCAGCATACTTCTAAGATATAATTCTGCCACAGTGCCAGAACCAGGCACACACAAAGAAGAAAAGTGGCTTGGTGTCAGTTTTGAAAGTTGTCTTGTTTTGTTGCCCTTATTATTATTTTGGTTTTTGAGTCACACCCACCCAGTGGTGCTCAAGGTTACCCCTGGCTCTGTGCTCAGGAATCAGTCCTAGCTGGCTTGGGGGACCCTATGGGATGCTGGGGATCTAACCCAGGTCAGCCACTTGCAACGCCCTGCCCCCTATGCTATTGCTCTGGCTCCTTTTTTTGGAGGGAACACACCTGTTAGTGCTCAAGGGTTTGTGCTCAGGGTCACACCTGGCAGTGCTCAGCGGGCCATCTGTGATGCTGGGAATTAAGCCATGCTTCCAGCCACAACAGCTCACGAGGCAGCTGCCTTCCCTTCTGTCCTTACTTCTCAGTCCTTTGCCGTTCGTTTTATTTTGTTTGGGTTGGGCAGGTCTTAGCGGAGAGTGTTAGGGAACCCTCCCAGCTCGGTGCCAGCGAGTCCCTCGTCTCTCTCAGTGGGACTTGAGGGGCAGCATCCTGTTGTGCTGGTGATTGCATATGGGTTTTTTGCAACCAAAGCAGGTGCTTATTTCATTCCTGAAAAGGACCAGGAGCGGCAAGATAGTAAAGTGGGTAGGTGATTGCCTTGCAAACAAGGCCAAGATTCAACCCCAGAATCCACTATGAGCACAGAGTCAGGAGTCAGCCCTGAGCACCACTGCTGTGATGCCCACCAAAAGCAGAATGGCTGGGGATGCAGAGGAGAGCAACTGCATGCTGGACAGCTCCATGCTCTTGGGAATGCACTGCTGCCCATCCATCCATTTGTTGGTCAGGGGACCACACATACGGGCTAAGAATGTCCTTAGTGCACATTACTTAGCCCTGAAGCCAGCTGGAAACCTGCAAATGCACCACTCTATGAGGCTGGAGAGATAGCACAGTGGTAGGGTGTTCGCCTTGCAAGTGGCCCACCCGGGACAAACCTGAGTTCGATCCCCAATACGTTCCCCTGATCCTACCAGGAGCGATTTCTGAGTGCAGAGCCAGGAGTAACCCCTGAGCACCACTGTGTATGGCCTCCAAACTAAAACAAAACAAAAAACTCAGTTCTGCAGTTTGGTGCAGGCATGAATGATGGCTTGGCCAATGTGGATCCCAACGCCAATGCACTGGGGCTTTCCAAAGACGCCCCACTCCCGGTGTATCTGTGTGCAGCCTGGCCGTGGGGCAGCACATAGGCAGGTAGGAATGTCCCTTGCAGAGGACATTTGAGTGGGCCTTGAGGGCAGCCTGTACCCCGCTGTGTTCACCAACACAGATCCAGTGTTATGTGTGTTACCACTTGCAATAGAGTTTATTTCCCCAGGCAATGACTTCTTTGCACATGTAACAGGGAGTTTATTTCCAAATGCAACTGTGTTTTTTCACAGGCAACAGAGTTTATCTCCCAATACTTCCACTGGAACCTCCTTTCTCTTTTGTAAGCACAGGAGAAAAAAAATCCAGTTAGTTGAACGTGGATAGTGTTGATAATGCCCAAAGGACAACTAATCCATCTCGTTCCTTTTTGGTTTGGTGACCACACCAGGTGGTCCTCAAAAACCGTTTCTGGATCGATGCTCAGGAGTGACTCCTGGTGGTGCTCGGTAGTCCCCGAGATTCGCATTGGGGTCAGCAGGATGCAGGCAACAGTCTTTTTTTTTGTTTTGTGCTCAGAGGTTACTCCTGGCTCTGCACTCAGGAATCACCCCTGGCAGGCTCGGGGAACCCTATAGGATGCCAGGGATTGAACGTCCTCCCTGCTGTGCTACTGCTCAGGCCCCAAGGCAAGTCTTAACCTCGTAGTATCTCTTCTGTCTTCTTCTCCATATTTTATAATATATACCCCTGCCCCATTTGTTTTGGGATCCATAGTTCTGAGCTTTTTTCTTTACTTAAAAAGTAATATTTCATATAGTTTAAAATTTTTTAATGATTTTATTTAAACTCCATAGTTGCAAGGTTGTTCATAATACAGTTAGGGTCTGGGGTTGTTTTTTTTCACAGATACAAAGTTATTTAGGATTGAGTTTCAGTAAATCAGTGCACATTTTCCATCACCAATGACCCTTGTTTCTGGGGCAGACATTTTTCTTCTCTCTCTCTCTCTCTCTCTCTCTCTCTCTCTCTCTCTCTCTCTCTCTCTCTCTCTCTCTCTCTCTCTCTCTCTCTCTCTCCTTCCCTCCCTGTCTCCCCACTTTTATCCCTTTTAGACACTGTGGTCTGCAACATCATCACTAAAGGAGAAGCGTGCATATCACTTTCCCTTCTTCCAGCACCCAGTTCTTGTCCAGAGTGACCATTTCCAACTTGTGCTCCCTTCGCTGCCCTCCCTGTGCTCCCAGTTCTTTGTGGCGAGCTTCTTTCTACCCACGTGGTTCTGAGTTTCTTCGCCACATCTCTCTCCTTTCGTCTTCAGCTCTCTGCCCTTTATTTTATGGTGTTGGTTTTCAAGCATCTTTCATCACGCTTTTGGGTGCAGCTGGGTGGAGTCAGTGCTTCCAGAATCTTCTACATCGTGACTTCAGGGTGTTAGGGTCCAATCGGACCACCCGAACTGATGTTGAGAGTCAGAGACCATATCCAATAATGCAAGATGCAAAAGGGAGTTTATTCGGCTAGCTGAGGTTCCAGTAGCATAAAACCAGAGGAGGTGACTAGAACCCAGAGTTAAACCTGCAAGCGGTTTATAGTTTACAGGTTTCAGCAACTCAAGCATTTCACCGGTTAATACAATAATAATAATTTCACTTGAACAGAAATCACTACATGCTTAGGGTTGATGTCCCAACTTATTGCTGATTTAACTTTGTGTCAGGAGGTCTTTATCTGGTGAAACATGTTCTTACCTGGTGGGACATTCAGACCCACCTAGTTCCTCTATTTCAGCTGAAGAGGGAGGGTCCTGCCCTTTACAGGGTGGGTGCATTTTGCGGTTCTATCTTTGAGCTATCACTCTCGCCTATGGGGAAGTTATAAAGTAGAAAGTGTAACAACATAGGGCCGGAGAGATAGCATGGAGATAAGGCGTCTGCCTTGCATGCAGAAGGACGGTGGTTTGAACCCCGGTATGCCATATGGTCCCCTGAGCCTGCCAGGAGCGATTTCTGAGCGTAGAGCCAGGAGGGACCTCTGAGTGCTGCCAGGTGTGCCCGTCCCTCCAAAAAAAGTGTAACATTTTACAGTGGGGGGCTCTGGCCCGAGGGTCTTCTGCTCTGTTCTTACAAAGGCACACATCCTCAGCCAGGAGGGGGTCATGAGTGAGATGGTGGCAAAAAGCTGCCCCCCTGGCCCCACCCATGATGACACCTTAGTCTCATACTTGAGCAGAAGCCCAGGTCAGGGTCCTTCTGATCTCTAGAATGTTCTTTCTCGACTCAGAAATTAATTGATGGTTCCCTGGGGAGTGATTGGCTTGTCCAGTGTTGCATTCTTGCCTGTGAAGAATAGTCAAATTTTTGTGTCCTGCTGAATCCACACCAGGCTAATTTCCTCTGACTCTCTTTTATTGTTTTTTTTTTTGGGGGGGGGCACACTTAGCAGTGGTCAGGGCTTACTCCTGGCCCTGTGCTCAGGGATTACACATGAGGGGTCTCGGGGGACCCTGTATGGTGCCAGGGATGGAAACTGAACTGAACTGGACTCAGCCTTTTGCAAAGCGAGCACCATCCCCTCAGCCTGTCTTCCACCCATTGTAGACGCTTCCTTCCCATGGCAGCTCACAGCAGTCTCGTGTTCCTATTTTTGGGGCCAGCGATGCCCAGGGCTTACTCCTGGCTCTACACTCTGAAATTTCTCCTGGCAGTGCTCAGGGGTAGCGGAGGCTATGATGCAGAGGATCAAACCCGGGTCAGCTGTGTGCAAAGCAAACACCCTCCTCTCTATGCCATCACTCTCACCCCGCCTTGCTCCATCATTTTAGTTTATTTTTTGGTTTGGGGGCCACACCTGGCGGTACACAGGGGTCACTCCTGCCTCTGGTCATTCCTGGTGGTGCTCAGGGGGACCCTATGAAATGCCGAGGATTGAAGCAGGGTCAGCTGTGTGCAGGGCAAACACCCTATCCTCCCTGCTGTGCTATCACTCGGTCCCCACCTTCCTCCTTTTGTTGACTGAATACTATTCCTTCCTCTGGCCACACCACACCACACGGTGCCCGCCCAGCCCGGCCCTTCTTCGTGTGTAGGGGAAATTCCTGCTGGGCTGTAATCACAGAGCAGGCGTGTTACGATTCTACACAGGCTCCACATGTGTGCGTGAGCTGGGGCGTGAGCATATGTTCCTGTGTCCCGGTGGGTCCCCGAGTGAATCTCTGGGTCACGTGGTCCTTCTATCTTTACCCGCGTGGGGAAGCTCACCGGCTATTTGTGGGTGCCTCTGCTATTTTGCTCGCTCTGGGGTGATGTCAGAGCCCGTTTCAGCGCCTGGGCAGCCCCATGGGAGGAGGCGGGCTGGCTGGAGCCGACGGGCTGGGCCCTGGCGTGGGCAGTGGGGAAGGCGAGATTTCTTTTCTGGGTGCTCTGGGCACATGCTCGATGGTGGGAACTCAGGCACCCATGGACGCAGAGCAGCCTGCAGCCTCCCTTGGGTTCCCTTGTCTTCTTTTGTTGTTGTTGTTGTTGTTGTTGTTGTTGTTGTTTTCTGTCTACACCTGGTGGTGCTCTGGGGTTCCTCCTGGCTGTGCGCTCAGAAATCGCTCTTGGCTCAGGGGACCATATGGGATGCCGGGGATCAAACCCGAGTTGGCTTCGTGCCAGGCAAACGCCCTACGACTGTGCTGTCTCTTTGGCCCCCCCATTGCTTGTCATCTTAGTTGCTAAGTGATTGGAGGGGAGGGTCTGTATCTGGGGGCGTGGAGGGCGGCTCCTCGCTCTGGGAGCATCACTCAGGGGATGGCTGTTCCAGGTCTCTGACATGCAGCAAATGCCTGAACCCCCAAACCATCTCACTGATTCCACTTAAGTTGGTGAGTTGGAGAAAGAGAAAGGACAGTAGGAAGGCTTTCATTTTGCAAGCTGCCTGGCACCCCTTGTTCCCCAAAGCCCCTCCAGAAGTGATCCCTGAGCACAGAGTCAGGAGTCAGCCCTGAGTCAGGGCCCAAAATATTCTCCCACCTCCCCCCAAAATAGAAAGAAGGGCTTTTTCAGGAGCGTCCCTTACGCAAGTGGCTTTGGCTCTTAAACTTCTCAAGCTCCCCCCACCCCTGCCTTCTACATACGTGGAAACCCCTGTATGAGATCTGTGACTTTTGGAGGGTTTGTTTTGGGGCCACACTCGAGGGTGCTCAGGGATGACTCCTGGCTCTGCAGTTTGATCGCTCCTGGTGGGGTTCTGGGGGGTCCTCTGGGATGCTGGGGACTGAACCTGGGTCAGTGTCATTCAAGGCAAACGCCCTTGCTCCTGTCATCCCGGTCCCACGACTTTTTTATGGGGGGTCACAACCAGCAGTCCTAGGGGTTACTCCTGGCTCGATGTCCAGGAATCACTCCTGGCAGACTTAGAGGACCCTATGGGATGCTGGGGCTCGAACCCGAGTTGGCCATGTGCAAGGCAAATGTTCTCCCTGCTGTGCTATCACATGACATTGTTGCCCGGTGACAGGGAGCCTCCTCTGGTTTCTGGTGATGGTTCTGTGCCCCCTACTCCCAGTCTATGTGCTCCTGGAAGCTGTGGCTGAGTCAGGGGGTGACACTGTGGGGTTCAAGGACACACTGAATGGCCAAAAACTCAGGGTCCCCAAACTGCACATCCAGCCCCTCAGTGGCACTGACATTGTGTCCCATGCCATTGTCCTGTCACCTGCCGTGGCCCGGTTTGGTTTGGGGGCACCAAACCAGCAGTGCTCAGGGCATAATCCTGGGATGTATCAGGTGCAGAACCAGCCCTGCAGCTAAGGCCCCCCTAAACAGTTCTGCTTCCGGTTTTAGCTTTACAGATGAGTCAGCTCAGTGTCAGCCGCCTCCTCCCTGAGAGTGGCCACAGTGCCCCCACCTGGCCCCAGTGGGGTGCCAGGGGATCTGTGGAGGACCCGGACAGGGCCGACCCCTGCACCTGGGTCCCTTGTAGCCCTGACTGTGGAGGAGACCCTGGGCAGAGTCTGGACTGAGGGGGGGATAGCGGGCCCGGGCCGGCCGTGCTGACCCACCCCGGCAGGCCTGTCCCTGGTGGTGGGCCTGGTCCTCTACATCTCCAGCATCAACGATGAGGTGATGAACAGGCCTAGCAGCTCCGAGCAGTATTTCCACTACCGCTACGGCTGGTCCTTCGCCTTCGCTGCCTCCTCGTTCCTGCTCAAAGAGGTGATGTGTGGCCCTGGGGCTGGGGGGCTGAGTGGGGTATCAGGTATGAGGGAGGAGGGGTGCTCTAGCGTTGGGGTCTGGAGGAGGAGGGGCTCTGGGGTCAGATCTGAGCGAGGAGGGGGGCGTGGGCTCGAGTATTAGGGTCTGAGGGAGGAGGTGCTCAGGAACTGGACTCCGGGTCTAGGGGAGAAGGCTGGGAATCTGGACTCTTCTGGTCTGAGGAAGGAGCTGCTCAGGGCCTGGACTCTGGGTCTGGAGGGGGATCTGCTCCCTTGGGTCAGAGGGAAGAGGCCTGGGGGGTCCCGGACTCTGAATCTGAGTGAGGAGGGGCTGAGGGATCTGGATTCTTGGATCAGATGGAGAAGGGCTGGATGGAGGTCCTGAACTCTGGGTCAGAAGGAGGAGAAGGCTAGGGGGCCTTGGTGCTAGGTCTGAGGGTGGACGCTTGGAAAAGGGAATTGGATGCTAGGTTCTAGGGAGGAGGCGGGGGGTCTGGATTTTGGGTCTGAGGAGGGAGACTGGGGACCTGGCTTGTAGTCTGAGGGAGGGGGCTGGGGACTTGGATGCTAGGACTAAGGGACGATGCTGGGGCCAGGATTCTAGTCTGAGGGAGGGGGCTGGGGACCTGGAATCTAGGCCTGAGGGTGGAGGCTTGGGGGGCCTGCACGCTAGTCTGAGGAGGGAGGCTGGGGGACTGATTCTAGTCTGAGAGGGGAGGCTGGGGCCTTGGTGCTAGGTCTGAAGGTGGAGGCTTGGGGGACACTGGTTTCTGGGTCTGAGGTGGGGAGCTGGGGCCTGGATGCTAGTGTGAAGGCAGAGGCTGGGGATCTGATTTGTAGTCTGAGGATAAAGCTGGGGGCCTGGATGCTGGGTCAGAAGAAGGGGGAGGCAGGGGGGCCAGGATGCTAGGTCTGAGGGAGGAGGCTGGGGCCTAGATTCTGGGTCTGAGGGAGGAGGGAGAGCTGGAGGTCCTGGACTCTGGGTCAGAGGGAGGAGGCTGAGGGCCTGAATTCTAGTCTGAGGAGGGAGACTGGGGGCCAGGATGCTAGGTCTGAGGGAGGAGGCCGGGGATCTGGATGCTGGATCTGACGGGAGACGGGGACCTGCATGCTAGTCTGAGGAGGGAGGATAGGACCTGAATTCTAGTGTGAGAGCAGAGGCTTGGGGGCCTGGTGCTAGTCTGAGGAGGGAGGCCAGGGGAATTGGATGCTAGGTTTGAGGGAGGAGGCTGGGACCTAGATCCTAGTCCGAGGGCAGTGGCTGGGGGCCTGGATGCTAGTCTGAGGTGGGAGGCCGGGGGACTGATTCTAGTCTGAGAGGGGAGGCTGGGGCCTTGGTGCTAGGTCTGAAGGTGGAGGCTTGGGGGACACTGGTTTCTGGGTCTGTGGGGGGAAGCTGGGGCCTGGATGCTAGTGTGAGGGCAGAGGCTGGGGCTCTGAATTCTAGTCTGAGGAGCGAAGCTGGGGGGGCCTGGATGCTGGGTCAGAAGGAGGTTGGGGGGCCAGGATGCTAGGTCTGAGGGAGGAGGCTGGGGCCTAGATTCTGGGTCTGAGGGAGGAGGGAGAGCTGGAGGTCCTGGACTCTGGGTCAGAGGGAGGAGGCTGAGGGCCTGAATTCTAGTCTGAGGAGGGAGACTGGGGGCCTGGATGCTAGGTCTGAGGGAGGAGGCCAGGGATCCGGGTCCTGGGTCCGACGGGGGAGGCCGGGGCCGCAGCCCGGGGTTCCAGGGGCCCCGATCTCGAGCCTGACCGCGCCGGGGCCTCGCTCGCAGGGGGCCGGCGTGATGTCCGTGTACCTGTTCACCAAGCGCTACGCCGAGGAGGAGATGTACCGGCCGCACCCCGCCTTCTACCGGCCGCGCCTGAGCGACTGCTCCGACTACTCGGGCCAGTTCCTGCAGCCCGAGGCGTGGCGGCGCGGCCGGAGCCCGTCCGACATCTCGAGCGACGTGTCCATCCAGATGACGCAGAACTACCCGCCCGCCATCAAGTACCCCGAGCACCTGCACATCTCCACCTCGCCCTGCTGAGCCCGGCCACGCCCCCGCGCCCCATTGGCCGAGGGCCCGGAGGCCCCGCCCCCAATTTCCGCCCTGACGTCTCATTGGCCGCGGGTAGCGGAGGCTCCGCCCATCACACCGCAGCCCCGCCCTGTCCCGCGTCCCCTCTCAGTAGCCTCTGACCTCGGCGGCTCCGCCCCCGGCCTCCACACCCTCATCTCATTGGCCTCCGACCTCTGTGGCCCCGCCTATTCCCTCCGCCTCGCCATTTCATTGGCCTCTGACCTCAGAGGCAGGCTCCGCCCACACCCGGAGGCCCCGCCCCTTCGCCCCTATCGCCGTCCTAGTGGCCTCTGACCTCTATATAGTTCCCTCTCGCCCTCCACACCGCCGTCTCATTGGCCCCTGACCTCAGCGGCTCCGCCCCCAGACCCCGCTTCGCCATTTCATTGGCTTCTGACCTCGGTGGCTCCGCCCACACCCGGAGGCCACGCCCTTTCCCCCGCGTCCCCGTCTCATTGGCCTCTGACCTCAGCGGCTCCGCCCCCGACCTCCGCTTCGCCATCTCATTGGCCTCTAATCTCAGTGGCTCCGCCCCCATCCGGAGGCCCCGCTCTTTACCCCCAGCAGCACCATTTCAGTAGCTTCCGGCTTCTATCACCCCGCCCATCGCTCTCAGTTGGGGCGTCTCATTGGCCTCCGACACCGCCGACTCCTTCCTCTGCCGGGAAGCCCCGCCCATTCCCGCACCGCCCTTCCATTGGCTTCCGGCCTCGACGGCTCCGCCCCTTTCCCCCGCATCGCCGTCTCATTGGCTCCTAACCTCAGGGCTCCGCCCAGTCCCCCTCGCACCGCCACCTCATTGGCCTCTGACCTCAGTAAGCCCCGCCTCTCCCCGCGCGCCTCTTTCCCGCGCCCACGCCCGGGAGTCCCGCTCGCCTCCTGCTGGGGTGCGGGCCGCGGGAAGGGCGGGTCCCCGCAGCCGACGACGGGAATGCGGGCCGTGCTCTCTCCGCCGCACCCCGGCTTCCTCCCTCCCTGCCCTTGGTCCCCCCAACTTCGGGTGCAAGCAGGCACAATCCTGAAGGGCGGCCGGGAAGCGCCGTCGATCTAGGCTTGTGCTCTGCCTCCCTCCTCGCCCACCCGGGGACCCCCAACTCGGGGACCCCCAGCCCGCGCCCACCCCCGGCCTCAGGCACAGCCGTGCCCGCCCCTCCCCGGGCGCCCCAAGGGGGAGGAGAGGCCTGGGGCATCACCGACCCCCCAACTCCAAGTCTTCCATTTTGGGGTACCCCCTCCCATATCAAAGCCCCCTCCCCTCCCCACCAGACCCCCCATTCAGGCCTCTCCCCGAGGGTCGGCGCCCCCTTGGGCAGATGGGGAGGTGGGAGTGGGGGTCCCCCCAAAAACTCGCCTGCACCCCCTTTGTTGGGGGCGCGGGCACCGCAGCACAGAGTACACGGAACCAGGGGCCCGGGCGGGGGGCGGGCGGGGGGCCGGGCTGGGGGCTTTTTGTGCGCATCGGGCGGGCGGGGGTGGGGAGCCGCAGCTAACGTCTTCACCGCGATTTTTAACGAAGCTGGGGGGCCTGGGCGGGGGGGTGCGGGGGGGGCCTGGCTCTGTTATCTACCGTGTATCATATGTAAATACCGACAGACACTTCAATAAACTTTATTTCAAACACGGCTGCCTCCGCCTGGCCCCCCAAAACCCGACCCCCCCCCCGGGATGGGAATGAATGAATGAATGAATGGAAGGAAGGCCCAGGCGGGGACCGGACCCCAAAAGGGTTAGGCTGGTCTTGGCTTCACTCTAGGACTGTGTCTGTATGTGTCTCGTGTGTCTGTCTCTGTGTGTTTCTGTGTATCCGTATCTCCGTGTCTCTGTGTATCTGAGTGTGTGTCTGTGTGTCTCTGTGTATTCATGTGTATCTGTGTCTGTGTCTCTGTCTCTGTGTGTCACTGTTTGGGGTCACACCCAGAAGTTCCCAGGGCCAGTACCCTGCACTCAGGGACCCTGGGCCAGCTCCTGGGACCCAAAGCAGGGATCCAGTCTGCGTAGGCCAGGCCAGGCCTGACCTCCAGCCCCTCCTCGCTGGACTCGGCTCCAGTCAAGACCATCGGGGTTCAGCCAGCCGGAGGCAAATGTCCCCAGCAGGATCCTTAGAGAGCGACTCTTTTATTTATTTATTTATTTGGTTTTTGGGCCACACCTGGCGGTGCTCAGGGGTTACTCCTGGCTGTCTGCTCAGAAACAGCTCCTGGCAGGCACCGGGGACCATAAGGGACACCGGGACTCGAACCAACCACCTTTGGTCCTGGATCGGCTGCTTGCAAGGCTATCTCTCCGGGCCCTTTTTTATTTATTTATTTAAACAACTTTATTACATACATGATTATGTTTGGGTTTCAGTCATGTAAAGAACACCACCCATCACCAGTGCAACATTTCCATCACCAATGTCCCAACTCTCCTGACCTTACCAGCAGCCTTGAGAGCTTTCTCCTCCCCTTACCACCTCCTTTCAACTTTCTCTCAGTCCTGGAGACCGAGTTTAAGGTTCTCAGGGTTGTTTTTGTTTTTGCTTTTGCTTTTTGGTGGGAGAGGCCACACCTGCTAGTGCTCAGAGGTTACTCCTGGCTCTGTGCTCTTGAATTACTCCCACTCCTGGCAGGCTAAGGGGAGGGACCTTATGGGCTGCAGGGATTGAACACGGGTCAGCTGCATGCAAGGCAAATGCCCCCTCTGGCTCTGGCCCCCACAATTAATCTGTCCCAGGACTACTTTGGATCAAATTAGCATGAGATGTCAGATACTCAGCTGAAGGCTTTTTTCCCCCGTAGGATCATCATAACTTTTTTTGGGGGGTCACACCCAGTGGCACACAGGGGTTACTCCTGTCTCCATGCTCAGAAATCGCTCCTGGCAGGCTCGGGAGACCATCTGGGATACTGGGGATCAAACTGGGTCCCTCCAGGGTTGGCCACGTGCAAGGCAAACGCCCTACCGCTGTGCTATCTCTCCAGCTCCATAACTCATTCTTTTTTTTTTGTTTTTTTTTTTGTTTGTTTTTTTTTTTTTGTTTTTTTTGGTTTTTGGGCCACACCCGGCAGTGCTCAGGGGTTACTCCTGGCTGTCTGCTCAGAAATAGCTCCTGGCAGGCACGGGGGACCATATGGGACACCGGGATTCAAACCAACCACCTTTGGTCCTGGATCAGCTGCTTGCAAGGCAAATGCCGCTGTGCTAGCTCTCCGGGCCCATATAACTCATTCTTAATGAACCCCATCATTTGGTTTTGGTTTTTGTGCCCACCTGGCGGTGCTCAGGGGTCACTCCTGGCTGTCTGCTCAGAAATAGCTCCTGGCAGGCACGGGGGACCCTATGGGACACCGGGATTCGAACCAACCACCTTTGGTCCTGGGTCGGCTGCTTGCAAGGCAAACGCCATTGTGCTATCTCTCCAGGCCCTCAGGGGTCACTCTTGGCTCTGCACAAAGGGGTCATTGCTGGCAGTGCTCCAGGAATCACATGGGATGCTGGGGATGGAATATGGAGTAGCCGCATGCAGTGCAAATGCCCTCCCTGCTGTGCTGGCTATAGCTCCATCCCCTGAACCCCATTTTCTAGCGGGAGAAACTGAGGCTCTGAGCCACAAGGTCACCCCGATGGCCACATGCCAAACAGAATGTGATGCTGATTTTCGCTGCGTGTCCCTCCCAGCTACTGGATGCAAACTCATCCTGTAACCTTGAGTCAGAATTTTTTTTTCCTCACTGGGACTTGGGTTCCCATGGGTGGGTGGGGGAGCGAAAAATAAAATAAATAACTTCCAAATAAACAGAGAAACTCCAAATCCCTCAGAGCCTGGAGCGAAGCTGTGGCAAGGAGTGTGGTGGTTAGAGGCAAGAATTTGGATTCAGCAAACTCAGACTCCCTGAGGGAAATGTTCTGAATCATCCTGTCCCCTCATTTTGGGAATTTCTGGAGGTCATGCTTGAGATTTGGAGGGGTACTCTGCAAATATATTTTAGCTTCATTTTCGAGACTAAAGGACCCCCAGATGCTGCTGGACCACAGACCCAGAAGGCTTTGCCCATCCATCTGCTCAGAGCGAAGCGAACCCAGATTGACTAGTGCAACCTGGCGTCTGACTGATCTATTGGTGCTGTTTTGCCGGCTGGCAGGGTCCCTTGGTGATATGCGCTTGGTTAGCTGCTTTTTCTTTTTCTTTGATTTTGGGGGGCCACCCTCAAGTGCTCAAGCCTTACTGTGGCTCTGAGCTCAGGGGTCACTCCTGGTGGAACTCAGGACCCTATGGGATACCGGGATCGAACCAGGGCCGGCCATGGGCAAGGCAAGTGCCCTCGCCAGAACTATCTATCACTCTGGTTCCTTCTCCTCCTCCTCTTCTTCCTCTTCCTCCTCCACTACCACCACCTTCTTGCCACACCCAGAGGCACTCAGGGATTACTCCTGGCTCTGTGCTCAGGAATCACTCCTGGCAGTGCTCAGGGGATCATATGAAGTGCCAAGGATTGAATGAACCTGGGTCCTCCAGTGCAAGGCCAGTGCCCTTCCCTGCTGTGCTATCACTCTGGCCCCTCTTTTCTTCTTTTTCATTTCAAAGGAGATAGTCCACTTACCTGCCCCCTGCCCGGCATGCTTTCAACCTGGATTTGATGCTTGCCATATTACCTGGTCCCCCTGAGCAGAGAGAGCTAGGAGTGATCCTTCAGTGCAGAGTCAAAAGTTGTTTCTGAGCATCGCTGGGTGTGACCCAAAAACTAATAACAGAACAACAACAACAAAAAAATGTGTGGAAAGCCTTTGCTACTTTTGATCTCCTAAAGCTCAGAAATTCCTATCCCTTCTAACTTACTCCAATTTTTTTAGTGTATGGGTTCAAGAAAACTATTCAGGGCCAGAGAGCTAGCACAGTGGTAGGGATTTGCCTTTCAAGTGGCCTATTCAGGACCAATGGTGGTTTGAATCCCAGCATCCCATAAGATCCCCCTTGCCTGCCAGGAGCGATTTCTGGGGCACAGAGCCCGGATTAACCTGCTGGGTGTGACCCCAAAACAAAACAAAACAAAACAAAAAAACCCTATTCATTTGCAGGAGTGGAGTCACAGTGGGGAGGGTGTTTGCCTTGCACACAACTGACCTAGGATCAATCCCCGGCATCCCACATGGTCTCCTGAGCACTGCCAGGAGTGATTCCTGAGTGCAGAGCCAGGAGTAACCCCTGAGTTCTGCAGGTATGACCCCAAAACCAAAAATAAATAAATAAATAAAATGCATTGGGCCTGAGAGATAGTTTTAGGGGTTAAGGCACTGGCCTTGCTTGTGGCTGACCTTGGTTGAATCCCCAACATTGCATGGCCCCCTGGAGGAACCCCGAGTCTAGAACTGGGTTTACTAGTGAGTGTATTCCATCTCTCCCACACATACACACACTTACACCAGTATATTAGCAAGTTGACGCAGGATTGAATCCAACGCACACACACACACACACACACACACACACACACACACACACACACGTGCACACACACACATTCATAGCAGCTCATGCTTCCTTACACATCATTCTATGTCACCCTGTCCATGGCCCTTCTAACGATGTGTCGCCACCAGAGCACCCCATCCCGGTCACCCCTAGTCTAGTGCTCCTTATATAAGCTCAGGTTGTTTGCCAGGACTTAATGACAATGCTTTGCATACATTAATTGATTAATTTATTGGGTGTTTCCTTTGTGTCATCTACTTTGCATTCGGGCATCAGAGGAGTTGCTGCTTTGTCATGTCTGCATTAGAAATCGCTCTCTCTCTCTCTCTCTCTCTCTCTCTCTCTCTCTCTCTCTCTCTCCCTCACACACACACACACACACACACACACACACACACACACACACACAGCAAGGAAGTGAAGTTCTGCATCCTAAGCTTTTCCAGATGTGGCTCTGGCCACGCATGACCCTCAGACCGACCCACACCTGTCACGGTCCCCTTAACCAGTCCCCGTCACCCAGAGCGCACACTCACATTCGTTGAGCTCACAGAGCGGAGCCACAGCAGCACTCTCAGGTAACTTCAGAGACCCCCAAGGAGTTCCTGAGACCTGCTTAGGGGGATCACAAGGTCAGCCAGGGCAAAGTCATTTTGCTCCCCGACCTTTTCTCCATCTTTCTCTCTCTTTACTGCTTTTTGGTTTCTCCTTCCTTCTTCCTTCCTTCCTTCCTTCCTTCCTTCCTTCCTTCCTTCCTTCCTTCCTTCCTTCCTTCCTTCCTCCCTCCCTCCCTCCCTCCCTCCCTCCCTCCCTCCCTCCCTCCCTCCCTCCTTCCTTCCTTCCTTCCTTCCTTCCTTCCTTCCTTCCTTCCTTCCTTCCTTCCTTCCTTCCTTCCTTCCTTCCTTCTTTCCTTTTCTCTTAACCCCCTGCACTATCTCTCAGGCATCCAAGAATAGCCACTTCCACAGCACTTCCTACCAGGAACACTATGAGGCCTGGCAGAGGCCCCTGACACGGCAGGAGGTGACAGGGGTCCTCTGGCTGTGTCTCCCTCCGGACTTCGCATTCCCCCAGCCGCCCACTCAGGGACAGTGAGAACCCGCATGTCTGAAGGAGGCCAGAAAAGTGGGTGCGGGAACTCGGGCCACCTGACTGTGTGCTGGAATATTTCGGCTTCACCCTGAATGAGGACGATTCAGAAATGCTGATCTTGTCTTCCGGGTGCCGCGGGGAACACGCCGGGCCCCCCCTTCCCGTCCTCCCCAGAAAGCACAAAGGCCCCAGCTGCTGTTGATGAGAAACTTGAGCACCTGGGGACTCGCACACAGGAGGGGGTGTGTGGATTGGAGCGGGAGAAGAGCCCAGAAAGTATGGCCTGTCCCCCCCAAAACCCGCATTCATTCGCCCTTGGCCCAGTCCTGCAGCCAATCTTTGAACACCGGAGAACTTCCGGACCCCAGGACTGAGGTCAGCCTTCTGGGGGAGACTGTGGACACACCATTACACATGCCAACATACATGCAGGCAGGCTCTGCTTTGCTCATGGAAACCCAGCTGTGGGAAGGCTTCCTGGAGGAAGGGGAGTGGAAGTCCAGAGCAGTTTGAGGATTGGGGTTCTGGCAAGCAGACCTTGGGGCAGCCTCCAGCCACTGTGAATATTATTGATATTATTGGCTTTCTTTCTCTCTTTGTTGGCTGCTTTGGCTTGGGGCCACACCTCGCAGTGTTCAGGGGCCATCTACCATGGGTGGTCTGGGGACCTCATCAGGGTTGTGACTACAGAAAGCTGAGGTGTCGTCCTCCTGCACCCTCTATTGGTGGGCCCAACCCCTGGAAAAAATTTTTTTGGTTTTGGGTCACACCCAGTGGTGCTCAGGGGTTACTTCGAGATTGGGGGATCCTATGGAAGCTGGAAATCAAACCCAGATCAACGAGTCCAAGGCAAATGCCTTCCCCTCTGTGCTGTTGCTCAAGTCCTGGAAAATCTTAATTATGGGGGCCAGAGAGATAGCACAACGGTAGGGCGTTTGCCTTGCTTGTGGCAGACCCAGAACAGACCCCAGTTCGATCTCCGGCATCCTATAAGGTTCCCCAAGCCTGTCAGGAGCAATTTCTGAGCGCAGAGCCAGGAGGAACCCCTGAGCGCAGCTGGATGTGTCCTCAAAAGGAAACAAAACAAAGTCGTACTTATGGAGGATTGGATCCATACTTGGCAGTTCTTAGGGACTCCTGGCTCTGAGCTAGAGACTGACTCCTGCCTCCATGCTCAGAGCTCACTCTTGGCTCTGTGTTTAGGGTACGCTCCTGGCTCAGTGCTCCTCGATCACCCCGGAAGCGATCTGGCTACTAAATGATGCTGGGAATTGAGCAGGGTCTGTGTGCAAGAGGAGGCCCTTCGTCCAGTCCTGTGTCTAGCTCAGCCCCTTCCTGGAGGATTTTATGCTGAGAAGGGGAGGAGGAGGAGAATGACGGGGCAAATATTTGGTGTCAGAAAAAGCTTTCGGGGCTGGTAGGAGGAACTGGCCCCAGAGGAAAGGAGGGCGAGTCTGGCTGCATCAGCAAGAGCAGAGACAAGGGCACTGGGTCACCTGGGCAGGATCCCCAGGACAGGGTCAGGGATGGATGAGGATGGTGGGGGTGTCTGCCTGGCTCTGGGAGAGACGCTGAGGGAACTTTAATGCCAGGTCACAATGGCAGGGGCAGGAGCTCACCTGAGGGACAGATGATCCCAGACATAGGGGCATGGCCCATTAATATGGAACATGTTCTCTCTCTCTCTCTCTCTCTCTCTCTCTCTCTCTCTCTCTCTCTCTCTCTCTCTCTCTCTCTCTCTCTCACTCACTCACTCACTCTCTCTCCTCTTTCTCTCTCTCTCTCCCCTGTCTTTTAAAATAAGTTTATTTGGGAAATGAGGGGAATAAGACAGAAAGGGGGAAGAGGGAGAGAGAGAGAGAGAGAAAGAGAGAGAGAGAGAGAGAGAGAGAGAGAGAGAGAGAGAGAGAGAGAGCGCTCAGGAGCATCTCCAGAGGAGAAAGGCCAAGCTCAAGAACCAAGCAGGGAAATTCGTGCCCAGAAATCTAGAGAGCACAAGTCTGGGGGTCCAAAGGAGCATAATAGGGAGGAGTTTGGCCTTCTAAGTGGTTGACCCGGGTTAGACCCCAGGCTTTCAGTAGTGACACCCTCCAGGAGAGATTCCTGAGCACAGAGCAGGGAGTGAGGTCTGGGCACTGCTTATCGTGTGGTCCACCCCCTTTCCCGTAGAACAGAGAGAGAAAGGAAAGAAGGAAAGGAGGAAAGGAGGAAGGAAGGAAGGAAGGAAGGAAGGAAGGAAGGAAGGAAGGAAGGAAGGAAGGAAGGAAGGAAGGAAGAAAGGAAGGAAGGAACTCAAAATGGGGGTGTTGTGCCTTATGTCCTCCCTGCCCTCTGCTCTTCATGCTCCCCCTGCTCCCCTATAACCTCAAAGCCCCCTCCCTGCAGATGAGCCCCATCAGCCCACAGAGACCCAGAGTCCAGGGACAGAGGAGCCTGTGGGGTCACCAAGTTCCGAGTGGCCTGAAGCTGCCCACAGAACAACTCAGAAGGGGCCGGCATGGTGGTGCTAGAGGTAAGGTGTCTGCCTTGCCAGCGCTAGCCTTGGACGGCGTCCCATATGGTCCCCCAAGCCAGGAGCGACTTCTGAGCGCATAGCCAGGAGTAACCCCTGAGCGTTACCAGGTGTGGCCCAAAAACAAAACAACAACAACAACAACAACAAATGAAATCAACTCAGAACCCCAAACAGTCCAGTCCTGGCTCTCTAGGCGCAGCCCCCATCAGCGACCAACTCACATCCAGCCTCATCCTGGGGAGTTGTGGGGGGCTGGATTTTTTTTTCTTGCCCACACTCAGAAGTGCTCGGGGGTTCCTCCTGGTTCTGTGCTCACGAATCATCCCTGGCAGGCTGCGGGGGGGTGGGGGGGGAACCATATGGGATGAGGGGGATCGAATCCCAGGTAGGTCCCAGATCAACTGCATGCGAGGCAAAAACACCTATCTCCTTGGCCCCAAGTTTGTTCTATTTTGGGGGGGATGTCACAACTCAGCAACGCTCAGGGGTTCCTCCTGTCTCTGTGCTCAGAAATCACACCTGGCAGTTATTGGGGGGACACTATCAGATGCTGGGGGATCGAACCCAGGTGCAAGGCCAAAGCCTTCCCGGCTGTGCGGGGTCTGGTCCTTGTAGCTCTGGCTGGGACACCCCCTCCTTCTCTGGTCCAGGCCTGAACTGGGGGTGAGGGTCAGGACCCCCAGGACCTCAGACCCTGCACAGTGACCTCCTGGGTGGCAAGGTCGGGGAGCATCTCTGGGCTTGGGGCTGGCCCTGGGAAGGCAGGGAAGGGGTGCAGGGGACCGGGGCGGTGGCCTTCCAGGCGGGGGCCCCCATCCCGGGCTGGGGGGTCCAGAGGGGGGCCTCCCCTCATTTCCGGCCGGAGCTCTCCGCCTTGGCTGGGCGCCTGGAGCGGTTACTATGACGACTGGAAGAGGCGGCGGCGCTCGGCTGCCGGAGCGACGGGGCTGGAGGGGGTGGGGGCGGCGGGGAAGGGGATGGGGATGGGGATGGGGCCGTGCGGGGTTGGGGTACGGGCGGGGGGCAGGCCTGGAGACCCCGATCGCCCGCTGCGGGCCTCCACCTTCAGACTGGACTGGACCCCCGGCCCAGTGCTCCTCGGGGCTTCTGCGCCTCCTCCATCCCCGGTGCGCCCTGGCTGGTACCCGGGGTCCCTCCTCCGGCCCCGGCCTTGGCGCCCCCAACCCCCCTGTCCTGTCTCCCGCCAGCCCTCATCTTCCTCTGCACCCCACTTCCCCCCACCCAGACCTCCCTCCTCCCCGTCCCTGCAGGCCCCCTTCCCCCTCGGTCGGTCTGTCTCTCCCATCTGTCTCTCTCCCCCTCTCTGAGCGCCTGTCCCTGCTTTCCTTCTGTCACCCAGATCCTGACCCCCGCCCCCAATTTCTCTCTCTTTCTCTCTGTCTGTCTGTCTCTCTCAGTCTCTAGGCTTTGGGTCTCTCTCTGGGTCCCCATCTCTGTCTCTCTCTCTCTCTCTCCATCTCTGTCTCTGTCTCTCTCTCTCCATCTCTGTCTCTGTCTCTCTCTCCATCTCTCCCCAACTTCCTCCGGCTGCCTGCCACCACCTGCCCCCCCCATTTTCCCTCCCCCACCCCTGCTCCCCGTCTCTCGGCGTCTCCCTGCTTCTTGCCTCCCTCCCCCTCTCCTCCCCTCCCTCCCTCCCTCCTGGGCTTCTCTCCTCTCCCCCCCAGCTTCCTTCTGCCACCCAGCCCCTGCCCCCTCTTCCCTGCCCCCCCATCTCCCTCTGTAGCTCCCCCCATCCTCAGCGCTCCCCTCCCCCTCCCTGCCTCCCTCTGCCTCCCTCTCCGCACTTTACCCAGCGGCACCAGAAACCCAATTGTCTCCAAACCTTCTCCCCCTCTTTCGGACCCCCTCGCTCCCCGGGGACCCCCACCGCCCGCCTCCGCGCCTGCCTTGCCTTGCTGGCACCCCTCCGACCCCTTTGCGCCTTCCCCTCGCCACCTCTCCACCGCCTGGTCGGACGCCTGGGTCCCCCCCACGGGCACCCGGCCACCACCACCACCACCCCGGCTTTTGGTGGGGGCTCCCCTGCTCGTCGGAGCCAAGCCAAGCCGTGACCTGCCTGCCCGAGCCCAGGTGAGGGGTGGCCAGTGGCTGGGAGGTGGGTGGACAGCGCAGTTCGGGGTTTCGAACTAGCCCCTCCAGAGAAGAGGGATGGGAGCTTTGGAAGTGGGGGTCCCCGGCCCCCTCTTCTGTCTCGCCCCCGACAGAGGGACCCGGAGGTGGAGGAAGGGACCCTAAGACTAGCAGGTTGCCCCCAAACCTACAGGAGGCAGCTCTCCCCACTGTGCCTATCGAGAAGCCCCCCTGGTTTGGACTTGCTTCTCTCCGTCTTGTCTTGTTTGGGGTGTCAGGGCTGGGGAGGGTCCAGCAAGGGAAGAGGATTTATCGGGGGTCCCAGGCTGAGGGGGGCAGGAATCTGGTAAGATCTAAAGCCGGCTGTGGGGGGCCCCTGGCTTAGACCTGGGGAGACTTGGGGAGACAGTGAGGGGTGCTGGGGGGAGGGCAGGTGGGGGTGGGGGTGTCCGTGTGTGTTCGCAGCTGATGAATGGGGGGCTGGCGGGCTGTGTGTGGGCAGGCGAGAGAGTGGGGTGCGGGAGGGAACCCCGTGTGTGGGGCACTAGGCCGCGTTGCTATGGAGATGGCCCCTTAGACAAGCTCTTCTCCTTCTGGGGTGCTGACCTAGCACGATGGGGGACACGGGAAGGGCCAAGGTCACCCAGGTATCTCACTGTAGGGTCTCAGGGGGCTAAGTTGGGGCAGGAGTTGTGGGACTGCTAGGGACCCACGTTGAGGAGGGGTGGAGGTGTGGTGTTGGGGACTCTTGGAAGAGGGGGTGAACGGACACTGGGGTTTGGGGAGAGCCTTGGCAGTAGGGTCTCAAGGCAACGTGGGCGGCTTCTATCCAGCACAGGTGAAATAGTGGAGATCTCTGGGGTACCCCCAGAAGACAAGCAGGTGGGGCTTTCTGGGGAGCGTTTCAGGGGAGATCAGAGCAAAGGGGGTCCTGAGAGCTGTTTGCAGGGCCAGGGTGTCCCACAAAGGGGAGAGAGAGAGTATGGGGTTCCCTGAGTTGGGGATCCTGCATTGTGATGTGATGGGCTTCTGTGAGGGGGTTGGAGGCCATGGGAGGTGGGGTTCAGGGGCTGCAGAGTGGGTCAGGTTGGGGGGAGAAGCACAGAAAAAAAGCCTCAGAACTGGACTTGCTTCTTTGTTTGTTTGTTTGCTTTTGTTTGGCTTTGGGGGACCACATCCCGCTGTTGTCAGGGATCACTCCTGGCGATGCTCGGAGGAACCCTATGGGATGCTAGGGATCAAACTCGGATCCCAGGGCCAGCCGCTGTGCTGTCGCTTTCGCCTCAAGACTCTCTTTCTCTGGAGAAGTGATGGTCAGGGAGTCAAAGTTGTGGACCAGGCTGGGGGCGGGGGTGTTCTAAAGTCAAGAACCAAGGGGCTTCTGGGGCCCAGAAATTCAGCAGAGGTGGGGTGGGGTGTTCTGGGGGGACAATGGAGAGATGAGGGGCTTTAGGTGTCAGAGGCTGTCAGCATGGGGGAGTCCTTGAAGCAGGCCCTCAGCTTCAGTTCTCAGGCCTCCCATGGCCTCCAACCCCCTCACAGAAGCCCATCACATCACAATGCAGGACAGACTCAGGGTGCTGGAAGGCCCTGTGGTAAGTTTGAGGGACAGAAATTGGCTTCAGGGTTCCAGCCCCCCCCCCAGAGGAAAGGGGGTCCCCACAGAGCTGGTGCAGACTCTGGGCCCAGGAAACTGGGAATTCCTTGGGAAATGGCTTCAGAACTTTTTTTTGAGTTGGGAGATGTTTCTTCTGCCTAAAGGGAGGACATGAAAGAGGCTCCGAGGAACAGGCAGGAGGGAAGCATGTGTGCGTGAGAGGCAGTGTATGTGTCTCCTATACTGCTCTGAGTTGGAGATATTGCGCGGAAAATTGAGGGGAGCGGGTAAGGGAAGATGTGGGGTTCCCCTGTGACAGAAGGTGATGGTGAATGTCCTGGAGGATGGGAGCAGGACAGGGTTCCCTGAGGGCTGAGGGCATTGTGGATGGTCAGTGGAGAAGAGTGCAGGGGTGAAGGGTGAGGACACAAGGGTAGGGAGGATGGGGACAAGGAAGGCAGGGATGAGTTGCACAGAACTGAGAGGGGCAGGGGTGAGGAGGGCAAGAGTAAGGGCTCAGGGGTGAGAGGAATGGAGTAGAGGGACTCAGGGGTGAGGGGGCTTAGGGATGAGGGACACCAGGTGAGGGGCTCAAAAATGAGGGGTTGAGGGGCCTGAGAGATAGCACAGTGATAGAGCATTTGTTTGCCTTGCACGCGGCCAACCCAGGACGAACTTGGGTTCAATCCCCAGCATCCCAGTAGTGTCCCGTCCCCCCCACCCCGAGCCTGCCAGGAGCAATTTCTGAACGCAGAACCAGGAGGAACCCCTGAGAGCCATCGGGTGTGGCCCAAAAACCAAAATAAAAAAAGAAGAATGAGGAGTTGATGGGTGCAGGGGTGAGAGGGTGAGAGGTGCAGGGGTGAGGGCGCACTGGTAGGGTATAAAGGGTGTGGGACCAAACATTCAGGCCTTGGGTACTATTGGGTCCTGGGGAGCAGGATCAGAGTCCAGAGTTCCTAAACCGGAGCCAAGGAAGAAAAAGCCTTGGAGGGTGTTGCTTGGGAAGCAGAGCGGTCAGTGTGGGTCTTTTGGGGGGAGGGTTTCCTCTCCCTGTGCCCTGTCCCCTAATCCGTGTCCTGCTGCCCCCCCACTTTTTTTCTCGCAGCCTGCAACCATGGCCCTGCTCTGACCCTCTGCGGCCCCTCGCTGCCGCCACCACCATCACCCGCCTCCCCTCGCCCCTGCCCACCCGGGCCCCCCAGTTCTTCCTGCGCTGTGTGTCCCCCAGCCGCCGGCACGGCCCCGCCGCCGCTCCCCCGGTGGTGGCCCACGGCCCCCCGGCTGCCGGACTTCAAGCTGGAGTCGCTGAAGCGCTGGAACGAGGAACAGCGTGGTGTGTGGTGTGAAAAGGGGGTGCAGGGGCTGCTGACCACGGTGGGCGCCTTCGCCGCCTTCGGCCTCATGACCATTGCCATCAGCACCGACTACTGGCTCTACACGCGGGCCTTCATCTGCAACACCACCAACCTCACAGCCGATGAGCCCTCGAGGGGACCTGGGGCCAGCGACAAGAAGGACCCCGGCGGCCTCACGCACTCGGGCCTCTGGAGAATCTGCTGCCTGGAAGGTGGGTGCCCCTACAGAATCCCCTTTGGACACGCATGCCCATCCCACCCTGCGTCCTGCCCTGAGGGCGCTCACCCCTTCCCTGCATACCCACTGAGGCCACCTTGTCTTTCTTCTCATGGTTCTTTGGTTGGGTTTGGGGGTCACCGCTTGGGGTGCTCAGAGGTGCCTCCTGGCTCTGCGCTCAGGTTCAGAAGATCCTATGGGATGCGGGGGGTCGAACCGTGGTTGGTTGCGTGCAAGGCAAATGACCTTCCTGTTATGCCATTGCTCAGGCCCTTGGTTTTTTTAGGGTGACACCTGGCTGTTGCTCCGGGGCTGACTGTGGGATCGGTGCTCAGGGATAACTCTTAGTGGGGCTTCTGGACCTTATGGGGTGCCAGGGATCGAACCTGAGTTGGCTGTGTGCAAGGCAACTGCACTCCCCACTGTCCTATCGCTCCAGCCCTTGCCTCCTCACTTTATCTTTCATCTTTTCTGAGTTCCAGTTTTGCTATTGGGGTCCCTGTGAAGGTTTTCTCCATCCATAACCTCTCAGAACCTACCCCTGCATCTCCCCCACACCCCCAAAGAACTGGAGAGCTCCCTTTTGGTCTGTCCCTTCACCCCGTGCCCGCTCCCTGCCCCCCGGCTTTTTTTCCGCCCACCCTTCTCTGCTCAAACCTGGCCCTGCTGTGTTCCTGGTTCCTGGGGTTTGCTGCTTCCTCCGCGCCTTCTGGATCCCCGTCCCTCCGCCGCCCTCTGTCCCTCTGGCAACCCGGCCATGACTGTCCCTGCACTCAGCATTCAACCTGCCCGTGGGTCCCTGTCTGTCCCTCCCTGAGCCCAGTTCAAAAAAACAGCAAAACACCAAACCCTCTGCTTCCCCTGGCTTCTCTCTCCTTTCTCCCGGTCACCCTAGAAGACTAAGGACACTTGTCACATGCTCATTCCTAGACGGTGTGTGTGTGTGCTCCTGTCAGAGAGGGGGAAATAGGGGTGCAGAGAGGCAGGACACCTACCCAAAGAGGCCCAGCGGTGACACTGGCTGAATCCTGAGAACTCAAGGTCATTGCTCAGGGCTCAAATCACTCTCGGTTTGGGGTTACTGTGCCTGGGGAGAGTTGGAACCAGGCTGACGAATGGGGGTGCATTCAGTCTCCTCAGTGCTCCAGTGTCTGCTTCTTTGAAATGACCTCTTCTGGCCAAGACAGTCTGATGTCATGGGCTCTTGCTCTGCTCCTGGTCGCCTTACACCCCACTGCCTGGTCCCTGACTGAGCCAGCTCCTGCCCAGGACAGCCAGTTGGTTTGGCTCTCAGCCCTGGAGCCCTGAGTGACACGGACACTCTTGAGAGAAGCCTCAGTGTGAGGGTGCGGCTCAGTGCTAGAGAGTGGCATTCTCTGACACCGTGAGTCTAGGTGGTTGGGCCGCCCATAGCCTCAGCGGCGCATGGTATCATACATGCATTGAAATCGTCAGATGTCCATTGAAATGGTACTGACACATGGTCAGAATGCCATCTGATCATCATCTCTGCCTCCAACTATCCACTCATCCATTCATCCATCTGCCCACCCATTCATCCACTCATCCATCCACCCATCTACCCATTCACCCACCACCCATCCACTGATCCATCTATCCACCCATCAGTCCATTATCTATATACCCAACCATGTATTTATCCATTCACCCATTCATTCATCTGTCCACCACCCATCCCTACCAACTTCCATCCATTCATACATCCATCTATCCTTGCACCCATCACCCATTCATCCATTCATCTACCCATCTACCAACCCATCTATCCATCCATTCCCACCATCCTCCATTTATCCATCCATTCGTTCATCCATCCACCCATCCATCCCTCAACCCATTCATCTATTCATTTGTCCATCCATTCACACATCCATCCATCTCCCAATCCATCCATTCACCCGTCCACCCATACATCCATCCCTATCACCTTCCATCCATCTTTTTTTGGGGGGTGAGGGAGGGTCACACCTGGCTGTGCTCAGAGGTTACTCATGGCTATGCACTCAGAAGTCACTTATGACAGGCTTGGGGGACCATATGGAATACTGTAAATCGAACCAGAGTCTTTCTGGGATTAGCCGCATGCAAGATAAATGCCCTACCGCTGTGCTATCCTCTGGCCCACCACCCATCCTTTTATTCAACATCCAATATTAATTGAGTTTATTCTATGTTCCAGACACTGTTCTTGACTTTGGGGCTAAAGTAATGTTCAAGGTAGAGGTTGGGGTGGGAACCAAAAGATCCCATTGTGTTTTGTTTTGGGGGAGGAGTCCCCCAGCACTGTTTGAAGTTTTTTGTGATTTTGCTTCTGGTGATCTGGGAACAAGCTTGGGCTTGGCGTATGCAACATGTTTGCTTCATGTGCAGAACCATCTGTAGCCTCGAGGTCTGATTATCTGCTCTTCATCCCAGAGGGAAAGACAATGGCCAGATATTTCTTAACCAAAGCCTTCCAGGTCTCAGTTGGGCTCAGTGCTAAGGGGCAACCAAGTGCCAGAAGTGGCATGTGAGTGGGTTTGAGGGGATGAAAGGGAACCCTAACCGGGTGAGCTTATAGCCGAGGAAGAACGTCAACCCTTGGATTTGAGATTGAAGTTTCTTTTTTTTTTTTTTTTTTGGTTTTTGGGCCACACCCTGTGACGCTCAGGGGTTACTCCTGGCTATGTGCTCAGAAGTTGCTCCTGGCTTCTTGGGGGACCATATGGGACGCCGGGGGATCGAACCGCGGTCCGTCCTAGGCTAGCGCAGGCAAGGCAGGCACCTTACCTCCAGCGCCACCGCCCGGCCCAAGATTGAAGTTTCTAAGCTCAAGCGGGGCATGTGCTGACTCACTTCTCAACCATGCCCCATGCTGCAGGGGGATAAACTGAGGTACCAAAGAGGGAAGAGGGGGCCTTTATAAGGGGGTGGGGAGTGGTTTGAATTCAGAGCCAATTATTTTGTTTAGTCTGAACTCTGAAATTTTACGTCCTAGCTGGTGATGGCCAGGAGGTTACTCCTGGATCTGTGCTCAGGGATCACTCCTGGAGATGGTCGTGGGAACCACACAGGATGATGGGGATCAAACTGGTGGTCATGGGAACCATATAGGGTTCCAGGGATTGAACTCGGGTCGGCTGCGTGAAAGGCCAAGTGCCTTCACCCAGGTCCCATCTGCAGCCCCAGAATGGGGTCTTTGGACACAGCAGGCAAGAATAGCTAGTGTTGTGGGGGAAAGAGAGGAGTGAGAGTTTGGGGTGACTCCACGTTGCTTTTGTGTTCAAGTCTGACATTCTGGGAGGTTTGGTTCTGCATGAGGTGGAGGGGCTGCACACTTGGCAGCATCCTTCTCCCCCTCACTGCTTCCAAATGGCACCCAGTCCCTGCCCACCTGTGACCATCCGAGTGTGTTTGTCTCCCTCGACTCGGGATAAAATGATTGTATTTGAATGATACAGCTGGTCTCCGGCTATGGCCCAAGTGCTGGAGGAAATAGATGGGAGGTGGGTGACAATAGATGGAACTGCAAGGATTTGGGAAATGGGGGGTCCTTTCTGCTCATGGCCCTGCTCTGGAAACCCTGCAGTGCAGGGATCAAACCCCCACTTCAAATCCTCTGGCCTCTCCCTGAGCCAGTGCTTTCATTTTCTTGATTCTCTTTCTCATCTGTTTTGTTTGGGGGCCTGCAGTGGGCAATGCTCAGGGCTTTCTCCTAGCTCTGCGCTCAGGAATCATTCCTGATGGGCCTCAGAGAACCCAACGGGGTGCTGAGGATCGAACCTGGGCTGGCCACTTGCAAGCAGTGCCTGTCCCTGCTGTCTTATTTCTGCAACCTTGATTCCCTCTTTAATTTATTTCATGGATGACTCCCAAGAGCTCAGCTGGGGACATGCTGTGTATGTAGGCCCTGTTCTCTCTCTCTCTCTCTCTCTCTCTCTCTCTCTCTCTCTCTCTCTCTCTCTCTCTCTCTCTCTCCTTCCTTCCTTCCTTCCTTCCTTCCTTCCTTCCTTCCTTCCTTCCTTCCTTCCTTCCTTGTTTTTGTGTTTTGGGTCACATCTGGCAACACTAGGGGTTACTCATGGCTCTGCACTCAGAAGTTGCTCCTGGCAGGCTCGGGGGACCATACAAGATGCCAGGAATTGGATTGGGGTCTGTCCTGAGTTGGCTGTGTGCCAGGCAAAAGCCCTACCACAGTGCTATCATTCCAACCCCCTTCCTTCCTTTCTTCCTTTTTCTTCCTTCCTTCTTCCTTCTTTCCTTCCTTGCTATGTTTCTCTCTTCCTTGTTTCCTTCCTTTCTCTCTTTCTCATTCCTTCTCTCATTTCTTTCTCTCTGTCATTCTATCATTCCTGATTGTTCTTGGGGGGACCACATGTAGTGCTGGGGATCAGTCCAGGTCAGCCACATGCAGGGCAAGCATCATTCCCACTGAACTGTCCCTCTAGCCCCTGTGGTTCACTTCCCCTTTCTTAGGGCAATGGGGACAGTAAATGCCTCTCAGAATGAGCTAAAGACCAGCAGACACAAGAGAAGGCATCTATGTAGCTAGTGTTTGATTGCTATTTATTTATTTGGTCTTTGGGTCATACCCGGCAGCGCTCAGGAGCTACTTCTGGCTCTCAGAAATCGCCCCTGGCATGCTTGGGGACCATATGGAATGCCGGAATTCGAACCACCATCCTTCTGCATGAAAGGCAAATGCTCTACCTCCATGCTATCTCTCCGGTCCCTATTTTTTTTAATTTGTTTTGTTTTTGGGTCACACCCACTGGCATTCAGGGGTTCCTCCTGGCTTTGCGCTCAGAAATTGTCCCTGGCAAGGTCAGGAGAGTATACAGAATGCTGGGAATTAAACCACCTTCTGTCCTGGGTTGGCTGCATGCAAGGCAAATGCCCTACCACTGTGCTATCACACTCTGGCCCTGCTATTCTTCTTATTATGAACATTTCAGGGATTTTCTTTTTCTTTTTTGTTTTGTTTATTTTTGGGGGGGGGGCATACCTGGTGATGCTCAGGGGTAAGTCCTGGCCACATGCTCAGAAATCGCTGCTGGCTTGGGAGATCACATGGGACACTGGGGGATCGAACCATGGTCCGTCCTAGGCTAGTACCCATAAGGCAGACAGATGCCTTACTGCTCCACGCCACCACTCCGGCCCCTCAGGGTTTTTTTTATCATGAGAATTTGTTAGAGTGGGCCAGGGAATCAGTCCCTCTACCCCACCTGAGAAGGGACTGGAGCCATACCACAGCAGGGACGGTGCTTGCTTGCACGCGGCTAACCTGGGTTCAATCCCCGGTATTCCATAGGGTCCCCTGAGCACCACCAAGAGGGATTCCTGAGTGTAGAATTCGAGTAAGCCCCAACCATTGCCAGGGGTGTTCCCAAAACAAATTTTAAAAAAGCAAACCTGAGGGGCTGGAGAGATAGCATGGAGGTAAGGCATTTGCCTTTCATGCAGGAGGTCATCGGTTCGAATCCTGGCGCCCCATATGGTCCCTCGTGCCTGCCAGGAGCAATTTCTGAGCCTGGAGCCAGGAATAACCCCTGAGCACTGCCGGGTGTGATCCAAAAAACCACAAAAAAAAAAAAAAGCAAACCTGTAAAGAATTTTAGGTGGCCAGACCTGGGACCCCAACTTCCCTCCCTCCCACCCTGTTTCCTTGAAAAGATGAGAAACTCCCAGATCAGTGCCACCTTCCAGTAGAAGCAGCAGGTACCTGACTTGGGCTTCATCAATCAGGAACCGTTAAAATGGGAACCATGGCAACCAGCCAAAGAATAGCAACGTGGTCCTATGTGATTCATGCAGTATAATCAATATAAAGGTTAAGGACCAATTTTGTTTGGCCAGGCAGAGCCAAAGTCCTCTTATTTGCAGATGTCGGCCTTCTAGAAGGTGTTAGGGGAACCTCAGGTTTCTCTTCAGCCTGCCAGAATCCCACTTCTCCTTCCCACCCCACTTATCTGAGCCAATCAAGTCCACTCAAGGACTCAGGAGCCCAAAGAGACACAAAAACTGTGACATGCTTTTTTGGGGGGGACCGGCCTCTGCAGGAGATGCAGTTACAGGCTTTGGGAACTCGTGGATCCAGCCCCCCTCAACCCCAACCCAGCCCTCCCAGGAGTGCCTGGGGAAAGTATCATTATCAGGGAGTTTGTCAGAGCAGGGGGCTGATGGGGTGTGAGTCAGTCCCTCTACCCTGCCTGGAAAGGCAGAAACCTTTTTGCTCTCAGCTCTGTGCGCAGCAGCCAGTTCTGCGGGACACTCGGGAACATGCCCCCCCTTCCATCACCTCCTTGTGTGAAGGCTCTTACTCCAACTGGGTAATTCAGAGGCACTCCCTGTTTCCCCATCCGTGCTGCATTTGACTTTTTTTTTTATCCAGATTCACTGAAAAGAAAACCCCATAGGGCCAGAGCGAGAGCACAGTGGGGAAGGCAGGGCGCTTGCTTTGCATGAGGCCCCCGGGTTTTGATCTCTGGCATCCCAGAGGGTCCCCGAGCTTGCCAGGAGTGAATTCTGAGTGCATCACCAAGTGTAAGCCTTCCCCCCCCCAAAAAAAAGAGAACTTGACCCCATAATCTCACCCACCTCTCTGCTCTAGGGTGTGCATGAGTTTGCTCTAAGAGACCTCTATTCACTCGCTTTCTCTCTTGCTCTCACTTGTTCACTTATTCATCTATTCATTGGATTTCTCAGCTAGCAGCAAAATGTACCTACTCTACAAATTTTACTCTTTTTATCCCTTTTTTTTTTTTTTTTTTGGTTTTTGGGCCACACCCGGTGACGCTCAGGGGTTACTCCTGGCTATGCGCTCAGAAGTCGCTCCTGGCTTGGGGGACCATATGGGACGCCGGGGGATCGAACCGGGGTCCGTCCGAGGCTAGCGCAGTCAAGGCAGGCACCTTACCTTTAGCGCCACCGCCCGGCCCCCTCTTTTTATCCCTTTTAAGCACACAGTTCAATGGTATTAAGAACCTTTTAGCTGGGCTGGAGAGATAGCACAGCGGTTAGGCATTTGCCTTGCACACAGCTGGTTCAGGATGGATGGTGGTTAGAATCCTGGCATCCCATATGGTCCCCTGTGCCTGCCAGGAGTAATTTCTTTTTTTGTTTGTTTGTTTTTTGGGTCACACCTGGTGGCCCTCAGGCATTACTCTTGGCTCTATGTTCAGAAATCGCTTCTGGCAGGCACGGGGGATCATATGTGATGCTGGGATTCGAACCACCCTCCACAGGAGTGATTCCTGAGCACAGAGCCAGGAGTAACACCAGAGGGTCGACAAGTGTGAACCCCCCAAAAAAAACAAAACAACAAAAAACACCCTTTCATCTAGTCCTGGAGCTAGAGTGAAAGCACAGTGGGGAGGGTGTTTCCTTTGCACGTGGCCTGGGTTCAATCCCTGACATCCCACAGGGTCCCCCGAGCACTGCCAGGAGGGATTCCTGAGTGCAGAGCCAGAAGTAACCCCTGAGTACCACTGGGTATGCCTCTGCCCCCCAAAAAACAAAAGAACTTTCACCTAGCCCTAGTCAGCTTCCAGAACTCATCAACTTTTTACCTCTCCTTGGTTTGGGGCCATATTGGATGGTCATCAGGGCTTTGCTCTTTCTGGCTCTGTGCTCAGGGTCCTGGTGGTGCTCGGGGAACCATATGCCAATGCCGGGAACAGATTGTGTGCATGCAAAGTGATAGACACCCCCATCCTACTTCTCTGGCCCCCAGAACTCTTCATCCTGTGAGTGGAGGAAAATTCTCCATCACACACACAAGTCCCGTGTATTCCTAAGAGCATCTACTGTTTTACTCCTTCCTGTCTCAGGAAATTCGCCCTCTGCGGGGCCTCATTGAAGGACACATGGCTGTTCCGGACCTCTGTGGAGTCATGGTACACTTTCTTGGGTCTGTCTCTCTCCTGACTATTTGTGGGGTGTCCCAGGAGTGAAAGCAGCCTTGGGGTGAGGAATCTACATGCCCCAGGGTTCCAGCTTTGCACGTTGGGTTCTTAGAGTTCTCTGGGTGTGTTCTCTGGCTTTCAAGGCAACCACCTCTACAGGGGTGCAGAGAGCTGTAACCCCTTCCTCGCCCTCTAGGCTTGTCTGTATGGTCAGGGGCAGTGGCCGCAGAGCTGCGCCCCTTCTAACTGCACCCTGCCTCTTTTACACTCCTCCCTTCTGTTCTCATCTCCCACAACCATACAAAAGTGGAGAGAAGGACCTGAGCTATAGTACAGTGGCAGAGTGTTTGCCTTGCAAGTGGCCAACCTGGGATGGACCTGAGTCCATCCCAAATGGTCCCTAAGCCTGCCAGGAGCGATTTCTGAGTGCAGAGCCAGGAGTAACCCCTAAACGCCACTATTGTGGTGCAAAATCCAAAAACAAACAACAGTGGAGGGAAAGACCAGCATCATGCCAAGGACATTTTACTGCAGGCGCTCAACCATATATTTAAGTGATCAAGGGTTGGTTTTGCCCCAAGTTCAACTCCCAGGGACCCTGTCTTCAAAGTCCTGCTGACTTGCTCAAAAGAAGGACCCGTTCCCATCTCAGGGCCCCCAAATGTGCCACCAAGCATGTAGCCTGTTCAGGGTAGAGGTCTGACTGCTTTAGTGTGGAAGAAACCTAACCTTGGTCTACCAAACGCCCCACATGTGGATAGACAAGAGATAGACAGTTCGTATCTGTGACTGGTTTCTTCACTCCTATATGTTGGTCTTGATGGGAAGGTGCTGGAATGACCCCCCCCTTTTTTTTTGTTTGTTTGTTTTTTGGGGGGCCACACCCGGCGGTGCTCAGGGGTTACTCCTGGCTATCTGCTCAGAAATAGTTCCTGGCAGGCACTGGGGACCATATGGGATGCCGGGATTCCAACCAATCACCTTAGGTCCTGCATCAGCTTCTTGTAAGGCAAGCGCCGCTGTGCTATCTCTCCGGCCCCTGGAATAACCCTCTTTAAGGTATTCACCACCTAGTGCTGACCGGATCCTCCACTGATGGATGTTTCCTCCCTTTGGGTCTTTCTGACTCATCTTGTAATGAACAGGGATAAATTAATTCTTTATGGCACCAAACAATAGCACAGCAGGGAGGTCATTTGTCTTGCAAGAGGCTGACCGCTGTTTGATCCCCTGGCATTCCATATGGTCTCCCCACACCAGCCTTCCAGGCGTGATTTCTGAGCACAGAGCTGGGGTGACCTCTGAGAATCACCAAGTGTGGTCCAAAAACCAAACCAACAAAAAAAATCCTTTATTTTATTTTATTTTTTTGTTTTTTGTTTAGGGGTCACATCTGGCAGTGCTCAGGACTTACTCCTGGCTTTGTGCTCAGGGATCACTCCTGACAGGTCAGAGGACCATATGAGGTACCAGGAGTGGAACCCAGGCCCTCTGCATGCCAGGCAAGCACACTCCCTGCTGTGTTGCTGTTCCAGTCCTCCAGCAAATACTTTTTGGAGATCCTGCTTTCACTTATTTTTGGGGTATGGATGATGCTCCTATGGAGCACTCGGGGGACCAAGTGGTGCCTAGAACCAAGCCTACAGGGGCCTCTGAATGTCAGGCATGTGTTTCAGTTCCTGAGCCAAGTACTAAGCCCAATCCTTCTATGTGAAGACCCAGCAGTGGGCTTGCTAGAATGTAAAGATTCTCTCTCTCTCTCTTTTTTTTTTTTTTTTTTGGTTTTTGTTTTTTGGGTCACACCCAGCAGCGCTCAGGGGTTACTCCTGACTCTGTGGTCAGAAATCTAGAAATCGCTCCTGGCAGGCACAGGGGACCCTATGGGATGACACGATTCAAACCACTGTCCGTCCTGGATTGGCTATGTGCAAGGCAAATGCCCTATCGTTGTGTTATGTCTCCGGTCCCTCGTTATCTTTTTTATTTATTTATTTTTTTGTTTGCTTTTGGGTCTACAATCTGCAGTCCTCAAGGCTTCTAGCTCTATGCTCAGGGATCACTCCTGGCAGTGCTTGGGATACCACCTGGGTTTCCAGGTAAATATGCTTCCTGCTGTATGATCACTTTGGCCCCTCTGTTATTAATTTTTTATTTTGTTTTGGGGTCACATCTGCCAGTGTTCAGGGGTTCCACCTGGATCTGAGCTCAGAAGTCACTCCTGGTGAGCTCAAGAGACCCTGTGGGATGCTGGGGATAGAACCCCAGTCTGCCAAATGTATGAAGGCAAACACCCTCCCCACTGTGCTATCACTCCGGCTCGTTTTTAATTTTTTGACAAATTGTCTTACTGTTTTGCAAAGCTCTCACACCCTTCTACTTTCCCACCAAATTTTCACACCCTTGATAGCTTGTTACCTATTTTTATTTTAATAGTAGCTGACCTGGGCTGGAGAGATCTTGTGGGGATTGAGGCACTTGTCTTGTGTGTGACCGACTCTCGTTGATCCCCAAAGTCCCATGCCCAAATAGCATTGGACTGAACACACAGGAGGTGAGATCTCACAGTAGCTTTATTTATTTTATATAATTGCCTTATTATTTGAATTGTTGTTACAGAATTGTGCATAGTTGGGTTTCAGTTATAGAATGTACACTCCTTTAAAAAAAAATTAAAAAAAAAAAAAAAAAAGAATGTACACTCCTTTCACAACTAAACCTTTCTCACCACCAGTGCCCCCCCCCCATTTCCCTCCCACCCCTCACTGTAGCTTTAAGTTTTTTTGTTGGAAAGGGTGTGAGGGAAGTTGGGCCACACCGACTGTGTCCAGAGCTCACTTTAGGCTCTGTTCTCAGCGGCCTCTTCTGGTGGTGTTCTGGGGACTATATGCAGTTGCAGAAGACTAAACTTGGGTCAGCGGAGTGCAAGGCAAGTGCCTTGACTCCTGTACTATCTCTCAGGCCTGTTTTGTTGTTGTTGTTGTTGGGTTTTGTTTTTGAGAGTTTTTGTGCCATATCCAGAGATGCTCAAGGGTTACTCCTGGCTCTGCGCTCAGAAATCACTCCTTGCAGGCTCTGGGAACTCTATGGGATGCCGGGGATCGAACCGAGGTCAGCTGCATGCAAGGCAAATGCCATCCCTGCTGTGCTATCGCTCTGACCCTGCTACCATTTTCTGGACGAGCCTTCATGGTTACTACATGAACACCTTTGCTCTGCTGTTGCTGGATGAAATGGTTCTTAGCTGATGGCATTTCTGGTGCTCTGTGCTGGGAGTGCCCGGGTGCTGGGAACTCAGCACGGTCCCTAGGTGGCCTCTGTGGGATGTTTGAATTCTCTTTCCACCTTCAACCCACCCTGAACACTTTGAGCCTCTATCTCATATGGACAATACGTTTGTGGACTGGCATCAAACGAGTACCGACTTGTGCTCCAGGCCAAGTGCTAAATCTCCTAGGTTTGGTGCTCAGAGAAATCTGGCCAGGTAGGTTTTCTCCTGTTTGTTTATTTATTGTTTGTTTGTTTTTTTAGGTCACACCCGGAGGCACTCAGGGGTTATTCCTGGCTCTGTGCTCAGCAGTCGCTTCTGGCTGGCATGGGGGACCATATGGGATGCCAGGATTTGAACTGCCATCCGTCCTGAATCAGCTGCAAGCAAGGCAAACATCCTACCGCTGTGCTGTCTCTCCTTCCCCTTCTCCTTTTTATTTTGCTTCTTTAAAAATGTTTCAGCCCAGGAGCTGAAGTGGCAGCACAGCAGGGGAGGGCAGTTGCCTTCCTTGCCGCCGACCTGAATAACCCCAGAGCCAGGAGTAATCCCTGAGTGCCACCAGGTATAGCTCCCCCCCCCCCCAAAAAAAAAAAACCCAGGGCCAGAGAGATAGCATGGAGGTAAGGCATTTGCCTTTCATGCAGAAGGTCATTGGTTCGAATCCTGGCATCCCATATGGTCCCCTGTGCCTGCCAGGGGCAATTTCTGAGCATAGAGCCAGGAGTAACCCGTGAGCACTGCTGGGTGTGACCCAAAAGCTGGAAAAAAAAAATTTGGCCCACAGTAGGCAGGGCTCAGGGCTTGTCCCTGGCTCTGTGCTCAGGGGTCACTCCAGGCAGTGCTCAGGAACCATGTGGGATCCCCGGGATCGAACCTAGGTTGGCCAGATGCAAGACAAACAGCCTCCCCAATGTGCTATCGTTGCTCCGGCCCCTATTATTTCCTCTTTTCATAGGAAAGGAGCTGAGCACAGTGGCTCAAGTATTGTCAATGGGGTCATGGAAACAGGACATGCTGGGTCCCGCTTCATTATCAAGGGTCATGACTCCCCATGTCCCCACCAATAATGTCACCTACGTAGTGAGAAGCTCTGAGAAGAACTCAGAGAAGCTCTGATGAGCTCAAGTACCTAAGAATCTTTAACCCTGAAAATCCCAGATTGGGTGTTATTTGTTTTCCCCCCAAGGGGGGGTTGAAATAATACACAGGGGTTGACTTCAGTGCGGTTGTCATAGGAAAGTTTTCTTTAAAAAAGATTTATTTTGGGGCCCGGAGAGATAGCACAGCGGTGTTTGCCTTGCAAGCAGCCGATCCAGGACCAAAGGTCCCATATGGTCCCCCATGCCTGCCAGGAGCTATTTCTGAGCAGAAAGCCAGGAGTAACCCCTGAGCACCGCCGGGTTTGGCCCAAAAACAAACAAACAAAAAAAAACAAAAAAAAAACACAAACAAACAAAAAGATTTATTTTGGGGACTGGAATGATAGCACACCAGGGAGGGTGTTTTCCTTGCATGTGGCCTCCTGGTTCAATCCTCTGGCACCCCATATGATCACTCTGGACCCACCAAGTGATTCCTGAGTGCTGCCAGGAGTGGCCTTAAAACCAAAGAGAGAGAGAGAGAGAGAGAGAGAGAGAGAGAGAGAGAGAGAGACCCAAGAGATAGCACAGCAATAGGGCATTTGCCTTGCATGCAGATGACCCAGGACGGACCCGGCTTCAGTCCTTGGAATTCTATATGGCCCCCAGCCTGCCAGGAGTGATTTCTGAGAACAGAGCCAGGAGTAATCCCTGAGCACCACCTGATGTGGCACGGAAGGAAGGAAGGAAGGAAGGAAGGAAGGAAGGAAGGAAGGAAGGAAGGAAGGAAGGAAGGAAGGAAGGAAGGAAGGAAGGAAGGAAGGAAGGAAGGAAGGGAGGAAGGGAGGAAGGGAGGAAGGGAGGAAGGGAGGAAGGGAGGAAGGGAGGAAGGGAGGAAGGGAGGGAGGGAGGGAGGGAGGGAGGGAGAAAAGACAGAGGAAGGAAGAAAGAAGGAATGAAGGAAGGTTTTTTTTTCAGAAAGAAAGGAAAGGAGGGGGCCGGGCGGTGGTGCTGGAGGTAAGGTGCCTGCCTTGCCTGCGCTAGCCTAGGACGGACCGAGGTTCGATTCCCCGGCATCCCATATGGTCCCCCAAGAAGCCAGGAGCAACTTCTGAGCGCATAGTCAGGAGTAACCCCTGAGCGTCACAGGGTGTGGCCCAATTAAAAAAAAAAAAAGAAAGGAAAGGAAAGGAAGGAAGGTAGGTAGGTTTTTGCCAGAAATAAAGGAAAGGAAAGAGGGAGGAAAGAAGGAAGGAAGAAGGAAGGAAGGAAGGTTTTTTTCAGAAAGAAAGGAAAAGAAAGGAAAGGAAGGAAGGTAGGTAGGTTTTTGCCAGAAATAAAGGAAAGGAAAGAGGGAGGAAAGAAGGAAGGAAGAAAGGAAGGAAGGAGAGGTGAGGGAGGGAAAGAGGAAGGAAGGAAGGAAGGAAGGAAGGAAGGAAGGAAGGAAGGAAGGAAGGAAGGAAGGAAGGAAGGAAGGAAGGAAGGAAGGAAAGAAGGTTGGTTGGTCTTGCCAGAGCAATAGAATAGCACGGAAGGCATTTGTCTTGTATGTGGTTGACTCGGGTTTGATTCCCAGCATCCCATATGGTGCCTTTAACCCACCAGGAGTGATTTCTGAGTGCAGAGCCAGGAGTAAGCCTGGAGCACCACTGGGTGTGTCCACAAAACAGTACAAATACAAAGAAACCCAAGATAGTTTTAGTGAAACTTATTTAGGAAGATGTGAGGAGAAGGGAAGAGGGAAGAATATTTTCCAGAGAGAGCATGTGTTTCTCCAGAGTGGAACTAAGAAGCAGGTGAGAGGTGCTCAAGGGACAACCCAGCTCAAAAGAAGAAAAAAAAAAGTTGATTCCTTGAAGTGGGGTGGGAGTAGAGCTGAGCAATTTTTTTCTTTTTCTGAAAAGAGTGGAAGGACTGGGGCCGGAGAGATAGCATGGAGGTAAGGCGTTTGCCTTTCATGCAGAAGGTCCGTGGTTCAAATCCCGGCGTCCCATATGGTCCCCCGTACCTGCCAGGAGCGATTTTTGAGCATAGAGCCAGGAGTAGCCCCTGAGCACTGCTGGGTGTTACCCAAAAATCAAAAAAAAAAAAAAAGAGTGGAAGGACACATAAGTTTGGGGACCTCTGGATGCACATTAGTTAAGCTGATTTTTCCCTGTGATACTTTATGTCCCAATCCTTGCTCCCTGTTCCTTTCCCTGACACTCAAGCTCAGCCATCTGCAATGCTCATTTCATTCATAATTTCATTCATCCATTCCACTCACTCATCTTTGGAGGTTGCCCTTGATCCATGCAATGCATAGAACACAGGAATCAGAACCCCACATCTGTCCCCATGCAGCCTGGCTTCTGCATCTTCCAGTAGGAAGATCATAAATTAAGCCAAAGACAGCGGGAGATCAGACCCATTGTATGAGGGGGAGAGAGAGAGAGAGAGAGAGAGAGAGAGAGAGAGAGAGAGAGAGAGAGAGAGAGAGAGAGAGAGAGAGAGAGAAAATGTGTGTGTGTGTGTGTGTGTGTGTGTGTGTGTGTGTGTGTGTGTGTGTTATCCACAACCTGGAAGATCCTGTGAGTTGTCTAGATCCAGGAATGTTTTTCCCTCACGACGAACAGGAGCAGATCGATGCACAGCATGACCAAGGAAAGACTTGGAGGTTGAAAGGAGCTTGGAGAATTCGAGATACAAAATGTACTACTCCAGCAGGAGTCATAGCACAGCAGGGAGGGCATTTGCCTTGCTGGATGCTGACCTGGGTTTAATCTCCAGCATCCCATAGGGTCTCTTGAGCCTGCCAAGAGTTATTTCTGAGAGGACTGCTGGATGTGCCTCAAAAACTAAAACACAGGGGCCGGAAAGACAGCATGGAGGTAGGGCATTTACTTTGCATGCAGAAGGATGGTGGTTTGAATACCGGCATCCCATATGGTACCCCAAGCCTATCAAGTGTGATTTCTGAGCATAGAGCTAAAAGGAACCCCTGAGCGCCACCGGGTGTGACCCAAAAACCATAAATAAAAACACCAAAACTAAACTAGAAAACAAGCAAACAAAAGGAACAAACTACCCATAGATATACTAAGATATACGTCTCCAACCATTCACAAAGATGTGAACTGGGGTTTATAGAAGGTATGAGATTCCGAGGACAGGATATGGGGCTGGTAAATTCCGTAGAGACAGACGAAACAATGCTTCCTTCCAGGCCTTTCCTGGTGGCTCCATCCCTTTCCCAGAGGTTCCAAAGGCCAGTCCGCTCAGCATCCCTTTTCCTAGAAGCAGGGCGGGAGAAACTACAACTCCCATGATCCCCCGGGGCCGCCCACTCCCAAGGCCTTGTGGGAAACTCCCTGGCTTTTGTTTTCCCATGCATCTTCCCCAGACCCGGCCCGGCCGCCAGTCTGCAGCGGGGAGGGCGCCGTGACATTGTCGCGCTAGTCGCCTCCTTTCTGGGGGAGGTCGAGAGTGCTCCACCCCCCAAAGAGAGCCAAGAGGTCCTGGTGACCTTTTTATTGCATTTTATTTCATTTCTTTCATTTTATATTACATTTTATTTTTGCTCTTCGTGGTTTAATCTTTGTTTCATGGTTTCTTCCAGTAAGTCACAATTCACCCTGGTGGCCTTCTTAGGGGGCGCTGGGTGCGACTTTCTCCACCCTCAGACCCCCATGTCACTGGATCTGGTGAGAAACTGAGGCCAGAGAGTTGGCAAGTTGGCCAGACCAGGACCTCCGGTCTGAAAGAGAAATAATCAATTAGGGCCAGGGTGGGATTTCTGTCCCCCCAAGCCAAGGGTGCCCCCAAGTCCTCTATCCGTATTCCCTTCTAGGGTGGGGGGGAGAGAGGGACTCAGGGGGAAGCTGGGATTTCAATCCCGGGGTCCCCACTCTTATTTTTGTTGGTTTTGGGGTTAGGGGCCAGGGTGGGATTTCTGTGCCCCCAAGCCAAGAGTGCCCCCAAGTCCTCTATCCTATTCCCTTCCAGGGTTGGGGGGGGGAGAGGGACTCAGGAGGAGGCTGGGATTTCAATCCCGGGGTCCCCACTCTTATTTTTGTTGGTTTTGGGGTTAGGGGCCAGAGTGAGATTTCTGTGCCCCCAAGCACAAGGTTGCCCCCAAGTCCTCTATCCGTATTCCCTTCTAGGGTGGGGGGGAGAGAGGGACTCAGGGGGAAGCTGGGATTTCAATCCCGGGGTCCCCACTCTTATTTTTGTTGGTTTTGGGGTTAGGGGCCAGGGTGGGATTTCTGTCCCCCCAAGCCAAGGGTGCCCCCAAGTCCTCTATCCGTATTCCCTTCTAGGGTGGGGGGGAGAGAGGGACTCAGGGGGAAGCTGGGATTTCAATCCCGGGGTCCCCACTCTTATTTTTGTTGGTTTTGGGGTTAGGGGCCAGGGTGGGATTTCTGTGCCCCCAAGCCAAGAGTGCCCCCAAGTCCTCTATCCTATTCCCTTCCAGGGTTGGGGGGGGGAGAGGGACTCAGGAGGAGGCTGGGATTTCAATCCCGGGGTCCCCACTCTTATTTTTGTTGGTTTTGGGGTTAGGGGCCAGGGTGGGATTTCTGTCCCCCCAAGCCAAGGGTGCCCCCAAGTCCTCTATCCGTATTCCCTTCTAGGGTGGGGGGGAGAGAGGGACTCAGGGGGAAGCTGGGATTTCAATCCCGGGGTCCCCACTCTTATTTTTGTTGGTTTTGGGGTTAGGGGCCAGGGTGGGATTTCTGTGCCCCCAAGCCAAGAGTGCCCCCAAGTCCTCTATCCTATTCCCTTCCAGGGTTGGGGGGGGGGGGGAGAGGGACTCAGGAGGAGGCTGGGATTTCAATCCCGGGGTCCCCACTCTTATTTTTGTTGGTTTTGGGGTTAGGGGCCAGAGTGAGATTTCTGTGCCCCCAAGCACAAGGTTGCCCCCAAGCCCTCTATCCCTATTTCCTTCCAGGGTTGGGGGGAGAAAGGGACTCAGGGGGAGGTTGGGACTTTTCTCAAGGGGTCCCCACTCTTTTTTGTATGTGTTTTTGTTTTGGGGTCACACCCGGCAGCGCTCAGGGGTTACTCCTGGCTCTGTGCTCCTAGCAGGCTCAATGGGGGGACCCTATGGGATGCCCTATGGGATTCGAACCCCCGTCCTTCTGCATGCAAGGCAATCGCCCCACCTCCATGCTATCTCTCCGGCCCCCTGGGGGTCCCCACTCTTAAGTGTCCCCCCTGCTCCGAACCCCCAGGGCTGAAACGAGGCGTCTGCGTGAAGATCAACCACTTCCCGGAGGACACCGACTACGACCACGACAGCGCCGAGTACCTGCTCCGTACGTGGCGCCCGGGATCCACTAGGGGGCACTTCCGGGGCGGGGCGGGGCGAGGGCGGAACGAAGGAGAAGTTCTAGCTTATCAGAGTGCAGACCTGAGAGGCCCCTGAGGTATGATTGGCTGAGCGCCCTTTACTCTCCTCCCACCTTGGGGGCGGGCTTTAGGGGCGATCCCAGCGTTGATTGGTCGATTGGCGCTCTCTCCGCGCCACGATTGGTTGTCGAGTTCGGGGCCCTGATTGGCTCTGGTGCTCCGGCGCTGCCAGGCGATTGGCCAGTCTTGGGAGAAGACTGCCGGCGTTGTGATTGGCTGCTCGGCTCAAGCCGGGGATCAGAAATCACAAAGTCTGGGTTGCCTGGGTTAGGATAAGGATAGGAGAGTGGCTGGGAAGGGTTGCAGAGAGGGGAGACCTGGGAGAGGGATGGGGCCAGAGACTAGGATTAGACAGACAGACAGACAGACAGACAGACAGACAGACAGACAGGCAGGCAGGCAGGCAGGCAGGCAGGCAGGCAGGCAGGCAGGCAGGCAGGCAGACAAGAGAAGTGAGAGTGGCAAAGGAGAGAGGGGGAAAGAAGATTTTCAGAGCCAAATATGAAACCAAGCAGCAAAGGGGGTTGGAGGAGAGGGCAGGGGAATGGGGGGGGGTAGACAGACAGACAGACAGACACAGACAGACAGACAAGAGAAGTGAGAGTGGCAAAGGAGAGAAGGGGGAAAGATTTCCAAAGCCAAAGATGAAACCAGGCAGTAAAGGGGGTTGGAGGAGAGGGCAGGGGAATGGGGGGACAGACAGACAGACAAGAAAAGTGAGCGTGGCAAAGGAGAGAGGGGGAAAGAAGATTTTCAGAGCCAAAGATGAAACCAGGCAGCAAAGGGGATTGGAATAGAGGCCAGGAGAATGGGGGGACAGACAGACGACAGACAGACAGACAGACAGACAGAGACAAGAGAAGTGAGAGTGGCAAAGGAGAGAGGGGGAAAGATTTTCAGAGCCAAAGATGAAACCAGGCAGCAAAGGGGGTTGGAGGAGAGGGCTAGGGGAATAAAGAGAGAAAAACAGATAGACAGACAGAAGAAACCCAGAGAGCCATGGAAACAGGCAGAAAGTGGGGCTGGAGGCTTAGATATTGTGGGAACAAGGGATCTGGAGAAAGATAAGAACCTGGGGAAAAGATGGGGAGGGATGGTAAAGAAATAGAGAAGTTCAGAGGGAAAAAGGGAAAAAGAGGGGTCTGACCGTTGCAACGGGGAAATACTTATGACAGGAAAGAGACAAAAATCACAAAATAGAAATAGAAAAAGGCCCGGGCAGGCAAGAGAGGGACAAAGAAAAGGAGGATGAGCAATTCGGGGTGAGAAAATGAGAAATTTTAGAGAGAATGGAGGCGATAAATGGGCCGGAATCAGGCAGGTAGGCAGGCCGGGGTGGCTGAGGCCTTGGGGTGGCGGGAGGCCCCTGGGGCCTGAGCACCCCGGCAGCCACCCCTCGCTCGCCCCTGCTCCCAAGCCCCTTCCTCGGTCCCGCAGGCGTCGTCCGGGCCTCCAGCATCTTCCCCATCCTCAGCGCCATCCTGCTGCTGCTGGGCGGGGTGTGCGTGGCCGCCTCGCGGGTCTACAAGGCCAAGAGGAACATCATCCTGGGCGCCGGGATCCTGTTCGTGGCGGCAGGTGAGAGGCAGGGCAGGGGCAGGCAGCCACTGGTGCGTGTGTGTGCCCGTGTGTCTGTGTGTGTGTGTGTGTGTCTGTGTGTGTGTGTCTGTGTGTGTGTGTCTGTGTGTGTGTCTGTGTGTGTGTGTGTGTCTGTGTGTGTGTCTGTGTGTGTGTGTGTCTGTGTGTGTGTGTCTGTGTGTGTGTGTCTGTGTGTGTGTGTGTGTGTCTGTGTGTGTGTCTGTGTGTGTGTGTCTGTGTGTGTGTCTGTGTGTGTGTGTGTGTGTGTGTGTGTGTGCGCGCACGCCTGTCTGCAGCGCCCCTTGCCCTGGACCCCCTACCCCATCCCCAGAGCCATCCCTGGCTCTCCCCAAGCTGCACCGCCACCCGGCGGGCGATGCGGGTGTAGCCGCGGCGCGGAGGGAGGAAGGAGGCCGGGCTCTCCCACGCAGGCCCGGGAGCCCCGCGAGGCGGCCCGAGATTCCGGAGGCGGTTGCGGAGGAGCCCCCCAAGAGGGCCGGGACTGGTCCAGGGAGGGGCGTGTCCTAGACCAGAGGGGCGGGCCTATCAAGACTTGGTCCGGGGGTGGAGCCATCTAGGTCTGAACCAAGATCAGTGGGCGGAGCTATCAAGACTTGGTCCAGGGAAGGGGCGTGTCCTAGACCAGAGGGGCGGGGCTATCAAGACTTGGTCCAGGGGTGGAGCCATCTAGGTCTGGGCCAGGGGGCGTGTCCAAGATCAGTGGGCGGAGCCATCTAGACCTGGGCCCAAGGAAGGGCGTGTCCTAGAACCATGGGCGGAGCTATCAAGACTTGATCCAGGGGTGGGCGTGTCCTAGACTTAAGGGGCGAGGCTATGTAGACCAGGGCCCAGGGAGGGGCGTGTTCTAGATAAAGGGGCGGAGCCATCTCGGCCTGGCCCAGGGGTGGGCGTGTTCTATACCTGAGGGACATGGCCATCAAGGCTTGGTCCAGCAGGTGGGCGTGACCTAGGCCCGTGGATGGAGCCATCTAGACCTGGGCCCAAGGAGGGGCGTGTCCTAGATCCATGGGCGGAGCTATCTATACCTGGCTCAGGGGAGGGGCGTGCCTTAGACCAGAGGAGCGGAGCTTGGAGGACCTGGCTTAGATTAAAAAGGGGACAGGCTCAAGGGATGACTTTCAGACCAAGCACTCAGAAGGCCAACAACAGGCTTAGTGATACCAAAAAGCCCAAGGGATGAAGCACGAGATGGCCCAGATTTGATCCCCAGCACCCCACATCGTTTCCCAGAGCCTGCCAGAAATGTCCCCTGAGCTCAGAGTCTGAGCATAGCCAGGTGTGGCCCCCACACGAACACAAAAAGAAGTCTGGGGTCCAGAGCAGAGGCAGGGCCGAGGGAAAAGCAGGTTTGCAATATTAAGGTAGGACCCGGAAACCCAGGGTCCATTCATTGGGACGAAGTTTAGGTCAGCGAGGACAAGACCCACCATGCACCGAGGTGGGGTATAGACAAGACTGGTACTGTTGAGGCCAGGACTACTTAGCGTGAGGTATAGGTATCATACCTCTACAGGAGTTAGTGTAAGGGGCGTGTGCCCATCTGGGTGATGGGTTTGGACTAGCTGGGGCCTGGGGCAAGGCTTAGACCAACAGTGAGCAGAGCCGGGGTGACCTGGAGGAGTTTAGGCCTTCTGGGACACTCTTGGGTCAGCCAGTGCCTAATCAGCCAGGAGAGACCATCCGATTCTTTGCGGGCTGGGATGCTGAGACCTGGGATAGAACTTGAATCATGCAGGACAGGATCTGTAGGGGTGGGGGGTGAGCCCTAGACCAGCTCTAGGGTGGGGTGGGGCCTAGATGGAACCAGCTGGGAGCTGGGACCACCATGGCCCTGGTGGTCAGTACTAACCAGGAGGCAGAGCCAGGAAATGCTGAGGAGTGTTTGTTCACCTGATATGATCGCAGGTTTAGAGTGATCTGGGAGTCTGGGCTGCTGTTAGGGTGGGTCTTAGACGGGGCGGGATCTGAGATCTAGACACACACCCCTAGTGATGTGGGGCTTTGCGGGGAGAAGGGTTTGGAGGCCTGAACCCACCCTAGAGTGAGGGTGTGGCTTAAGGATGGGCGGTGCCTAATGACTTAAGTCCACCCCTAGGGTGGTGTTTGTGGTTTTGGATGGAGTCTGGAGAGCTGGTTTGGGGGAGGGGGGTTGTCTAGGGCCTAGGACGGGGTCTGGAAAGCTGGACCTGCACTGTCTGGAGACAGAGTCTGGAGACCTGGACCCATCTCTGGATAGGGTTTAGCGGGGTTTGAAGACCCGGTGCCTCCCCAGGACGGGCTTTAGGGTGGGCTTAGGCTAGAGTCTGGAGAGGTGGTCCCACCCAGGGGGTGAGGCTTCGGATTCGAGGTGGGGTCTGGAGGCCTGGACCCATCGCTGGATAGGGCTTAGCAGGGTTTGGAGACCTGGTCCCCCCCCCCCAGGGCGGGCTTAAGGGTGGTCTTAGGCCAGGGTCTGGAGAGGTGGTCCTGCCCTGGGGGACGAGGTTTAGGGTCTGGAGCGGGGTCTAGAGACCTTGTCCAGACCCAGAGTAGGGTTTAACGGGGCGAGCCTTAGGGTCCAGACCCCGCCCCATCATCCCTGGATGGAGCTTAGCGGGGTCTGGAGAGGTGGTCCCCCGCTGGGGATGCGGCTCAGGGTCCAGAGGTGGGTTGGTGCGCTGATAGTGCTAGTTCCTGGCCCCCTCATCTGCATCCTGGGCCGCCCCATCCCCCTAGCCCCCCATCATCCCGGCTCCCCCTCGCTCCGTCCCTTGTGCGCCCTGCAGGTCTGAGCAACATCATCGGGGTGATCGTGTACATCTCGGCCAACGCGGGCGAGCCGGGCCCGAAGCGCGACGACGAGAAGAAGGGCCACTACTCCTACGGCTGGTCCTTCTACTTCGGGGGGCTGTCCTTCATCCTGGCCGAGGTCATCGGCGTGCTGGCCGTCAACATCTATATCGAGCGGAGCCGCGAGGCGCACGGCGGGGCTTCGCGCGGGGACCCCCTCAAGGCCGGCGGCGGGGGCGCGGGGGGCAGCGGCCCCTCGGCCATCCTCCGGCTGCCCAGCTACCGTCTCCGCTACCGCCGTCGCTCCCGGTCCAGCTCCCGCTCCAGCGAGCCCCCGGCCTCCCGGGACGCGTCCCCGCCGGGCACGGGGGGCGCGGGGGGCTTCGCGTCCACGGACATCTCCATGTACACGCTGAGCCGCGACGCGTCCAAGGGCAGCGTGGCGGCGGTGGCCGGCACCCCGGGGGGCTCGGGGGGCTTCCTCACGCTGCACAACGCCTTCCCCAAGGAGGCCACCCCGGGGGGTGTCACGGTGACCGTCACGGGGCCCCCCTCGGCGCCCCCTGCCGCGCCCCCGGCCGTGGCACCCGCGCCCCCCGTGGCACCCGCGCCCGGGACCCTCTCCAAGGACGCGGCCGCCGCATCCAACACCAACACGCTCAACAGGAAGACCACGCCGGTGTAGACGGGCCTGGCCGGGTCGGGTCGGGTGGGGTCGGGTCGGGTCGGGTGGGGTCCGGGTGGGTGTCGGGGACACGGGTGGAGAGGGTGGCGGGTGGGTGGGGAAGCGGGGTGGGGATGGGAATTTGGGGGACCAGCGCGTGCGCGGGCGCGCGTGCAAGGAGGCTGCTTGGGGGGGACCCTGGGACAGGGGGACAGGGAAGGGCTGGAGGGTTTGGGGGGGCAAGGAGGATGACCCTCTTTTTGTCCCCCCATGGCCAAGCAGGGACCTCTTTTTTTCCCCCTCCCATGGCCAAGCAGGGACCCCTGCCCCTCGCCTACAAGTGTTTTCTTTTATGGGGAGCTCAAGGGGTAGGGTGGGGACAGGGAGGAGGGTGATGGCGTCTCTTTTTTGCAGTTTGGAAATGTTTTATTTGTACCTGTTTTCCTTCTGGCTGTGTGTGCATGTGGGGAAGGGGCGGGAGGGGATGGGACTCAGCCCAGCCCAGCTCTAGGAGAGAAAGAGACAGGCCACGAGAGTGACCCCACTCCGGGCATCAAGGGGTGGGGTGCTGCTGCTGCCCCTTCAACCGCTCATCATCCATCACCTCCCATCACCTGTAGGATCAGGGTGTGCTGCTGCCTCTGCGGGAACCCCATGCGCCGGCAGGTAGTGGCAGAGCAGAGGAGCTCAAGCACCCATGAGCATCACATTTTGCATCTGTCATTCCATCTGCGGACCGCGTCTCCCCCCCACATCCCACTCCCCACCCAGGAAACCAACCCCTCACCCCCCAACGCTGCTCTGCAGAGTTTACACACATAAACCAAAGAATCATGCGCCCGAAGGGAGGGGAGCACAGCAGTGCAGGAAAGGCTTCGTGGGGTTGGCGGGACCCAGTGTGAAAGGAAGGGCTATTTGTCTTCTAGTTGATTTTTTCCTTTTCTAGTTTACTTTTTTACGAATTCTTATCGTGTGCAACGCTGGGGAGCCCACCCAGGACCTCAGTCCTGCAAGGCGGTGCGAGCTTCGTCCCTGGACTTAGTGGGAGCAGGAAACAAGCTGACGGGAAGAGCAGGTGTAAAGGTCCTGGGACAGGCAAGCAGGGAACATGCTCTGAGGGGTCTGTCTGCATGAGCCAGGTAGAGGAGCTGGTGGAGGCCGGGAAGCTGGTAGCTGGGGTTGGTTCAGATTAGCGAGGTGCAGGGGTGTGGTGAGATTCTGGACACAGGAAGTTTGGGGGCACTGAGCCCTCACGTGGGCAGAATTCCAGAAGCCCAGCAGATCTGCACCTATGCTGGACTCGGTTGCGTTGAAGGATGCGCCCAGCAGAGGGTTAATCACCCTCAGAGGTGACACAGTGACAGTCCTCCTGCGTGTCATCAGAGCTGGTCTAGGCAGGCGGAGGAGACTGGAGAGGTCACAGGACCATGACAAACCCTAAATGGCCATTCTGTTGACTTCCCGGAGGAGGGGGCATTCAGCGTGGGTTTCTGAGGGAGTTGCTAGGATAAAAGGGGGTCTGGGGAGAGGAAAGTTTGGGGTGGGACAGAGCAGAGGTTTGGAAATAGATTGTGGGAACAGAAAGGGGGGTGAGAGGCAGGCCTGAGGGTGGCGGTTGGCCTGGGCACAAGCTCTATTGGGGGCGGCTGGGCAGGGACTCATGGAGCGGCTGCGCTTCCTTCATTGTGATGCATTCTGGGCACATCTGGGCGGTGACCCCTGAACTGCTTGGGAAGACTGGGAGCAGAATGCAAGTCAACAATTAGCACCTGATGCTCCACACACACAGCCCTGTTGTGAGAGCAGGGACAACCCCAAAAGGACAATGGTGGGAGTGGGCAGTGAGTGTCCCTTTCGGGGCCATGTGGGTGAACCAGAAATGAGGGGGGTGCAGGGCAGACCTTGGGGGGGTCTTGGGGGGCTGGGGGAATTAACCCAAAGGCCCAAGGGAGGAGGCAAAAGAGGGGGACGATGGGTGGAAGGAAGGGAGAGGGGGTAGGGAGTGGGGTGCAAAGAAGAGGAAGGGTCAGGGCTTGAGGTCAGACGTAGCTGAGCCATGCTTGCAGACACAGACCGGGGAAGCTAATCCAGGAAAGGATCAGGAAGTGGGAGGGGGAAGAGACACCCCCTCGAAGCAGCCAAGTAATAAAACACCCCAGTGCAAGAACTAGAAAGGGGAAAGAGGGGCACCCTGTCCAGTGTAGCCGAACAAATGTTCCACTTCTTTGTTTTGTTTACTGTTGCCCCATTTGTTGGGTCCCGTTTACTCCTTTGTTGATTGTTTGAGTATCCACAAAGATTTCCCAGAATGAGAAATCGATTCCCATCCCCTTGTCCCCTTTTGGGGGGAGATCTTGGTAATATTTATCCGCAGCAAATAATCCACACAGACAAGAGGGTTAAGGGGTAAAGGGTTGGGCGAAGAGAGTCCTTTGTCAGCCTGCTGCCAGCTCCAAAACACACCTCAAGCCAGCCAGCCAACTCTGGCAAAAGACCCCGAAAACCTCTCTCCCAAACTATTTGGCTCTCAATAGCGCCCCCACCTGGAAGGTCAAGGAGGGACAATAGGCAAAGAATAATCTTATGAAAATATTTTTTAATATACAACAGTTTACTTGCTTTTGTTTTTTTTTGTTTTTTTGTTTTTTGTTTTTTTTTAGACCATACCTGGCGGTGCTCAGGGGTTCTTCCCGGCTTTGCACAGGAATTACTCCTAGTAGGCTCCAGGGACCCTATTGGGATGCTAGGGATCGAATCTGGGTTGACTACATCCAAGGCAAACGCCCTCCTGGCTGTACTATCCCTCTGGCCCCTCCACTTCTAGTCTTTGTTTTCAAGGTTCGAGACCAGGTCGGGGATTAGTGCAAGGCAACCAAGGTGCCACTTCTGAGGCCTCCCGGGTCCCCATCTGTCCCCCTCTGTCCTTGAGCCCAGAGCCCTTGGGACAACACGGCAGGGCCCAAACTGGCAGGGGATTTGCTCCTAGCTCGCAGGAAGGCTGGGATAGCGAAGAAGCGATTTCAGGGTGTTTAGAAGTGCCTTAGAAAAGCAGGATGGGGGAGACCCCAGCCGGCAAGATCCCTGTGGCACCTGAGAAGTCTTGGAGGAAACTCCAGGTTGCAGGGTGACCCTGTGGGAGCAGGGGTGAGCCCCATCTTTGGCCTTGGGACCAAGAATCAGGGTCAGGTCTGCACTCCAGAGAGGCGGTGTGTCATGAGCAGTGGTGGCAGGTGTGGGAAAGGTGTGAAGGTTCTTTTTTTAACCACGGAAGCAGGTCAGGGGGCATGTCCATCTGGGCTAGGGTGGCCTGGACTTCATTGAAAACTGGGCTTTCAGGTATAAAGAGGGGTGTCTATTTTATGGTCAGGGAGTGGGGACAGTACAGGGTTGGGGGGAGACACAAGTGTAGTCAGAGCATGGGGGTCAGAGGCAAGGTTGGGTGTCGGGACTTCCATTTCCTCCTTGGGACAGGTCAGGGGGAGAGGGGCCCAAGAAACCCAAGTTGGGTGTATCGGGTGGCCCACGGGCTCCTGGAGTGCAGCAGAGGGCCTGGCTGGAAATAGACATTTGGGAAATGTCAGCAGAGGGGAGACATTTGAACTCTCGGAACTGGATGGGGTGACCCAGGAGGCTGTACACATAGAGAAGTGATAAGACATCAGGGGGAGAAAAGGGGGGTGGGGGTAGGAAGAGTTTCTGCTGAAGTGAAGGACTTCTGGGTCAGTCAGGGGCAGAGGGAGGGTGAGGAGGGCGGGACTGACCTCTTGGTGGTAAAGTGACTGCAGAGGCCATGCCCTTTCTGGAGAGAGAGAGGGAGATTTGCACACAGGGGTGCAGGCCAAGAGCCCAGTCTGGCCTCAGCAAGAGATGGGGCTCACGGCCAGAAGTGCTTGTGGTCAGATGTAGCTGCCAGACAGGCCGAGGCTCGGGCCAGAAAGGGGAAGGCGAGGCCAGCTCAGTGGGACAGCGCCCGGCATTCTGTCACCGGCCGACTCAGCGACCTTGGGAGTCCAGCAGAAGGAGGGGTGCTGTGGGGGGCCACAGCAGGCTCTGAGGAAATGCACCTGCCTCGTTTGCAACTTACCTTATCTACGGGCGCATCCATCCATCCATCCATCCATCCATCCATCCATCCATCCATCCATCCATTCATCCATTCATTCACTCATAGCAGCACTTTCCTTCTGGCTGGGCAGTGCTCAGGACACCAAGCACCCCAGGCCGGGTGGGCTGGTGAAGAGGGGTCCCACGAGGTGGGTGGAAGAGGGTCCTGCCGCCACCCACACACTGGCCCGTCCTGGGGAGTCGATGTACACGGGAGGTCCCGGGGGCCCCTAATAAAGTGATGAAGAGGAAAGTGGCTGCTTTGCTTCCTCTCGCACCCCTGCCCTGGACCCCGAGTTCTCGTCCCTCCAGACCAGCTCTGGGTCCGGCCCCTCCTTCCTCACCACAGTGGAGGCCTGCAGCCTCCTCCCTCTGACCAGTGGTTCGAACCCCCCTAAATCCCAGGAGCCCACACCTGCGGCCTCTTCTCCCTCAGCCAGGGGTCCAAACCCCCAGCCTCCTCCTTCAGACCTGGACCCAAACTCCCAGCATCTGCTTTCTTAGACCCAGGGGTTCAGGCCCCCCCCCAGTCTCCTCCTTTAGACTAGGGGGTCAACCCTCCCAACCCCTCTTCCCTCGGGACCCAGGAGTGCAGCCCCGCAGTCTCCTCTCTCAAACTCAGAACTCCAAACCCCAGCATCTTCCCTCAGACCCAGGGGCCAGACCCCCAGTCTGCTCTCCAGACCCAGGGTTCCAGACCCCAGCCTCCTCCCTCAGACCCAGGAGCACAGACCCCAGCCTCGTCCCTCAGAACTGGGGTTCCAGTCTCCAGGTCTCCTCCTTCAGATCCAGGGGTCCAGCCAGACCCCAGCCTCCTCCTTCAGACCCGGGGTTCCAGTCCCCAGGCCTTCTCTCCCCAACCCAGGGTTCCAGACTCCCCAGTCTCTTCCCTCAGATCTGGGGTTCCAGTTCCTCCTCCCTCAGACCCAGGGTCCCCATATTCCAGCCTTCTCCCTCAGACCCAGGGTTCCAGACCCACCCCAGCCTCCTCCTTCAGACCTAGGTTCCAGACCCCAGTATCTGTCTTCAGGACCTGGGACCCAGACCCCAACATCCTCCTCAGACCCAGGGCTTCAGACCTCCAGGCCTCCTCCCTCAGACCCGGGGCCCCCAGATTCCAGCCTTCTTCCTCAGACCCAGGGTTCCAGACCCCAGCCTCCTCCTTCAGACCCAGGTTCACCCCAGCATCTATCTTCAGAACCTGGGACCCAGACTGCAGCATCCTCCCTCAGACCCAGGGCCCACAGGCCCCAGCCTCCTCCTTCAGACCCAGGTTCCAGACCCCAGTATCTGTCTTCAGAACCTGGGACCCAGACCCCAGCATCCTCCCTCAGACCCAGGGCTTCAGACCTCCAGGCCTCCTCCCTCAGACCCGGGTTCCCCAGATTCCAGCTTTCTCTCTCAGACCCAGGTCCCATACCCCAGCATCTGTCTTCAGAACCTGGGGCCCAGACCCCAGCATCCTCCCTCAGACCCAGGGCTTCAGACCTCCAGGCCTCCTCCCTCAGGCCCGGGTTCCAGACCCCAGCCTCCTCCTTCAGAACCTGGAACCCAGACCCCAGCATCGTCCCTCAGACCCGGGCTTCCAGACCCCCCAGCCTCCTCCCTCCGACCAGGCTTCCATTCCGGCCTCCCCAGGCTCGGGCTCACAGTCTCCGCCCCGCGCCCGCCTCCGCGCCCGTTAAGGAAGCAAAAGTCCTTCGGGCCGAGCTCGCCCGCTCCCCGGGGCGGGCGGGCGGCCCCCTAAAATACCCGGGGTCCCTATGGCAACGCCGCGGGCGACAGGTGCGGGTTATTTACGGCGCCCGAAATAGCCGCGGGGCGAAGGGCGGCGGCGGCTGCCGGGGCGCGGCGCGGCTCGGAGGCCTGCGCGGAGGAGGAGGCGGTGACGGCGGCGCGGAGGCAGGAGAGCGGCGGTGCCCGGCTGGGGGGCGCGCGGGGGGCGCCCGGGGAGGGAGCGGGTGGGGACGATCCCCCTCGCGCACCCATTGGCGGGGCCTTCGCCCGAACCCGGGACCTCTGGCCTTTGGCGTTTGTCTGGTCCCAGTCCGGGGACCCCCTAAAGTGAGTTTGGCAGCCCAGCTCACTTCTGCAGACGTGGGGTGCTTGCTGCTGAGTTTGGAACCCCAAGTTCCAATGCTCCTTCTATCCCCTGAGGGTCCCTTAAGTCGCAGGGGGTCCCCGAGCCTCCAATTCTGAGTGTTTATACCCCCTAAGGGTCCCTTACATCTCAGGGCGTCTCCCCAAACCCCCAATTCTGAGTGCGTATGCCTCCTGAGGGTCCCTTAAATCGCAGGAGGTTCCCCAAACCCCAATTCTGAGCGCTTGCTTGTACCCCCTGAGGGTCCCTTCAATCTCGGGGTCCCCCAAACCCAAATCTGTGCGCTTTTTTATATCCCCCCTGAGGATCCCTTAAATCGCAGGAGGCCCCCCAAACCTCCAATGCTGAGCGCTTATACCCCCTAAGGGTCCCTTAAATCGCAGGGGGTCCCCCGAACCCCAATTCTGAGCGCTTTTTATACCCCCTGAGGGTCCCTTAAATCTCAGGGAGTTCCCCCAACCCCCCAATTCTGAGCGCACCCCAAGGCGCACTTCTGCCCCTCCTTGCGGGGTCTCCCCACTCGGGCTCCTTCCCCAGGAGACCCCATTTCTGGGACAAGCCCGCCCAGCCCGGGGGCTCCCCCGGGCTCCCCCCCCCAGCCCCCCAGGATGATGTGGAACAACTTCTTCCTGCAAGAGGAGGAGCGGCGGCGTGGGGCCGCGAGCCGGCGGCGCGCGCGGGGTCCCCGGTCGGGGCTGAGCCCGGAGCGCGAGCGCAAGGCCCGCTGGACGCTGCTGGGCACGGCGGTGGGCGTCGCGCTGGCCGTGCTGGCCGTGGGCACCGACTACTGGGTGGAGCTGAACCCCGCGGGCGACGCCGCCTGCGCCACGGCCCACCTGGGGCTCTGGAAGGCCTGCACCCGGCGCCCGCGCCCCGCACACGGGCCCCCCTGCGGCCCTGCGCGCTTGCACCCAGGTGAGAGTGGGGGACGGGACTGGTGGGCAAGGGGACGGGGCGAGTGGGTCCCTGACAAGGAGCTAAGGGGAGGCACCCGGCTGCCAGGGCTCCCCGACACCTGTGCTCGGCCCCCGGGCGCACCCCAGACCTCTCCATCAGTCCCTCTGTCCCTGCAAACCAGCCTGTGCCCCAGACCCCCGAAATGATTGCACCCTAGATCAGCTGTACTCAGCCCCCCAGCACAGCCCGGGACCATGACATTCGGGGTTCAGGGTTGTCTGCACCACCAAACTTCTGGAATTTCCAGCTCTCTTGAGCTCCGACTTGGCTCCCCATTTGGGGACAGGCCATGGGGACCCCTCCCTCTTGTAGAGCAATGCTGGCTCCCACCACTGACCCCCTCAGCCCTCCAGGTTCCCCCCAAGACAGACTCATCTGTCCTCTCTTCTGACCTGCTCTCTTCTCATGCACACACGGCAGCCACCTGCTCCTTCTCTCCTGGATACCCCGAAACCTTCACTTCTTGTGCCCAAGTTCCCTCCACGCACCCCCTCTCCCCAGCTCCTCAACTCCAAGGAGACAGGAAGAACTCTCACCCAAATCCAACTATGACACCCCACGGTAGCCCCTGGAAATCTCTGGGGGTACCTACTTCGCAAGGGACAACCCACAAACTCAGTGAACATCCCCCAAACCGAGCTCTCCCTCCCAGCTGGGAAGTTCCTCGGTCCTCTCTGGCCTTGAGGAGAAAACCCCTCCCTGGAGGGCCCCCCAGGTGGTGTCCAACTGTCCCCCTTGAGGTCTGAGGCCGTCTAGGACCCATCCTCTCTCCTCTCCTGTGGCCTCATTCAACAGGAAACATCCCAGCTTCAGTGGAAAGAGGCACCCGAAATAGAAATATCAGGGCCCCCTGCTGTGGCTGGCTCACTTCACAGCACCCTGAGAAACCCTTTTTCTTTTTTGGGACCTGGGGGAGGTTGTAGGGAAGTCCAGCCACCCCTCCTAGTCCTAGGCCAATTCTCCAATTCTATGCTCAGGAGTGACTCCTGGTGGTGCTTGGGGGATAGGACATGGTACCAGGGATGAAAACCAGGTCACCTCCCTCACCTCTCCCATTCCAGCCCAGTTCTTGCTGAGCCCCGTAGCTACAGAAATAGAGGTCAAACACCCCATCACCTCACAGGGCCCCTCCCATGGCCTGAGTGGGCCCTCTCGCTCAGAAACTTCATCTTCCTCCCAGAGCCTCTGTTTGCACCCAGAATTCTGGCCCTTCCCTAACGAGGCTCACAACACCCCATCTCAAAAATGCCCCCACTGACAGCCCCCCAATCCCGGGACATACCAGGCGCCTGTGAGTGGGTGTGGAAAGTCCCCAATTCGTGCTGAATGCCAGGCACTCTACAAAATCCAGAGGGGCTGCAGAATTTCCCCCCCCCACACCAGCCCCCTTCTTTCATATACAAGGTTCCTTCCTGCTTTCCCACAACCCTGACTCACTCCTGCTTCTCTTCCCCTCTTTCTTCTCACCTCCCTTGTCAGGCCTTGGTTTCCCCATCTGTAGAATCAGGAAGAATAGATGTTCCAGCTTTAAAAGAAAGGCTGGGGATCGAACCTGGGTCAATTGCATGCCGGGCCTGAGCCCTCCTTACTGTGCTATCGCTCCAGCACCCAAAACACCACACACTCATTTTGTGGGATTTGCACACACACACACACACACATACACACCAGCTGCAGTGTAGCCAGAGGATGCCTTTGACATCAGGGGTCACCAACAATAAAGCTCCAGGTCCTGGAGCCAAAGAGATAACATGGAGGTAAGGCGTTTTCCTTGCATGCAGAAGGACAGTGGTTCAAATCCCGGCATCTCATATGGTCCCCTGTGTCTGTTAGGAGCGATTTCTGAGCATGGAGCCAGGAGGAACCCTCGAGTGCTGCCGGGTGGGACCCAAAAACCAAAAACCAAAAAAAAAAAAAAAAAAAGGCTCCAGGTCCACAGTCAGCACCTGGGGGGACACAGGGTTTGGGGGATGTTGAACCTGTCTTCGGGGTTTTGTCAGGCAGGCCTTGAGTGTCCTGGTCCTTGAACTTTTCCTCCAGATCCAAAATTGTTTTCTGTGTTTATTCTTCACTTGGGGCCCATTTGTGGCTCTGTGCTCAGGAAGGAATCTGCAGGGCCTGGGGTGGGGGTCTTTGTGGTTTAGGGGCTCCTAGCTGCCATAGCCGAGGTAAGTTCTGCCTTCTTGCTTTGTCTCTGCCTCAGGCCTGACATCTTTTATTTAATTATATTGGGGCCACAACCAGCAGCAGCTCTGTGCTCAGAAATTACTCCTGGCAGGCTCGGGGAGCCATCTGGGATGCCATGCAAGACAAACGCCCTCCCTGCTGTGCTGTCACTGGGGTCCTTCCAGATCTTTTCTTTCTTTACTTTGCAATAGTGCTGGGACATGTACCCAGGGACATCCACACATTTCTCAAATCTCTCCCCCCTCTACTTTCTCTGACTCTAGCTTACAATTCCTGTAGGCTGCCCAAAATTCCCATCTCCCCTTGCCTGTCCCCAAGCCCAGGTGGAAACTGTCTCCCAGGGAACTAACAATTCTGCAGCGTTTTCCTGCAGCTGGGTTTTGTTCTGACCAGAATTATGGGCTTCCGCTCCACTGCCTAACTGATGTTCCAGGGCTTTCGACAGAGCGAAGCTCTGCTACTTCTGGCCCTTAAAAGGCTCCTTTTCATACTTCTCAGCTAATTGAGTCAAAGTGCACCCCCCTGGTTGTGTTAGATCCCATTTTTCTGATGCACAGCCAAGAGAGGCCTTCCTTCTTTCCTTCTTGTCTGTGCCACTGATGCAGCAGGCTCTGTTCTCAGCAGACTCTCCCTGGCCTTTGCCCTACATTCAACTGGGTTGCTTCACTTTTCTTGCTGGCCCATGGGGCTTCTTTGTGGGGTCCAGAGGGAGTCGGCGCCCTGATAAGACGCTTCTCCCTGTCTGTTAACCCCCACCGCTCTCCATCTCCACATCTTGTGGTGCATACAAGTGATTTTTTTTCCAGCTCCAGCTTGCTCGACCCTCAACAAAAGCATTCGAGGGTCAGAGAGATAGCACAGCGGTAGGGCATTTGCCTTGCATGTGGCTGTCCCGAGAAGGACCCAGTTTGATTCCCCGAACCCCGTATGTCCCCCAAGCCTGCCAGAAGCGATTTCTGAGCACAGAGCCAAGAATAACCCCTGAGCACCACTGGGTGTGGCCCCCAAACCAATCAATCAATCAATCAATAAAGTAAAAAAAAAAAAAAAAGACACATTTGTGAAGGAACTGTGAGGAGATGAGGGCTTGATCCCCTGGAAGAGCAATCAGAAACCCAGAGGGGTCGGGGCCCCTTGAAAGCTCTGGGCTGGAATCCCAGGTCCTGGATTTGAGGATCTAAACCTCACCGGTCCCTCTTGCCTGTCCAAAGTGCTCAAAGAGGGGGCCAGAGAAGGAGCACAAAGGTAGGGCGTTTGCCTTGCACGCAGCCCATCCAGGACATATAGTGGTTCGAATCCCGGCATCCCATATGGTTCCCCGAGCCTGCCAGGAGCGATTTCTGAGCGTAGAGCCAGGAGTAACCCCCTGAGCACCACCAGGTGTGACCCAAAAATCAAAGTGCTCAGAGGGTCACTTGTGTGTGTGCCACTCAGTGTCCACTCCTGAGTTTCTTCTGGGGGCCTCTCTGTCATCATCACCTTCTCTTTCTCTTGCTCCCACAGATGCAAACTGCACCTATTTTAAATTCTTCACCACGGGGGAGAATGCACACATCTTCCAGAGAACCACCAAGAGAGGTGAGAATTCGGAGGAACTGAATCTTGGTACCATTGTCCCTTTGCTGTTGGCCCCAACCCACTCAGCTCTGTCCCAGGTCCAGATCAGCGCCCCTCTTTCTTTGTGGTGGTGGCGCTGGGATCCTTGATGGTCCTGCTCTGTCTTGGCAATGTACAGGAAATATAGGACAAGTCCCACCAGCCTTGTCTGGAAGTCTCTGGACCCAACATGCAGAGGCCATATGCTCGGCTTCACTGTGAGAAAAGGGGGCTTATTTCTGCCTTCCTGCTGAAAAAAAGTGGGGTTCAGAAATGATTCAGCATCTTCTCCCAGAATATAGCACAGGCTTGGGTCCATCTCAGGACATGTGACTCTGAGGGGCTAGAGTGATAGCACAGCAGCAAGGCATTTGCGATTTCTGAGCAGAGCTAGGAGCAACCCCTGAGCGCTGCTGAGTGTATCCCCAAACCAAAACTAAACAAAAGGGCATGTGACTCTAAGTCAATGCTGGCCCTGGGGGGAATTCGGGGTCTGCTCCAGCACCTGAGCACTGGGAAGCAGGCTGATGTGACCCAGAAACAGAGCTTCTCCTTGTATTCAGTCTCCCTGAGGTCTGTGAGGTTGTGCTGGCCACTCCAAGTTCTCGTGGCAGCACATCAGACCCGGGCTTCCATTCTGGTTCCTGTAGAGGGAAACGGAGGCACACAGAGATCCAAGGATTGGATCTGAGTGTTCCATATAGGAAGACAGAGGGGGAAATCTAGGGGGAGAAAACTGAAGCAATAGTATAGCAGGGAGAGCATTTGTGTTGCACACAGCCTATCTGGGTTTGATCTCCAGCATTCTATATGTTCTCAGCCTGCCAGCAATAATTTCTGAGTGCAAAGCCAGGAGGAACCCCTGAGTGCTGCCAGGTGTGTCCCAAAAACAAATTAAATAAATAAATAAGATAGAATTCGGATTTGAATCACTCCTTTATAACCTTCTACCTTTTCCGCCCACTGCCTCCGTTTCCTTCAACTGTAAGCAGGCTTTGGCCTCTTGTAAGCTGCAACAGACAGTTCTAGTGTCCTTGCGTTGCTGGCTCAGTTCGCAGTGCTCTGTGATTAGGGAACTAAGTGACCATATGGGACTTTTAGTTCCCTGGTGCAGCAGCAGTGGAAGAGTGGGCTGGAGGCTGGGCAAATCCCTCTCTGGCCCCTGAACCCCACCCAGATTGTCGCTCTGGCCCGTCCCCTCACACCCAGTCCTCAGCCTCTTCCCTTTCCTGTGCTCGCAGAAGTGAATCTGGCGGCAGGAGTCCTCGCAGTGCTCGGCCTGGTGATCATGGCCCTGGGCAGCCTCTGCATCATCATGATGCTCACCCAAGGCGCAGAGTTCCTGCTCCGCGTGGGCGCCATCTGCTTCGGCATCGCAGGTGAGGCTGGGCCAGAGACTGGGGTTCGAGCAGCGCTGTGGGAGACGGGGTGGGGGTGCCCAAGGGCTACAGTGGGTGCATGATGGGAGGGAACATTAGGGCTACAGCATTAGGGTAAAGTGCTGGCTTTGCACAAGGCCTTGCACGCAGCCAGCCGGGGCTCAATCCCCTCCATCCATATGGTCCTCCTGAGCACTGATAGATGTGATCCCTGAATGCAGAGCCAGGTGTCAGCCCTGAGCGCCTCCGGGTGTGGCCCCCAAACAACAAATAGATAAAAGCCCCAATAAACAAATTTAGGAGAATTCCAAGATCCATTGCTGGCCTATTGCCTGGGTGCTGCAGCCAAGGCCTTTAAGTTTGGGGAAGGAGACTGCGCCCATATTTGCACCTTTGGAAAGGAGGTTTCCAAGCACCGTTGCATGGTGGGAAATGAAATCAACCAGCACCGTTGCATGGTGGGAAACAGGAATCGCTAAGCACTGTTGCACAAAAGGCAATGGGATTTTCAGGCACCGTTGCATGGTGGGAAATGGGGCCATGGTAGTGGAGTTGACAAGTACTGTTGCATGATGGGAGATGAAATCAACTAGCACCGTTGCATAATGGGAAACAGGGATCCTACAACGGGATTTCCTAGCACTGTTGCATGATGGGAAATGAAATCAACCATCCTCATTGAGTGATGGGAAACGAGACCACAAAGGACAGTTGCCTGTGGAATGAAAGTGGAATCCCCCAAGCACCGTTGCATGATGGGAAATGAAATCAACTAGCACCATTGCCTGATGGGAAATGGGGTCACCCAGCCCCATTCCGTGGAAGGGAATCGCCCAGCACTATTGCATGATGGGAAATAAATTGCATGATGGGAAATCACTAAGGACGGTTGCATAATGAGCAACGGGATTTCCAAGCACTGTTGCATGGTGAGAAATGGGACCACCAGGCGCCATTGCATGATGGGAAGCGAGTCACAAGCACCATTGCATGATGGGAGATAGATTCCCAAGCACTACTGCGTGTTGGAACATGGGTTCGCTCAGCACTGTTCCATGACAGGAGAGAAGGTGTCCAGGTTCATTTGGATGCTGAGAATTGGAGGAGCCTCAAAAACCATAGAGATCTCAAATATGAGGGAATTCCAAGCCCTTTGTTGCCTTGCAATTGTTGGTTGGGTCTCCACAGGCCCTAGATTTGAGACTGGGCTGTGCACTGGTTGCATTCTTAGAAAGTAAGTTGTCAAAAAGATAAAACAGCTGTGGCATTGTGGCCCTACAACATTCTGTAACTGTGCATTGTACAGAGATAAGGTGCTTGCCCTGCCTGCAGCCAAGCCAGGATAGATCCCCGCACCCCCTGGGGTCCCCCGAGCTCCTCCAGGAGTGATCCCCGAGCACAGCTGGGTGTGGTCAAAAACAAAGCAAAGAAAGCTGTGTCTTGTAAAGTCTTCATTGGTTGAATGTTTTCCAGGAGGCATAGAAAAGCAATTGATGTGGGGGCCCGGAGAGATAGCACAGCAGTGTTTGCCTTGCAAGCAGCTGATCCAGGACCAAAGGTGGTTGGTTCGAATCCCGGTGTCCCATATAGTCCCCCGTGCCTGCCTGCCAGGAGCTATTTCTGAGCAGACAGCCAGGAGTAACCCCTGAGCACCGCCGGGTATGGCCCAAAAACCAAAAAAAAAAAAAAAAAAAAAAAAAAAAAGAAAAGAAAAGCAATTGATGGGGGCCAGAGCAGTGGCGAAAACAGTAAGGCTTCTGCCTTGTGCACGCTAACCTAGGACAGACCGTGGTTCGATCCCCCAGGGTCTTATATGGTCCCCCAAACCAGGGGGGGCTTCTGGGTGCAGAGCCAGGAGTGGCCCTTGAGCGACACCGGGTGTGACCAAACCCCCCCCAAAAGAAAAGAAATTGATTATATTGTCTTAATGTGTTCATATTAAGCTCATCCATCCATTTTGCTTCTCTTCACTCTGTTCTGCTCACGCTGATCCCCTTTGTTTTTCTCAAACACACTCCTTCCTACCTCAGGACCTTTGCACCAGACATTTCCCCTGCTGAGAACCACCATCCCTTGCTCCCTTTGCTGATGCAAGGTGGCTGCTGTCTTTCCCTGGAGTGATTTTTTTCAAGAGACACACCATGGAATCCCTGTGCCTTGACCTCAACTCTGCCCCTTCTCACCTCAGGGCTCAGCACTATCGGAAATTATCTTGTCCTCCTGTGTATATATTTTGAAAGTTGCAGCCGGGCCAGCAACTTTGTACTTGGTTTGCGGGCCGTGAGTCAAGACTTCTGAGATATTTAAAGGCTGGGTGCTGGGTGGCTTCCCATTCATATCACAACTATTTAAAGAATTTCAGCTCTGGGAGAGAGAGAGAGAGAGAGAGAGAGAGAGAGAGAGAGAGAGAGAGAGAGACAGACAGACAGACAGACAGACAGACAGACAGACAGACAGAGAAATAGGGAGCACAACAGACAAACTGAGTGCTGGCTTTGCACAGAAGCCATTGTCACTGAGAGAGAGAGAGAGAAAGAGAGAGAGAGAGAGAAATAGGGAGAGAAACAGACAGCTCTGCACACAAGAAGCTACTGCCACTTTCCCCACCAAGCACTAAGCAGTTCCCCTAGTTTAGGGTGTGGCCCAAAGACAGGCAGACAGACAGCACACACACACACACACACACACACACACACACACACACACACAACAATAAGGAAAAAAGGATCCCACTTTTTGCTGAGGCTTTGCAAGTCTTGTCCCACAAGAGGATTTTTAAAGGCTGCAGAAGGTGAGACGGGAGCCTGTTCTTGCCCTTGGAGACTTCATTTCTATCTTTTTATCTTTTTCTTTGTTGTTGTTGCTGTTTGTTGATGTTTTGTGACTGGGGTGCAGGTCAGTCCTCAAAACACTTGTTCCATGCGTGCAGGGCTGTTTTCAATCCCAGAAACCCAGACTGGAGGAAGAGCGAGAGAAGGAACAGAAATGTGGTGTCTTATTTGGATATTTTTGGTTTGGGGTCACATCCAGCGGCGCTCGGGGTTACTCCTGGCTCTGCATTCAGGGATCACTCCTGGTGGTGCTTGGGGGATAATATGGGATACCAGGAATTAAACCCAGGTTGGCCGAGTGTAAAGCAAACACCCTCCCCACTGTGCTATTGCTTTGACCCTGGCCCTTTGAAAATTTACTTTTAGTTATTTTGTTTTTGTTTGTTTGTTTGATTGATTTTGGGGCCACACTCAGTAGTGCTCCTGGCTCTGCACTCAGGAATCATTCCTGGTGGACTTGGGATCATATGGGGTTGGTCATAGCAATGTCATGTCAAGGGCAAGACAAGCGCCCTACCCACTGTACTATCAATCTAGCCCCTATTTTAGTTTGTTTGGGAGTTGGCACTGATTTTGCTCAGGACTTATTCCTGGCTCTGAACTCAAGAATCTTCCTGGAAGGGTTCGGGAACACCCTATGGGATGACGGAGTTCGAACTTGGGTCAACCTGCCCCACTGGACTGTGGCTCTGGCCTCTTGTTTTCCTGTTAGTCAAAACACAGGATGACTCACCCACTGCTCACCCACTATCCATCATTTTGTCCCCCAGTTCCCTCTAGGTAGCTGACAAGTAGAAATGTTCTGTGTTTAAGGAACACTTGATGTTAGTATAGATGGGTGGGTCTTACTGGTTTGGGTTTTTGGGGACCCTACCTGGCAAAGCTCAGGGCTTACTCCTGGTTCTGCTCTCAGAAATCACTCCTGACAGTGTTCCTTGGGGGGATCATATGGGATGCCGGAGATTGAACCCAGGTGGCAGCGTGCAAGGCAAACACTCTCCCTGCTGTACTGTCACCTGCACCCGCCTTCGCTTCTGCCCTTTAATGGGAGAGGTCTCCGGCCAGCAGTTTTCTCTCAACCAGGACAGAAGGTAGAAGGCGAATACAAATAATTCGCAAGTGTTAAGCTCTTTTGTGAACACCTAGAAAATTAATCCGTAGAAGTTAATAATGAAAGCTCAAGCTGAATTCCTGTCAAGAGGTTTATTGAGAGAACAAGCAGAGTTTTTATAGCCTGCTTCAGTGGGAGGAGCAAAAACACAGGATTGAAACTTAAACCAATCAGATTTGTACAGGTACAACGATTTTTAACCAATGGGAGCAGACACATTTTGATGGCGGGAAGGATAAGGAGAAACCTGGCAGGATGGGGGGAGGGGAAGCAAATCCTTAAACAAATAGTTAATAGATCTTTCTTTTGTGCAAGCAAATAAGGATTACAATTTAAACCTTACAAAAACCTATCTATAACTATGCTTGAGAGCAGTTAAAAAAAACAGGTTCCATGGAAGGGTTTAAGGAATCTAGTTAGGCCAGATTCTCTGTGGTGAGCTAAATTTATTTGCAGGGTTCTTTTGGCTCAGGGCTATGCAAACTTTTGGCTTGAATCAGGCAGCGGTGAAAAATCCATTCAGAGTTCCATTAAACATGTGGGTGCTCGGTCGCTCACAGTCACCTCAGTCCCCTGTGGGTGTTTCTTTAAACCGTTCTCAGCACCCCTGTGCCCTCAGAGTGACCGGGTATGAACTGGATACCCCAAGCATGTCCCTCTGGACCATCCAGGCAGTCTGCTCTGAGCTCTGTAGCATGATCTCTGACCCACATGTCCAGTCCCTCCCCCTGCCCGGCCGCCTCCCCCAGGGAGGACAGTTTTAGATTCCATGTCGTCACTCTTCCTGCAGTGCCAAGTTTTCATTCACTCTGAGTTTCTCTGCTCTGAGTTTGCTTTTCTCTTTTTGCTTCAGTTGTTTGCTTGTTGGGTCACAAATGGCGGTGCTCAGGGCTGACTCCTGGTTCTGTGCTCTTGGATCACTCCTGGTGCTCTTGGGGTGGGAGGCATATGGGATGCTGGGGATTGAACCTAGGGCTGCTAAGTGCAAGGCAAATGTCCTCCCTATTGCCCTGTGTCTTAGCTTTTCTCACAGGCCTCTCAGGGCCTTTTCCATCCTTGCCCCTTTCAGCATCTGGGTTTGTGGCACTAACTCACCATGCCAACTTCAATCCTCCCTACTGACATAAATTTGGCCCTGCTCACTGCCCACCGCCCCCCTTTTCCCTAACACCCTTCCCCTGTGACTCATCTCTGCCCTTGCTTCTGGTTCCTTCCACCCCTCCAGCATCCCCAACTGCGCCTCGGCTATGCCTGGACTGGGCTGTGCTCCTGGGCCCAGCGGGTGGGCCACCAGACACCCCTGATTTCTTGTCTGCCTTAGTTTGGGGGCCACTGCCCAGGACTCAAACTGTGCTTTGAGGACACTCTGGGGAGGCAGGGATTGAAGCCAGACTGCGGGTCATTTTGAGGATCAGCAGGGATGATGCTCAGGAGGGATGCCGGGGGTGCTCAGGGGAGCCGCTCGGGGTGTGGGGGGCCGGGCGTCACCCCTCCCAGGCTCACAGTCCCTCCCTGCCTCTCCTGTCCCCAGGTCTGCTCCTGCTGGTGGCCCTGGAGACCTTCCGTCAGTCGGTGATCGCGCTGCTGAGCCAGGCCGAACCCGAGGCGCCTGAACTGGTGGCCGAGTACTCCTGGTCACTGGGCTGTGCGGCTGCAGGGGCCCTGGTGCTGCTCCTGGGGGGCTGCAGCTTCCTGCTGCTCAGCCTACCCCGGCCCTGGAGCTCGCCCTGCCTTGGCCGGGGCCGGGACCACGGGGCCACCTAGGCCGAAGTAGCCCACTCTCGGCCCAACACTCCGTCCATCTGTAGGGGACCTGGCCCAAGATCAGCCTGGACACTGGACACGGTCCTCGAGGCCTAGAAGGAAGGAATTCTGGATCCTGCTCTAGGCTGGGGTTGTTTGGGGCCTCCCACGGGTAGAGGCTCCCTGTCCTGTCTGGGGACACGGCTGAAGGGTGAACCCTGGCTGGCTCGAGGGCGCAAGTGGCTGTGAGGACAGGAGTCCTGGAAACTCGGTGGCTTGGGTCCGAGGTCATTACAGAGGGAAGGGAGGTGACTCTGGGGCTGAGACGTGACCCCCCTGCTGCCACCTGTGTCTAGGACCCCCAGCCTGGGCGAGTGGGATAACCACGCCAGGCAGTGTCCCGGACCCTGACATTAGGCCCTTTCGGTGGGGAACTGGGGTCTGAGTAGATGCAGAGGGACGAGAGCCCAGGGGTGAAGAGAGGCATACAGCCAGGCTAGACTCAACTGCAGGGGGTGGCAGAAGTCCTTTTCAGAGGGTTTAAGTCCCCCCCCCCCACCAAAATCACAGACTTGGCTTTGCAGGGGGAAGCTGGAGGCTCAGGGAGGAGGCAGCTGGTGCGGTGAAGAGTTTCGACTAGTGGGAAAGATTCCAGCCAGTGGGCCCCAGAAGGGAGCTGGGCTTGGGGAGCAATGAGGCCTCAGCAGCACTGAACATTCTGTTCTGAGGAGAGGAGGAGCAGGAGGAGGCGGAGACGGCGGCAGCAACCACACTGGCTTCTGGAGGGGGGAGAGCTGGGGGCCTTCTCGGGCCAGGCGGTAGGAAGCACCCAGAGAACACTGCAGCCCTGCAGCTACCCCTCCACACACACCCCTGCCTGCACCCTTGGACTCACTCCTCCCCTTACCCCTCCCCATGCACCCCTGCACACACACCCCTTCCCAGCCACCCCTGCAGCATTTCCTCATTCCTGCATCATGATCCCCCCACTCCTGAATATATAGCCCCTGTCCCATGACACGCACCTCTTCAGCCCTGCACACACACACACACACACACCCCTCTACCTCTCCCCTGCATGCACGAACACACTGCAGCCACCTCACCAAGCCCTGGTGAAAGGTTGACACCCATATAGGAGTGTTACCTCCTCACACCCACCTCTGGGCAGATGTTCCGAGCAGGCTTCTGTAGCTGGTGGCAGCACTGGGCTCAGGGCTCAGAGAGCTGATGCGACTTTCTCAAAGCTACACAGCAGGCGTGGATTGGGAGGCTCCATCCTAGGTCCAGCTCTGGCTGCGTCCGTCTGTCTGTCCTCTCCAAGGGCCATGGGGATGTTCTCAGAGCTCAAGCGTCTGACCTCCAAGGCTGGGGTTTGAGTTTCTGCCGCCCCCAAGTCCTGGAGAAACACTGGACTGAAGCCTGAGCAGCCACCTGGACCCAAGGAGCCGGGAGCACTCAGCGGGGGTGCACAATTCTGGGCCTGGTCCAGTGTCGGAGGCACCTGGGAGCTGGCAGTGACCACAGGGGCATCTCCCCGCTTGGGGCAGCACACACCGACCTCGCCTTCCTGTACCCAAATAAAAAGCCTCTTTCAACCCGTTTCTAAAAACTGCCTGTTTCTCCATCCATTTCCACAGACACTTTGGACTTTCCTTGAGCTTCGGGCCACCCTGATCCCCTCTCCTGCCTTGCTGGAGTCAGGCAACGAGGGCTTGTGGACCTTTCTGGGGTCCTGGGGATTGAACCTGTTTCAGTCACATGTGCTATATCCCTCCGGCCCCCCAAACATGGATAATCCTGTCTCATCCATGACCAACGCAAACTACCCTCTGGCTTCCGGGCCATGCAAGTTCCAAACACGCTTATAGAGGGATCAGGACATGCGTGTTCTAATTGTAACATGTATTAGGAGACTTAGGAAGTCCCACCAAGGCCAGAACACATCCACAGTCTCCAAGTCATAAAGGGCCAGTGCAATAGGGTGTTTGCCTTGCACACGGCCTACCTAGGACAGACCTGGATTCAATCCCTGGCACCACATATGATCCCCTGGCATCCCCGTGCCTACCTATGTCTGAGCACACAGCTAGGAATGACCCCTGAGCGCTGCCAAGTATGACCCCCTCCAAAACAAACAACTAAATAAAGGACCAGAGAGACAGACCTTACAGGGTTATTAAGTCATCTGCCTTACAAGTTGCTGGCTCCAGTGACACCAAATGTTCCCCCTGGGCACTTGCTGGGAGTAGTGCCCAAGCACCCCTCTCCTAAAATACAACTCTAGTGGCCAGAGTGATAGCACAACAGTCGGGCATTTGCCTTGAGAACAGCCAACCCGGGACAGACAGGGGTTCGATTCCCAGCATCCCATCTAGTCTCCTGAGCCTGCCAGGAGCGATAACAACACAGAGCCAGAATTGACCAGTGAGCACGGCCGGGTGTGGCCCCAAAACGCAAATGAATAAGTGATCCCAAAGTGAAGGTGATGGACAGGACCAGGGGGTCCCCACCTCTGGACCTGCTGAACCCCGCTTCCTGGGCACCGGCTGAGGGTGGCTCTGGGCTGCGTTTGGCCTCTGTGCTCTGCCAGGGGGATGTCTCTGGGCTGACGGGGCCTGTGGCTTCACCTCGGCTTCCTTACAGGAGCAGCTGCGGGCAGACAAGGCCCCGCTAATCCCCCCGCAAAGCTCGGGCACCCGCCTGGCTCCTTGCCCTGCCTGGCTGGCACGTGCGCCCGGCTGGGATCTGGCTTCCAGGGCGCATCAGCTAAAGAGAGCGAGGGAAAGAGCGAGCGAGGGAGGCAGCTAATCCCCTGGGCAGCACCAATGAGTGTGTCCATCAACTGCCTTAAGCTGCAGCGCCTGGAAATTTCGCTCTTGGGGCCTGAGCCAGGTGGACTCAGGGCAGCCCAGAAAAGTTTGTCCTTGGCCGGAGGACTCAAGCAAGGCCCGTCCTGAGTCCTGTCTGCTGCACCCCTTCTCCATCATGGCAGGGGGCTTGGGACCCTCCTCTGGGCAGGATCCATTGAGTAGGATCCCGTATCTCTTCTGAAAAAAATTTAAAGCAGTTATTTATTTATTTATTGGTTTTGGGGCCACACCCTGCAGCACTCAGGGATTACTCCTGGCTCTCTACTCAGAAATCACTCCTGGCTCTGGGGACCATATGGGATGCCAGGGATCGAACCTGGTCATTCCTGGGTCGACCGTATGCAAGGCGAATACCTTACTGCTGTGCTATCTCTCTCTCTTCTGAGATTTTTGAAGTCCAGGAAAATTGAGTTGCCAGGATCAAGCTCAGGCCCCAACCTCACTGTTGTCTCTGACCCCACCCTTTTTTGGCCACACCCAGCTGCCATTTCTGGCTCTGCACTCAAAAATTATGCCTGAGGGCCGGAGAGAGAGCGCAGTGGTAGGGCATTTGCTTTGCACGATCTAAGATCAACAGTGGTTCAAATCCCAACATTCCAATATTCCAACATTCCTCCCTTGCCTACCAGGAGCGATCTCTGAGCACAGAGCCAGGAGGAACCCCTGAGAGCCACTGGTGTGACCCAAAAGCGAAAGAAGAGAAGAGAAGAGAAGAGAAGAGAAGAGAAGAGAAGAGAAGAGAAGAGAGAGAAGAGAAGAGAAGAGAGAAGAAGAGAGAAGAGAAGAGAAGAGAAGAGAAGAGAAAGAAGAGGAGAGGAGAGAAGAGAAGAGAAAGAAGAGAAGAGGAGAGGAGAAGAGAAGAGAAGAGAAGAGAAGAGAAGAGAAGAGAAGAGAAGAGAAGAGAAGAGAAGAGAAGAGAAAAGAAAAGAGAAAAAGACAAGAAAAAACAAGAAAAGACAAGAAAAGAAAAGAAATTATGGGCCTGGAGAGATAGCACAGCGGCGTATGCCTTGCAAGCAGCCGATCCAGGACCAAAGGTGGTTGGTTTGAATCCCAGTGTCCCATATGGTCCCCCGTGCCTGCCAGGAGCTATTTCTGAGCAGACAGCCAGGAGTAACCCCTGAGCACCACCAGGTGTGGCCCAAAAACCAAAAAAAAAAAAAAAAAAAAAAAGAAAGAAAGAAAGAAAAGAAATTATGCCTGGCAGGGCTAGAGCGATAGCACAGCGGTATGCCATTTGCAGCTGACCCAGAAAAGACCTGGGTTCGATCCCCAGCATATTAGTGGTTCACCGAGCCTGCCAGGAGCTATCTGAGTGCAGAGTCAGAAGTAACCCCTGAGCACTGCCAGAAACAAAACAAAGCAAGCAACCAACCAAACAAACAAACAAACAAAATTAACCATGGCAGGCTCAAGAGACCCAATGAGATGCTTGGGATCAAGCCAGGTTCCTTGTATAGTAAGGCAAACGTCCTACTCGCTGTGCCATCTTTTATTTGTATTGTGTTTATGTTTTGGGATCACTCCTAGCACTGGCTCTGTGCTCCAAGCTGACTCCTAACTTTGTGCTCATGAATCACTCCTGGCTCAGTGCCCAGGGCAGCTGCTCTCATCCCTGTCCCCTCTCTCAGACCCCTCCACCTGACTTTCAGCCCGGGCCACCTGCAGTCTCCCCCGAATCCCCAGGGCCTTTGCTCAGCCCTGATTTCCCTCCCTCTCCCCTGCTTCTCCTCCTGCCCTGGCTGTAATTTCCCATCTGCTGTTTCTTCAGAGTCCAGGCCCTCGGGAAGGGTTAGAGGGATTTGTCTGACGACGTGGCCTTTTGGAATGTGGGACGAAGGTCTCAGAGGCGCCTGAGCACAGGACACGCTGTGAAAGGAGAGGGTGCCCAGAGTCATCTCCAGGAATAGCCGTTTTATCAGCAAGTCAGGAGAGGTGGGACAGACACCAGGGTAAGCGCAGGTCATGTGGGACCCCCTCCCTCTGCCTGGCCCCCACCAGAACCCCAGCCATTTGGCAAGGTGGCAAATTGAGAGCTTTGCAGCCTTTGTTTTGTTGTTGTTGTTGTTGTGTTTTGGGCCATACCCAGCAGTAGTCAGGGATTACTCCTGGCTCTGTGCTCAGAAATTGCTTCTGGCAGGCTCAGAGAACCATATGGGATGCCGGGAATTGAACCCACATTCCTCCTGGGTGCACGTGCAAGGCAAACACCCTGCCCCTGTGCTATGTCTCTGCTCTCTCTTTGTTCTTCTTTTTGTTTTGGTTTTTTTTTTTCCGGGGGGGAGGCCACACCGAAGGGGTGCTCAGGTTTTACTCCTGGCTCTGCACTCAGGAATCACTCCTGGCGGTGCTCAGGGACCCTATGGGATGCCAGGGATTGAACCCAGGCCAGCCACGTGGGAAGCAAAAGACCTCCCCATTGTGTTATCACTGCGGCCCCCATCTTTGTTTTTGTTGTTGTTGTTATTTTGTTATTGTCGGGGCCACACCCCGCAGTGCTCAGGGATCACTCCTGGCTCTGCATTCAGGAATCACTCCTGGCAGAGCTCAGGGGACTGTGTGGGGTGCCACACGACTGCCGTGCAAGGCAAGCCCTCTCCCGCTGGGTGACTGCTCTGAGCCAGCACCCTTCCTGTCTCTGCTCATTAAAGACATCAGAGATCAAAATGTCAACATGAAACCATCCTGTGTGGCTTTGAGAGTAGCTGCAGGACTCGGTCCCTGGACCCCCTCAGGAGCTGAGAAGCAGTGACAGTCACTGCTGCTGTGTGGGATCATGTCCTGGCCCCTCCGTTTGCCCATCCATCCATCCAGCAGGATCATGTGACTCACTTCAAGCCTAGGGGACAGATATGGGATGAGGGGGTTACTTTGAGGCAAGATTGGGGTCAGGCTCAGGCAGGGAACCACCTGGAGCAATAGCACAGCGGTAAGGCATTTGCCTTGCGAGCAGCCTTGCTTGCAACCACAGAAGGTGGTTCAATTCCCGGCATCGCATATGGTCCCCCGAGACCTGCCAGGAGCGATTTCTGAGCACAGAGCCAGGAGTAACCCCTGAACACTGCCGGGTGTGACCTAAAAACCAAAAAAGGAAAGAAAATTTGGGGAGTCAGAGTAGGAGCCATAGCACAGCAGGGAGACAATTTGTCTTGCACATGGACAACCCAGGTTTGATCTCCGGCATCCCATAGGGTCCCCCAAGACCTGCAAGGATGGATTTCTGAGCACAGAGCCAGGAGTAACCCGAGCACCACTGGGTGTGGAAGCACACACACACACACACACACACACACACACACATTGTGGGAAGTGGGTACAGAGCCTTAATACAGGGGGAGGCACTTACTTTGCAAGCTGCAATTCCTGGCATCCTTTAGGATCCCCTTAAGTCCCTCTAGGAGTGAGCTCTGAGCACAGAGCCAGGGGTAAGTCCTGGTCACCGCCCGGTGTAGTCCAACCACTTCCTCCAAAACAGATCTTAGTTCAGAGCTCTGAAGACTTTCCAGAGATCCTGGGAGGGCACCTGGGAGCAGAGATGCCCTTTTGGGGACCCAAGACCAACCTGGACCTGGCATCCCTTTTCCTTGAGCGCCACCTGGAGGCGAGGAGCGAACCCTGCAGAAGGCGTGGGGCTGATGGACCAGTGATGGGAACCTTGGAGGTCCTTCATGGGCTCTAGCAGCAAAGGGGAAGCCCAGGGGGAGAAGCTCGGTGTGGGAGGAAGAAGTAAATGAGCCCCCAGCTTGTCCCAGACCCTCCCGCGGCAAACTGAAGCATGCATCTATTTGCATTTGTGCATATTTATTTAGTTGGCTTTTGGGCCACACCCTGTGACGCTCAGGGGTTACTTCTGGATCTGCGCTCAGAAATCGCTCCTGGCTTGGGGGACCATATGGGACTCCGGGGGGATCGAACCGTGGTCCGTCCTAGGTTAGCACGTGCAAGGCAAATGTCCTACCGCTTGCGCCACCTCTTCGGCCCATATGTGCGCATTTAAGTTGCATGTTACTAAGCAAGACAGAACAAAAGGACCGAAAACACAGGGCAGCGGGGAGGGTGCTTGCCTTGTACGTGGCCCACCCGGGTTCCATTCCAGGCACCTCATATGGTACCCCCAAGCACTGCTAGGAGTAATCTGTGAGCATAGAGCACAAGGCCCTGAGCCCACTGAGTGTGACCCCAACCTCTCCAAAAAAAAAAAACACAATAAATTATTTATGTATTTATTTAGGTTTTGGGGCCACATCCAATGCACTCAGGGGTTACTCCTGACTCTGCACTCAAAGTTTCCCAAGTCTACTGGGAGTTAGCCCTGAGCACTAACAGATAGATGTGTCCCCAAATTCAAAATCAAAGCAAACTAGTTCATACTTTATGGTCTTTGTTTTTATTTTGTTTGTTCGGTTTTGGATCACACCCGGCAGCGCTCAGGTGTTACTCCTGGCTCTGTGCTCAGACATGGCTCCTGGCATGCTCAGGGGACCATATGGATGTCGGGGATCGAACTCGGTTCGCCCTGAGTCAGCCCTGTGCGAGGCAAATGCCCTGCGGCTGTGCTGTTGCTCCAGCCCAATTCACACTTGAAATCGCATCTCTCAGACCCTCAGACTCGGTCGTGGGTTTGAGTTCCTGGCACCTATTTGAAAGTACAGCAGTGGGCTGAGCAGGCGTTCATCTCAGCATTCCAGGTTCGGACCCCAAACCAGTAATCTCCAGGATCCATGTGGGGGTCACTGGGCCGGAAGTCCATGCTGTCCACTTTGGGTTGGCTCACCTGCAGCGTGGAAGGGCAGAGGGGGGACTCCAGCTCTCCTGCTCGACTCTGCTCTTCCCCCCTCAGCCCTGCATCTCCATCTCTTACCTGCAGGCTCCTGGATGGAAGAGTCTGAAGAGCTGATTGCAAGGGAAAAAAGCTTGTAGTGGGCACAGTAGGGGGAGGGAGGGAGGGGACAGTAGAAAAGGGGTGTGGGGGTCGGGGAAGGAGGGCAGCACCCATGGGGACCCCTCCAACTACCTGCTGCTCGCTTCCTCCGGGGCATCGCCTATAACAACATGGTGGATTCACCTTTGGCTCCAGCCCAAGGCCGGACAGGTTCTTGGGGCACGGGTTTCCCAACATGGCCGGGTTTCCCCCCTGCCCATCTCACCCCGCTCCCCTGGGCCGCTTGCTCTGAACCCACCAGGCTTGGGCTTGGTGTATCTGTAGATGAAGAAGACGGCGAGGAAGAGGAGAAGGATGCAGAGACAGCTGAAGGTGGCCACGAAGATGGTTCGGGAGTCTGGGGGAGGCAGAGAGTCTGTCGGCTGCGAACCCCTTGTCCACGTCCTGGCACTCAGAGTACAGATGCAGGCCCTTGGGTTCTGGCCCAGGACACCCCTGAGGCCAGGACAAAGCAGTGACCAGGCCAGGGACAGACATACAGGTGACTGATGGACACAAGGCAGAGAGATATGAAGAAGGTTTACTTTGGAAGGTTTTGGATCTGGATTTGGCTGATGCTCACTGGGCAGTGCTCAGGGCTCTGTGCTCAGGGATCACTCCTGGCAGGGCTTGGGGGACCAAGTATGGGCCCAAGACCCAACTTGGCTCAGCGATATGCAAGATAGGAGCCTTCCTGCTGTCCCGCTCTCTCGCTGTCCCACTGTCCCTCCACCCTGCCTGGCTGGGCCCAGAAAACCCCTAGTTCCATGTGGGGATGTTGGCACGGCTTGGGGACTCAGCTCCCAGATGTCACCTTGACGGAATGTGAATAATGGAAATAAATGATACAAAAGCTAAAAATGTTTTTTTCCAGCTGACTCCTCTCCTTCCCTTTCAAACAGGGGTGTCTGTGAGGAACCCCACATTCTTCCTGATCCACCTTTTGTCTGTCCGGCTCTGGCTCTAGGAGAGCTCCGAGCTCTCCAGAAAACATTGTTTTGTTTTGTTTTGTTTTGTTTGAGGGCCACACTGGGCAGTGCTGAGGGGTTGCTCCTGGCTCTGTGCTCAGGAATCACATCTGGCGGTACTCGGGGTCCTATGGGATTCTGGGGATTGAACCTGGGTCAGCCACATGCAAAACAAAGGCTCTCCCCCACTGTGTTATCGCTCTGGCCCCAGGAAAAAAATTCTTTTTTTTGGGGGGGGGGGGTTTAGGCTACACCCGGTGGCGCTCAGGAGTTATTTCTGGCTCTGAGCTCAGAAATTGCTCCTAGCAGACTCAGGGACCATAGTGATGCCGGGAATTGAACCCATGTCCGTCCTGGCTGCATGCAAAGCAAACTCCCTACCGCCGTGCCAGCTCTCTGGCCCCCAGAAAAAATTCTTGGAAGCAGCTATATTCCCGGCTGCTAATACCAAAGTCTTAGAGTCACTTGGCTTAGACTTTTTTTTTTTTTTAACTAGTGGAGAAGGTGTCAGCAGACACAGGAATGAGAGCCTTTAATAATAATGTTGGGGCTGCCAAGCAGACAGTGGGGAGGTGAGGGGAGGCTGAAAGGGAAGATAATTCAGTCCCTGAGATGCCGGCTGGGGGAAAGTCTGCGTAAGTTCCTGTTTCCGCTGCAAACTGCCAAGAGGTCTGATTTTTGCAAGAATCTCTCTCTGAGTCTTAGTCAATTCTTCAACGGAAAAGGCTCAGAGAAAAAAAAGGAATGAAATATTCACTTGGCTCTGAGATATTTCAGGGTTTTTTTTTGGGGGGGGGTGTCTTGGTTGGTTTTGGGGCCACACCCAGCGGTGGTCAGGGTTATTCTTGGTGGTTGTCAGGGGATCCTATGGGATGCCAGGAATCAAATGTGAGTTAGCCATGGTTGGCCACAGGCAAGGCAAATGTCCTCCCTGCTTTGCTATCACTGAACTGTTTCAAGCTTTAAGAAATATTTATTTTTTATTTTATTTTATTTTATTTTATTTTGCTCCACACCCAGCAATGCTCATGGGTTACTCCTGGCTCTGCACACAGGAATCACTCCTAGCAGGCTCAGAAGGTCCAATGGGATGCTAAGGATCGAACCGGGGTCAGCTACGTGCAAGCTGTGGCTCCAGCCCCTTAAATAATGTTTCTTTTAGGGGCCAGAGTAGTGGCACAATCGGTAGGACATATGCCTTGCCTGTGCTACCATGGACAGACCATGGTTCGATCCCCAGGCGTCCTATATCACCCCCCAAGCCAGGAGTAACCTCTGAGTGTCACCAGGTGCAGCCCAAAAACAAAAACAAAAACAAAAAAAACAGTTGTTTTTTATAGAAACTCCCACCCAAAGAAAGTACTTGGTCCCCAACAATCAGCTAACTCACCCCTATTTTTCACCAAACTCAGCTAGATTTTTTTCTTGCATGATATAAAATGCAACTGTGCATGATGCTGTGCTCAGCATCTTCAGAATTTAGGTGCTTTCGAAGTATTTTCTCCTCTAAGAAGAGATTTTCTATCCCAGCCAAGGGAGGAAGTGGCATGAAAGATTTTCTATGAGGACAGGAGCCATAGCACAGCAGTAGGGAGTTTGCCTTGCATGTTGCCGACCTCGGATGGACTAGGGTTCGATTCCTGGCATCCCACATGGTCCCCCGAGCCTGCCAGGAGTGATTTTTTTTTTTTTTTTTTGGTTTTTGGGCCACACCCAGTGATGCTCAGGGGTTTGATTCCACACACCCATATGGTCCCCCAGCCTGCCAGGGGTGATTTCTGAGTTCAGAGCCAGGAATAACCCCTGAGCACTGCTGGGTGTGGCCCAACAACCAATCAATCAATTAATCAATAAATAAAGTTAAAAAAAATTTGGACCAGAGAGGTGGCTCTAGAGGTAAGGTGTCTGCCTTGCAAGCGCTAGCCAAGGAACAACCACAATTCGATTCCCCGGCGTCCCATATGGTCCTCCCAAGCCAGGGGCAATTTCTGAGCGCTTAGCCAGGAGTAACCCCTGAGCATCAAACGGGTGTGGCCCCCCCAAAAAAAAACAAAAAAAATTTTTTTCCTGGATGCTTTGGTCAAAGGGAACCTACTGCCTCCAGAGTGCATTGAGTTTGATCAAATGCCTGTGATAAAGGTTGCACCTGTTTTGCTGGGGAGAGCTCCAGGTTCGTCATGATGATCTAGAAGACAAAAACGCAAGAGAGGGGATGATGGAAAGTTGGGGCCATGGGACACAAGTTCTCAAAGCCTAGGGTGCTTTCTGGGAGGGAGAGAAGAGTCTCTTCTTCCCAATTTGGGGTCCCCAAAACAGGGTCAGACAATAAAATTACCATTCTTAACAGTTATAGGGGTGTGTGTGTGTGTGTGTGTGTGTGTGTGTGTGTGTGTGTGTGTTTTAGTTTTGGGATCACATCTGGTAATGCTCAAGTCTTATTCCTGCCTCTACACTCAGGAATCTTTCTTGGCAGGCTTGGGGGACCGTATGGGATGCTGGTGATCGAACCTGAGTCAACCACTTGCAAGGAAAGCGCCCTCCTCACTGTGCTCTCGCTCTGACCCCAAGACTGCGAGGGCCTGATATTTTCACAATGAAGATGACTATCATTGTCTTTGCCCTTGTTCCCTTTCCCAGTACTGTCCCCTGCCTGTGCCCCTTTCTAAGAACTGTCCAGCCCTCAGGGGTGACAACAACGGAGGAGATGGGGCCCTGTGGGTCCAAGGCACTGTTTATGCCAAAGAATTTTGGCAAATTCTTTTTTCGGTGTTTGCTGCTCTGGAAACTTCTGGCTCTGCACAGTCCAGCATGAATCATACTGACCTTGGGCCTGAGAGATGACACAGGAAATTCAGCCTTTGCCAATCCTGCTTCCATTCCTGGCGGCACTTAGGGTTCCCAGAGCCCCACCGGGGCTGACCCCTGCACCAGGAATGAACCCGGAGAACCATGGGAGGGTGTGGACTCCCCTCCAAGAAATAATCTCAAGATGGGGTCTGAGCAAGAGGAAAATAGGAGGGCATTTGCCTTGCACCCGGCTGACCTAGACAGACCCTGATTCAATTCCCGGCATCTCATATGGTCCCTCCTGCCTGCCAGGAGCAATTTCTGAGCACAGAACCAGGAGTAACCCCTGAGCATTGCCGGGTGCGACCCCCATCAAAAAATTTTTAAAAAGGGCCGGGAAGGTGGCGCTAGAGGTAAGGTGTCTGCCTTACAAGCGCTAGCATAGGATGGACCGAGGTTCGATCCCCCAGTGTCCCATATGGTCCCCCCCGAGCCAGGGGCGATTTCTGAGCGCATAGCCAGGAGTAACCCCTGAGCGTCAAATGGGTGTGGCCCAAAAACCAAAAAAAAAAAAAATTTTTTTTAAAAATCTCATGGGCCTGAATGATAACACAGCAGAGAGGGCCTTTGTCTTAAATGTGGCTGACCCACGTTTGATCCTCATAGGGTCCCTTGAGCCTGCCAGGAATGATTCCTAAGTGCAGAGCCAGGAGGAACCACTGAGTAGCACCAAGTGAGGTCCAAAACCAAAACAAACAAAAAGAAAACTCAAAATTAAATGAAATTAAATTTAAAACTGTTCCTGGGGGCCTGAGTGATAGCAGAGCAGAGAGGGCATTTGCCTCGCAAACGGTAGACCAGGGTTCGATCCCAGGCATCCCATAGGCTCCCTCTGAGCCTGCTGGAGCGATTCCTGAGTGCAGAGTCCAGAGTAAGCCCTGAGCACCTCTGACTCAGAAATAAAAAAAATAGGGCCCAGAGAGATAGCACAGTGGCGTTTGCCTTGCAAGCAGCCGATCCAGGACCAAAGGTGGTTGGTTCGAATCCCGGTGTCCCATATGGTCCCCCGGGCCTGCCAGGAGCTGTTTCTGAGCAGACAGCCAGGGGTAACCCCTGAGCAATGCCGGGTGTGGCCCAAAAACCGAAAAAATAAATAAATAAATAAAATAAAATAAGTGAATAATAAAATAGGAAACAGAATGATAGCACAGCAGGGTGGGCATTTATTTGCCTTGCACACGGCCAACCCAGATTTCATCCCTGGCATCCCATAGAGTTCCCCCAGTCACCTCCAAGAATGACCTTGAGAGGCTGGACTGGTAGCACAACGGTAGGACATTTGCCTTCCATGCAGCTGACCCTGGATGTATCCAGGCTTGATTCCTAGCATTCCATATGGTCCCCTGAGCCAGGAGGGATTTCTTTACTTTTTCTTTTTTTGGGGGGAGGATTTGGGTCACACCCAGTAACACTCAGGGGTTCCTCCCGGCTATAAACTCAGAAATCACTCCTAGCTTGGGGGACCATATGGGACACTGGGAAATTGAACCGTGGTCCATCCTAGGTCAGTGCATGCAAGGCAAAAGCCGTACCACTTGTGCCACCACTCCGGCCCCCAGGAGCGATTTCTGAGAGCAGAGCCAGGAAGAGCCCCTGAGCGATGCTGAGTAAGGCCCCAAAACAAAACAAGACAAAAACAAAAAATAAAAGGAATGGCTCTGAGCACAGAGACAGGAATAACTCCTGAGAACCACCAAGCATGCCCCTCAAAACCAATAAATAAATAAGTAAGATTGTCCCAGGTTCTACTCCTGGTCACTGCTCTGAACCTGCGAGGTGTTTGTTTTCACATTATAGAGACTGGGGGGCCCGTATGCCCCCTCCATCCCAGCTAGGGCCCCTGGGAGATTCAGGGGGCCCAATTCTGTGCCCCAGATCCCTCGGGCTCTGTGGGGGTCAGGACAGTCCTCGTACCTGTCACCTGGAGCTGCACGTGTGGGCTCGGCTCAGACCATCCACTCGTGGCTGATGTTCTGGAGGCACAGAAGTAGGTCCCGGCTGCCTCAGGCCCAGGGCTGACCAGGAGGAACTCGGCCTCTTGGCCCACCACAGTGCGCTCCCACCGGTACCCCGGGTCCTGCAGCTTTCCCAGCCTGAAGGTCACGTTGGCCACGGCTGACCAGCACCTGAGGGTCACGTTGTCACGGGGACCCACCATGGGGCTGGGCCAAGCCTTGAGGACAGGCCTGGGAAGCACTTCTGGGAAGAAGCAGAGAGGGTAGGGTGGTGGTGTGGGGAAGAGGGTTGGCTGAGCGCAGAGCACCAGGGTTGCAGCTCCAGCACCGCAGAGGGTCCCTGGAGTCCTGTCAGGAATGAGCCCTGAGCACAGGCAGAGCCAGGAGTGAGCCCCAAGCACAGAGCCTGGAGTAAGCCTAGAGTGCAGAGCCAGGAGTCAGCCCTGAGCACAAAGCCAGGAGCTATTCCTGAGCATAGAGCTGGGAGTGAGCCCCAAGCAGCCCCAGCCAGAGTCCCTGGCCTCCTGGTGAGTAAGGCTGTTGAGTCTGAAGGGGGAGCAGTTGGGGAGTCAGAGGACGACAAGCGGGAGACTCACCATCTCTCCCGGCCCCTTTCGTGCCCAGACTCAGCCCTGGAAGAAAAGTGGCAGGTGAGGTTGGTTCTAGAACATATGGGGCAGAGAAGACGCTGCCTGCCTGGCTCTGCTGGCACCGAGCGCCATGAACTTTCTCGCCTCCACTCTGCCAGCTGTCTGGACTTGGCACCCCAGTGTTACATCAAGAGGGTGGCAGAGTGGGCATAAGGTCTTGAGTGAAAGGCCTGGGCTGCCCACCTGTGACTGGTCCCAATTCCAGCGCTACAGCTGGTGCATGTGAGAGCAGAAGGGGTGAGACTGGGAGGGGTGGGCTGGCCTTTCGTGTGGCTGACCCGGGTTCCAGAACCAGCATTATATATGGTCCCTTGAGGCTTCCTGAGCACAGAGCCAGGAGTGAGCCCTGAACAGTCAGGATTGAACCTTGAGCAGAGATCGAGGAGTCAGTCTAGGGGCCAGAGTGGTGGTGCAGGGTATAAGGCGTCTGCCTTGTATGCGCTAGCCCAGGAAGGACCGAGGTTAAATCCTCCGGTGTCCCATATAGTCCCCAAAGCCAGTAGCGATTTCTGAGCTCATAGCCTGAGCATCACCGGGTGTGGCCCCCAAAACCAAAAAAAGTCAAAGTATATTAAGAAGTCAGTCCTGAGCACAGAGCTCGAGCCCAGGGGAGATGAGAGAGCAGCAAAGGGCCTGGTGCCAGGATTTGGGAGGAGGCAGACATGCCCCACTGGGACCCCCATGTCAGCTCACAGGAAAGTTCCAGTTGGGCACCAGGCTGTAGGGTCCAATAATGTTCAGAGATAGGCTGAGGGTGCTGCCCAGCTCCCCCTGCCACAGCAGGTTGGGGTTTGACTCCTCAACGAATCTAAAGTGTGTGAGGAAGAAGCTTCATGACCCCAGAGGAAGGGGGAAGGAACTGGACAGATGCACTGATACCCTCATACACACAGACACAGATAAACAGCCACACACACTTCTAGATACACACAGACACACACATAGGGGCCGGAGAGATAGCACAGAGGTAAGGCGTTGGCCTTGCATGCAGAAGGACAGTGGTTTGAATCCTGGCATCCCACATGGTCCCCCAAGCCTGCCAGGGGTGATTTCTGAGCATAGAGCCAGGAGTAACTCCTGAGCACTGCCGGGTGTGACCCCAAAACAAAGCAAAACAAAACAAAAAATAATATAAAAATTTGGGGCCGGAGAGATAGCCTTGCCTTGCATGCAGAAGGACGGTGGTTCTGATCCCAGCATCCCACATGGTCTCCCGAGCCTGCCAGGAGTGATTTCTGAGCGTAGAGCCAGGAATAACCCCCGAGCACTGTCAGGTGTGGCCCAAAAACCAAACCAAACAAACACAAACACACAAAGACACGAAGGAGGAACAGAGCTCTGTGCAGGTGGGGTGAATCCTCAGCCCCCCACGACCCTACAAAACAAGGAGACCCCTACAGGCCTCCTGATGCTGGGCACAGCTCTGCTTGGGAGATCCACCTCGTCCTCTCTAAAACCTGCCCTTGCTGGGTGTTGTCCCCCCCCAAATAAATAAAATACCCCTCCAAAATTTTATGCACCTGGGCAAAGAAAGTCACTGACTGGATGTAGCTTCCAAATTCCTGACAGGGCCGGAGACATAGCACAGCTGAAGGGCATTTGCCTTGCATGTAGCCAACCCAGGATGGACCTGGGATTGATCCTCCGCATCCCCAAGCCTGCCAGGAGGAGCCCCTGAGTGCTGATAGGAAGTGGTCCCCCAACACCCAGCAATTGTCGCTTCCTTTCCTGCCGGGTTCCCCATCTGACCCCCACCCTATCCTAGACTCACCCAGGAAGACGAGCAGAGCCGGGATTGTAGGGACCATGGTGGCCCCCCTCCGGCTGCTCCAGGAGTTCCTTCTCAGATAATCTGCCTAGGGATGATGGAGTTGGGTGCGGGGGGGGGGGGGGGGAAGCACAGCTCTGGTGTCCCCCCCCCAGGCCCTGCTTCCGTCTCACAAGGACAGAAAAGCAGAAGCTGCCAATGACGACACAGAACTGCACGCCAGTGGGGCTGCCAAGGAACTTTTCAGGGGACGGACTCCCTGGGGCACACCTGCAGTGCTCAGAACTCACTCTTGGCTCAGTGCTCACTCCTGGTGGGGCTCTCGGGGCTCTCGGGACTCACAAGACCATATGGGGTGCCAGGAATGGAACCTGGATTGGTTATGTGCAAGGCAAACGCCTTCTCCACCGTGCTGTCACTCTGGCCCTGTAGGTCCAATTTCTTTGTTTTGGTTTGGTTTGGGGTCCACACCCAGCAGTGCTCAGGGATTATTCCTGGTTCTGCACTCAGGAATCACTCCTGATGGTGCTCAGGGACCCTATGGGATGCCAGAGATCAAACTTGGGTCGGTTGTATGCAAGGCAAATGCCCCCTCCCAATACTCTCCCCGCATCCCATTCTATCTCTCAGGCCACTTTGAGAGGAAAATAAAAGGCTGGAGCAATAGTACATAGAGGAGGATGCTTGCCTTGCACAAAGCAGACCCAGGTTCGATCTCCAGCATCCCATATGATCCCCTGAACACAGCCAGGAGTGATTCCTGAGTGCAGAGCCAGGAGTAACCCCTGAGAACAGTCAGATGTCATGCCCCTTTCCTGAAAAGCAAACCAAAAGAAAGCTTTGTACTTTTTTGGTTTTTGGGCCACACCAGTGAAGCTCAGGGGTTACTTCTGGCTATGCACTCAGAAATCGCTCCTGACAGGCTCAGGGGACCATATGGGACGACTAGGATCGAACCCAGGTCCGTCCTGGGTCAGCTACATGCAAGGCAAATGCCATTGCTCTGGCCCCAAGCATTGTGCTTTTTTTTTTTTATGACTGAACCCCAACTACAAACATGTTTGTAATCATGCTGCTTAAATAAATATATTGATTTTTTAAAATGACAAAGCGAAGAAAAGCAAACGACAATAGAATCAAGAGACCCACACGACAAGAAGCTATACACAAAAAGGACCTGTTACACTAGCAGTCCAGGGGGTAAGGGTGGAGGTATGTGAAATGCATGCTGGGAACAATGGAGGGAGGTCAACACTGGTGGAGGGAATGGCCCGAATTCCCGTCACTCTGTGCCTGAAATACAATTAAGAAAGGCTTGTAATTCACAATGGCCTCAATTAAAAAGTGTTTATTTATTTATTTATTTTGGTTTTTGGGCCACACTCGACAGTGGCACTCTGGTTATTCCTGGCTGTGCACTCAGAAATCGCTCCTGACAGGCTCAGGGGACCATATAGGATGCCAGGGATCGAACCCAGGTTCGTCCCAGGTTGGGTGCATGTAAGGCCTTCCCACTGTGCTATCTCTTTGGCCCAATAAAAAAAAAGTCGGGGCCAGAGAGATAGTATGGAGGTAGGGTGTTTGCCTTGCACACAGAAGGACAGTGGTTCGAATCCTGGCCTCCAGGTCCTCCAAGCCTGCCAGGAGTGATTTCTGAGCGTAGAGCCTGGTGGAACCCCTGAGCACTGCTGGGTGTGACCCAAAATCCAAAAAAAAAAAAAAAAATTCTTTTAAAGAAAAGAAAAGAAAAGAGGGGACTGAGCAACAACACAGCGGTAGGGTATTTGTCTTGCACGCGGCCAACCCAAGACGGACCAGGATTTGATCCCCTGCATCCCACAAGGTGCCGAAGCCTGCCAGGAGTGATTTCTGAGTGCAGAGCCAGGAGTAACTCCAGAGTGAGTGTGGCCGGGTGTGGTCCAAAAAACAAATAAAGAAAGCAAAGCAAAGCAAAGAAAGAAAAGAAAGAAAACCAAGGAAAGAAAAGAAAAGAAAAGAGAAAAGAAGGGCCCAGAGAGATAGCACAGCGGCGTTTGCCTTGCAAGCAGCCGATCTAGGACGAAAGGTGGTTGGTTCAAATTCCGGTGTCCATATGGTCCCCCGTGCCTGCCAGGAGCTATTTCTGAGCAGACAGCCAGGAGTAACCCCTGAGCACCGCCGGGTGAGGCCCAAAAACCAAAAAAGAAATAAAAAGAAAGAAAGAAAGAAAGAAAGAAAGAAAGAAAGAAATAAATAAAGAAAGAAATAAATAAAGAAAGAAAGAAAGAAAGAAAGAAAGAAAGAAAGAAAGAAAGAAAGAAAGAAAGAAAGAAAGAAAGAAAGAAAGAGAGAGAAAGGAAAAGAAAGGAAAAGAAAAGAAAGGAAAAGAAAGGAAAAGAAAAGAAACGAAACGAAAAGAAAAGAAAAGAAAAGAAAAGAAAAGAAAAGAAAAGAAAAGAAAAGAAAAAAGAAAACCAGAAAATGTATTGGAGCCAAGAGACAAGGCAGCCACTGGCCAGGATATCTGGCCAAGGGGGAGGTCTGAGTACCACCGGGAGTGTCCCCTGAGCACTGCTTGGGAGCCCCCAAAACAAAACAAAACAAACACGCAAAGCAATTCTATACAAAACCCAAAAAAACTCATCTCTGAAAGTCCCAGAAGGGGAATCCCAAGGACACCACAGCAGCGCCGCCCAGTGGTCAGAAGAGAGAATGCATGGCGCTGGGTGCAGCTATTGTCCCGGGGTCAGTGGAAAGGGGACACGGTGGGCACTTAGGGGCGCCAGGTCAAAGCCCTCGGGAAGGACCGTCTGCAAACCAGACGCTTTGCAATGGTCAGGCCCTCTCTTTCACTTTTTCATTTATTGATTGATTGGTTTGGGGTTCGGAAGTCACATCCAGCGGTGCTCAGGACTGACTCCTGCCTCTGCAGTCAGGGGAATCTCTCCTGGCAGTCTGGGGGGACCCTGTGGGGTGCTGAACATCAAATTCAGGGTGGCTGCGTTCAAAGCCAATGCTGTCACCGCGTGCTATTCCTCTGGGTTCCCTGGGTTCCTCCTTGAAAAGTAAAAGTATTGGGATAGGGGCCGGAGAGATAGCACGGAGGTAAGGCGTTTGCCTTACATGCAGGAGGACGGTGGTTCAAATCCCGGCATCTCATATGGTCCCTTGAGCCTGTCAGGAGCGATTTCTGAGTGTAGAGCCAAGAGGAACCCCTGAGTGCTGCTGGGTGTGACCCCCCCCCAAAAAAAAAGTATTGGGGCAGGAGAGATAATTAGGGAGTTATATCTCTTGTTTAGCACAAGGTTGACCCAGCCAGGTTCAATCCCCAGCACCTCAAGGGGGCTGACTCCTGAGCACGACAGGGTGTGCCCCCCCCAATGAAACAGGGCATTGCAAGAAGGGGACGCCAGGAGCTCTGAGCTAACACCACTCATGTACTCCCCCATGGGGTGAGGGACGTGGGGATTCCCTTGACATGACCTTGTTTCCACCTATGGGAAAGGAACTTGGAAGGACTCAGCCTGGTGACTGAGACAGTGAAGGAAATGATGAGACACTTTTCTTCCCCGAGGGGAATCGGAGCAGGCAGAGGAGTGAGGAAGCTTCTTTGAGATTTTTCTGCAATGCTGCAAGTAAATTCCAGAGAAAGAAATGTCTGGATTTCATTGAGGTTTTATTTGTTTGTTTGTTTATGTTTTGAGACCACACCCGGCATTGCTCAGGGGTTAACTCCTGGCTCTGTGCTCTGAAATCATTTCTCGAAGGCTTGAGGGAATCATAGGAGATGCCGGGGATCGAACCCGGGTCGACTACGGTACCTGCAAGGCCAACAGCCTCATTGCTCCGGCCCCTTCTGGAAGGTTTAATGCAGACCAGTCGCTGCTTCCAAACCCCACAATAGGGTGATGATGTGACTGTGTCTCAGTGGCGTCCCACACCTCCCAATAGCACCAAGGAGCCTGCTGCATTCCAGGATGCCCCAGGGTCCAGCTCACCAGGCTCACTCTGGACTGGGGTCCCCCACAGCACCCTCTAGGCTCTTGGGCCTTGGGGGTGCTGCTGGCCCATTCAGCAATTCTGATTCACACCGCATTTTCCAGGTCCAGCCCTGTGGGGCACCCCGACCAGGCCTGGGGCTGGGGTTGAGGCTGGGACCCCGGTAGATGCCATCTGAGGCGGCTCCGGCTGCGCCACTCGCAGGCACCCAGCACGCCCAGGCCCAGCACCACCAGCCCAGCCAGCACCAGGCGGGCCACGTTCCCCTGCGTGTAGTCCAGGGGTCCTGCAGGGAGAAGGGAGGAGGCGTCAGGGCCCTGCGGGGACCCCGAGTTCTTGCACAAGGTGGTGGTGGTGGGGTGAGGCCTGCAGCCCAGGTCTGAGGGAGAAGGCTGGGGGGGTCTTCAGTTTTGGGTCTGAGAGGGGGGGGCTGGGAAGCCCCTGGATCTGAGGGAGGAGGCTGGGATCTAGACCCTTGTGTCTAAGGGAGGCAGTAGGGGCTGAAATGGGGTCAGAAGGAGGAGGCAGGGGGGGCTGAATTTGGGGGGATGACAGGAGGGCAGAATCTAGACCCTTGGGTCTGAGGGAGGAGGCAGAAGGCTGGATGGGGGGTCTGAGGGAGGAGCAGGGGCTAGACTTGGGGGTCTGAGGGAGGAGGCAGGAGTTTTGGACAGCCTGAGGGAGGAGGCAGGGATGGACTAGTGGTCTGAAGGAGGAGGCAGGGGTTTTGGGGAGCCTGAGGAAGGAGGCAGGGATGGACTGGGGGTCTGAAGGAGGAGGCAGGGGTTTTGGGGAGCCTGAGGAAGGAGGCAGGGATGGACTGGGGGTCTGAAGGAGGAGGCAGGGGTTTTGGGGAGCCTGAGGAAGGAGGCAGGGATGGACTGGGGGTCTGAAGGAGGAGGCAGGGGTTTTGGGGAGCCTGAGGAAGGAGGCAGGGATGGACTGGGGGTCTGAAGGAGGAGGCAGGGGTTTTGGGGAGCCTGAGGAAGGAGGCAGGGATGGACTGGGGTCTGAAGGGGTTTTGGGGAGCCTGAGGGAGGAGACAGGGGCTGGACTGGGGGTCTGCAGGAGGAGGCCGCCCTCACCATCACCATCGACGACGAGGGGCCTGCTTCTCGGGGACAGCACGTAGGGCGCGGAGGGCGTGTGGTAGTAGCAGACGTAGGTGCCAGGGGCCCCGGGCGAGGGCAGCGGGAAGTCGGCCCAGCGCCAGGGCGATCGGCCGTAGAGCAACGGCTCTTGAACCCCGACTCGGTAGAGCGCGAAGTTCATCCCGCCCAGGCTCCCGGCGCAGCGCAGGCTCAGGGGGGTCCCGGGCAGGGCCTCCAGTGTGGGCCTCGGCAGCTCCTCTGCGAGGGGTGCAGGGTCGGGTCTGTGCCCCCCATTCCTGCCCCTGCCCAATGGCACCCCCTTTCCCAGGCTGTTTTTGTCTCTGGGGAGCCCACACCCTGTAATGACCAGGGATTGTTCCTGGCTCTGCACTTGGGGATCATTCCTGGTGGAGCTCAGGGGTTACTCCTGGCTCTGTGCTCAGGAATCACTCCTGGCTGTGCTCCGGAGACCCTATAGGACACCAGGGATCGAACCCGGGTCTGGCAGATATAATGCAAATGCCCTCCCTGCTGTGCTATGGCTCCAGCTGCTCCATTCCCAAGTCTGGGCCTCTGGCATCTGCAAACATTGCCAGGATCCTGTGGTAGAGGTGAGGGTGGTGGAGAGTCCTCCTCTCTCTCTGCAGCTCTCTGATCCCCACACCCCTAAGGGCACCCCCTTATTCCCTGCTTCCAGCCCTTCTTCATCCCCCAGACTCACTAAGTACCAGCAGGTCCAGGGCATCGCTGGGCGAGGACCACACATCGGGCGCCCAGCGCAGGGACTGGTAGCGGCAGTGGTAGACACCCCCCTGGGCCGGCGTCACCTCCTCCAAGAAGACCTCTGCCAGTTCCCCAGAAACATTCTGCAGAGTGGCATGTCCAGCTTGGAACAGCGCAAATCTGCAGGCACTGCAGGCATGTTGGGGCGCCAGGCACCTCAGGGTCACGTTGGTGCCTGGGGTCACGATGGTGGCCGGCAGAGCCTCCAGCCAGGGCTTGGGGTATAAATCTGGAGGGACTGAATAGAGTGGGTGGCAGAGGGGTCCTCAGGCTGCTGGAACCCGAGACCACAGAAGGAGACTGGGGTACAAGCAAAGTTCCTGGGGTAACTACTTATTTATAAAATGGGAAGGACGGGGGCCCGGAGAGATAGCACAGCCGTGTTTGCCTTGCAAGCAGCTGATCCAGGACCAAAGGTGGTTGGTTCGAATCCCGGTGTCCCATATGGTCCCCCGTGCCTGCCTGGAGGTATTTCTGAGCAGACAGCCAGGAGTAACCCCTGAGCACTGCCGGGTGTGGCCCAAAAACCAAAAAAAAAAAAAAAAGGGGGGGGGGAGGACAGGTGGGTCTGGAGCAATAGCACAGTGGAGAGGGCGTTTGCCTTGTACATGACTGACCCAGGTTCGATCCTCAGAATCCCATAGGGTCCCCAGAGTCTGCCAACATTGGTTCCTTAGCCCAGAGCCAGGAGTGACCCCTGAGTGCCACCAGCTGTGGCCCCCCAAACTAAAATTTTATTTTTAAACGTGCTCACTGAAGCCCTTTTATCATACAAGAAAGCCAAGTCTTAGCTCATGGTGGCTTGTGAGAGGCTGTAAACGAACAAGACGAAGGGGCCCTAGCAAGAACGTTTACCTGTAAAATTTAAATCTTGAAGTGGTCAGAAAGGCCAACCCAAGTTTGATCTTTGGCATCCTTAACAGCCCCCAAGAACCTGCCAGAAATGACTCCTGAACACAGAGTCAAGAGTAACCCCTGAACGCCACTGGGTACAGCCCCCTCCAAACAAACAAACAAAAATCATTGATGATCTTCTTTTTTTTTTGTTTGTTTTGTTTTGTTTTTGGACCACACCCAGCGGTGCTCAGGGGTTACTCCTGGCTGTCTGCTCAGAAATAGCTCCTGGCAGGCACGGGGGACCCTATGGGACACCGGGATTCGAACCAACCACCTTTGGTCCTGGATTTGCTGCTTGCAAGGCAAACGCCGCTGTGCTATCTCTCTGGGCCCATTTATGATCTTCTTGTCTCAGCTATAAGGATGAAGGGTACAGGGGCCGGAGAGATAGCATGGAGGTAAGGCGTTTGCCTTTCATGCAGAAGGTCATCGGTTCGAATCCCGGCGTCCCATATGGTCCCCCGTGCCTGCCAGGAGCAATTTCTGAGCATGGAGCCAGGAATAACCCCTGAGCACTGCCGGGTGTCACCCAAAAACCACAAAAAAAAAAAATTACGTTTCCTTTTGGGGCCGGGCGGTGGCGCTGGAGGTAAGGTGCCTGCCTTGCCTGCGCTAGCCTAGGACGGACCGCGGTTCGATCCCCTGGCGACCCATATGGCCCCCCAAGCCAGGAGCAACTTCTGAGCACATAGCCAGGAGTAACCCCTGAGCGTCACAGGGTGTGGCCCAAAAAAAAAAAAAAAAGGATGAAGGGTACAAAGGGCTGAGTGTCGGGTGGGGAGGACAGGATACCGGAAAGAGGCTGAACACCAGAATAAAGTGGGGAGCAGCTGGAAGTCCGTGTCAGAGCCCCGCAGAGGATGAATGGAGGAAGTTACTCACCACTTGGAGTGATGTTCGCGTGACACAGAGACCCTGTGGGGGGCAGGAGAGAGACTGTACCACCCCACCACACTGGAACCGGTCCCGAGACCCTTAGCCACACCTGTCCCCCTATCTCGGGGACACCCCCCTCTGTCCACACTTCCAGTTTGCACTGCAGTTGGAGGTGGCCCAAACTCTGCCTTCATACCTGAGTTCAGAACCTAAGAACCAAGGGGCTGGATCCATAGCACAGCAGTAGGGCATTTGCCTTGCACGCGGCAGACCCGGATGTACTTGGGTTCGATCCCCAGCATCTCATATGGTCCCCAGAGCCTGTCGGGAGCGATTTCTGAGCACAGAGCCAGGAGTAACCCCTGAGCACCACTGAGTGCGGCTCAAAAACAAAGCAAAACAAAAAGAACCTAAGAACCTCAGGTCACTAGATATTTGTTTAGTTTTGGGATAACTCCCAGCAGTGTCCAAGGCTCACTCCTGACTCTGGATGCGGAGATTAAATCCAGGTCAGCTGCATGCAAGGTCGTGCCCTCCCTGCTGTGCTATTGCTCCAGCCCCACTCTGTTACCTCTTGTACTTCAAAAGGCCTTGATTTGAGGCTTGAATTCAGGGCCTTCAGTTGCTGTTCCCAGCCTGGTCTCCCTCCACCTGGACTAAGGGAGACCCCCATCCTGTTCCGTGCCCCACCCCTCAGTATGCCAAGCTCCCAGAACCTATTATTTCTCTGTAGCCTGACTTAGCAGGGCCCAGAGGAAAGGGGATGAGAAGCTCACAGACAGTCAGCAACTGAAGGACCAGCTCCTGGGCCATGCTGGGCAGATTTGGGCTGCAACTGAAGTGCACCGGCGCTGGCTTCCTTCCCAGGAAATGAGGCAGCTGCGAAAAGCAGCTCCCCAATAAGGGAAGGGACCAGCTAGGGTGCTGCAAGGATCACTGAGTCACACAGCCAGGGTGCAGTGGGATGCTGGGACAAGGGGAAGTCCGTGGGGCTGGTGGTGTTTGCTGTCTAAACCTTAAGAAAATGAGCAGCTGCTATAAACCAGACCCCATTGTGCAATTCTGGAGGTCCAAGGGTATCAGGAAACCTCCATCTGAGGTGAAGACAGATTTTGATTCTTTGTTTTGGAGGCGATGCTCATGGATTCCTCCTGGTTCTACGCTCAGAAATCACTCCTCGCATGCTCGGGAGACCCTATAGTATAGAACCTATACTATAGGGCCTATTGGATGATGGGGATTGAACCTGGGTCGCCCGTGTGCAAGGCAAACACCCTTCCTGCTGTGCCATCGCTGCAGCCCCAGATTCTGAGTCTTGAACAAGGGAGCTCATGGTCCATGAGATTTGATGCCTGGTTCGCTCCCATGGCCCCCCAAGTACTGCAAGGCATGACACACCCAAATAAGCACTTAAATAAACGAAAAGAGGACCTTAAATTGGCCTAAAGTCCCAAACTCTGATGCCAGAGCTAAGGTCCAGGATGAACTTGGCAGCTCTATTGATTGGTAAGTCCTAAATGTAAAATGCTCCATCTGCAAAATGCACCTCTCCAAATACCGCCAACCGAGGGTCACTGCATTCCCCTACTCGGGAGGACTCGGTGCTCCAAGGAGGCTCGGAGGCCCACAGTGAGTGGACTTCAGCAGGTGAGCCAAACTGAGCCGGCACCTAAACCCTTGGACTACAACTCCCATAGTGCTCCGCGTGCTCGCCGCGTTTATGCCTGTGTCGCGCCACTGCGCACGCGTAGTAAAAGTGACCGGGGAAAGACGTGTGGGTCTTAAACTACAACTCCCAGAATGCTCCGCGCGTTAGCGTCCCTGGTTTATGCCACTGCGCACGCGTACTATAGAGGCGCACGCGCGTTTGGGGAGGACTACAATTCCTAGAGTGCTCCGCGCCCGGCTGTCGCCGCTACCAGGACCAAGATGGCTGGGAGTAAGTGTGACCCCGGCATTGGTGTTCCCCCGGTTCCCCGTGGTGGGGTGCGCGGGAGAGGGGGCCGTGGCGGGCCCCGAGGAGGTGGCGGAGGACGTCCTGCCCGAGGGGGCGCGGAGATCGCCGGGGTTGCGCGGGCCGGGTGGGCTGGAGGTCGCGTCTAGTCCTTGGGTGACCGCTGCCCCCGCAGGAGTCGCCGCCTTCCTCAAGACCGCCTGGGCCCAAGAGCCGGTGCTCGTCGCCTCCTTCGCCATCGGCGGCCTCGGTGCGTGAGTCCTCGGGGGACCCGACCCTGCGCTCCGCTGTGCGTCGTCGCGCACACACAAGTATCATCACACACACACACCCCTGGCAGAGAGAGGACAAGCATTATGATACACACACACACACACACACACACACACACACACACACACCTGGCAGAGAGGACAAGCATTATGATACACACACACACACACACCATGGCAGAGAGAGGACAAGCATTATGATACACACACACACACACACACACACACACACACACACACCTGGCAGAGAGGACAAGCATGGAGGCCCATCCCTGCGCTCTGCTGTGCATCATCACATACACACACACATCTGGCAGAGAGGACAAGCATCACGACACACATACACACCCTAGGCCCTGGCAGAGAGGACAAGCACATCTGGGCCCACCTTTCTCTCTCTCTCTCTCTCTCTCTCTCTCTCTCTCTCTCTCTCTCTCTCTCTCTCTCTCTCTCTCTCTCTCTCTCTCTCTCTCTCTCTCCCTCCACCTTTCTCTCTCTCTCTCTCTCTCTCTCTCTCTCTCTCTCTCTCTCTCTCTCTCTCTCTCTCTCTCTCTCTCTCTCACACACACACACACACACACACACACACACACCTGGCAAAAAGAGGACAAGTATGAGGGCCCCATCCCTGCTCTCTCTCTCTCTCTCTCTCTCTCACACACACACACACCTGGCAAAAAGAGGACAAGTATGAGGGCCCCATCCCTGCGCTCCGCTGTGCATCATGACACACACACACACCCTAGGCCCTGACAGAGAGGACAAGCACATCTGGGCCCACCTTTCTCACCCCCCCCTCTTCCTCCCTCCCCCTCCCCCTCCCTCACACACACACACACACACACACACACACACACACGATAAGCACCCACCTGTCAGTCACCCTGAGGCCCAACCAAGTGGAGGGTGGAGGCACAGGTGGACCCCACCTTCCTCAGACGAAGCCCTTAGGCGCCCACCGGGCCCCCAGGAAGAAGCGGTGTTGTTCTGTCCTGCATGTGCCTGGACTTGTCCGTCACACTGAGCCGCTGCTTAGGGAAGATTCCAGAACCCACTTTCCCCAGCTGTCAGTCAAGGTACAGAGCCCCGAGCATTTGAGAGGGGCCCGTGGGTGTCTGTAGTGGAGAAGTCGCACCCAAGACTCCAGAGACATGGTATGGTTTAAAGAAGCGGGTTCAGCCTTTCTTTCTGCACTGATTGGCAGGTGTAAGCATCATCATTTTCTTTTTTTTTTTTTTGGTTTTTGGGCCACACCCGGCGGTGCTCAGGGGTTACTCCTGGCTGACTGCTCAGAAATAGCTCCTGGCAGGCATGGGGGACCACATGGGACACCGGGATTCGAACCAACCACCTTTGGTCCTGGATCGGTTGCTTGCAAGGCAAACGCCGCTGTGCTATCTCTCCGGGCCCAGCATCATCATTTTCTAGCAGAATACTTATGTCTTTTTCTGGGGGTCGTGGGTGGGAGAAGCACGTGGTACCAAAGATTGAACCCATTATTTGGATGCAGAAATGTGGCCACCGATTGAATTGAGGTCCAGACCCCAATTTTTCGTCTTCCGTTTTCTTTTTGGGGATCACTTCTGGTGGGCTCTGGGGATTGAACTTGGGTCAGCATCATGCAAAGCAAACTCTTAGGCGCTGTACTATCGCTCTGACCCTCTACACCCAGTTTTTCTCTCAGCATCTCTGGGCATGAGTTATTTCAGCAGCGCATTGACTGGTACTGGGCCTGACTGATGGGTGAAGGCATTCACTTGTATCTGAAATATCGAAATTTGCTTTTCTTGGTGAAATATGTTTTGTCTTGTTTTGGGGTCACACTTAGCTCAGGGTTTTTTCCTGGCTCTGCTCAGGGGACCGTGTGCCATGCCTGGGATTGAACTGGGGCTACCTGCCTACAAGGCCAGTACCCTCCTCACTGTGCTATTTATTGCTCCATTCCCCCACTTTTACTCTGATTCTTAGAAGCCCATGTGAAATGACAGTTGGGTCTTGCGTTTCTATCCATGCTGGTTGAGAACATTACTTTGCTCTCCAACCCTCCAACTGCAGTATTCTCGGACCCCGCTGTACCGTAAACTGAGTGTTCCCATATGCAACTTGTTAATGGTTCACGATTCCTCCAGAACATTCCATGTCCACCCCTACCTTCCTCCTCTGCCTTTGGGTCTGGATCCCCGAGATTTGCCTCTGCTCCCCCAGACCCACTCATTTCTGTTTGTGACATTGGGGGGGTCTCTGGAGGCCACTGCATTTGGCCTTTTGCTCTGCCCCCCCCTTGGCAAGGCCCCTCCTCCGCTCACCCCTGTCTCTCCGCAGCCATCATCATGCCCGCCCTCAGCCCCTACACCAAATATGCTGCCATGGTCAACGAGGTCACGCCCTACAACTACCCAGGTGAGTGGGGGATGCCCAGGATTCCCATTCCCACACACCAGTTTGCGCCTTCTCATTGGGGTTCCACCTCTTGGGATCTCTCTGCCTCCTTTATTAACCCACCCCCACTGGGACTCCTCCCCACCGGCCTGGCTGGGCTGGACTCAGAGGCTGCTTCTGTCTCTCAGTGCCCCTGCGAGATGATGGAAACATGCCCGATGTGCCCAGTCACCCCCAGGACCCCCAAGGCCGAAGCCTGGAGTGGCTGAAGAATCTGTGAGGCCTCACGTCGAGGTCGTGCCGGGACCCCAATAAAAATGTGCAACAGGCCCTGAGTCTGCGTGTGTGGGTCACCCTCGGCTGCGCCACAACACAGGGCCCGAGAGGGCGGTGGGTGGGTAGGTTTATTTGGGGGGATGTCAGTCGAAGGAAGGGCTGGCCAGGGTGGGGTAGGGCAGCAGTTTGTCGGGTTCCCGTGAAACCCAGCCAGAGTCCAGGGGCTCGTCGGCTTCCAGGCCAAAGTCCTCCTCCACCTTGATCTGGGGGTGACAAGCAAAACTGGTACCCTTGGGGCCCCCCACACCAGGTCCAGAAGCCCCCAATCCTATCAGCCCTTGCCAGAGTCGTGTCCCCTCCCATTACCGGGGCCAGTTCTGGGGTCAGCGAGGCACCCCCTCGCCGGCCATCACGGGGTGCTCGCCGCCTCTTCCGTCCGCTAGGCCCCTCTCCGGGTGCTGGGCTGCTGGATTCGCGGGGTATGGGTGTCCTTCTGGGGGGCGAGGGCCCATCTTTCTCCGGGGGCTCATTTTCTGTGTTGCTGGGAGTGGGGGCGTCGGTGCCCTGGCTGCCTTCATCCTGGATGGGAAGTTGGGGTGCATGGAGGAGGGTGCCCTGCCAGGTTCTGTTGTGCTCTGCCCACGCGTCTTGACACTCACCTCCAGCACGAAGGTGAACTGTCCGGCCCGGTAGTCATCGCCGTAGGAGTCCAACACCCTCATGAGGAACCTAGAGAGACCCCATGCTGCGCCTAGCGCCCAAGCTGAGCCTGACACCTGAGACACCCCGAGACTTCTGCACCTTCTCCAGGCCCAGCTCCCAACAGCAGCCAAGGCACCTGCGCTCCCTGCAGTTCCGCCAGGCCAGGTTGCTGCCAGGGGCGCATGCAGCCGGGCCCTGGGAAACTTTCCTTCCCCCGGATTCCCGCTCAGTTCCAAGGGTTGGGGGACAGCGTCAAAGCCAAGCCCAGAAAGAGCTTCCAGGGCCTGGAGAGATAGCACAGCGGTGTTTGCCTTGTAAGCAGCCGATCCAGGACCAAAGGTGGTTGGTTCGAATCCCGGTGTCCCATAGGGTCCCCCGTGCCTGCCAGGAGCTATTTCTGAGCAGACAGCCTGAGCACTGCCGGGTGTGGCCCAAAAACCAAAAAAAAAAAAAAAAAAAAAAAAAAAGAAAAAGAGCTTCCAACAGGGCAGACCCCACAGGCTGAGGTGGGGCGCAGCAGAGGATGGACCACGCAGCTGATCTGGCTTTTTCTTGCTGACCCCCATGGCATCCCACTGAGTTCCTGTCCAGGGCCACCACCTTCACTTGACCCCTTGCACCCCCGACAACATTCTGGTGCCCCCCTGAGGGTGCAGGCACGGGGTGTGGGTGCACACAGACCCCGCGGGTACCTGCGTTCCTGCTGCAGCCGCCGTGTTATCCTCTGCACCTGGTGGAGCCGATTCAGGACACACTCGTTCACCTGCGGGGTGGGAGGTGAGGATGGGGAAAGGAGGCCCAGGTGGCCCTTAAACCGTAGCCCAGAACTGCTGCTACGATGCCCACCCTTCACTTATTTACTGTTTTTGAATCACACTCGGCGGCACTCGGGTTACTCCTGGTTCTGTGCTCAGAAATCGCTCTTGGAAGGCTCTGGGGACCATATTGGGATGCCGGGGTTCAAACCACCGTCCGTCCTGGATCAGCTTCGTGCAAGGCAAATGCCCTACCCCTGTGCTATCTCTCCAGCTCCAATGCCCAACCTTGTTTCTACATGCCTTGGAGGCCCCAGAAAGAGTGTGTGGAGGGCTGTCAGAGGGGGTGGAAGCAGATCAGAGATGACAGCAAGGGGGCCCGGAGGTGAGGACACAGAAAGTGAGGGGTACTCAGGAGATGAGGGGGACCCAAGAGCTGAGGGCCCAGGAGATGAGTGGGACCCAGAAGAGAGTAGCTGACAGAGGGCGCTGCTGGTGGAAGTGAGGGCGAAGGGCCGAGAGAGCAAGTGTTTTCCTATGACTGGTGTCTGTCCCACAGCACCAGGATGTGTGCGTCTGTCCCCACAGCTACCTTTACCACAGGCAGAAAGCTCAGCCTGCCCACCTCCCCCCCACCCCCATTCCCACTGCTCCCTTCTCATGCTGCCTTCCCAGCACTCCTGTGAACCTCTGCTCCTTAGTTCTGCTCGCCTGTTTGGAAGGTTTCCTAAACGGGGCCGGCCCTGTTTTTACCCCCACCAAGTCCCTCCTCTCCTCCCAGGTCCCGGCTTAGGCCGCCTTCGACTCCTGAGCAACCCCTGGCAGTTACAGGGTGACTGTTCCCCTAACTAAAGTGCCTGGTGCCTCGGAGTGCCAGGACAATGGAGCTTACTTGACACCGCGGAGTCTTTGCAGAAGGGAAGCAGCTGGTTTTTGTGTGCCCCCAGCCACTATGGTGGGGTCCACAGAAAAAGGGGTATTTGGGGGCCAGAGCGAGAGCACAGTGGGGAGGACATTTGCCTTGTATGCATGACCCAAGTTCAATCCCCGGCATTCTATAGGGGGCGATTCCTGAGCACAGAGTCAGGAGTAACCCCGAACTCCGCCAGTGTAGCCCAAAAACTAAAAGGGATGACTTGGGTCTGTGGGTCTGTCTATCTTCCCCTCTTGGGGCTTCAGAAGGATCAACCCAAGGCTTCCAATGTCCCAGGACCTGTGGTGGCGGCCATCACTGCATCCCTGGCTGAAGGAAGGTACACTTTGGCCTCAGACTCAGGGCCTGGCCCCGGGTTTCCTCTGAAACCTTCCAATGGTGGCCCCTATTCTTGAAAACAACCCCTAATTGCCCTGGGGGTTCTTGGCCTGGGCACTGCGCACTGCTCCATCCTTCTACTCTCCTCCTGGAGAGTCTGAGCTCTGCAGAATAGATGAGCCGATGCAACCGTCCAGCTACGCCGGGGACCCCCGAGAGTGGCGCGATCGGGGCTCCCCTGGCCCGGGACTCACCTTACCTGCTCGATCTCGCGGCAGCGGCGCCCCAGCACCTGGTACTTCCTGCGGTTCAGCTCCCGCTGGCGCCTTCGCCGGCCCCGGGCCGCCTCCTCCTCCTCGTCGCGCTCCCGCAGGCCCGAGCCCTCGCCCAGGCCGCCCGACACGAACTCCACCTCGGTCTCCAGCTCGCTCTCCAGGATGTGGCCCCCGAAGAGCGGCGGCAGGGCCAGCTCCGAGCCCGGCGGCGCCGAGAACTCCTCGAAGCCCACCGCGGCCATGGTCCTGGAGGGCCAAGGGGGTGCTGAGGCCCGGGGCCCCCGATGACTTCTTTCCCCGGGGTCCAGGGGAGTTGGACTCGGGAGGTTTCAGTCCCTTCCATCCCGAACTCTTCCACTCCGGGGTGTCCCTGGGTGATGCGCTGCAACCAACTAACATCCCAGGTAAGGTTCTATCTAGACAGACTTTTTGTTTTGGGGGGTCACACCCGGAGGCGCTCAGGGGTTACTCCTGGCTCTGTGCTCTAAAATCACTCCTGGCAGGCTCGGGGGAACATATGGGATGCTGGGATTCGAACCAATGTCGGTCCTGGGTTGACCACTTGCAAGGCAAACGCCCTGCCACTGTGCTATTTCTCCAACCCTATTGATTGATTGATTGATTGATTTTTGGGTCACACCTGGCAGCGCTCAGGGGTTCCTCCAGGCTCTACGCTTAGAAATCGCCCCCAGCAGGCTCGGGGGACCCTATGGGATGCTGGGATTCGAACCCTCGTCCTTCTACATGTAAGGCCAACGCCCTCCCTTCATGCTATCTCTCCATGCCCCCTAGACAGCCTTACAGGTAGCTGGCACACACGCGCGAACTACAATCCCCATCAGCCACCGGGGTCCCCAGCGCCGTAGACTCCGCGGTCCACTGCTGCAATGCCTCCTGGGACATGTAGTTTTCACCCTCCCTTTTCACTTACCCCTCTCTCTGCTCCAGTTCCATCGCTCCAGCCTCTTCCAGGCGCGCCGAGCCTGAAAACTTTCCGATCTCGGGAACCCCAAGTTAAATACTGAGCGAAATCATCTCTCCCATCGGCACCCCAAAACCTCCCCCAGGACTTGTAGGTTACTTCCGGGTTCCTCCTCCACCTTTGAATCCGGGCTTCAAGACCTTGACTTGGTCCCGCCGGACGGGGCGCCGTCGTCGGGAGAGGAGCGAGCGTCCTCCCGGCCCCACTCTGCGTCGCTGGACACTCTCCGGGTACTAATAAAGTTGTTGTTCTAAGCTTGCCCCGCCCCTCCGGGGTGCCAGCCAATCAGCGCGCGGCTAGGGGCTTTGCTGGCGGCGCGCGGCGCTGACGTCATCTCAGGGCGCGGGTCGCTGACGGCATCACAACGCGCCGCTCGGGGCTTCGTGAGCGGCGCGCTGCGTTTGCGTCATCACAGGGCGCCCGCCTTGGCCACCGAGTCTAGAGTAGACGCAGGTCTCCCGGCCCCGTAGTGCCCGGAGCCCAGAGGTGAGTGATGGCGGGAGACGCGGGCCGCGGGGCCCGGGGAGGAGGGCGAGCGAGCGGAGGGGACGCGGTTCTTCCAGGGCCCCCCAGGACTCCTGGCTCCGCACCCCGGGCTCGATCTCGGGCTGGGGTGATGTGATCCCCAGCAGGCTGGTGGGTTGGTGGGTGCTCGCTCTACCTTCTTGTTTGGGGGAGATGAGGGGCTGCACCGGGCTGGGACTGAGCCCGGGGGAAACGAGGGGGACCCCGAGGGGATCCCATAGAAGTTAGGGAGCTCTTGGGGCACGCTGATAACCGGCTCCAGTTCTCAGCACCCCCTTAGAGTCAGCAGTGATCCCTGAATGCGGAGCCAGGAGTAAGTCCTGATCATCTCCGGGTGTGTCCCCCCAAAATATGAACCTCATTTCAGCATGTGTAGAACTCCTGGATTTCTTCTCCCGAAAAGTGGCTTTACTGATTCCATTGCCTGGACACCCCAACACCACCTGCCTCACTCCGTTTACTTACACGTCATTGCTGTGGGCTTCTGTTCTTTTTGTGGAGGGGGAGGTTAGATTTTTGGAATGGGTTTTTTTGGGGGAGATACACCTTAGAGGACCGTGTGACACTCCCCCCCCCCCAGGAAGTGTAATTGGGCCTCTTGCACTGCCACCCTTTGAGGCCTTCCACCCAGCCTCCAGGTTGGGTTCATGGGGAGAGGGGAGGAAGAAGGGGAGCCAACTTAGGCTGATGGGAACGAGCAATGGGGCGCACAGTGGTTCCTGGTAGAGGTGCTGCATTTTGGCTGCAGACCTATGACACACACACACACACACACACACACACACACACACACACACACACCCTCCGCAGACCTATGAGACACACACACACACACACACACACACACACACCCTCCGCAGACCTATGAGACACACACACACACACACACACACACACACACACACACACACACACACACACACACACACACACACACACACACACACCCTCCGCCACCCCAGATGTCCTAGCTTGGCCTTGCAGTCTTCCTGTCTCCCACTTAAGGCCCAATTGATTAGATTAGGATAAGGCACACACACACACACACACACACACACACACACACCCTCCGCCACCCCCCCCACACACACACCCTCCGCCACCCCAGATGTCCTAGCTTGGCCTTGCAGTCTTCCTGTCTCCCACTTAAGGCCCAATTGATTAGATTAGGATAAGGTGGAGGAAGGATGTGAGTAGGAGTGGAGAGTTTGTGTGAGTGAGGCAGGGACTCGTCCTAGTTCTGGGTGGTTGAGGTGTGGATTCATTCATTCATCCATCCATCCATCCATCCATCCATTCACTCATTCATTCGTTGCTGAGTGTCTATGTGCCTGATGAACATAGCCGTGACTGAGCTGTTCTGTGGAACTTGTGGGTGGCACAACCACCCCAAGAGAGAAAAGAACTAGGGGGGGGGGTACCAGGGCTTCATTCTGCGCCCCTCCAGCCTGCAGGATGTCTCTGGCAGATGAGCTCCTGGCCGACCTGGAGGAGGCGGCGGAGGAGGAGGAAGGAGGAAGCTACGGTGAGGAGGAGGAGGAGCCGGCCATCGAAGATGTGCAGGAGGAGATGCAGCTCGATCTCTCGGGCGACTCGGTCAAGAGCATCGCCAAGCTCTGGGACAGCAAGATGGTGAGTGGGCAAGGCTGGGTGCCTGGGAAGGTGCTCCTGGGGCCATCGGAGTCCTCGGTCCTGACCCCCTCCCCTTACCTTCTCTTCCTTCCTGCCCAGTTTGCTGAGATCATGATGAAGATTGAGGAGTACATCAGCAAGCAAGCCAAAGCTTCAGAAGGTGCTGCCAGTTCTCTCCCTGAGGGTGCTCCCCAGAGAGGATGCTCCTCCAGGCGCCTGCCCCACCTGCCTCAATCACCCCCCTTGGTCCCTTTCTCACCCTAAAATTCACTGATCTTTGCCCCCCCCCCCCAATTCTGAACTTAGCCCCACCTTGGCCCTGGCCCTGCCTTCAACTTCTGTTGGCCCTAGGTTAGTCTCAGACCTCAGATGTTGACAGGGGTGACTCTCTTACCTCTGCCTCCCCATTCTTTTATACTGGGGCCAGAGGAGCTGTGTTTGATGCTGCTATTGGACCAAACATCCAAAGGCTCAGCCCTTTCCCCTGTTTCCCTGATGTCCCCTCTCAGGACCCCTTGGGTGGGTGCTAAGATGGGCCCCTACAATCTGATTTTCTGTCCTCCCAGTGATGGGGCCGGTGGAGGCGGCCCCTGAATACCGGGTCATTGTGGATGCCAACAACCTCACAGTGGAGATCGAGAACGAGCTGAGTGAGTTTGGGACCGCAGCGATGGCACAGCGGGGAGGACACTCACTCCTCACATAGCCCACCCAGCATCCTGTGATTCCTGGGCACAGAGCCAGGAGTTAGCCCTTAGCTTTACTGGAAGTGGCCCCCAAATACAAAGTAGAAAAAGAGGGAGCTGAATGCAGGAAGTCATGGAGAAAGCCCAGCTTGGGGTCCTTCAGCCCCCACTTTCCCATGAGCACAAAGACAGGCAGGATCATGGACTTTGCCAGGACTCCTATGGGGTCAGTGGTGCTGGCGATCTTAGAAGCACACATGGTCGAGCATATATGTGGCCTGTTCTTTTATGGTACCCAGTGGCTGCCCACCTCCAGCCATCAGCTCTGTATCCCCACCATCCAGACCAAGACCCAACTTATGAGGCTGTGTCCAGCAAGCGTGGCCTGTGTGTGGGTGTTCAGGAGTTCAGTGACTAAAGAGGGAGGGGCCCTAGATATTGGGGGCTGCCAACCCTCCTCAGAAGACGCCCTCTGACCCCGTCTTCCTTAGACATCATCCACAAATTCATCCGGGACAAGTACTCGAAGCGCTTCCCTGAGCTGGAGTCCCTGGTCCCCAATGCGCTGGATTACATCCGCACAGTGAAGGTGAGGGCCGAGAACTACTTCTGGATCCGCTGCAGGCAAGGCCCTCTGTTGTCTGCGGAGAATTCTGCAGAGCTGGAGGGTCAGAGACTAAAGGCTGGGCTGGGAGCGAGCGCTGAGAGCACTGTGGCTCCAGACACTGAGCACTGTGGCTCTGGGTGCTGAGATGGAGCGGGAAGCTTTGAGGCACAGAGGGCCGAGGCTGGGGTCTCTGGGCAGGGAGACAGGCTCATTTTACTGCCTGAGCAGAGACAGGTGGAATCGGGGGCCAGCCAGGGGGCATTGTGGGGGGGGCAGGAAGGGCTGTGGAAGCTTTGTAAGGGGAGCCCAGTGTGATGATTTGGGGGGGGTGTGGGCAGCCTGGGGCCTCTGCTTTGACACTGGGACCTGAGTTTGTATGTGTGTGAGAGCATGTGTGTGGGACTTTGCATGTATTCATGTATGTGCATGCGTGCAAAGGCTCAGGGCACCTCCTTCCGCAGGAACTGGGGAACAGCCTGGACAAGTGCAAGAACAACGAGAACCTGCAGCAGATTCTGACCAACGCCACCATCATGGTGGTCAGCGTCACCGCCTCCACCACCCAGGGGTGCGCCTTCCGAGGGGGTGTGGGTGGGGGACAGGGTGGGGCTTGCCCTGGGCACAGGGAGGGTGCCGTGGGGAAGTCGTGACAATGCTCAAGGGGAAGAGGCGGGATCCCTCATCGAGTGGCCCGTCCCAGCACACCCCGCTCGCTTGCCCACAGCCAGCAGCTGTCGCCCGAGGAGCTGGAGCGGCTGGAGGAGGCGTGCGACATGGCCCTGGAGCTCAACGCCTCCAAGCACCGAATCTACGAGTACGTGGAGTCGCGCATGTCCTTCATCGCGCCCAACCTCTCCATCATTGTCGGCGCCTCCACGGCCGCCAAGATCATGGGTGGGTGAGGTGCGGCCGGGCCCCAACGCCGTACGTAGTCTGTCCTGCTCTCTCCGGCATCCCTGCACCAACCGGCCTTTGTAGTCACCGCCTGCACAACCTTGGCACCTATCCAGCCCGTGTGGGGCTGGTGGGCGGCTCCTTCCATCCCGGGCCTGCCCGCCAATGCCTCGTGTCCCCGCAGGTGTGGCTGGCGGCCTCACCAACCTGTCCAAGATGCCCGCCTGCAACATCATGCTGCTGGGTGCCCAGCGCAGGACGCTCTCGGGCTTCTCGTCCACCTCGGTGCTGCCGCACACGGGCTACATCTACCACAGTGACATCGTGCAGTCCCTGCCCCCGGTGAGCGCGCGGGGTGACACTGGGCCACCCTTCCGGGCTGGGACACTCACCATCAGCATCTGGTGCCCCTGCGTGGCGCCATCACGCACCCCTGCAGAGGGCTGAGAAATTGAGAGAGATAGTACAGCAGTAGAGCCTTTGCCTTGCACGCAGCCGACCCAAAAGGGCTTGGGTCCATCCCCAGCATCCTCTGAGCCTGCCAGGAGTGATTTCTGAGCCCACAGCCAGGAGGAACCCCTGAGCGTCACCGGGTGTGGCGCAAAAACCAAAGAAAACAAAAGAGGGCCAAGAGATCCCAGCGGTCGCCGTAGCCCCAGGTCCACCCTGGAACCGCTCCACGGGATGCAAACCAGGAAGATCCAAACTCTGCACGGTGCTGGGTCTGGGGAGAACCTTGACTGTGCTGGGTTGTCCAGGGGGAGAGGGGTCTAAGCAGGGTCTATGGGTGCCCCGAAGGGGCGGGCTATGGCCGCAAGGGGATCCCAGAGTCTCACCCCCTTCCCTCCCACAGGATCTGCGGCGGAAGGCGGCTCGCTTAGTGGCCGCCAAGTGCACATTGGCTGCGAGAGTTGACAGCTTCCATGAGAGCTCGGAGGGCAAGGTGGGTGCAAGGGGAACTGAGTGCAGCCGGCAGACTCAGGGACAGAGAGACAGATGTGCGGGTATCCTGAGCAAGGGCCAACCTTCGGGGACCCTCCCTTTCCCCCGTCCCAGGTTGGCTACGAGCTGAAGGATGAAATTGAGCGCAAGTTTGACAAGTGGCAGGAGCCGCCCCCAGTGAAGCAGGTGAAGCCACTGCCGGCGCCCCTTGATGGGCAGCGCAAGAAGCGGGGAGGCCGCAGGTAAGTGGGCACATTGTGGTGGGCAGGGCAGGCAAGGCACCCCCTTGCCTGCTGACAGACCTGCCTTCCCAGGTACCGGAAGATGAAGGAGCGCCTGGGGCTGACGGAGATCCGCAAACAGGCCAACCGCATGAGCTTTGGGGAGGTCAGTGCCACTCCCTGTGGGGAATGGGACCCCACCAACAGCTCCCCTTGTGCCCTGCAAACATTGAGACCCTCCCGACACCCCACCCAGACGCCAGCCTTCTCTGCCCCCAGCCACTGACTGGCAGATTCTGACTTTATTGAGGGAACGGGGTGACCCTAGGACACCTTGATAGAGGGTGGCTGGCTCGGAGACCCCCAGGTGGAGGGAGGGTGGCAGACTGCGGGACCCCCAGGTGGAGGGGGACTGACTGCGGGCTCCCCAGATCGAGGAAGACGCCTACCAGGAGGACCTGGGCTTCAGCCTGGGCCACTTGGGCAAGTCCGGCAGCGGGCGCGTGCGACAGACCCAAGTGAACGAGGCCACCAAGGCCAGGATCTCCAAGACGCTGCAGGTAGGCCGTGGGCACACCCCCTCTAGGCTTGGCGGTGGAGCAGGGCTGAGGTGGGGGACCAGGCCCGGCTCAGCGTGTCCCCCATCCCTACACAGCGGACCCTGCAGAAGCAGAGCGTGGTGTATGGCGGGAAGTCCACCATCCGGGACCGCTCCTCGGGGACAGCGTCCAGCGTGGCCTTCACCCCGCTCCAGGTAACCCCTGCTCCCGACACACCGGGACCCCGAGGTCAGAGCCCCCAAGGGAGAACTGTCCTGGGAGGCAGGGGTGAGCCTGCCTCCTCCTCACCCTTCGTCCTTCCCCGCCCCGACCCAGGGCCTGGAGATCGTGAACCCTCAGGCAGCCGAGAAGAAGGTGGCTGAGGCGAACCAGAAGTACTTCTCGAGCATGGCAGAGTTCCTCAAGGTCAAGGGCGAGAAGAGCGGCATCCTGTCCACCTGAGCCCACTGGGACTTTGGGGCCCAAGGGAGGAACCCCTGGGTCTACACCCGGACTGAGCCAGCCTCCCGATTTCAGTTCTGCTGGGAAAGGAGACACTGAGGAAGTGTGATTAAAGGCACGTTGTGAGGTCCAGCCTCGGCCTTGGGGAGTATTGTTTCTCCAGCACTCCTGGGGTTGCCAGCTCCGCCACAGGTCCCCATCCTGCTCGGATCTCGGTCCTGTGGCACTTGTCACACACCACCCTCTCAGGAAGCAGCATCTGCTCCAGGAATGGCAGACCCTTCGAGGCAGCTTCTTCCCTCTCCAGATTCGAACCTGCCCCAAACCCTCTGGCCCCCTACGTTCCCACACTGCTGTTTGGGTCTCTCACCCCACGCCTGCCCGGCCCCTATGCTCCCCACACTGGCTTCTAGCACCCTACGGGAACGGGATGTAGCGTTGGCTTCAGCATCCTGGCTACTTTTCTCTGAGCTTTTCCAAGTGAAAACTTTTGAGGCAGTAGTCCAGGAGGTAGTACAGGAAATAGTAGAGGAGGTAGTTCAGGCCTACAGTACAATCAGCAGGGTACTTGCCTTATACACCCTGGTTCGAACCCCATGTGGTTCCCTGAGCCCCACCAAGAGTACCACAGAGTCTGCCTCTGCTCTGTCCAGCCCAAGAGAAGACAGTCGCTGGGTTTAGTATGTCTGAGAATGGCCCGGGAATGCTCAGTGGGCACAGAGGTGCATGATCCTGGAAATACACCTTTTTTGTTTTATTTTTTGGGGCCACACCCAGTGGTACTAAGGGCTTACTCCTGGCTCAGTGCTCAGAAGTTAGGCCTGGCAGGCTCAAGGGACCCTGTGGAATGGAACCCAGGTCGGCCGTGCAAGACAAATACCCTACCCACTATGCTGCTGCTCCAGTCCCAGGAACAAACCATCTCCCACATAGTTTGATGGTGCTCGTTGGGGGGAACACCATATGAGGAGCACTGCTCTGAGAGTCCTCCCACATCACATCAGCAAGCCACAATGTGAAGTCAACTCAGGAGTTGTATTTTGATTTTGGGGCTGACCACACTTGGTGATGCTTGATTGTTCCTGGCTCTGCACTCAGGATCAGGATCACTCCTGATCTGTGCTCGGAACTGGATGGGATATCAGATATCCAACCTGGGGTGGCTGGTGCCAGCAAGTGCCCTCCCCATTGTGCTCTAGCTCCGGTCCCACTTCAGGAGTTTAAACGCTGGCCAGTGTCAGCTACCCATCCTGGAAGTTCCTCTTCATTCTGATGGTATCTGGCCTTTGCTTGCTAGCCAGTGACTCCAACCCCTGCCCTGGCTCGCTGCAGCTCGCAAAAATAGGAAGTTTGGTGGCCAGAGCGATAGCCTTGCCTGTGGCTGACCTGGGTCTGTCCCAGGTTCAATTCTTGGCATCTCATATGGCCCCCCTGAGCCTACCGGGAGTGATTTCTGAGTACAGTTGGATATGCCCCCCCCCCCATTGGAAGTTTGTCCCCTGGGAATGAATCTACTAGAAAAAGCACAACGTTGAGATCCTCCTGGGTCCATCTGCCTTTGAACAAATCCCCAGTGACTGCTGCTCCAGGCAAGGACCTCACTGAATAAGTGACCTCCGGATCAGTAACCCAGATGCCAAGGACCACTTCGCATGGGGGTATTTCCCCAGGTCGGGGGTCGCAGGACCTTTCTCCTTCCCTGGCCACCCCGAAGCCAACCCTCGCTGCCCACAATGCAGCCCCTTTTGCTTTGCTTTTAGTTCGTGTCCACCTAGAGGCGCTGATGAAGCTTTACATCCCGAAAGTGTCCCTGGGCATGAGCTCGCCCAATTCCCCCTCATCCCTCTCACTTCTTGCATGTTCTCCCTGCCAAGTGCTGGGGGTAGGGATTAGGTGGGGGGACTTTGGATGATAAGAAGGAAACGACTGCGCTATGCAAAGATCCGGACAGGGCTCCCCAAGACATCAGGGATGTTTCCCCCTGTCCCTGCCAAGACAAGCCCACTGAGATTGCACAAAACCCCATGGCATGACTGGGAGTGATGCCTGAGCACTGGGCCAGGAGTAATTCCTGAGCAGAGCCAGCTGTGACGCCTGAGGATCACAGCATGTGGCTTCCCCGTACACACCAGAAAATCATAGAAAAGAAAATAGGAATCAATGAAAGAAGCTGCAGTGACTCGGGGGCCACAGACGCCCGCTGCCCTCCTCTGGCATCTGAGATCTCTCAGAGATGCGCCCGAAGGAGGAAGACAGACGGTGCGGCCGCGAGACCCGAACCTGCAGCTCGCCGGGCCGGGGCACGCACGGATGTAGAAGGATGCCCAGGGATGCGCGCGGGTCGCCAACCAGCCTCGCTAGGCCGCGTTCACACGCTTGACGGGCGGGTGCCGCCCACGCGCCACGCCATTGGCTAGCCGGGCCTGAGTGACGGCCGTCCGGCCCAATCCGAGGACTTAGGACGCGATTGGTACCGCCCCCTCGGCGTGGCCGTCTTGATTGGCAGGCGACTTCCGCTCGGCCCCCGCTGGGAAAGAAAGCACCTGTCAGTCGTCGCCCCCTCGGGCCGGGCGGCCGTCCGCTCTCCCCGCCCACTTCCAGCTCAGCCAATGAGCATCGGGATAGACTAGTTCCCACCTCCCGCCAGCCAGTCAAAGCAGCCTCTCCACTTGACGGACGACTTCCCGCCTCTTAATCAGCCTAGCCCCTCCCTCCAGCCAATCAACTTAGAGCAAGGGGGCGTGTCCGACCAATCAGCGCGCCGCGGGCCCCTTGACGGACGTGCAAAGCCCTCGCGCTGGCGTGTTGTGCCTTGAGGCGGGAGGGAGGAGGAGGCGGCGGAGGCGGGGCTGAGCCGAGCCGCCGAGCCAATCAGCGCGGCGTGCGCGGGAAGCCAATCCAAAGCCGCGCCTCGGCGCCGCGGACCAATCCGCGAGAGGCGTCGCCGCGGAGAGCCAATGGGAAGCGCCCGAGGGGGTCTGAGCGGCGTGCGCGCGGACCAATGCGCGGCCGGGGTTCGGGGCGCGGAGGCGGGGCGGCGGCGGCGATGGAGAAGAGAGAGGAGGGGGAAAGGCCGCCGCCGCCGCCGCCGCCATCTTGGACCGGGCCCGCTCGGCGTCCGTCCGTGGAGCCTTTTGGGGGGCCGAGACGCCGCGGCTGGGGGAGCCCCGGAGCGAGCCGAGCCGAGCCGACGCGCCGCGCCCCGCCCCGCCCCGGCCCTCGCTGCGCCGCCGACCGCTTCCGGAGCGCCGGACGACCCGCGGAGAAAATAATAAATCGCTAAAGCGGCGGCGGGCGGGCAGCCGGGCGGGCTTCCCGGCGGCGGCGGCGCCTCTGCAGGGGTGAGCGCGGCTGGGCGCCTCCCCCCGCGCCCCCTGCGCCCAGCAAGAGCCAGCAGCGCCGCGCGGGGCTCCCGGGCGCCCGCCTGGGCCTAGGGCCTGGCTGGGCCCGGCGCGATTTCGGGGTTCGGGGCCCCCCGCGGCGCGCGCCCCGCGAGCCCGGAGCGCCGGGGGCCTGGCAGCTCGCGGGCGCCGCTCCCCCTCCCGCCCTCCTTCCCTCCCCGCGCCCCTCTTGGGGCGCAGCGCGCTCACGGGCTCCTCGTCCTCCCGCAGGCACGGCGCCCCCCACCCACCCCGCGCCCGGACCAGCGCTGGAACCCCCGCCCGCGCCCAGGTGGGGGCCCCCGCCCCGGGGTTCCCAGGGCGAAGGGTGGGCGGAGAGGGGGCGCCCGCCGGGGCCAGGGTGGAGCCCCTTCCGAGGTGCAGCTGCTGCGTCTTCGTGGGGGCCACCTGGGCGCCTCCTTTCTGGGCTCTTTCGTCCCCGCGCCCCACTTTCTGGCTGCACGCGGCAGGGGCTTTGCTTGAGGGCCTGGGAGTCCCCCCAACTCTACAAAGACCAAGCATTTACCTAGGGGGGCTCCTTGTGGGACAGGGAGGTTAGGGGTTGGCTCCCCCCCTCCAGGTGCCCCTTGTTGGGCCTTTGCTGGCAGCAGCATCCTGACCCCCCCTGGAGCATTCTTTTGAGGGCTATTTTAGGGACCTTGCATGGCACCCCCTTCTCCATCTCAGGCTCCCCCCACTGTCCCCCAAGTCTCTGCAGAGGGGCTCGGGCTCTGGTCCCTGGGGTCCTGTCAGTTTTGCTCCTTGGAGACTGGTCCCGACTTTTCGCCTTGGTCCTGGGTAGCGGCTGCAGGGTGTCAGCATCCTCTTTGGGGGGCTTGTCTTTGGGGCACTGCGGGCTCCTGTGTCCGCTCGCTCCGGCTCTGGCAACTCGAGTGGGCACGGCTCAAAGCGGCTCCACCTGCACCCCCGCTTGGGTACGGCCCCAGTGGGCAGGTAGCCGTCTCGGGTCCTCCGGGCACGGCCGTGGGGTTCTCCCCTGTCCTGGTGCCAGACCCGCAGGGACCCAGGGCCATTGGAGAGGGCCACTGTGCTTCTGAGGATTCCTTTTGGGGGAGCCTGAGTCTTACACCCTACAATCGCAGGCCGCTCCTCACTCAGCTCCCCGCTGGTCACTTCTCTTGGCCTGGCAGGCGTCACTTTCTGGGGTTTCAGGGTGTGGGTGTGGGGTCCAACCCTGTCTGGGTGTATTTAGCTCTTTTTACTTTTTGCTTCAGTATTTTGTTTTTCATTGCGGGCACTGATTTAATGGTCATAGTTGAGTTTTCGACATAGAATGTTCGCGTGCCCACCCACCCGTCCCACCTCCACGGCCCAGAGTCCACCCCACGTCAGCCACTCCCAGCCTGCTGCCCGGGCAGACACCTTTGTCAGTTCGGTTGTCAAAGTTTGGGTCTCACGATTTTGGTGGTGTTGACTCGGTGGTTTGCAGATTTAGTTCTGTCCTTTGTTTGGGGGCCACACCTGATGGTGCTCAGGAGACTCAGTGGGATGCCGGGGATCATAGCTGGGCTGGCCGTATACAAGGCAAATGCTGGGCTCCCCCTCTGGCTCCAGGTTCTGCCCTTAACACCACCAGTGCACCTTAGCCTCCTTGGCCCCTGCCCTCTACCCCCCCCCCCCCCAATTTTCCATGTGTCTTTCTCCCCTCTGCTCACCTTTCCTTTTCTGTACCCTCCCTTCTCTGTAAGGAAGGGTGCGTCGCCTCCCTTAGCACCCCGCTCGGCATTGGGCCCTGCTCCTTGCAGTGCCGGGTCGGCTCCTCCTCGGTATTAGGGGTCAGTTATGCGTGTGTGCAGCCCCTCTCTGGACAGTGCGACTGGTGGGAACTCAGGCCCAGCCCACACAGCGTGAGGCGAGCGGGCCAACCGGTCCTCAAGGGTTTCCCTGAGCCCCAGTGACTCTCCCCTCCCTCCCACCGCTTCCCTGTGTCCACAGCCGCAGGCCCCGAGAGTATGAAGAGAGAGAGTCGGTAGGGCAGGACGATGGCCGACAAGCGCAAACTCCAAGGTAGGGTTGGCCCGGGCCCCGCGCGCCCCTCCGCATCTCTGGCGGGACCCCGACGGCCGCTCCCTTCCTCCCCGGCCAGGTGAGATTGACCGCTGCCTCAAGAAGGTGTCTGAGGGCGTGGAGCAGTTCGAAGATATCTGGCAGAAGGTAGGGGTCCTGTGCTGGGGGTGGGGTGGGGTGGCCCGGTCCCCCCGAGGAGCAGGCGCCCAAGGGCTGGGACCCCACTGATGCAACCCTCCCCTCAGCTCCACAATGCGGCCAACGCGAACCAGAAGGAAAAATATGAAGCCGACCTGAAGAAGGAGATAAAGAAGCTTCAGGTGAGGGCCTGAGGTCCCGCCCGTGTGTCCTGGGGGGCTGAGCACTCGGGGGACCCAGGTGCCCAGGAATCCCGTTTGTCCCATGCAGCGGCTGAGGGACCAGATCAAGACATGGGTGGCGTCCAACGAGATCAAGGACAAGCGGCAGCTCATAGACAACCGCAAGCTCATCGAGACGGTAGCTGGCCCGGGGTGCAAAGAGCAGTTGAGGGGACCCCCGAGACCCGGGAACCCCTCTCACTTCCCTTTTCCGCAGCAAATGGAACGGTTCAAAGTTGTGGAACGAGAGACCAAAACCAAAGCTTACAGCAAGGAGGGGCTGGGCCTGGCGCAGAAGGTGGACCCGGCCCAGAAGGAGAAGGAGGAGGTCGGCCAGTGGCTCACGGTGCGCTGCGGGCCGGGTGGGCCAGGCGGTACGGGCTGGGGGACCCCTGTGGGCTCTGCTGACGGCCGTTCTCTCCCCCAATGCCCAGAACACCATCGACACACTGAACATGCAGGTGGACCAGTTTGAGAGTGAAGTTGAGTCGTTGTCGGTGCAGACGCGGAAGAAGAAGGGCGACAAGGATGTGAGTGGGGGGCTGGCGCCCAGCAGCGGGGGTCAGGGTGTCAGCTCTGCTCAGATGGCAGAGCCGTGAGGACCTGGCTCCAAGGCGAGGAGCGAGTGGTCGGGGTGCCCAGGTTGGCGCACTCGAGGCAGCGGAAGCTGGAGGGTCCGAGGGTGGAGCAGTGCTGTTTAGGGGAGCTGGGGTACCCGTGGGGCCCAGGCCAGCCGGGTCCGGGTTCCCAGAGGGACAGACTTGGAGCGGGGTGAGGTTAGGGTCCTGCGGGGTTTGGGGCGCTGCCGCCCCTGAGCCTGGCCTGGGCTCGCCAGCAGAAGCAGGACCGGATCGAGGGCCTGAAGCGCCACATTGAGAAGCACCGCTACCACGTGCGCATGCTCGAGACCATCCTGCGCATGCTGGACAACGACTCCATCCTGGTGGACGCCATCCGCAAGATCAAGGACGACGTCGAGTACTACGTGGACTCGTCGCAGGACCCCGACTTCGAGGAGAACGAGTTTCTCTACGATGACCTGGACCTCGAGGACATTCGTGAGGCCCGGGGTGCCATGGCGGGGGAAGGGATGGTGAGGAGGGCGGGACGGCCGTGCCCACCTCGCTGCCCCCGTGTCCACACACAGCACAGGCGCTGGTCGCCACCTCCCCGCCCAGCCACAGCCACATGGAGGATGAGATCTTCAACCAGTCGAGCAGCACCCCGACCTCCACCACCTCCAGCTCCCCGATCCCGCCCAGCCCCGCCAACTGCACCACGGTGAGGCCGGGTCCCCTTCTTCTAGCACCCCAAGAGCCGGCTCCCAATCAGGGTGTCGGCCGTGGTGCTCTCAGTGCTCACCGCACTCTGTGCCTCTTGCTGTCCCGCAGGAGAACTCTGAGGATGACAAGAAGAGGGGACGCTCGACGGACAGTGAGGTCAGCCAGGTGGGTGTGAGGAGGGTCTGGGGTGGAGGCGGCAGGGCCCAGGACGGGCTGTGATGAGGTCAGAATACTGAGGGGCCTCAGGGGCCAAGGAGGAGACCACGGCCTGGGCAGCCCCTGCTTTCTGGATGTGACCTCCCCGCCCCTCGTTGCTCAGGGCGGCCCTGCTTTTAGCCCGTCTGCTTGGAGCAGCTGGCCGGTAGCCTCTGTGCCTGGCTGCTTCCAGTGTGGTCAGCCTGGCACACGCCTGGGGCACCTTGGGTGGGTCAGACCCAGGTTCCCCGTGGAGGGCACGGGTAGGGGAGGGTAGCGGAGGTCTTGGGAAGAAGCCCTGTAGAGGCAGGTCCAGCCAGCGAGCCCTCCACCTCTCTCCCCGCAGTCTCCCGCCAAGAACGGCTCGAAGCCCGCCCACGGCAGCCAGCACCCTCAGTCCCCGGCCGTACCCCCCAGCTACCCCTCCGGCCCCCCGTCTGCCCCCTCCGCCCTGAGCACTGCCCCCGGCAACAATGGGGCCACCCCAGCGGCTACCCCCAGTGCCCTGGGCCAGAAGAACAGCCCAGCCCCCAGCCACAGCTCAGGCACCCCAGCGCCCTATGCCCAAGCCGTGGCCCCACCCGCCCCCAGCGGACCCAGCGCCGCCCAGCCCCGGCCCCCCAGCGTGCAGGCGGGGGGCTCCGGCTCCAGTGCCAGCGCCGCCAAGCAGAACGGCGCCACCAGTAAGCAGGGAAGCTGGCGGGGCGGGCCCCCCAAGGCCAGGCCAGGCCCTCACCCTGCTTTTCCTCAGGCTACAGCTCCGTGGTGGCCGACAGCCCGGCTGAGGCCACGCTTAGCAGTGGGAGCAGCAGCGCCAGCAGCCAGGCCCTGGGCCCCTCTGCCCCCCACAACCCGCCTCCCAGCAGCTCGTGAGTATCTTGTCGGGGGATACCCTCGCGTCAGGCTGCGTCCCAGATGTTCTCTTCGAGTTGGGTTTTCTCAGCATTGGCCACTTCTGTCTCCTATTGGCCACCGTGCTGGGGCCCTGAAGTGTGTTCTTTCCCGTCACCGTGGCTTTTGGCTTTATGGGGTTGCCCCGTCTAGCTGCCCCGGAGCCCCCTCTCTGAGCCCACCCCACGCCCCTCTGTCTCCTCTCCTCCAGGAAAGAGCCTAGTGCTCCGGCCCCTGCAGGGGCTGGGGGCATCGCCCCAGTCTCAGGGAACAACACGGCGGGTCCCAGCCTCCTGGTGCCGCTTCCTGTGAACCCACCCAGCTCCCCCACGTCCAGCTTCAGTGAGGCCAAGACAGCTGGTGCTCTGCTCAACGGCCCCCCGCAGTTCAGCACCGCCGAGATAAAGGTAGGCCCCTCCTCCCACACCCCGTGGCCCAGGGTACTGCGCACTTTGGTTTGGGCCCCTGGCATAGGCAGGACGGGGCAGTGGCCAGGGGTGGCTGGTGGACATGGATGCGACCTGCAGACTGGCTTGGACGGTGCGGCACGGGCATTGTGGGGTCCGTGCTGTCTTCTCCAACGGGCAAGCACCCCTTAGTGCTCAGCTGTTGGAACTCTTTCTGGCCCAGAGGAGGAGCTCTAGATATCCGGTGGGCAGAACTGGGGAGCCTTTGTAGCAGGGTCAGAGACTTGGAAGTTCTTAGGTATCAGACTGAAAAAAGTCCCAGGTCATGTGGCCTTGGAGAGGAGAGGAGGAGACGGGGAGAGAGATGCCCGAAGGCCTCCAGGTGGGCTGGTAGCCAGGTGAGCTCCAAGAAGCCTGAGAGGGCAGAAGGGGGGACCAGGGTCATGCCTTGTGGCCTCTTAATCTTATGCCAAGACCCCTGCGTTCAGCATCGCTCAGTACATCACAAGCATACTGGTGGCTACCCCAGTGTTGGGTGCCTGGTTTGCCCATTTCATGGCTGGCCCTGGCTCAGGAGCAAACGCCAAGCTGGTCCCCAAGCTGGTCCCGAGACCTGACCCTGCACTTTCGCTGCCTCCCAGGCCCCCGAGCCTCTGAGCTCTCTCAAGTCCATGGCCGAGCGCGCAGCCATCAGCTCGGGCATCGAGGACCCGGTGCCAGCGCTGCACTTGACCGAGCGAGGTGAGTACTGTGAGCCACGGGTGTGGAGGGCCGGGCCACGGCAGGGCAGGTGGGCCCCGGTGGGCTCACGGACCGGCTCCCTCTCGCACCCCCAGACATTCTCCTGAGCAGCACGTCGGCACCCCCAGCCTCGGCACAGCCGCCCCTGCAGCTGTCAGAGGTGAATATACCGTTGTCCCTGGGCGTGTGTCCACTGGGCCCGGTGCCCCTAACCAAGGAGCAGTTGTACCAGCAGGCCATGGAAGAAGCCGCCTGGCACCACATGCCGCACCCCTCGGACTCGGAGCGCATCCGGTGAGCGGCATCCACCAGACCGTGCCCCCCACCCGGGCAGGGCAGAGGGTGCCAGTGCCCTCGGTGACTCTCGGCTCCCTGCAGGCAGTACCTGCCCCGGAACCCCTGCCCGACGCCCCCCTACCACCACCAGACGCCGCCCCCGCACTCGGACACGGTGGAGTTCTACCAGCGCCTGTCCACGGAGACGCTCTTCTTCATCTTCTACTACCTGGAGGTATTGCTGACCCCTATGCCCCCTGTGGCCCCACAGCCCTTTCGGGGCCCTGACGACCCCCACTGGCAACCCCGCAGGGCACCAAGGCGCAGTACCTGGCAGCCAAGGCCCTGAAGAAGCAGTCCTGGCGCTTCCACACCAAGTACATGATGTGGTTCCAGCGGCACGAGGAGCCCAAGACCATCACCGACGAGTTTGAGCAGGTGAGCCCCACCCTGTGACCTCGTTCCGGGGGGGCCCATCTGCGAGGGGACCCTCTGCCTCCTGTTCTCAGCACCAGACCCAATGCCTAGATCCCGGGCTCTGACCGCCTTCCCCACCCCTCCAGGGCACCTACATCTACTTCGACTACGAGAAGTGGGGCCAGAGGAAGAAGGAAGGGTTCACCTTCGAGTACCGCTACCTGGAGGACCGGGACCTCCAGTGACGCCGGCCCCTCCCCGCATGCTCCCCCCCAGGACGAAGGGGGGCGGCAGGCTTTTCTCTGCCTCACCCCCCCGCCCCGCCCCTCCCCAGCGAGGGACATTTTTTGGTAAACCTATTTTCATTTTGGAAAATATTTATGAATAAATAGTTTTATATGATGCTGGCAGCCATGGCCCAACTCCTTCACCCAAGCCTGCAGTCAGGGAGCCAAGGGGGTGCCACCTAATGCACCCCCATACCCCATTCAGTGCGCCAGGGGCGGGTCCTGCCAGCGGGGTCGCCGTGCCAGCTGCGGGTTGAACTGCGAGTTGTAGCGCCTGCGCCGTTCGTTAGTCTCCTCCTCCGGCTGCTCCGGGGCTGCTTCTCCTCGGACCCGGGCCAGCAAAGCCTCCGCCCGGGCCCTCTCGGCTGCTTCCCGCCGAAGACGCTCAGCTCGGAGCTGGTCCAGGGATGGGGACCTTGGGAGCGGGTGGTGGAGGAACGGGGTCAGGAAGCTGCAGGCACCGCGGACGTGGGCGCCCCTTCCTGTGTCCGTGACCAGCCAAGCTCCCGTGCCCCGAGCAGGTCCTGGAGTGATGAAACCTAGGCCCCTGCTCTACCTATCGGGGTATTTGCTTCTGATGCAGCTGCCCCAAGTCTGAACATCCCCCTCTGGCCCCAAGCAGTATCTGCCAAGCCGAATTGGGGAGAGCGCAGCCTGGGAAGGAAGGCACTGCCGGGCACCTGGGCCCTCACCCTCCTCACTCACTCACTCACCCCCTGGGCCGCGCCGGCTCCACCTTCTTCCTGCTGGGCTCGCCACCTCCGCTGTGCCCCCTCTTCTTCCCCAGGTGCTTGTGCATCTCCCGCAGGGGGTCCAGCCGAGTCTTGATCTTCTCGTCTGGACTTGGGCCCGATGGGGGACCCTCTCGCTCCGGGGGTAGCTGGTACCACGGAGGCTGGGTCTGAGCTTCCGCCGCGCTCTGGCCCAGGTAGGTCAGGATGCCCAGAGCTTTCTCTTGCCGCTCCTAAGGGGCCGGGAGCAAGAGCAGGTTGCCAGGCGCCCCACCTTGGACAGCCACCCCAGCTTGAGGCGAGAGGGTGGGTCCTTTTACGTGCTGCGTTAGGGTTCAAGGGCATCTGGGAACGGGGGAGGCCAGGCGAGTGGCTGCCACCCAAAGTTCCCGGCCTCCCTGCGTACCTTCTCCTGGCGCTTCTCTTCCTCGTGCTCTTTGTTGCCTCTCGACGCCCCTTTCCCTTCCTCCAGCAGCTCCCGGAACAGGCCCACCGGCCCGGAGGTCGGTGCTTCTGCCCCGGGAGCCGGAGCCGGCAGCGCCGGGTCATGGCGCCGGGCTTTCTTCCGCAGGAATTCTGTGCGGGCCTAGAGGGGGCCACAGGGGCCAAGTGAGCCTGGCCTCGGGTGGAGCCAGAGCAGGGCCTGCCTGTCTCCTGGGCAGGAGAAGCTGCCTTTGCAGCTCCAGGGGAAGAGCAGTTGAGGAGGATCTGCGAGTCAACACTGAGCGAACTTGGGGGGTTTGTTTCGGGGCTCACTGGGTCACTCCGATCACTCAGGGGAACCCCAAGGGATACCTTGCCCGCTGTCCTGCTTTGCGGCGCTCAAGAATCAATCACGCCTGCAGGCTCAGGGGCCTTGGGGGATGTCGGCGTCTCGGCCCTGAAGGCGAGTCTTCATGCCCAGACTGCCTGGGGCCAGCCTCGAGGATGGAAAGTTGGTTCAGCCACGGACGGAGGCTTCGAGGGGACCCGCCAAACGCGGGCGAGGGGCGAGCCCTTCCCGCGGACCCAGGAAGCCGGAGGCGCCAGCGACGCACTGCGCATGCGCCGGGCCCCACTTCCGGCCCGCGCTCCCCGTCCCGGAGGCCCCGCCCCCGCCCGGCCGCCCCGGCGTGCGTCTACCTCCTGTTGGGCGAGCAGGACCCTCCGCTCGCGCTCCTTCTCTTCCTCCCGGGCTTGCGCCTCGTCACGCCGGACGCGGGCCACATTGTCCTTGTTCCGGACGTGCCAGCTCTTCTTCGGCAGGATGTTCATGGCGCCGCCGCTCGCCGCCGACTGGCGGCCCGCCCCCGGCGCTTCCGATTGGCCGAGAGCGGGGCCGCTTCCTGTGGTCCCGACGTTGGCACGGATTGGTCACAGCGCCACTTGTCCCGCCTTCTCCGGGCTTTCTGCGAGGTGATTGGCTGAGAGGCGCCGCGGCGCTGGCGTCGCCTAGCAACTACCGTGGTTCCGCCCCCGGCGCCAGAGCTGAGCCTCCTATTGGTTGGCTCGCGCGCAGAGAGACCGGCGCACGATTTGATTGGCTCGCGCCTGCCCAAGTCCTGCCCCCCCGGCGCCGGGACGCCACTTTCAAAGCCAAGCCCTGTCAAAGCAGCTTCGCTGTGGTTTATTGATGCAAGAGGGAAGATGGCAGAGTTACTGATGCAAGAACTCTAGGGGCAGGAGCCTGGACGTGGAAAGGAAGGACCCTGGAAATCTCCAAACCCAGGGGTGAAAGGACGGACGTCTTCCCCCCCACCCACCCCCCCAGGATTTCCACGTTCCTGAGGTTTACATGGCGGATCACTGGAGGTGTTCGGCCTTGACTTTGACCAGGCTGGCCCTGTCACAGAGACGCCTGGGCAGCACTGAGTGCCACGGCGCGCTGAGCCAGGAAGACTTTGTTCTGAGACTCCTGAGGTGCAAAGGGCAAAACAAAAGGTTTGAAAAGGTTTGTGCAAAGGTTGAGAAGATTGAGGTTCCAGAGACCTTTCCCATCTTTACTTTTTTGTTGTTGTTGTTGCTTTTTAGGAAATAGAGCTTATGCTTATGTTTTGTTTTGTTTTGGGGCCACATTCGGCGTTGCTCAGGGTTTACTCCCGGCTCTGCACTCAGGAATCATTCCTGGTGGTGCCTGGGGAACCTTATGCAATGCCAGGGATTGAACCCAGGTCAGCAGCCGCATGCAAGGCTGACCCTCCCTATTTCTCCTGCCCCTTCCCCAAGTTCTTTTCCAGATTCCCCCAAAGCAATAAGGCCTTCTGAGAAGACCACCATGGACTCTCCCAAGCCCTTCCCTTGCCCACATCTCCACCTCTCCCGCCCACCCTCTCACCTTCTGAATCTGCTGTTTCAGTTCAGAGACGAGACGTCCGTAGGAGTTAGCGAGGGCCAAGGTGTAGGCCATCAGAATGCTAGAGGAGGTGGAAATAAATGGGATAGCCTGTAGAAATGCCTTTACCCTCTCTGCAAATCTTTCAAACTCATTGGCCCGTCAATCTTAGCCTCACACTGAGGAGTCTGTAACCCAGCACTGCTTTCAGACCCAGAAGTCAAGCCCCCAGCTTCCCAGAAGTCCCAGATATCAACACTTCCACCTCAAATGCAGCAGCAGGCTTCCTAAATCCCACACACTCAGATGCATATGCAGTATCCTAAGCCCCTTCACCTGCAGATCAGCAGAAGGGGCACCGCGAAGGCCTGGGTGCCCAGGAAGAAGAGAAAATTCTGGGTGGGCTGAGGAAGGTTGAGAATCAACTCTGGGATCTGATTCCAGATGGACGGCTGCCACCGAAATGGGCCACACAGCTTAGAAGGGGGGATCCTGCGGCCAGAACAAGGGACATCAAGTACAGTCTCCTCTCTCGGGGAGAGGGCGGGTGCTCCCCCAGGCACTTACAGAAAGATGCTATACAACACCGGGACGGCAGAGAGGGCCAGGCCCAGGAGAAGCACCAGCGGGAAAAAGAAATTCGCCGCTGAGGCCCGAAAGGTGCGGGAGGCCGGAGAGCAGGTGGAGAAGAGGGTGAGCTGGGGAGAAGGTGGGATGTGACACTCAGGACCTGGGACCCGCTCAGGTGCCCTCGCTCTGCCCACCAATGCAAACTGATGTTTTGGCCCTTTCTCCCATGTGCTCCCCCAGCCCCTCACCTTTTTCATATAGAAAAGCAGCAGGAACTTGGCCAGGTTGAGCAGGGGCAGGAGCGGGCAGAAAAAACTCCCCACCCAGACCACCGTCTGCGCATAGATGAGCCCCAGCACTTCGTCCGGCACCTGGAACTCTTGGGATGCCAGCTTGTGACCCAGCGACCCCAGACAGAGCCCACAAAACAGCCTGAAGAGGAGGTAGAGTCAGGGGGGGGGGCACACGCTCAATTTTTCCACCTCCAACCCGTGGTCCATCATCCACGGAAAGGGAAAACAGCTACTGAGTGGTGGGGAGCCCAAGGATTCGAGGGGGGCTGCATGCAAAGGCCTTGGACGCCCCCAGATCAGTCCTGGTATTTATGGGCGGGGTCAGAACTACCTAACCAGTAGAGGGCGGAGCCTACAGGTTCAGGGGCCGGGCTGTCAAAGTGGGCAGGGAGAATGAATGAATGGATGCTGGACCAGAGGACTGAGTCAAATGTCATGGACGTGGGGTGGAGCCAAAGGGGCGTGGCAATCGCCCAATTGGTGGGTGGAGAATTCTGGGGGCGAGGTCAATGGTAGACAATATGGGTGCGGTGTGGGCGTGGCAAAGAGGGATTGGTGATTGGCTGATCCAGACAAGGGGCGTGGTTAAGGGTGGACAACAGGTGTGTCCATGTGTGGGCATGGCTAGCGATGGGGTGGGACATGTGGGCATGACAAAGGTGTCTGATGGGCTGGTCTTAAGAAGGGGCGTGGCTAAGGGTTGAGAACAGGCGTGGTTGTGACTGAGTGGGAGCCAATGAGAGGCTGGGAGTAAGGGGGCGTGGCGAAGAGACAGACAGGGGTCTGTGCCAATAGGAATCGGAGCCCCGTGGGGGCGTGGCCACCGTAAGGGCGGGCTCTCACTTCCGAGGAAACTGTAGGAGCAGCATGACAGCCAGCCCTGTCAGCAGATCAAACACCAGCAGCTTATACATCTCCTGTCCGACCCGAGTCTCCCAGCACTGGAAATGGAAGCGACAAGTCAGAGAGACCTTAGGATCTGGACTCCTGATCTGAGAATTTCCCAGTGTCTAAGGCACCAGGGGATGCAGAAGGTGACCGTCTGGATCTAGCTGCTATCTGGACCTCCATATCCCTGTCCTCCAAGCAAGGGCATTCTAGCATTCTCCTTTCTATCAGGGCCCCAGGAGTCCTGGCCCCTTTGTCCTTCTCACCGGAAGTTCTTTGTAGTTATACCCACAGGCCTTGCAAGCTTCTTTCTCAGCATCATCTCCACAAGTGATTTTATTCCAGAGGGAGAACAGCAGGACCAACAGGGAGGCCAGGCGGAGAAACACGGTCCTGGCCAGGGGCAGTAAAGGGGATTAGAAGCAACCCAAAAGGCTGGCTGGAATGAGAGCGTTTGCCTGGCATTGCAGCCAACCCGGGTTCAGTCCCTGATATCCCATAAGGTCCTTCAAGTACCACCACCAAGAGAGATCTTGAAACAAAAGAGCAAGGAGTCAACCTTGAGCACAGCTGGATGTGGCCCCAAAACAAAGCAAAACAGAAAATTTAAGTAAACTTTAAAAGATGTGGCCCCGGGCCCGGAGATATAGCACAGCAGCGTTTGCCTTGCAAGCAGCCGATCCAGGACCAAAGGTGGTTGGTTCGAATCCCGGTGTCCCATATGGTCCCCCGTGCCTGCCAGGAGCTATTTCTGAGCAGACAGCCAGGAGTAACCCCTGAGCATCGCCGGGTGTGGCCCAAAAACCAAAAAAAAAAAAAAAAAAAAAAAAAAAAAAGATTTTTGTGGGGCCAGAGAGATAGCATGGAGGTAAGACGGTTGCCTTTCATGCAGAAGGACGGTGTAACCCCTGAGTGCTGCCGGCCAAAAACAAAAACAAAAAATGATGTGGCCCCAAAACAAAACAAAACATTTAAATAAACCTTTTTTTTTTTTTTTGGTTTTTGGGCCACACCCGTTTGACGCTCAGGGGTTACTCCTGGCTATGTGCTCAGAAATCGCCCCTGGCTTGGGGGGACCATATGGGACACCGGGGGATCGAACCGCGGTCCTTCCTTGGCTAGCGCTTGCAAGGCAGACACCTTACCTCCAGCGCCACCTACCCGGCCCCAAACCTATTTTTTTTTTTAAGTAAACTTTGAAAACTTTTTTTTTTTTTGTTTGGGCCACACCTAGTGGAGTTTAGGAGTTACTCCTGGTTTTGTTCTGGTTCAGAAATTATTCCTGGCAGGGTTGAGGACCACATAGGATGCTCGGGATCAAACCTGGGTTGGCCATGTACAAGGCCAATGCCCTCCTGCACTGTACTGTTGCACCAGCCTCAAATTTTAAGAATTTAGAAGCAACCCAGTGCCTACAGTCTGCTAGGACTGCTTCATGGTCATGTTCCCATTTCTCCCCATTTCAGGGATGGGGAAACCGAGGTTCAGGGACAGAATCAAGATTCCTCCAATCTGCCAGCCCACCCTGGAAAGGCTGATACCTGAGGAGGATGAGAATGATCTGGCGGCTGTGGGTGTAGCCCTCCAGCTGGGTCAGGAGCTTGAACACAGGAGGCAGCAGGAAGTTGACCCCGGAGATGAAGATGGAAGGCAGGTAATCCACCCCGAGCTTCAGCAGCGACGACTGCTGGATCACGGATGTCTCCTAAAGGAAAGGAAAGGGAGAAGAGAGTGGGCGAGGGAAGGGGCTGCGGGGGTCCTGGAGTGCCAACACGTAAGCCCATGTATTGCGAGATCTCAGGATGGCAGCCCGGGCCCTCCGCACCTGCAGCTGTACCGTGTAGCCCGTGGCCCAGTAGATTCCATAGAAGGCGGCACCCAGAAGCCCGAGCACCAGCAGGTTGAGCAGCGTCCGCAGCGACCACACCAGGACCTGCTGCCCCAGCGTCCGCACCGCAGCCCGGCGCCGCACGCCCGATTCCTCCAGCTCCACCTGAGGCCGGGAGAGACGTCCACTGCGTTGCAATCCTCTGGCCAGCCTGCGCCTCGCCTCAGCACTTGCAAACTCCACGTCCCTCCCACCCACTTGTCCAGGAAAACACTTAAAATTTTTTTGGGGGGCGGCCCGGAGAGATAGCATAGAGGTAGGGCGTTTGCCTTGCATGCAGAAGGACGGTGGTTCGAATCGTGGCATCCCATATGGTCCCCCGAACCTGCCAGGAGTAATTTCTGAGAGTAGGGTCAGGAGGAACCCCTGAGCGCTGCTGGGTGTGACCCAAAAGCCAAAATAATAATAATAAATTTGGGGACGGAGAGTTAGCATGGAGGTAAGATGTTTGCTTTGCATGCAGAAGGTCGGTGGTTCGAATCCCGGCATCCCATATGGTCCCCTGAGCCTGTCAGGAGCAATTTCTGAGCAGAAAGCCAGGACTAACCCCTTAGCATTGTCGGGTGTGACCCAAAAAACAAAACAAAAATCTATTTTGAGGGGGCGAGGGGAGCATTGGGTCACGCCCAGCAGTGCTCAGGAATAGTGCCTGGCAGTGTTGCAAGTCAGCCCCTGAAGAGGTTGACTGATGGAGGGATGGAGGATGAGGTCTTTCCCCTCCAGCTCGGAGCACGCGTCTGCCACCCTGTCCATCCGATGGTTCTGAGGTTAAACGGCGGGTAAACAGCTCAGCTCCCAGACAGTCAGACTTGTGGAAATATTGGCTTTATTTGATGGACAAGACTGAAGTCCAAGGTCTCTGCCTCAGTTCCAACCAACCACCCCTCGCCTTCCACAGAGCCTTGTTTTTATCCCCCAGAATCAGGTACCACCCAATGGTGGGATCAGATACCACCCAATGGTGGAAGCAGAATCAGGTCCTACCCTAGGGTGGGGGCAGAATGCCAAGTCACACCCTAGGGTAGGGCACAATCACGATCAGGTTAGGCTCAGTAACATAATAATCCCCTAAAATATTTACATACACAACAGGCAGGGCCACGGAGTCCAGGGTAGTGGACAGGGCCTGCTGTGTACCAGGCCAGCACCTTATGCTGTACTATGGCTCAGTTCCCAGGGGCCTTCCCCTCCCTGGAAGCCCTGCCCCTAGGTGGTCCCCACGCCCTTCTGGAAATTCTAGCTCTGATTTCTCAAGTCCTTTCTGGACCTGCCCCATTTTGTAACTGCACCCCAGGACCCTGAACCCTTTTTCCAGTACTCTGGCCTCAGCCTTATCTACTGGGCCTCTCCCTGCCTTCCCCCCAAATCCTCTTCTATTCCCCAAGATCCACCATTGGCAGAAGTGAGCTCCGCCAAATGCCATAAGGGTCTCATCCCTAGCTTAGCCTCACCTAGGCCAGTCCTTCTCTAGGAGGTTGTGGGCACTTTTCCCCATCCTGGCCTAGGCCCTGCCTCTCCCGTAGGCCTTGTCCCATTCTTATCTTGTTTCCGCCCTGCCCCAGCGGCCCTTTCACTATCTTTGTTTAGGCCCCACCCATGTTATCCCCTTCCTACCCCAACGCACCTTTCACCATCTTCGTCCAAGTCCCGCCTCCTTGCAGGCCCCGCCCCGTTCCTATCCGTTGCTAGCCACGCCCCTGAGAACTTGTCATTGTCTTGGTCTAGGCCACGCCCCCTTCTTGAGCCCCGCCCCGTTATGCTCCATTCTGGCCCCGCCCCAATGTACCTGTCACCATCTTCGTCCAAGCCCCGCCTCCTCTCCTTCAGAGGCCCCGCCCCTGGGAACCTTTCATGATCTTCGTCTAGGCCCCGCCCATTCTTAGTCCATTTCTTTTTTTTTTTTTTTTTTTTTTTTTTGGTTTTTGGGTCTCACCCGGCAGTTGCTCAGGGGTTACTCCTGGCTCCATGCTCAGAAGTTGCTCCTAGCAAGCATGGGGGACCATATGGGACGCCGGGATTCAAACCGATGACCTTCTGCATGAGAGGCAAACGCCTTACCTCCATGCTATCTCTCCGGCCCCCTTAGTCCATTTCTAGCCCCGCCCCTGGTGCACCTGTTGCCATCTTCATATGTCCAGGCCCCGCCTCCTTCCTAGGCCCCGCCCCATGATCCAGTTTCTGGCCCCGCCCCAATGCAAGCACCACCATGCATGCGCTAGGCCCCGCCTCCTCAACAGGTCACGCCCCTTCCTATTCATCCTGACCCCGCCCCTCCACAGGACCCGCCCCATTCTGGTCTCATTTCCAGCCCGCCCCCCCAGTGCACCTTCAACTCGTAGTAGATGTTGCGCTGCCGGAGCCGCACATGGACGTCGCCGCAGAGGCCGAAGTCCCAGGCGGAAAAGACCCGGTGGCTGTAGCTGGTCAGGGCTTCCGACTCGGCCAGTAACGTCTGCTTCAGCCCGGACACTGAGCTTGGGGGGAGATGGGAGGCGGCCAGTAGGTCCAGACAGGCAGACAGACAGACACCCCCCCCCCCACACACACACACCCTACTAATCACGCAGCTCTGCCAGAGTCCTGGAAGGCACAGGGTGTCGGGAGAGGCCTAGAACAGCTGTGCTGGGAGAAAGTGGGTGCAGGGGCTGTGAGTCACCCCTTCTTTCCTCCACAAAGGAGGTCACGATGGGCTTACTCCGGCTCTCAGGTCCCCCAGGAGAAACTGCCTTAGGGAAAATGGGGTGGCAGAGCCAGGGCAGGAGTTGGGGCGCAGGGGGGCGTCTAGCTAGGGCAGGGGCTGGGGTGTAGAGTTTGGGGTTCAAGGGACTGACCAGTGCAGGGTATCTTGGGGTGCAAGGTTTGGAATTCAGGGCTTGACCGGTGCAAGTGTTGGGTGCAGGGGGCTGACTACTACTGGGTTTGGGATTCAGGGGCAGCCTGGTGCAGGGCTTGGGTTCAAGGCTTGGAGTGTAGAGTCTGGGGTTCAGGGCAATGACCAGTCAAGGGAGTTTCACATGCAGGGTTTGGGGTTCAGAGGTTGACTGGCACAGGGGAGTTTTTGGTTCAGGGTTTGGGATTCAGGGTCTCACTGGTGCCGGTATAGGATTCAGGGGTTGGGTGCGAGGTATGGGAGTTCAGGGGCTGACTGGTGTTGGGGGTTCGGTGCAGGGCTTGGGGGTCCAGGGACTGACCGGTGCAGGATGAGCAGCAGGGAGACCAGGCCCACGGTCAAAGTGCAGCACAGGTAGGCGACTGCCAGGTGCGGGCGTTGCGGGTAGTAGCCGTAGAAGAGCGGAGACCACTCCAGAAAGGCCTGCGGGGAACGGGGCAGGGTGGGGCGGGAGGGCATTCACGGAAGGCTCTGCAGTGCGGTTCACGGGGCCCCGCCTGGCACTCACCTCTCCTGAGAGCAGGTTGAAGAGCTGCGTGGGGAAGGACACCAGGCCGCGCGGGAGCGGGTCATAGAAGCCGCAGGTTCCGTTGCCAGCCCCGGGGGGCCCCGGGGGCGCCGGGCCCAGCCAGGTGGGGAGCAGCACCATGCAGACCTTGAGCACCGATGCCACCATGTTCAGAAACAGCAGGAAGCGCAGCAGGGAGAAGTAGGACTCGGTGCCCGCGCCGTACTGGCCTAGGACAGCCGAGGCCCGTTCTTTCAGCCGGTACAGCCTCCTCCCTCAGACCCGGGGGACCAGACCCTCGGCCTCCTCCCTCAGACCCATGGCGAAACCCTCAGCCTCTTGCTTTAGACCTGGTGGGGCCAAACCTCCAGCCTCCTCTCTCAGACCCTGGGGCTGGGGGCAAACTTCCAGCCTTCTTCCTCAGACTTGGGAAGCCAGACCTCTAGAGCCTCCTCCTGACTCAGGAGTTCAGACTCTTTGCTTTTTTTTTTTTTTTTTTTTTGGTTTTTGGGTCACTTCACACCCAGCGGTGCTCAGGGGTTACTCCTGGCTGTCTGCTCAGAATAGCTCCTGGCAGGCACGGGGGACCATATGGGACACCGGGATTTGAACCAACCACCTGAGGTCCTGGATCGGCTGCTTGCAAGGCAAACGCCGCTGTGCTATTTCTCCGGGCCCAGGAGTTCGGACTCTTGAGCTTCTGCTCTCAGACCCGAGTTCAGATCCGCAACACCTCTGCCCTCAGATTTGGTCTGAGCCACGACCCTGCCACCTGCCACACCCCCGAGCCACAGCGCACCCCCGATCTTCTTCAGTGTCCAGGCCCAGGGTTTCAGGGCGTTCAGGCCTTTCCGCAGCTTCTCCCTCGACCTCCGGAGCTTCAGGGCCCAGTGGGCCATCCTAGAGTCCAGGGCCTGAGCTGCTTGGTCCCGGGCATGGTGCTGCCTGGATGGGAAAAATGGTGCTGGTCGCCACACACGGGGGTCTTTGCAGGCACAGAATGGGAAGCAGAAAGGGCTGGAACTGGGGCCCCAGTCGGGGTGGGCTTTCGGGTACTGGGTGAAAGCAGAGAGTTGGGTAGGGGAGATGGTGACAGGCAGCTGTGGGGACCCCTGACCCCAGAAGCCACCTGCTCTCACACTTTTTCAGCACCTCCCTTCTCTGTGGGTGGGTGCCACGATAAAATTAAGATGGGTGAAACTCAGACATCAATAAAATGGTAAAAAGATTAAAAATAAAAGAAAAAGAGGAAGGGCCAAAATGATAGCACAGCAGTAGGGCGTTTGCTTTGCATGCAGCTGACCCAGGTTCGATTCCCAGCATCCCATATGGTCCCCCGAGCCTGCCAGGAGCAATTTCTGAGTGCAGAGCCTGGAGTAACCCCTGAGCGCCGCCTGATGTGGCCCAAAAACCAGAAAGAAAAAAAAAAAAAGGAAAAGAAAAAGAAAAGAAAAAGAGGGCCATAACAGTAACACAGCAAGGAGGGTGTTTGCCTTGTACACAGCCTACATGGGTCCAATTCCCAGCACCCCATGTGGTCAGTTCCCTGAGCCATGCCCAGTGTGGTCCAACCACTCCCCAAAAGAAAATAAAAAGAAACAATGGGTGGCCAGAGCAATAGCACAGTGAGGAGGGCATTTGCCTTGCAAACAGATGACCCAGGCTCGATCTCCAGCGTCGCATAGGGTCCTCAGAGCCTGCCAAGAGTGATTCTTGAGCAAGAGCCAGGAGCAAGCCCTGAGCACTGTCGGATGTGGCCCCAAACTAACCCTCCTCCCCCAAAAATGGGGATCCAGAGCTTTGGGGTAAATGACCTTGTGGAAATTCGGGGAGAGGGCCTGCATCCCAACTCGACCCCAGCACTAGGGAATGCAGGGGACAGCCCAGGCTTAGGAGTGGCCGCGAAGGGGGCCACTGGGGGTGAAGTTATCCATCACGGGCGGGTCCTCGGACCATGGGCCCCTCTATCAGGATGGCCTTGGCCCCCGAAATGATGCATCTGGAAGGAAGCTGGCAGGTGCTTGGAGCAGTAGGTTCTGGGTCCAACACTTGGGGAAGCATAGTAAGGGGTCTGGAGGGCAAGCTAGGCCTGGGCACCAGGGTAGGACAGGGGAGTGGTGGAGCCTGGAAGGAAACCTCACCTATGCACCCGCCGAGCCTGCATGGGCCAGGGCAGCTCCCGGGACGGCCTAGGGTCCTGCAGCTCCTGCTGGGCGTCCTCCTCCTTCTCCTCTTCCACCTCCTCCAGGGCCCCCCAGGGCTGCACCCCTGGGCCGCGGTACCGCAGGGTGGCAAAACTGGGGAGCTCGTTCAGTACGGTGTGCAGCGACGGGCCTGGGAGGCAGCAGGCCGGGAGAACAGCGTCCAGGTCCCAGCCTCCGCCCTCAAACTGACTCCAGGGCCTAGCCTCCTCCCTCGGACTGACATTCAGGTGCCAGCCTCTTCACCTCCTGGCCCCCAGCCTTCTCCCTCAGACCCAACATCTCCGCTCTCCTCCCAGGAATCCCTCAAACACAGTTTCAGGCCTCCAGCCCCTCAGACCCAGAGGTGGGGTCCAGGCCCCCAGCCTCCTCCTTCAGACCACTTGTCCAGACCTCCAGGCACCTCCCTCTGACAGGAGTCCAAGCCCCCAGCCCCTCCTCCCTCACACCCAGACTCCATCCCCCAGACCAGGCATTCTTGGGGGGCCCTCCCAGAGGCCGCAGGCAGAGCCAACTTCCTCTTCCCTGGAGTCTGGGAGTCCAGCCCGTTCTGTTCCTGGGTGGCCAGATTCCTGCATCTCCCCTTGCCGTCCAGGGGCTGGACTCTGGGTCTTAGTGTCCCCCAGACCCCAGGTACCCCCCCCCCCCCCCGCCCAAGTCCTGGATTGTGAACCCTTCCCTGCCCTGGCTTCCACCGAGCCGCAGAGCCCCAGGCTGGTGGCCTCTCTGCCCTGCTCCCCTACCTGCCCAGGCCGTCCGGGGTGCCAGCGGGCCCGCAGACGTGCCCTGCGGGGGCTCCATCCTGCCCGTCGCCCCAGGGGCAGTCCCGGGACAGGAAGGTTCGCAGGTGGGGAGCGGCCTGTGGTTTTGCGGGGCGCCGCAGGTAAGGGCAGTGCCAGCAGGTGGGGCCCGCCCAAGGCCAGGGAGGAGCCGGGAAGGGGAGCAAGGCCAGGTCCGCCCACTGCGAGTAGGACCCTGACCTGCCTGGGCAGCCGCACCCCGAAGTTCCTATTGGGCCCCCCAAGACTCATCCCAGCCCCGCACACAGGCGGGAGGGGGCAGCGAGTTTGCTCAACACTTTATTGTAGAGATTCACACGTTCCGACCCTGTCGGAGGACGGAGGGGACACAGACGGGAGGGCGGCCAGACGCCAGGTGGGAAGCTGTGGGAATGGCGGGCCCAAGGCCTGCTTGCCTGTGCCTCAGTTTCCCCTGTAGGTACACAGAGTTCATAAGGTTTCCTCCCGCGTCTGAAATACTGATGTGGAGATCAAAGTGGAGCGAAAAGACACTCGTGGGGCAGGGGACAGGGACGGGGGGGGTGGGGGGGCTACATCCCAATCCTGGTTTGCAGCACCTGTGCAGACCCAGAGCGCCCTGGGGAAGGGGGACTGGTGCCCCTGGGCGCCCTCTCTGCCCTCTGGACACCCGACACTGGAGCGGAGACCAAGTGAAATTCAGGCAGGGCGTCCCACGGTGACAGTTGTTCTGGAGCCTACTGAGCAGGGCCAGGACCGCAGACTGGGGCCGAGCTGGGGTCAGGGGGTCCCCTCCAGGCCTGGTGGGCACGCAGAAGCTGGGGCCGGGTGCCGGTGGCTCACTCCTCGCGAAGCTTCTCGGCGGCCTGGGCGGCGACCTTCCTCCGGCTCGGGGCCCCCCCGCCCAGCGCCAACCCCAGCCCCAGCAACACGGCCATCAGCACGTGGATGAAGAAGTAGATGGAGGCCCAGTAGCGCAGCGTGTCGCCCAGCGAGAGCAGCACGAAGCCCATGCACATGTAGTCGTAGGCCCGCATTTTGACGAACCAGTGCACCCAGTCCCAGGCCTGCTGGCCCGCGGGCCCCAGCCGGCTCCGGACCGCCGACTCCAGCCGGCCCTCGGCCGCCAGGCACAGCGGGATGGTCAGGAAGCTCAGGTAGTAGCCCGGGTGCAGGCCGTGCCAGTAGGCGCTCAGCAGCATGGTCCAGGCGCTCCTGGGGTGGGGAGGGGAGTCAGGGCCTCAGTCTACACTTGATCTTAGCCAAAAGGCCGAGAAGCGCTAAGGGCCTCGGTCTAGATAGACGGAGGCACTCAGCTGACTTCCTCCCTCGCACCCAGGAGCCAAGCACTTAGTCCACCCTTCGATCCAGCCACCTGGCTTCCTCCATCAGACTCAGGAACTCAAGAAACTTTTTTGAGTCGGGGGGGGGGGGCTCCCCATGGCAAGCCTTCATGCCTCCAACACATGGGTGCTTGACTTACAGAAGGCATAAATAGAACCTATCCACCCACCGTTGAAGCACAGGGTCCCCCCAAAAGTGGCAAAGAATCCCCCAATCCATTTTGTCAGAAGCCTGTTAGACTGTCCTTATTTTGGGGGGAGGGGGTGGGCCCACACCTGGTGGTGTTATTTCTAGCGGGCTCTGGGAACCATATGTGATGCCGGGTTGGCTGCGTGCAAGGAAAATGCCCTATCGCTGTGCTATCGCTCTGGCCAATGACGGTCCTTGTTATGGTTTGGGCGGAGGTACCATCTTTGTGGATGAGACAGAAACTCCTAGAAAGCCTTAGGACGAGTCTTGGGGCTGTATGATGGTACATCATGGAGGACGCTGGTCTTGTATGTGGCTAAACAGACCCAGGTTCAATATTCACCATCCCATATGGACCTCCAGCACCCCTAGGTGTGGCCCCAAAGCAAAAAAGAACCGGGAGGTTTCCTGGAACTGGGGATGAGCCCCCTCATCATCTGGGGTGCCTGTGATAGGACACATGAGCAGGGGCAGATGCCCAACAAATCTGCAAAGGGCACTCGCATCAGGCCACTGTGCAGTCAACCCACTTCTCTAAGTTTTTGAGATGCTGGGAGGACCAAATGCTGGGTTCCTGGACTCTGCATGGAGGCAGTTTTCCAGCTTCGATGACAGGCCCAAGAAACTACAACCCCATGACACTGAGGGCTCTACAGCTGCCATGATGCTCAGGGAACTGAAAGTGCTAGAACTGCCAAGATGCTTGGGCCTGAAGGTGCTACAACTTCCACGATGCTCAGGGGACCAAACTCCCCTGATGCTCGGGACTCCACTGAGCTGGGGTCCCACAGAGTTCCCCTTGGACCCACCTGAGGACATAGGAGCGGAAGGGCGAGCTCTTGTAGACGTACTGCGCCAGCCACCACTGCACGGTCATGTTCCAGTAGCGCATGCCGTCGCGCACCCGCACGCAGAAGTCGGTGCCGTAGCAGTCAATGTTGCGGATGGTCTCATAGTCGTACTCCAGGCTGGCCGCTTTCTCCGGACTGGGGGGGGGGGGAGGATGAGGGTGGTGGACAAGCAGGCGGCTCAGCCAGACCCCCTCCCCGCTGCCCCAGCTCCAGCGCTACGGTGGGGACCGTGGGCTGGCGGCGGCTCATCCAAAAGGGAGGGGTGCAGGGGGGGTCTCCCTGGGCCGTGAGCATCCTTAACAAACAGGCCCTGGTTTTTGGGGGTGGGGAGGAGTGCTGGCACTGGCTTATTTCTCAGCCCCCTGATGCACCCCTCTTGGCTGTGGCACCTCGAGGTTGCTAAGGAAGCGTCCCTGACAACGAGGCTGCCCCCGCTGTCCAGATGCGCCACAGGGTACCTTGGTGCTACCTGCGTGGTCTCTGTTGCTAGGGAACCGATCCCTAAGCAACGAGGGATGCCGAGGAGAGGCCCGAGGGGGCCCTTCCTGGCTATTGGTCCCAGTGATTGTTTAAGACGCGTCACCTGCAGCAAGATGCTGGCCCTGGCCCCCACAGCCATGTCCTACTAGGACCCCTGGTGCCTCCTGGCAATATGGAGGGCTCCCCGCTGGGAGTGGGCTGGGGCCCTGCAGGTTTATAAAGACTTTCCTGCACCGCATTAACAAGGGACAGCCTCCTGGCTGTCCAGTAGGCAGTGGCACTGAAATCGTGGGGGGCAGGGGTGTGTGGCACCTCCCCGCCACGAAATGGCAGTTCAAGGCTAGGAGTAGGATGGCCGCACAGCCAGGAGTGAGGTTCAGGAGTCACCTGGGGTGGCTGGGAGCCGAGGGGCAGGCCCGGGTTCCCTAGCAACAGAGCCAGGCTTCCATAGCAACGAGAGACCCAGAGCTACTGAGTCATACAAAGAAGGAACTGGGGGGGCGTTATAGGAACAAGTTCAGTCTCATCATCAGAGGAAGGAGACCCCCACCACGGCTGCGGAGAGCGGCCTGGGAAGCCATTTCCATAGAAACCGATGGTACCCTGATGAGAGGGGGCAGTGCAGCCTAAGGGAGCCCGTTTCCACAGCAACCACGAGTGAGGCCAGGGAGAAAAAGGATGGACATGGTGGCTGGGGAGCCTGGTTCCTGTCCGCAGCCTGCAGCCAGGATTTGGGGTGGGACAGGGGCATCAGTGGCACCCCAACCTGATTGAGACCACCCCCAAATGCCTTCCTGCGGCCACAGGGCCCAAGGCCACCCCAGGATGTACAGGGATGTGCTAGCAACACAGAGGGAATTCACAAATTCACAGGGGTGTGGGGTGTTCCCGAGCACGCGTGTGTATGTGTGTGTGTGTGAGGTAAGGCGGGCTGTGGGGGTCAGGGGTGCCGCGGCCCTGCTCCTGGTCCCCGCCATCCTCCCGGCTAGGGGCAGGGCCAGCCCACGGCGACAGGGCCGGCCGGGTCCGGGGCAGCCTCCCTCCCGCCGCCTGACCTGCTGGGGGTTGGGTATTGGAGGGTGGGGCCGCCCCCGGCCCGGGCTTTGGCGGCCACGGGGTAGGCCCCGAAGCCGGCGGCAATGCAGCCGCACTCGGCCACAATCCAGGCCACGTAGAAGCGCATGCGGAAGGCGAAGAAGACCGGGACCATGTAGAAGAGGCGGGCGGGCAGCGGGCGCGCGTAGAAGGCGTCTTCGCGCACGGCCTCGAGCGGGAAGAGGTGCGACGACAGCAGGAAGAGCAGCCCGAAGAGGGGCGCCGGCCAGGCCCGCTGGAGCAGGGGCCGCAGGCTGGGCACGGCCTCGGGGAAGGGCTGCTCCAGCCAGTCCAGGTAGGTGCGGTAGCGGAAGAACGGGCCTGAGGGCAGAGGACGGGCTGAGGGACCCCGAGCCTGGCCAGGAGTGGCCCCCAAACCTCAAGACGAACCCTCACAGCAGGGTGTACATCCAGAGAGAAGGGGACAGACATGGGGCCCTGAAGGGACTTTGGCACAGTGAGGGCGGAGAGGTCCCTGCTGCCTTGAGCACAGAGAAGTGGCACTGAAAGGCTTCTTCCTGGCGGGGAGACCGGCTCAGGCACCCCAAGGCCCTGAGTCACAGTGTGGATTGCCTGTGGAGGGAACTGTGGCCCCCAGCGGGGCTGAGCTGGAGGCAGCAAAGCGCGCATGGCACCAGGGAGATGAGTCCCAAGCCCCCACAGTGGGCAGAAGGGCATGCACAGCATGGGTCAGACATAAGGACACAGTGGGGGGAAGGCAGGGGAGCAAGCGGGAGGAGTCTGGCACGGGGCAGAGGGCACAGACGTGCCAGGCGGCTGGCACTCACCTGTCATGATGCCCACGTAGCAGTAGCTGTAGCTGAGTGTGTCCAGCAGAGACGGGATGTCGGGAATCATGCCCAGGGTGGGCGCGGGCCGGAAGCCCAGGGCCAGCTCCTTCCTCTGGGCCAGGTGCAGGTCCTGGACTTCACTTGCCAGGCTCACGAGCTGGAGGGACCAGAGAGCTCAGTCCCCGCCATCCATCCCCACACCTACCTCCATCCCGGCACCAGGGAGATGCCTCAGAGGCTTAGGGATCCCTCCTGGTGGTGCCCGGGAGACCCTCTGGGATACTCTGGGGGATAGTGAAACACGGTGGCCACACACTTCTGGGCTCTTTCAGTCCCCTCTCTCTCAGCTGCAGGTACCCCATATCTGCTCAGTCTCTGAGCTCTGCCTGCGCCCTGTGTTTCTTCCCTCAAGTGTCCCGGCTTTCCTCCGTCGCCCCAGAATCTCTGAGCATATTGTCAGGTAAGACTTTCTTCAGGCTGGAAGTCTTTCAAGCACCCTTAATCTCATCTCCGTGCAACCCACCACTGTCTTCCCAGTAGCAACTTCTTTGGGGTCCTTTTGGCTATCTGTAAGCCTGGAGCCCTAGGCATGGGGGTGGAGGACAGCAGAAGGGGAAGACGAGGGAAATCCAGGGGCTGGTCTTTCTCTAGGATTCTCAGGTGCAAGAAGAGCTCTGTCCCCTCTCAACTCTCCCAGGCTGTGCTGAAGAGCATTTCCCCAGTGGGCCACGGGGTACAGTGATGGCCCAGGCTCCTGCTACTTGGTCAGACTCCCAGGAAGGAACCCTGGCTTCTTTTGCCTGTCTACCGATTGTGTCTCCACAGCCAGCATGTGTGTGTATGTTGTTTTGGGGCCACACTTGGTAGTGCTCAGGAATCAGTCCTAGCAGGCTTGGGGAGCATGTGGGATGCCGGGGATCCAATCTGGGTCAATCACATGCAAGGCAAACGCCCGGCCCTGTCCTATCTCTCTGGTGCCCAGAGCTGGTATTTCGACACCTGTCCACCAGTCACGTGGAAGCCCAGACACTGAAGCAGGACGCTTCTTCCAGGGGAATCAAGCCAACACCTTGTCCACCTCCCATTGCTCCCCATAACCCAGAAGGTTCTAATAAATTCTTGTTCAAGGCAGGGCTGCGGCTCTGGAGCCCCAAATTTGGCAGCAAAGGGGGCCTCCCTGGTCTGAGGTGTGGGGTCTGGCCTCTGCTCCCTCATGTTCCCCAGAGCAGTGGTCTTCAGCCCTACCCACAAGTGGGCACAGGCATGCGGGCGGGGACAGGCAGGGAACCAGCACTTGCTTGGAAGTCAGAGCCCAGGGCTGTGTGCGGGGCAGGTGCGGTCACAGGGTCAGAGACGGAAGGACACAGCAGGGCCCCTCTGCAACCCTGATTCACTTATCCCTCAGTCTCACTCAAGGGAGCCTCATGGATGCGGTTGTTCCCCCACCCCATCCCGGGACTCCCTGGGGTTAGACTGAGAATAGCTGTTGTAAACTGTCAGCCTGGGGTCCCAGAGCAACAAACTACACTGATCGGACCCCAGGACACTTAGCTCTGTGATGGCTGGTGCAAGGACATTCTTCAGTTCTGAAAGGTGCTTCTTGACCCCAGGGGGAATCTGACAGGGTGTAGCTGTGTCCCCAGGTGTCTGCCCTCCCTAGGGCTGGCTGGGAGGGGGAGGCAGAGAGGGAGGGAGGGGGGTTCTGACCTTCAGCGTCAGCAGCAGCTGGACGGCGTTGGTGAAGGGCGTGGGGGTGGGCAGGCCCAGTATGCCCAATGCTCGGAAGAACAGGAGGTAGGAGAAGGTCCAGGCCAGGGCCAGCGCGTGGCAGGAGCTGGGCAAGAGGCAGAGGCGGCTGTGCTGGGCAGGGGGAGGCCCCTTGGTGTGCTCAGCAGCCCCCCTCAGCATTCTCGGCAGCTCCCCAAGGTGCCTCCCCACATCTTCTGAGAAAAAGTGGGGAGCGGGGCCGGAGTAATAGCATGGAGGTAAGGCGTTTGCCTTGCATGCAGAAGGACGGTGGTTCGAATCCCAGCATCCCAAATGGTCCCCTGTACCTTGCAGGGGCGATTTTCTGAGCATAGAGCCAGGAGTAGCCCCTGAGCGCTGCCGGGTGTGACCCCAGAAAAACAAAAACAAAACAAAACGAAGAAGTGGGGAGGAATTGGGGAGGGGTGAAGGGCTGAGCCGGTGCAAAGAGCAGAAGCATTCAGAAATGGGAAAGGCAGGAGGGGTGGTGGTGGTGTAGTGTGGTGTGTGTGTGTGTGTGTGTGTGTGTGTGTGTGTGTGTGTGTGTGTGTGTGTGTGTGTGTGTGTGTGTGTGTGTGTGTTGGGGCTAAGGGAAGCTTCCAGGTGAAGCCTCTCTGTCCTCCATTTTTCCAGGCAGGGAGAGGGTGGGCTGGATGACAGGGACCAAGAACATCATCGTCCTGGGGGGTGGGGGGAAACAATGGGCCTGGTGTCCCACAAAAGGGCAGGAGAGGAAGCGAAGGGGCTGAGGAGACCAGAGACCTAGAGAGAAAGCGAGTAGCTAGATAGCCGGGCAAACAGGTGGCGCCCCAGAGTGCCTCCTTACCAGGGCTGGGCCTGAATGAGCGCCCAGGTGCCCAGGATGGTGACCAGAGAATGCAGAGTATGGGGGCCACAGGTGAATAAGGTGAGCCCCACGCCCACCGCCGCTGCCCCCCATTTCTTCAGCCCAGGTCCTGCGGGGAGAAAGGAACCACAAACAGCATGAAGGAGCCCAGAGCCTTCCACAGACAGGGTCCCCCAGCTAGGCGCCTCCTCCTCCCACCTCCACCCGTTTTATTTTCCACTGGGGAGGGAACCTGACTCACCAGCTTTCTTAAAGAGGAAGCCGATGGGGATGGAGATAAGGAGGACCCCTAGGTACGTCCACTCTTCGGGCGACATGGTCTGGGGGACGAGGAGAGTTCGGGGCTGAGCGCCTAAGGCCGCACCCCACCCCGTCTACCCGCGCGCAAGTCTGGGCACCCGGGCCGAGACCCCCACCCGGATTCCAGCCCCCGACACCCAACTCCCCCCCCTCCAGCGGGGACCCCGAGCCCCGCGCACCCTCCGGACCCCCGCCTCTGCCTCCCCAGACCCGGACACCCGCGGCCCGGAGCTCAGGCTTGCGGTCTTTGGGGGTGCGCACGCGGGATCTTCCCTAAAGCCGGTGCCTCCCTGCTCCCCTCCCCGGCGCACGGCGTGCTCGGGCCGGCCATGCCCTGGCAATGCCACAGGCGGTTACGCCACCTCCGGCTCGCCCCGGCCCCGGCCCACCTGGGCCCGCCCGCCGATCCGGGCAGGAGGCAGCCAGCCGAGCACTGACAGCCGGCGGGCGGGCGTTGGAGTCCCCAAGATCGGTCCGGCCCGCGCCCGGCCACGCCTCCCGCTCGCCCCGCACCGCCTCCTCTCCGGGCTGCGCGCTCCTCCCGGGCCACTCGGTGGAGCGGGGAAGGCGGGCGGCGGGGCCGGGTCTCGAACCCGCGGACCGCGAGCAAGCAGGCAGGCAGTGGGCGGGGCCGGGGCTCCGGGCGCCGAGACAGACCCGGCAGACCCGGAAGGGGGCGTGGCCTGGGCGCGGCGCTCGGAAGGGGGCGTGGCCGGCGCTTCGGGTTCTTTCGCGCAAGCGCTCGGAGGCGGGGCCGCGGCCTCCGGCTTTCTCCGGAAAGAGCCGAGCGCCGCACGAAAGCGCTCGGGGGTGGGCGGAGCCAAAACTTCCGGCCGAGCGGGTGTGGGAGGGGCCGTACTTCGGCTTTCTTCGGAGATACTCGGCTGGTGGGCGGAGTCAACGCTTGGAGGCGGGGCCACGGCCTTCGGCTTTCTCCGCGAAGAGCCGAACGAAACACATCGGCGTTCGGGCCTGGGCGGGGTCAAGACTTCCGGCCGGGTGGGTAGGTGGGCGGGGCCTCGCGGCGGTTTCCTTCGGAGACGCTCGGCTGGTGGGCGTGGCCGACGCTCGGAGGCGGGGCCAACGTCGAGCTTCTCAGCTGAGCCATTGGGACCTGGGCGGGGCCAGGACTTCCGGCCGAGCGGGTGTGGGCGGGGCTTCACCTTCGGCTTCTTCCGCAGACGCTCGGCTGGTGGGCGGAGTCTCGGAACTCCCGGTGGGCGGGGCCATCCGGAAGGCGGGGCCTAGGGGCGGAGTCCTGTGGAGGGAGGGAAAAGGCGATGCTCCGGGGGGGCGGTCCAAGACTTCCCGCTTTAGCGCTGAAGAGAAGCGAGAGGGATTTAGCGAGGAGCGCAGGCGCCCTGAGGGGCGGGACCGAGCCCTGACGCGGCACCGCCTACTCCCGAAAAGAACCTGCGCATGCGCAAAGCCGTTGAACCACCGGAAACCCCGCCTCTCGTGGAGGCGGGTTCTCACGCGGTGCGTCGCCGCTTCAGAAAAACGCGGAAGTTCCGGAGAAGGCGTGGCTAGGGGCGTGGCCTACCCTACCCATCTCATGAGGAACGCCCGCTTTTCAGACGATGGGGGCGTGGCTTAACATTGGGGGCGGGGCTTCGCAGTCCCGGCGCCTGACGGGATGTCGGGGCGGAACCCCGCCATAGGGGGCGTGGCCTGGCTCTGATCCATCCTCCTCACACCTTATGAGAAACGCCCACTTTCTAACAGAGAGGGGGCGTGGCTTGCACTTAGGCGGTTCCTATTGGCTCTGTGCGGGGCGAGGGGCGGGGCTTCGCAACCCCGGCGCCTGATGGGATGTAGGGGCGGAATCCTGCCGTAGGGGGCGTGGCCCTGCCCTGGTTTGACAGGTGGCGTAGCTCCGCCTCCTTTGGCCCTGGGGGCGTGGCCACGCGCAGCCCCAGCCTAGGTGCGGTGGGAGCGCTTGCTCCGGGCCCGGGCGGTGGGCGGCTGCGGCCCGGCCGGCCCGGTGGCTGCTTGTGCCCGGCTCGCACCCCAGGATGCTGGTGGTGGAGGTGGCCGAGGGCCGATCCCTGGTGTGGGGCGCCGAGGCGGTGCAGGCGCTGCGGGAGCGCCTGGGCGTGGGGGGCCGCACGGTGGGCGCCCTGCCTCGGGGCCCTCGGCAGAACTCGCGCCTGGGCCTCCCCTTGCTGCTGATGCCGGAGGAGGCGCGGCTCCTGGCGGAGATCGGCGCCGTGACCCTGGTCTGCGCCCCGCGCCCGGACCCCCGCCAGCACAGCCTGGTAAGGAGGCGGGGAGGAGGCTGTGAAGTTGTGCACCCCGGGGGTGCGGGACCTGGAGATCCGGGGTGCTGGTGGGGGACTGGACTGTGGGCTGGGACCACCCCCTCCGAGTCTGGGAAGAGTCAGAAAGTCCGAATTTCTGACTGCGCCGGGGTCAGCCAGTGCCTGGATCCTGCTGTTGCAATCAGGTTTGTTTCCCAGGCTCTGGAGTCTTTTATTTGGTTGTTGGTTGGTTTAGGGGGGATCACACCCGGCAGCGCTCAGGGGTTCCTCCTGAATCTGCGCTCAGAACCCCTGAGCACTGCCGGGTGTGATTCCCCCAAAACCCAAAACAATGGGGGCCAGGAACGATTTCTGAGCGCAGAGCCAGGACGAACCCCTGTACACTGCCGGGTGTGATCCCCCCCCCAAAAAAATCAACAAACAGAAGTCGCTCTTGGCAGGCTCAATGGGGGGACCCTAATGGGTGCCATATGGGATTCGAACCCCTGTCCTTCTGCATGCAAGGCAAATGCCCCACCTCCGTGCTATCTCTCCGGCCCCCATATACATATTTTTTTTATCCATTCACCCATCAGTGGTTATATTAGTTGTTTTTTTTTTTTGTTTTTTTTGTTTTTTTTGTTTTTTTGGTTTTTGGGCCACACCCGGTGACGCTCAGGGGTTACTCCTGGCTATGCGCTCAGAAGTCGCTCCTGGCTTGGGGGACCATATGGGACGCCGGGGGATCGAACCGCGGTCCGTCCTAGGCTAGCGCAGGCAAGGCAGGCACCTTACCTCCAGCGCCACCGCCCGGCCAGTTGTTTTTCTTTAATTATTAGTTTATTGATTCATTGGTTGTTGGGCCACATCCAGCAGTGCTCAGAAGTTACTCCTGGCTCTATGCTCAGAAATCGCTCCTGCCAGGCTGGGGGGACTCTATGGGATGCCCTATGGGATTCGAACCCCGGTCCTTCTGCATGCAAGGCAAACGCCCCACCTCTGTGCTATCTCTCCGGCCCCAGGCTCTGGAGTCTTTCAAGCGCCAGCAGGAGCAAGGTCTCCGGGAGCAGAGTGTCCTCGCTGCCCAGGCTCGGGAGACCCGGCGCCAGGAGCTCCTGGAGAAGATCGCCGAGGGCCAGGCTGCCAAGAGGCAGAGGCTGGAGCAGGATATCGGGGCCACCAGTGAGCTCCAGGAGAACCCCAGCGAGAACCAAGGTGCTGGAGAGAAAGAGGCTGCTGCTCGCCCCACTCCTGGAGAGAAAGAAGCCACTGCTGACCCCATTCCTGGAGAGAAAGAGACTGCTGCTCCCCTCACTCCTGGAGAGAACGAGGAGGCAGGTGCGTGCGGGGAGAGTTGGGGTCCAGGGACCCGGAGGAGGAGGGAGGGTCACTGGAAACTTTTGCTGCACATTGGGACCTTGTGAGGCGGATGGGGGGGACAGTCCTTTGGAGTTACCTATCTCTCTTGCAGGTTCCTCCCCTTTTAATGGGGTGTCCCTCTTGCCCCGCTCTGCACTGCTTGTCCAGCTGGCCACCACTCGGCCTCGGCCCATCAAGGCCAGGCCCCTGGACTGGCGTGTCCAGTCCAAAGACTGGCCCCACGCCGGCCGGCCTGCCCACGAGCTGCGCTACAGCATCTACCGAGACCTGTGGGAACGGGGCTTCTTCCTCAGTGCTGCGGGCAAGTTTGGGGGCGACTTCTTGGTTTATCCTGGTGAGTGTGCTTGGCACCTGGAGTTTCTGCCCTGTTCTCAACCTAGACTCCCCAAGCCTGCATTTTCTCTTTTGTCTGAGTCTTCTGTTAGTTTCTTAGACTCATGGAGGATAGGAAGTTTAGGAACCAGCGTTTTAGATATTTTGACCAAACAATACCTGGAAGCCAGGAAACATAGGTAGAAACATAGGTAGCTATTTCTGCATAATATACAAAGATTGCACCCCTAACCTCCTAGCTGAACCCAAAATTTTTCATTGCAGGATTCTTTATAGCATTACAATATTAGGAAAAACTTAGATGATTCTTAGCGTCTTTTAGTAGCAAAATATCAGTTGTTAAGGAAACAGTAGTTGTGAGAAAAGGATGTAGGTCTACATTTCTGATAGAAAAACTATGAAGAAAGAATAGTTCGTATAAAATGCATGATAAAGGGCCCGGAGAGATAGCTCAGCGGCGTTTGCCTTGCAAGCAGCCGATCCAGGACCAAAGGTGGTTGGTTCAAATCCCGGTGTCCCATATGGTCCCCCCGTGTCTGCCAGGAGCTATTTCTGAGCAGATAGCCAGGAGTAACCCCTGAGCACCGCCGGGTGTGGCCCAAAAACCAAAAAAAAAAAAAAAAAAAAATGCATGATAAAAAGTAAATGACTGGGGAATAGGGTTTGGGCCACATCTGGTAGTGCTCAGAATCCATGGGATGTTGGGGGTGGGTGTCGTCCACTCCCAAAAAAAAAAATTGGTTAGTTGAGGCTGGAGCAATAGCACAGCAGTAGGGTGTTTGCCTTGGACACAACTGACCCGGGTTCCATCCCTGGCATCCCATGTGAGTACAAACCTGCCATGGGTGATTTCTGAGCGGACCAGGAGTAGCCCCTGAGCACTGTTAGGTGTACCCCCCCCCCCCACTTCGTGAGTGCCTTTATTGTGGGACTAAATGGTGAAGAAAAATAAGTCTATAAAGTTATCCTTTTGGGAAAGATAAGAGCCCAGGTTAAGTAGTCAGGTCCTAGGAAACTGTTGGGAATGACCCATGAAGTTTTCCAGTTTTGGAGTGTAGGTTTTCAGGGGACCATGTAGTGCCAGAGACGCAACAAAGCTTGTTCTCTTTTGAACTGTTTCCCTGGCCCTCAGACTGAAAACTGTTTTGGGGTTGCCCCTGTGGTGCTCAGAGATCACTCCTGGCAGGCTCAAGGGACTTTATGGGCAGAACCTTGGGTTGGCTGCATAAAAGGCAAGCACCCTCCTTGCTGTGCCTTTGCTCTGGCCCCTGGAAAATGCTTCCTGTCTCCTCCTCAGGCGACCCGCTTCGTTTCCACGCTCAACTACATTGCCCAGTGCTGGGCGCCCGAGGTAGGCCATTCCACTCCGGGACCTGGTGTCTGCCGGCCGCCTGGGCACCAGCGTCAGGGAAGACGGTGCTCTCTGTTCCCCGCAGCCCGACGGTAAGGTGGTCTACACCTCCTGCAGTGGGCCAGCCCTGCAGTGAGCTCCAGACCTGGGCATGCTCCTGGGCTGCCTCCTGGATGGCTACAGCTCATCTCTGCAAATAGGTCTTCTTCCAGCAGTAACTGCACTTGAGACTTATCGGCAACTGCTTAGCTCCCTCCCTGGTTCCCAGCACTTCTCAACTGTGGGTTTTTTTTTTTTTAATTAATTTTATTTTATTGAAACAATTGTGCCAGCTGTGGTTTTTATAGTTACTGTTTTCCAAATTAGGAATTCTTGATAAAAGACTGGCCTTGGTTTATTCTGTTTCTACAGGACTTAGGACTCAGAGATCTCAATAAACTTGTATAAATTTGTCTTTGTGATTCTGTAAAACACCTAAGTAGAGTGGATGGCAAATAGACGTATGAATAAGATGCTATGGGCAGGGGCTGGGGGGAGGAGGGAAATGAGGAGCATTGGTGGTGGGAAGGAAAGAAGAAAAAGCTGCTCCAGATTCAACAGGGAAATGCACGTTAAGACAGCAGTGAGGGGCCGGGCGGTGGCGCTAAGGTAAGGTGCCTGCCTTGCCTGCGCTAGCCTTGGATGGACCGCGGTTCGATCCCCCGGTGTCCCATATGGTCCCCCAAGCCAGGAGCAACTTCTGAGCACATAGCCAGGAGTAACCCCTGAGCGTTACCGGTGTGGCCCCCCCAAAAAAAAAAAAAAAAAAAAGACAGCAGTGAGGGGGCCGGAGCGGTGGCACAAGCGGTAGGGCATTTTGCCTTGCTATGCACTAACCTAGGACGGACTGCGGTTTGATCCCTCAGCGTCCCATATGGTCCCCCAAGCTAGGAGCAGCCTCTGAGTGTCACCAGGTGTGGCCCAGAAACCGACAAAAAAAAAAAAAAAAAAGAAAGACACAAAAAAAGACAGTGAAGGGGCTGGAGTGATAGCACAGCTGTAGAGTGTTTGCCTTGCACACAGCCGACTCAGGATGAAACTGGGTTCGATCCTGGGTATCCTATATGGTCCCCCCAGTGCCTGCTCGGAGTGATTTCTGAGTGCAGAGCCAGGAGTAACATGTGAGCACTGCCAGGTGTGGCTCCCCCCCAAAAAATTGAAGCAAACAAAGACAGCAGTGAATTCCCACGACACACCAATCCAATGCAGGTGAGGACGTGGAGCAGCAGAAATTCTGCTGTGTGTGCCACTTAGGAAAATGGGATTTCACAAAGGGAAATCTATTGAGTTTTGATCTAGCTCCTGGGACAGAGCTCCTGAAACCTAAATTTTCGTTTTATTTTATTTTTATTTTTGGTGTGTTTGGGTCATAGCAAATAGCGCTCGGGGGTTACTCCTGGCTCCAGGCTCAGAATTCATCCTGGAAGGCTCAGGGGACCATATGGGATGCCGGGATTTGAACCAATGACCTTCTGTATGAAAGGCTAACGTCTTACCTCCATGCTATCTCTCCGGCCCCCTGAAACCCAAATTTTCAAGTGAAAGAGCCAAGCCCTGTACAACTCTTCAGGTATTTAGGTGAGGGAGACAACTGTAGGAATAGATGCCAACTGTAGGCTAGATGCCAGGGAAACCAGCCAAATAATCAGAGTTGGAACTTTTGTTCTTTTTGGCTCATATCCGGCTGTGCTCAGGGCCCTGAACCCAGAGATCAAATGCACCAACAGGCCAATCTCCAGGGAGATAATGTTTTTTTGGAGAGTGGGTAGAGAAAGGGAATTGAGCCACATTCGGAGAGTGGGTAGAGAAAGGGAATTGAGGGGCCGGAGAGATAGCACAGGCGTTTGCCTTGCAAGCAGCTGATCCTAAGGTGGTTGGTTCAAATCCCGGCGTCCCATATGGTCCCCTGTGCCTGCCAGGAGCTATTTCTGAGCAGATAGCCAGGAGTAACCCCTGAGCGCCGCTGGGTGCTCAAAAAAAAAAAAAAAAAAAAAAAAAAAAAATTGAGCCACATTCACGGTCTTTCTCCTGGTTCTGTGCTCAGGGATTACTCCTTTTTGGGGCTCGAAGATTGGGATTGAATCTAATATGCTATAGGCAAGGCAAGCACCTATCTGTTGCTGTAGTTTGCTCAGGCCCCCTTAAAAGCCTTTTTTATGTTGAAGTCATGGAAGACAAAGCTTACACATGGTTAGCCCATTTGAACCCCTAGCCTTGCAAGGGTCACTCCTGGACAGACCCAGATTAGCCCGAGTTTTGCCAGGTGTGGTTCAATCCTAGTACCCCCTGACCCCTACCCCCCCCCCCCGACCCCCCCCCCTATAGAAAGCAAGCAAACCTGAGAAGCAATTCAGGGCTGAATTCATTCTTCCTGGGCTTCGTCCCTGACACCAGTGAGTATAGCCCACAAATTAAAAATAAGCCAATAGCAACAATTTATTTGGCGGGGGGCGGGGGGGTTGGTGGGAGGAAAGCCCGCAATGCTCAGGCCAGGGTGTGTCTGCATGGATTTATGGAACGAGTGGGGCCAGGCTGGGATCAAACTTGGGGCTTGGGCATGCTAGAAAGGTGCAATTTCCCCAAAGTCAGTTGATTTTTTTGCCACACCCGGCATTGGTCAGGACTTTGACTCTTGGTTCAGCCCCACTCCTGTGGGGGGGCTCAGGGAACAAACGCAGTTCTAGAAATGGAAGCAGGATCGCTGATGTACAAAGCAAGACCTTAAGTCATGCATTAACTCTCTGGTGGGGTTGCTCCATGGGGCCAAAGCTTTTACCCTAGTTCTGCACTCTGGGGTCACTACCCGAGCTGGGGGGGGACAATAGGGGGATGCTGGAGATCGAGGCCTAGGGTCTTGCAGCGAGCGCCTCCCCGCTGAACTGTCGCTCTGGTGTGCCCCCCAAAATCATTTCTTGTGTTTCTGGGGTCACACCAGGCCGTGGCAGCGACGAATCGGGGCGGCCCAGACCTGCACCCAAAGCAAGGGGGTCAGCCCGCCCTTTTGCCCGGGCCCCTCGGGGGGGGGGGCTTCTCGAATCTTCTCGGCACCCCGGGACCTCGGCTGAGTAGCGCCCGGCGCCTCAAATTCCTCGATGTCTCTGGATCTCATTGCATAGACAGCGGGGACGAACAAAGACCCCCAAATCACAGCACGATTGGAGACCCGGACTCTGAACATGCGCAGTACAACGCCGCGCCGCTCCCGCCTCCACACTTCCGCCCGCCGGAGCCGCTTCTGATTGGTGGCGCTGTGCGCCGTGCGTACTGACGTCACGCGCTCTCTGCGTGGCTATAAAAGCGACTCCGGGCCACCGCGCGCTCCTCTTTCTCGCTGGCGGAGCGCTACGTTGGGGTGAGGGGCGCTTCCTGCTTTTCTGTCGGGGTATGGAGGGCGGGTTCGCGCGTGGCCGGCGCCTCCCGGACATTGAATACAGGGAGAGAGGTTGTGGAATGGATAGTAATTGGACAGGTCTGGTTGAATTTTCGGTGGCATTGCCGGCCGGAGGAGAGTCCCTCAGTGCCAAGTCTCGCGAGATTTTGTGGGATCGTTTGAGATTCTGGTGGGACTGCGCATGCGCAGACCGCCTTTCCGACATGCTCACTTTTGCTTGGTCACTGCGCAAGTGCAGACCACCCGTCAATTTCACCTGCCTTTTGGCTTGGTTCCCGCGCAGGCGCAGTTAGACCCACGACGCCAACATGCCCGTGGCCCGAGCTGGGTTTTGTCGCAAGACCTACGTGACCCCGCGGAGGCCCTTCGAGGAAGTCGCGCCTCGACCAGGAGTTGAAGCTGATCGGTGAGTGGCTCGTGGGTGAGGCCTGCTCCGTCCACGTGTCCGTGAGGTCTGGTTTTCTTGGATCTTTCACATTGATGAATTTTAGGCTCTCGGGGACCCGAGGTCCCCCCCATCTCCGTTGACACCCCAAGCCTGTTGCCCCTAGAACCAGCGTTTTTTCAACCACCGGCAGGCAATCCACTAGTGTGCTGTGACATACTACTGTCTGGGTGTGCCATGGGAAAATATTTCAATTTCATACCATAACATGCAGCTTCGGCTCACAGATAGGACAATCAGAGTTTATTTCATAATAAAGTAATTATAAAATAAGTTTGTGTTTATTAGATTTCTATTCAAGAGAATTTACTTTACATATAGTCGATATAGGCACAAGATTAACTTTTTAACATTTTCTAATGGGTGGTGTGCCTAGTGATTTTTTTTTTTCATGAAAAATATGTGCCTTTGCACAATAAGGTTGAAAAACACTGCATCCTTTGCAGGCGAATATGGGCTCCGCAATAAGCGCGAGGTCTGGAGGGTCAAGTTCACGCTGGCCAAGATCCGCAAGGCCGCCCGCGAGTTGCTAACGCTGGACGAGAAGGACCCGCGGCGACTCTTCGAAGGTATGCGAGGGGGAGGCGGGACCCGCTTCTCCATCCTGGGATGTCTCCGTAGGTCCCCCGGCTATTGAGGTGTATTGCATTGCACGGCAGTGAGGGGTCGGGTCGGCTTCTAACTGGTCATTATTAAAGGATCGCGGGGTCTGAAGAGTACCTTATTCAGAACATAGAACTCAAGTTTACTGCTGGCTTGGAAAACAGTCAGTGGGCAGCCCAGTCAACAGGTGCTGCACAGTGAGCTGATGCTAGCAGCGCACTGCGATTTCTAGGATGTCTGCTGGGGCTAACAAGGATAGCAAAGTGTGCATTTCTCTTAAATAGGTTGCTCGGGTGGATGTTTTTATTTTTGATTTTTATTTATTTTGGTTTTTGGGTCACAACCGGCAGAGCTCAGGGGTTGCTCCTGGCTCTACTCAGAAATCACTCCTGGCAGGCTTAGGAGCCATATTGGATGCCGGAGGTTGGGTTTGGCTGGATGCAAGGCAAATGCCCTGCCTCTGTGCTATCACTCCAGAACAAAAATATGCACGGTTGAGGATAGAGTAAGAGGAATTCCAAACCATTGAAACGAGGAGAGGGTCTTTTTATCCAACGGAGGAACAGTCTGCTACTAATGTAGCCTTACAAAAGGCTCTGGCTGATGGCCAGATGGCAATCAAGTGTTAGCGATGCCAGGCCAAGACTGAGATGAGTGTCCAGGTCTTCTTGTTTTCCCACAGAAGTGGAAGTTGGTAGCTCCTAGCGCTAACTCAGGTGGAAGCTTTCTAGGAAATGAAGCCAATTAACCTGAAACCAGAATGCTGAGTCTAGCGCTGTCCTGATACGGACTTGTTTCCTGGCTCTTTCCATCCCACCTTTGTCACTTAGTTGAACTAAGGCGCCTTCAGTCTAATGTTTGTTAAACGTTAGATTGCCTGCAGTTAGTGGTGTGAATTTCATTATCTGCAGTGGGGATGGGCTTCATCACAGACAGATACTGGTGATGGGGTCATCACAGATGAAGATACTTACTTTGGAGTTGCTTTGTTAGAATGTCGTTCTTTTTTTTTCTTTTTTCTTTTTTGGTTTTTGGGTCACACCCAGCAGCGCTTGGGTTGCTCCTGGCAGGCTGGGGACGAACCGCCTTTTTTCTGCATGCAAGACAAATGCTTTACCTCCGGCCCCTAGAATGTCTTTCTTGATGTTTTATACGGATTAGAATTTTGATTTTTTTTTAAACTTTACCAAATATTTGAGAGGGATCCAAATTATACATTGGCATAATTTAGTGTGTTCTAGAAACAACCTAGAGATTTCTTTCAAAAGTAATTGCAATCTGTTCTTTGTCAAAGATTGGAAAGATGTTAATTTGAACAAAGATTAATTCAACACTTGGTCATAAAATAATAGTAACACCGAAATTCCTTTATTTTTGGAGGGGCCATGACCAGTCTGGCTTTGCTCAAGGATCACTTATAGCAGGCTTGGTATTTGGGGAGTTAACCATGTAAAGCAAGTACCTTACTGCTATCACTTCACTTCAACCCAATAGCAAACATTTAAGGTTAACTACACTGATTACAAAGTACAAAATGACAGCCTAGATCAGTCAGCATGTCACTAAATTGGGAATTGTTTCTGAAATCTTCATTTTTTGGTATTTATTTGGTGTGGGGACCATTCCTGGTGGACTCAGGATCATACAGAATGCCAGGGATTGAACCTGGGCTGGTCATGTACAAGGCAGGCACCTTCCCTGTTTGGCTATTTCTGTATTTAGATTTGAGCTTTTTTGTGCATGGGGAGGGGGTTGGGCCATACCTGGCAGTCATACTTGGGTGTGCCCAGGGCGCCTCAAATGATCTGCACAATCCCAGGTCTGCTGCATGCACTCCAAGTGCCCTCTAGTGCCCTATGGCCCTGGTTCTCAATACCGTTTTAGCCTGATGGGTCTCACCACTTGAGTTGTGGCTGAGGGCAGAGTGTTAGGCCAGTGCTCCTCTTTGCAGGCAACGCCCTGCTGCGGCGGCTGGTCCGCATCGGCGTGCTGGACGAGGGCAAGATGAAGCTGGATTACATTTTGGGCCTCAAGATCGAGGATTTCTTGGAGCGGCGCCTGCAGACGCAGGTCTTCAAGCTGGGCCTGGCCAAGTCCATCCACCATGCTCGCGTGCTCATCCGCCAGCGCCACATCAGGTACTGGTCCTGTCCTTGGCTTCTTTCAACTTCCAGCTGTGCCCCCTCGGAGCCTGGCCTCACTAAGCCACTGTCTCTTTCGCGCAGCCCTTGGAAGTGAAAGGTTTGAGCTCTTGAGGGTGCAGGTTAACCGATAAGCTGCTGTGGAGAGTTGGGGCAGCATCACACCCCCACTCCCCTGTAGCCCAGCGCAAGGGTCACTGCGGCTTGAGCCGTACACCTTGCGAAGGCTCCTGCCAGCACGCGGGCTGCGGGACAGGTAAACAGTTCTCCGTGTGCTAGTGATTGTTACTGGGGACCTTCCTTCCATTGTGGGGGAACGTGGCTCTGTGTGGGTCCTGCTGGTGACGGTGACCTCTTGTCTCCCACTGGACAGCAGGTCTCGCCCATCTCATTGGCTCTGCTGTTGTGCTGCGGTCCCAGCCAAGAGGGCTTTTGATTTGGGGCCTTTCCTGTGAACTGGGCCCTGGTACTTGGAGCTGCAGTAGTGAGTGGGGCAACTGCAAACTGAGTACCTGCCTTTGTTGTCCCTCACTAGACCTGGGAATTAACGTGCAAGCAGTAAATAGCCACTTTTTTGAACTAACTTAAGCCAAGTTGCTACTGCTGGGGCCATGGACCTATGTCATTCTGGAATATCAAAAAAAATTAGGCCTCAAAAGTTTTAATTCTATCTGTCTTCCCCCTTATTTAAAATTTTTTCCAACTTTATTCATTTATTAATTGATTGGTTAATTTCCAGCCCATACCCAATGGCACTCGGGTTTCTCCTGCCCCTGTACTCAGCAATCACCCCTGGCAGCAGGAGACCACATGGGATGCTGGGAACCAAACCAGGTCCCTCCAGCGTTGGCCGCATTCAAGGCAAATGCCCTCCGCTCCCTGTGCTATCTCTCAGGCCCCGATCTTCCCCTTTTGAAGTTTTTTTGGGCCATTCCTGCAGAACTGTTACTCCTGGCTCTGAACTCAAATCATTCCTGGCAGACTTGGAACCATATGGATGTTGGGGATCAAACCTGGGTTGGTTGAGTGCAAGGCAAATGCACTACCCTATGCCTTGTGCTATCACTGGCCCCTGTCCTTCCCTTCTCATGCACTCAGGCCTGCCAGGCGGCACCAGCAGAGAATAGAGTGGGTGGGGCCTTGTGGGGTCCTCACCCCTTCCTTGCTGTCCCCCCAGGGTCCGCAAGCAGGTGGTGAACATCCCCTCCTTCATTGTCCGCCTGGACTCACAGAAGCACATCGACTTCTCTCTCCGCTCCCCGTACGGGGGTGGACGCCCAGGTCGCGTGAAGAGGAAGAACGCCAAGAAGGGCCAGGGAGGGGCTGGAGCTGGTGATGACGAGGAGGAGGATTAAGCCCCCGTGCTCCCACTTCCTGACCTGCGGGAAGTGTCTAGTTTTCCATCCCCAAAATAAAATAGATGAACACTTTCGAATTGTGTCTTTTGATGTCCATTTTCTCTGCTGGCACAGACCCACACTCCCTGCCTCAACGCCACAGGAGGGCACAAGCATCTTAGTTATGTTAGCCGGCTGTGGTGGGTCACTTCTAGGCATAGGGAGGAGAGGGCACATTTCCTTGTGGAAGGGTGTGAAGGGGGAAGAGTTGGGAACATCCCACAGAGATGAGGTCCCATCACTAAACTAATCACTAAAGTGATTTTAATTGTGTTAGCAAATCTTGAAGCACAATGAGGCATCAAGTCAGTTTGCATTATAGATTAGTGCTAAAAGCAGGTGGGGTTTGGGCCCAGGATGAGGGCGGGGCACAGCCAATGTATGGCACAGTGGAGGTCCAGGTCAGGACTAATTTCTTCAAGCCTGACTGCTGACTTCCTCTCAGCACTGTCAAATATGGCTCTAAACTAATCTGCTTTGAGGGTTTCCAAATACTTGGGATTAAGAGGAAGGCGGCCTTCCCCTTCTCTGACCATGTTAGGCACAAGAGGAAGTGGCTTGGCCACTTCTGCTATAGCCAGAAGAGAGGGCTCTAGACTCCCAGTTTGAACTTGTCAAATCCTTAGATCTTTTTTTTGGGGTTGGAGCGGGCCCTGCTGACCACCCATAAGGTCTTTGGCAGCTGTCAAATCTGCAGTTGGAATCAGTTCTCAAGTACTGAAGTGTTAGTCTGCAATTGGTTAGCTGGCTGTGGAAGCAGTTTTTACAGTGTAGAAGCCCCCCACATGAATGTTCAGATGGTCCTCGGTTCCTGGGGTGTTTGTCCTGTCTTGGCATTTGGCACCTGAGCAGTATGAAGGTCTGTAGGGTCACACTCTGCAGGCCCCCTCTGGTCCTGTGCTAGTGAATGGCTAGAGATGCGTAGACACTATGGTTTTTGGTGAGCTCTTCTGGTGAGGAAGCAGCTGTTGGCTGGCTCCTGAGGGCTAGATGGTTCAGCTGGGCATAGGTCACATCCTGGGGTTCTTCAGGTGCAACCTAGAATGGGGGGAGGGGTGGTAGTAGATATCTGGGTGGCATGGGACAAAGCTGGAAGCCTCTACCATTGGTTTGACTTATGTGCCGGTCCCATTAGTCTCGTGCCAACTATTAGCTTGATAGACGGGAAGTGCTTAAGTGCTTACTTGCTTCCTGAGCCTTGCACAGTTCACCTGGGCATACGTCACTTCCTGGTGGTCTTCATGGTTTATATACATCTGGAGGAAAAATATGCGAAACGAATAATGGACACCAACCCCCAAATGCTAGTGCATTTTCTAGACTTGCTAATGTGATGCTTTTTGTTAAAACTTTCAGTTGGGCCAGAGAGAGCAAAGGTTAAGTAGCTTTCCTTGCATTGGGTTGACCACTGTGATCCCTGGCACCACATAGGATCACCTGATCAGTGCCAGGAGCAACCTGAGGGCCATAGGGTGTTGGAGGGGCCCAATACCCCTCCAAGTACAGCAAGCGAAAAAATCCTTCAAATCATTTTAAGTGTGTAAATTGATTAAGAAAAATCAGGGAAAGCACAAATTTTAAAAAGAGGAAAAGTAATGTGCCACAGGAAGAAATTACTGTTATGCAAAAACAAAACAAGGTGCTGGAGCCGTGCCACAAGCAGTAGGGCACTTGTCTTGCGTGTGCTAACCTCAGGCGGACCGTAGTTTGATCCCCCAGTGTCCCATATGGTCTCCCAAGACAGGAGCAATTTCCAAATTCATAGCCAGGAATAACCCCTGAGTGCCGCCAGCTGTGGACAAAAAAAAAAAAAAAAAAAAAAAAAAGGACAGGCTGGAGCAATAGCACAGCGGCAGGGCATTTTCCTTGCATGTGGCTGACCTGGGACAGCTCTGGTTCTGTTCCTGGCATCTCATATGGTCCCCCAAGCCTGCTAAGATTGATTTCTCCACAAAGAGCCAGGAGGAAGCCTTGAGCACCACCTGGTGTGACCACAAGAAGAAGGGGGAAGAAAAGTAGACTGGCCTGGAAGAAATCCAGCTGCCCAACATAAGCAAATCTAGAATAAACTGACATTCTTAGAAACACTGCTAAGAGTGAATCAGAAAGAAACAGAAAATGATTCTATCAATCTGAACAGACTGGTCTCAAAGGAGGAAATTGGTATCCACAAGAGATTCCCCCCCAGAACGAAGATTGAGGACCAGGCTGCTGAAGAAGCCCTTCACTGTGATTCTGACTACCGTGGAGGATCTAACCCTCCATGCTTCCTCCAAGTGAAGAGGAATGGAAACTTAACTGGCATGCTATGAGGTCGGCAGTTACTAATAGCAAAACCAGGCCAGGAAAAGGAAAAAAAGAAAAGGGGGCCCAGAGAGAGCACAGCGGCGTTTGCCTTGCAAGCAGCCGATCCATGACCAAAGGTAGTTGGTTCGAATCCCGGTGTCCCATATGGTCCCCCGTGCCTGCCAGGAGCTATTTCTGAGCAGACAGCCAGGAGGAACCCCTGAGCACCGCCGGGTGTGCCCCCCCCCCCAAAAAAAAGGAAGAACTAACCATAAAAATGAGGCAAGAAATAAAAGCTAAGACACTCCTATTGGCAAAGGGGAAGTCACAATACAAACGCTGTTTGCAGATAACAAGCTAACGGGGCTGGCCCAGTGCGTAAAGCACTTGACTTGCTCACTGTCCTATGTTTGATCCCTGAGCAAAACCAAACCCAACAAGCCATTTTTGAGCGAAGAGCCAGGAGTAACTCTAGTGCCACCGGGTGTGGCCCAAAAACCAAAAACTAAAAACAACAAAAACCTGCAACTGGGTTGATCCTAGGCATTCCATATGGTTTCCTGAACCTCCCAGGAGGGATTTCTGAGTACAGAGCCAGCAGTACCACGAGTGTGGCCCCAAAACAAAAACAAAAACAACGAAAACAGTACAAATCTCATGCTTCCAGAACACAGATTAAATGCTCTTATTCCTTTTGTTTGTTTTTCTTTTGGGCCACACCCATTGACACTTGGGGTTACTCCTGGCTATGTGCTCAGAAATTGCTCCTGGCTTGGGGAGACCATATCGGACGTCAGGTGATCACTGGGGGATCGAACCTCAGTCTGTCCTAAGCTAGAGCTTGCAAGAGAGATGCTTTATCTCTAGCGCCACTGCTCTGTACCCAAATGCTTCTATTCCTCCTCCGCCTCCCCCCTCCTCCTTCTGTTCTCCCCCTCCTCCTTCCCCCCTCCCCTCCTCTCCTCTTTATATGGTATGCCAGGATTCTAACCTACTACAACTCTCATACTCTTGTGTGGTGCCATAAATCCCAAATATAAAGATCTGAGAAGATGGGCAGGGAAGATTGTGGAGGAGGGTATGCTTGGGTTGCAGGGGAGGGAGAGAGAAGAGGAGAGGAAAGGAGGGAGGGGAGAGGAGAGGAGAGAGAAGAGAAAGATCTCGAATGTAACTCAACTATTTGAGAGCCATGAAAGGAGTCTGAGGGAGCCATTGTGAAGCAAAATAAGCTTTTTCAACTCTGCATGTGTTCACTTGTGTATGATGAAAGTTCAAGACAAGTACAGAGGGTCCGGAGAGATAGCACAGCGGTGGGACGCTTGCCTTGTATGCAGCCGACACGGGCGAGAACTGATGGTTCAAATCTCGGCATCCCATATGATCACCCGTGCCTGCCAGGAGCGATTTCTGAGCACAGCCAGGTGTAACCCCTGAGTGCTGCCAGGGCCACTCACACAAAACTCACACAAAACAAAAAGACAAGCAAAGAGCCAGAGGCCCACGTGGAACTGAGAGATGGCTTCGGGGGATTGTTTTGCCTGTCATGAGAAACCCTGGGTTTGACCCCCAGCACCACATGGGCTGCAGCATATGCTTTGTACGTAGAAAGCGGAGGGCAGCCCAGGGCAGTCCTTAGTCCAGGGCAGCCCTTAGTCCTCTGAGCACCGAGTGGCTACAGGGAGACAAAACAAAAGCCTCAAAACAAAACCTCTTCCTAGAGCCGTAGTACGGCAGGAGGATGCTTTCCTTGCAGGCTGCCAACCTGGGTTCAACCACCGGCACCCCATATGGTTCAGTGTTCCCTGACACTGCCAGGAGTGATCACTGAGCACAGAGCAAGGAGTAAGCCCTGAGCATCGATGGGCGTGGCCCCCAAATCAAACCAAACCCAGCCCAACCCCCCAAAGCTCCTTAGGCTGCAAGAGCCAGTGACGTTTCTCAGAGGAAAGGAGAAGGGAAAAATGGGAAATATAACCGGAAGGGTGAGTCCTGATTCTTAGAACAGGATGGCCATCTATGCAATGCACAAGATTGTGGTACATCACTTAAAACTGCCCATGGAGGGGCTGCAGCAACGGCACAGCGGGAGGGCATTTGTTTGTTTGTTTTTGGACCACACACAGTGTTGCTCAGGGGCTACTTCTGGCTATGCGCTTAGAAATCGCTCCTGGCTTGGGGGGCCATATGGGACTCTGGGGATCAAACATGCAAGGCAAGCGTCCTACTGCTTGCACCACCGATCCAGTCCCTGGGTGTGTGTGTGAGAGTGAGTGAGTGTAAAAGATGAGCTCTGTCTGAACATGGGCTCTGGGACTTGGGGGACCCTGGACCCTGTCACGTGCCCTGACACACAACTGCATCCTGGGAGGCAGGAGGGGGCTCAGGGTTCATCTTTCGGTCCTGAGCCTGAGCTCAGTGGGGTCCTCTTGACAGTCGGAGTTGTGGGGAGAGATGGGACCCTGGGCAGAACTAGGCCAGCAGAGGCTCACCTGAGGGTTCATCCGCGCCCCTTCCTCAGACTGTGTGTGGGTGACAGCGGCGTCTGCGGGGAGAGGAGCAGGAACATGTCCTGGTGGATCCCCTGAGATGTCTCCAGCCAGCAGCCCTGCCCTGCCCCAGGCCCTGGGGTCTCTGTACCCCCAGCCATCCCTCCCACATATGTCACCTGGGCCATATTTCTGGATGGGGTTGGGACTCCGGGCAGGGACCCTCAGGTGGCCTCCCCCCAACTCACTCGACTTCTGGTGTGCAGCTTGTTGGTAGCGGTGGCGAAAGAAAAGAAGGAGGAGAAGGAGGAGGAGGAGGCCGAGCAGGGCACCGGACAGTCCGAGGAGCAGGGTTAGGGAGTCCAGTTCACCTGGGCCCAGAGTCGCCCCTGAACACAGGACATGTGGCTGGCTGAGGCACACCCAAGAAGCAGCGTTGGCTGCACCCGCTATGCTGCCCTTGCAGTCTCAGAAGCTCCTTCCTGAAAACTCAGCCTCCAGGTCCCCCCAGGTGGGGGGGGGGTGGCAAACAGCTGTCCCAGAGTCTCATCCCTCTTTCTGGCCCAGGGCCCCTCTACAGAGGACCCGCGCCCCCACAGTCCCACAGAGGGGCTGTGGCACATGGGATTTGGAGGAGCCAGGCGCCACTTGGGGAGGGGACAGGAGGTCAGTAATAGGGGACAGCGATGGAAAGGCCGGGCAGGTGGCAGCTGCATCCCCGAAGCCAGATTCGGGCTGGTCCGTCTCCAGGCTGTGGCCTCCTTGTCCCAGGAGGTGAAGGGGAGGGAGGATGTGCTGAGACACCTCTCCCCCAGCCTTCTCCTAGGACCCACCCTCCTGCCTACCAGCAAAACCGGGGTCAGGCCTTGGTGGCTGCTGCTGGAGTTGTTTTCTGGGCTGGAGCCTGGGGGCACCTGGGTGCCTCTGGCTTGTTTTTCTTTGGGTCCGTGCTCCATCCTCCCTCTGTGCACCGGGCACCCTGGTTCCCCTTGAGTCCCTCCATCTCCCTGAATCCTTTCTCCTTCCCCCAGGAAACACCCCTTCTCCCTGACAGCCCAGCCTGGGAACCTCACCTGAGACCTGGAGCCGCAGGGGTTGGCTGGGTGGGGACAGCAGGTGGGGGGCGGAGCTGTTGGAGGTATAGCACCTGTAGGTGATGTTCTGGGCAGGGCCCAAGCCTCGGAGGGTGAAGTTGGCCTGAGAGGGGGCGGCTGGGTGGGGCAGGAGGCACTGCAGGGGTTCGGCGGCTGAGCCCTCTTGGGCCAGGTAGAAGGTGTCGGCGCTGTCAGCCGAGCGACACAGCAGCGTGATGTCCCCTCCCACGGGCACATGTGGCTCGGGCAGTGCCTGGAGCTCGGGGCTGCTGCCCGTCCCTGTCCCTGCGGGGGTTGCGGGGAGAAGAGGTGGCTGTTCAGGCTACCTGTGCTCACACTTAGAGAAGTCACTTGAATGGGGTTCGGGGTCCATGTGAGCAGGGCTGGGGTGGGGACTGGCCTGACCTGAGTAGGTGCCCTGGCTCCCCTGTGCCCTCCGGTCCTGGCCTCTCCCCCTCTTATGACCCCCTCCCTGTGCCCATGGTCGACCTCTCACCTGCCACCAGGATATCCAGGGGGCCACTGGGCTCCGACCACAGGAGGTCGAGGTCGTGTCCCCCGAAGCAGCGGTACCGGCCCCCGTGGAAGGCGCTCACAGGGCTCAGGGGGAAGTCGGGGCTCGGCTGCCCATGAAGGCTGTGCGGGGGTGAGTCGCCCTTGGTCAGAGCAAAGACGCTGAACTTCTCGGAGCTGCACCGCAGGGTCACATTGTCCCCAGACTGCACCAGGGGGCCGGGCTGTGCTGACAGGGATGGAGGGTCGAACACACCTGGGGATGGGGGAGTATCCTGGGTAGCAAAGAGGGGACACACCAAGTGGCCCATGGGGCTCAGCGTGGACAGCAGCCATTCCTATTGCATGTACCCCAGGATGCAGATCCCACATTGAGCCCCGTGTGATCACAGCACAGCTCGGGGCCCAAGAAAGAGGGAGTCCCACCTGTGACCTGGAGGCGCAGAGGGGCACTGGGCAGAGACCAGGAGAGGGGCTGGGATGAAGCAGAAAGGTAGCAGGTATAGTTGCCCCTATGAGAGGCATTCACGGAGTCCAAGAGGAAGTTCGCCTGCCACCTCCCCTGAGAAAATTGGGGCTCCAGTTTTTGAGGCTCAGCGTCTCCCTCCTTCAGCAGGTGGAAGGTTCCCGTCATGTTCAGGGTGCTGCAGGACAGGGACACGTTTCCCCCTGATGCTACCACAGGGCCCACGTGGGCCTCGAGTGAGGGTGCGTGGAACAGTCCTGGAAGGAAGCAGCCACATTAGGGGTGTCTCGAGGCAGCTCACCTATGTGGATGTATTGGCCCCGCTCTCCCTCTTACCAGTCAGCACTAAGGTCAGGGGGTCGCTGCGCTGTTCAGGGTGGTGGGCACTGCTGTACGAGCATTGGTACTGCCCTGCCCTGTGGATGTTCAGGTTCCGGAGGGAGATGTAGGCCTGGCCTCTGTGGGCCAGGGACTTCTCCATGTACTCCCACTCAGAATCATTCACTTTATACAGACGGAACTCGGAGGCCTCCGGGGGTCCAATGCACCAGATGGTCACTGAGCCCCCCTTGGGTACCCGGGGATCTGGGTCAGCCTGGATGGAGGGTATCTGGGGGGTCCCTGGAAAGGAGCAAGCTTGAGTGTCAGGGTCTTCCTCCCTCCAGGCCCCCATTAGGCCCCTCACAGACCCAATTGCTCTTTACCCCCTGGGCTGAGGAAGGGGCTGTGGGGGGACTCACCTGTCTGCCCCTGGTCCCTGGAGCCCCTGCACAGCCCTGAAAGAACCACTTGTGAGTGCCCCACACAGAGGAGTCCCAAGCTGGTCTGGCTTGAGTCTGGGGTCCAAGGAGGACTGAAAAGCAGACCCGCCCCTGAGCACTGAATCTGGGGTTTCTGAGGGCCAGGTTAGGAGTGAGGAATACCTCCTCGAGACTCACCAAGGCAGAGAAGGGCATTGAGGAACAGGGTTGGGGTGCCTGCTGCCATGAGCCCAGGGTGCTGGGCTGGGGTGTCCAGAGAGCACCCCCGTGGGACTGCCTGGGCCGGGACCAGTTCTGTGTCCTGTGACCCAGCGTCGCTTCCTCCTCTTCGGTCACAGGAAGTGAAGAGTCTGCCAGGGATGGCTCTGCGACCCTGAGGAATGGCCAGAGGACAGCTGCTGGGGACTGCCTGGACCAGTGGCTCCCCTAGCCTCTGGGCCGCCTGCCTTAATCCCAAGCCCCAGTCCAGAGAGTCACTGGTCCCAGACAGGACGAGGTGTGGACGTGTGGGAGAAAGGACCAAGACCAGGCTGCGGGCTCCTCATAGATGCTGCGACCGCCACTTCCCTTTCCTGGGCTCTGATGCAAATGTCTTTCCTTCTTGTCACTCCTGCTCGGCCGCCAGCCACTCAGAAGCAGCGGCACATCCACACATGGGCTCAGGGCTGGGATCCTGGGCATGCGACAGTCTCTCTTGGGCCTCAAGTCAGCCCCGAGACACACGTCCACTCCGGGCCTTGTCTGCTTGGGACCCAAGAAGCTTCAGGGACAATCATGGCACCTGATCCTGGTACTGAGGGCCCTGTAGGGCTGAGAGACCCCCGAGGGAGCATAGGGCTTCCTCATGTCAGAGACTCTTCTGTGACAAAGTCCACCCGGGCCCCACAGTTGAGCACAGGGAACTGGCTTTGGGTTTCGGGTTTTGTCTTGGAGGCTGTGGAGGATTTTGTTGACTGTATATATGATGGGTTCTTCCCCACAGCAAAGTCTCATGCCATGGACGGCTCTGTGCACGGGACTAGAGGGGAGCAAAGGGGAGGGACAAGTATCCTGGCACAGGAGTACCAAGAAGGCAAGAGGGCAGAGACCTGGACTAAGCTGGCCATGGTGGGGATTCAGGAGTCAGGGGTGCAGAGGTGGAGGGAAGGGACACATCTGGCGTTATGCATGACACCCGATCACGGGGCCCCAGATCCAACGCTAAAAAAACGTGGGCTTGGAGCTGGAGTGATAGGGTAGCAATAGGAGTGGGTTAGCGGGTTTGCCTTGTATGTGGCTGACCCGAGTTCAATCCCCAGCATCCCATAGGGTCCCTCGAGCCTGCCAGGAATGATTCCAGACACAGAGCCAGGAGTAACACCTGAACACCGCCAGGTGTGAATTAAAAAAAAAACAACAAAAACAAAAACCAAACAAACAAACAAACAAAAAACCCAAAGGGCTAGAGAGAGCACAGCAGTAGGGCATTTGCCTTGCACGATGCTGCCACCAGGACAGAGCTGGGTTTCATCCCCAGTGTCCAATATGGTCTCCTGAGCCAGGAGCGATTTCTGAGCAATGAGCCAGGAGTAACCCCTGAGTGTCACTGGATGTGGCCCCAAAGCCCAACCCCCCCCCAAAAAAAAAAACAACAGCAAAAAGTCCACCAAAACAACAAGAACCCCACCCTCCCAAATAAACAGAGTTGTTTTTCAAGTCTGTGTTCTCCCTTGGACACCTATCTTGCTTGCATTTCTCTATGTCTCTTTGCTTTTTTTACTCTAGAATACACACACACACACACACACACACACACACACACACACACACTTTTCCTTTTCTTTTTCTTTTGGGTGGGGTCAAACCTGGTGGTACTCAGTGGTTACTCCTGGCTCAGAAATCGCTCCTGGCAGGCTCAGGGGACCATATGGGATGCCAGAAATGAAGAGAGCTGACTTGGTGGAGATGCAGTGTGGGGGACATCCGCTGACAGCTTAGTAGCTCTTAAATGTCTGCACTAGTCTCCATCCAGCACCTGACCAGGTGCTGACGGGCCTGTAACTCTCCCATGACTGCACTGGCCCCAAGCATGAAGCACACTCATGGGCCCATGGCAGAGATGGAAGGAAGGCGGCTTGGTGGGAAGGTGGAAGGGACCAATGCTGAGCTTGACTTTGTCTGTGTGTGTGCAATGTGTGTGTCTCTGAACAAGTGTGATGTGAAACTGTCGGTGAGGATCTTCTGTGTGCCGTAAATCAGCTTTCCTCACACCATGGGTTTAGCCTCAACCCCAGAATCAGCCCCTCCTTTGGGTTAGCTCCACCTACACCATGGGTTTAGATCCTCCCCTTAATTAGCCAAACCTATGTCATGAGTTTAGCTCTGCCTCTGGAATTAGCCCCATCACACACTATGGGATTAGCTCTGCCCATGCCAGGGCTCTGGAGCAAGTGAGTCCTTGGAGGCTTTCACACGTATGTGCTCAGGCACACTGTACAGGCGCTTGTCCTCTCCTTGGTTGCCCCGAGTGTCCCCTAACTTCTTACATGGCCCGGAATCCAGGCAGCCCCCACAGCCTGGCGAGCTCTGAGGAATGATCTGGAATGTGAGCCTCAGGTCTCCTCCCTGTGGTTCTGAGTGGGGCACCCTGTCTTATTGCACTAGGCCTCTCGGAGGTTGCAACATCAACCACAGTTTGTGCAAGCTTCTCAGGCTGCCCTGGGCTTCTGCTTCCAGGGCACCCACTGGCCTCAGGTCCTCTCTGTTTCTTACCAGGCTTCCTGTTCCATGTTTCAAGAGAGAGTTCCCGTTGCTTGGGACACTTCCGCTGCCTTTAATTTGCTAGCAGCCCCCTCACCATCCCCCAGGCCACAACCACCATGTGCGGTTTCTCAGTTCTATCACAGGTCCAAGGGATTGTTATACTTGTTTTCATGCATTCTTTTTCTTGTTTCACTGTATTCCACAAAGGGTGACATCATTTGATATTTATGAGTGTGTTTGTATATTTGTGTGTTTGTGTTCATGTGCCCTTTTCTGAGTTATTTCACTTGTGACTCTTCTCTTTTTTTTTTTTTTTAAATATTTTTACTTAAACACCTTGATTACAAATATGATTTGGGTTTCAGCCATATTAAAGAACAACCCCCTTCAACATTGCAACATTCCCATCACCAATGTCCCAAATCTCCCTCTTCCCTGCTCCTCTGCCTGTATTTGAGACAGGCTTTCTACTTCCCTCATTCATTCACATTGTTAGGATAGTTGTCATTGTAGTTATTTCTCTAACTGCATCACCTCTTTTTGTGGTGAGCTTCATATCGTGAGCTGGACCTTCCAGCCCTCATATCTTTTGTCTCTGAGAATTATTGCAAAAATATCTTTTATTTTCCTTAAAACCCAAAGAGGAGGGAGAGTATTCTGTGTCTATTTCTCTCCCTCTGACTTACTTCACTCAGCATAATAGATTCCATGTACATCCATGTATAGGAAAAACTTGTGACTCTTCTCATTCCATCCAGGTTACATTGAATTATAGGACTTTAGTATTCCACTGCCCACATACACCACAACTTTTTTCCACCACACCCAGAAGTGTCCAGGGCTTACTTCTGGCTTTGCATTCAGAATACACCCCTGGCAGTGCTTAAAGTACCTATATTATGCTAGGGCTTGAACCCAGGTTGGCCACATGCACCCTACCTTTTGTATGCAAGGCAAACGCCCAACCTCCATACTATCTCTCTGGCCCCACACCTTGACTTTACTTTTTTGCTTGTTTTGTTTTTGTTTTTGGGTCACACCCACCTGGCAGCACTTAGTCATTATTCCTGGCAGGCCCGGGGGACCATATGGAATGCCATGGGATGCCGGGATTCGAACCGAAAGGTCCAGGCGTCCTAATCTAGCTGCCCGACGCAGAGAAATGAAGAGGCTGAGGCCCCAGCAAATGCTCCAAAAAGTGCTTTAATACTGACCGAAGCGGTCAGGGTCAATGTGCCCAGAATAAGACAGAGGCAAAAGACTTCGTGGTCCTGTTGGTCCCTCCTTATATAAGATAGGCAATGGGAGGGGAAGGAAGAAAGGAGTGACGCCACTTCCTTGAGGGCTGGACTTCTGCTATGGTAACACGAATCATTGGTGAGGTAGGGGTAAAGGCGGGACTTCCTTTTTGCTAGCAAGCTCGTGAACATGTGGTCCTTACAAAATGGTGTCCCTTTTCTAGTTAGAACCTGAGTGAAACCTGGCATGAGGTTTTTTTTATTCCTTTTTAGAACCACCGTCCTGCATCTAAGGCAAACTTACCACTGTGCTCTCTCTCCAGCCCCACACCTTGACTTCTTGATCTGCTCATCAATCCTTGAGCATTTGGACTGTTCCTTATCCTGACTATTGCACTGAGTGCTGCCATGAACTGAGATGTGTGTATCATTTTGGAATGAAATTTGTTTTTGATTTGCCAGGAAGCAGCACCCCTGAGTCATGTGAGGCTCTGTTCTTCCTTTTTCATGGCTCTATACAGGCTGCACCAAACAACATTCCCCTCAGCAGTGCATGAGGTTTTCTCATCACATCACCACTGACACTGGTTGCTTCCAGTCAAGGCTAGTTGATGCCAGTTAATACTAGTTGTCTCCAGTCAGCATGAGTTGTCTTCGTTCAACACTGGTTGTTTTTACTCAATAAGGGTCGTCACCCGTCAACACTGGTTTTATCTAGTCAGCACTGGTTGTCACCATCCATATTGGTTGTATCTAGTTAATACTGGTTGTGACTGGCCAATACTAAAAATCTCTAGTCAACTCTGGTTGTTTCTGTTTTTTTTTTTTTTTTTTTTTTTTGGCTACATCTGACAGTGTTCAGGGCTTTCTCCTGGCTTTTCGATCAGAAATCGCTCCTGGCAGGCTTGAGGGGGACCATATGGAATGCTGGGTCTGTTCTAGGTTGGCTGCATGCAAGGTAAATGCCCTACCACTGTGCTATCACTCCAGCCCCTGTTTCTGGTTTTTTGACTCTGCTGTTCTCACTGGTGTGAGGTGATCTCTCATTATGGCCTTGATTTGCCTTTTGGTAATAGTAAGACAGTGAACACATTCTCATGGTCTATGCTTGTGTTTACTGGCCACCTGTCTTGTTTTCTTTCTTTCTTTCTTTCTTTCTTTCTTTCTTTCTTTCTTTCTTTCTTTCTTTCTTTCTTTCTTTCTTTCTTTCTTTCTTTCTTTCTTTTCTTTCTTCTTTCTTTCTTTCTTTCTTTCTTCTTTCTTCTTTCTTTCTTTCTTTCTTTCTTTCTTTCTTTCTTTCTTTCTTTCTTTCTTTCTTTCTTTCCTTTTCTTTTCTTTTCGTTTTTGTTTTTTTTTTTGGTTTTTGGGCCACACCCGGTAACGCTCAGGGGTTACTCCTGGCTATGTGCTCAGAAGTTGCTCCTGGCTTGGGGGACCATATGGGACACCGGGGGATCGAACCGCGGTCCGTCCAAGGCTAGCGCAGGCAAGGCAGGCACCTTACCTTTAGCGCCACCGCCCGGCCCCCTTTCTTTCTTTCTTTTCTTTCTTTCTTTCTTTCTTTCTTTCTTTCTTTCTTTTCTTCTTCTTTCTTTCTTTCTTTTTCTTCTTTCTTTCTTTCTTTCTTTTCTTTCTTTCTTTCTTTCTTTCTTTCTTTCTTTCTTTCTCTCTCTCTTTCTCTCTCTCTCTCTCTCTCTCTCTCCTCTCTCTCTCTCTCTCTCTCCCCCTCCCTCCCTCCCTCCTCCCTCCCCCCTCCCTCCCTTCCTTCCTTCCTTCTTTTCTTTCTTTCGTTTTTGTTTTGTGGTCACACCCGGCGGTGCTCAGGGGTTACTCCTGGCTGTCTGCTCAGAATGCTCAGAAATAGCTCCTGGCAGGCACGGGGGACCATATGGGACACCGGGATTCGAACCAACCACCTTTGGTTCTGGATCAGCTGCTTGCAAGGCAAATGCCGCTGTGCTATCTCTCCGGGCCCAAAGAATTTTTTTTTTTTTTGGTTTTTGGGCCACACCCAGTGATGCTCAGGGGTTACTCCTGGCTGTGTGCTCAGAAATAGCTTCTGGCAGGCACAGGGGGCCATATGGGACACTGGGATTCGAACCAAGCACCTTTGGTCCTGGATCGGCTGCTTGCAAGGCAAATGCTGCTGTGCTATCTCTCTGGGCTCTCTTTCTTCTTTCTTTCTGTCACACCCGGCAGTGCTCAGGGGTTACTCCTGGCTCTGTGCTCAGAAATCGCTCCTGGCAGGCTTGGGGGACCATATGGGATGCCAGGATTTGAACCACTGTCTTTCTGCATGCAAGGCAAATGACCTACCTCCATGCTATCTCTCCAGCCCAGCCTTTCATTTCTTTTTTTTTTTTTTTTTTTGGTTTTTGGGCCACACCCTGTGAGGCTCAGGGGTTACTCCTGGCTATGCGCTCAGAAGTTGCTCCTGGCTTCTTGGGGGACCATATGGGACGCCGGGGGATCGAACCGCGGTCCGTCCTAGGTTAGCGCAGGCAAGGCAGGCACCCTACCTCCAGCGCCACCGCCCGGCCCCAGCCTTTCATTTCTTAAGGGGGACTTTTCTGCACATTATTGATTTTTTTTTCTATATTTCTTTGCCTTCATTCATAGGGTTTTTTGCTTGTTTTGTTTTTGGGTCAAGTGCTCAGGCATTATTCCTGGATTTGCACTCAGAAATTACTCTTGGCAGGCTTGGGGGGATATTTGGGATGCCAGGGATTGAACCCGGTTGGCTGCATGCAAGGCAGATACCCTACCCACTGTGGTATTATTCCGGGCTCTTATTCATAGTATTTAAAAAATGGTTGGGTGAGCCACCCACCCCCATGAATTAGGCCTAACTGCACTCAGAAATCACTCTTGGAGGTTGCAGCAGTAGTACAGCAGGGAGGGCACGTGTCTTGCAGTAGGCTGATCTGGGTTCATCCCCAGCATTTTTCTACGATCCCCAAGCCTTATAGGAGTCAGTTGATATGATTTCTGAATGCAGACCCAGGAGTAACCCCTGAGAATTGTTGAATGTGGCACAAAACAAAACAAAAATGAAAGGCAGGAGGGAGGGAGGGAGAAAGGAGGGAAAGAAGGGAAAAAGGAAAGAAGGAAGGGAGGAAAGAAGGAAAGAAGAGAGGGAGGAATTAATTATTCCTAGTAGTACCTGGGAAGCCATAAGGGGTGCCAGAGATCAAACCCGGGCCTGCCATGTGCAAGGCAAGCGCCCTACCTGCTGCACTAGCACTCCACCCTCATTCATAGTATTCTTACCAGTTTTTCCTCCTACTCCCATTTGGAATGTTTCTGGTGGTGCCAGGATTTGAACCAGGGCCTCACAAATGCAAGACAAGTGTTCTTTCTACCCACATGTCTTTTCTTTTCTTCTCTCTCTCTTTTTTTTTTTGTGGTTTTTGGGTCACACCCGGCAGTGCTCAGGGTTTTTTCCTGGCTCCGTGCTCAGAAATTGTTCCTGGCAGGCACAGGGGACCATATGGGATGCCAGGATTCGAACCGATGACCTTCTGCATGAAAGGTAAATGCTATCTCTCCAGCCACCCACATGTCTTTTTTATACCTTTGAGATTCTTTGGGAATGACCAGAAGCAGGAGGCCTAGATTATAGGCTTTTTTTGCTTCCCTTTGGGCTACACCCAAAGTTGATGAGAACTCATTCCTGGTGGGTCTTGGGGGACCACATGGGCTGCTGGGAAACAAACCTTGGTCCACCTCATTGAAGGCAAACTCCTTCCTCTCTGTACCACTGCTGTGCCCCACCCCGTTTTTGGTATTTGGGCCACACCTGACGGTGCTTAGGGGTTACTCCTGGCTCTTTTCTCAGACATCACTCCTGGCAGGCTCGGGGGACCATATGGGATGCCTGGGATTGGATCCAGATCCATCCTGGGTCAGCTGCATTCTAGGCAAATGCCTACTGTTGTGGTATTTCTCTGGCTCCTGTGCCCACCCATTTTTTTGTTTTTGGGCCTCACCCGGCAGCACTTGGGGGTCACTACTGGACTGGCTTTGTACTTAGAAATCGCTCCTGGCAGGTAAGTGTGACCATATGAGACGCCAGGATTTGAACCACCATTGGTCTTGTGTTGGCTGCTTGCAAGGCAAAAACACCCTACCGCTGTGCTATCTTTCCAGCCCCTGTGGCCCTTTTTTTTTTGACAAGTTCATGGTGTCGGGCTCCCCAGTGTGAAGCCCAGTATGTTTTTCTTGCTCATTCTGGGGAAATTGTCTTCTTTTAATTTTTGTTTTTGGGCCACACCTGGTGTGGTTATTCCTGGGGTTACTCAGGAGTTACTCCTGGTTATGCGCTCAGAAATTGCTCCTGGTTTGGTGGACCATATAGGATGCTGGGGGATTGAACAGCTGTCCGTCCTAGTTCAGACACGTGCAAGGCAAAAGCCCTACCACTGCGCCACCACTCCAGCCCCCCTCTTTTTCTTTTTCTTTTGTTTGTTTGTTTTTTTTTTTTTTTTGGTTTTGGGCCACACCTTGCAGCACTCAGGGGTTACTCCTGGCTCTGTGTTCAGGGGTCATTCCTGGTAGTGCTCAGGACATACTAGGGGATACTGGGGATCAAACCTGGGTCAGGCATATGTGCAAGGGAGATGCTCACCCCATTGTGCTCTCATTCCGGCCCCTGGAATTTTGCCTTCTTGTCTTGGTTGTCATGTCACACAATGATGACTCAGAAATCTGGTGCTTTATTTCCAGAACGTGGGAACATTAGCTCCTGGGGTCCTGGACCAGTCTGGGTCCTTGCTGGACTAGTGGAAAGCCAGAGCAGCATACACGCTGGGCTCCTCTGGGGAGTCCCCTGACGTGGAGGAAGGGGGCGCTGTGCTCTCCTGTGCAGTATCTAGGTGTTTCAGCTGCGCGTAGGTCACTTCCAGGGGGGCCTCCGATGCTTCTGCCTGCAGGGGAATTAGGGATCAGTGGGATAGAGTGTATGCAAGGAAGTTGGGCGCCCGGAGCAGAGGAACTCACCTGCCCACGTGCCTGTGTGTCCTCTTCTGTTTGTTGGTCCTGTGCATTCGGCCGAGCTCCAGAAAGTGGGGTACAGGAGGCCACTTCCCGCCTGAGTCCTGCGTGCTTCACCTGGGCATAGGTTGCTCCATGGGGGTCTTCATCCTGCCTGCTCTGTGGGGAGGGGACAGGGGTGTCCGTGACCTCGCTTCTTCTCCTTGGCTCACACAGCTGCTCCAGGCTGCCTTTTGAGCCGTGAACATCTGGATGCTCTGAGCCTCATATCTGTCCTTTCCTCAGCTGCTGTTCCCACTTCAGTCTGTCCTCCAGCCCTCCTTCCCTCCTGCTTCACTCCCTTCCTCCCTCCCTCTCCCCTTCATTCACTCCAGGGCTCAGTGCTGGGGCTGCAGCAGGGTCGAGGAAGGCTGTGTGTGCACGTGTGTTATTGAATATGTGTGTGAGTGAGTATGTATGTGAGAGTAAGTGTAAAGATAATCTCTGTGCACATGGGCTTCAGGATTTGGGGGGACCTTGGAGCCTGGGGAAATCCACTTAGTCACCAGCCTGATGCTCAGCTGCATCCAAGAAGGCAGGTGGGGGGGGGGTCAAGGTGCATCTCTTGGTCTTGAGACTGAACTCAATGGTGTCCTCTAGCAGCCATTGCTGTGGGAAGGGAGGGGAATCCCGGGCAGAACTGGAGCAGTGCAGGCTCACCTGGGGGTTCAGCTGTACCCCTTCCTCAGTCTGTGTTTGGGTGATGGTGGCATCTGTGGGGAGAGGAGTGGGAATGTGTCCTGACAGATCTCCTGAGATGTCTTGGACCATAACCCCACCCTGCCCCAGGCCCCGGGGTCCCTGTACCCCCTGTCATCTGTCCTCCCCATAGCTGTCACCTGGGCCGTTTTCCTGGATGTGAGTACCAGGGCGGGAGCTGGGGAGCAAAGGGCAATGTCAGGGACAGAGAGGGGGTGCGGCAGGTGGGGTAGAGGCTGAATGGTAGGTTACCGGGTGTTCAGGCCTGTGTCCTGGGGCGCTGAGTGTGTGGCTCCTGTGGACAATGGAAAGGAGGCTCTTCTGGGACTGGGGCTTAGGGTGAGGACTCTCAGTGGCCTCACCCCCCCCCGCCCCCCACTCACCTGAGTTGTGGTGTCCAGCCTGGCGGTGGTGGCGAAAAAGGAGAAAGAAGAGGAGGAGGAGGAGGAGGCCGAGCAGGGCGCCGATGAGGGACAGCCCGATGACGAGTGGGTCTAGGTTATTTCGGTCCAGTGTTACCCATGAGTGCAGGACACATGCAGAGGTGTCACTGGGCCCTGGCTTGAGGGGCAGGATCAGCTGCACCCCTAGACCTCTGGTTCCCTGCAAACCACACAGAAACCCACAGGGTCCCCGCCCCTCCATATCCCTGCCTCCCCCTACCCTGCCCTGTCTTCATCCCTTTGCAGGTCCCTGGGCTTAGCACCTCCCTGTCACTCCCCTCATGTTGGCTACCGTGACTGACTCAGTGGCTACTTTTGCAAAACTCCCTGCCATTTTTTCAGTGCTAAGTGCTGTTTGCTATAAGCCCATATACCAACAGGAAAGCAACCTTCAAGTAATAAGTAACTTCTCAGCCTAGGGGAGGAAGACACTGCCTGATACCATGGAGCCAAGTCTCCCCTTAACTTACATTCCTGAGTTATTAGCTAAATGCAACAAAGCTTGCCCCATCATAAACTGCTGAGAGTTCCGGATAGTGAGCTACAAACCCTACTTTAGGGTCATAGGGCAATTTCTTGAAAGCTGCTGACTTGGGAGTGATTGTAAAATTGTCACTGCTTCTCCCTCCCTTCTGGAAGACGATTTACTGCCTTTGTCTCCTGGCTTTCGCGCCAAAATGTATGATTGACATCACTTTTTTCCTGCCCCCTTCTCCTTCTCTATATAAGAGATGCTGAACCCCAATAAAGACACCTTTGAACGGTCTGATCGCCAAAGGTCATTATTATTAACCTCTCTTAGATTTTTTTACAGGTGTGGTTGTGCTTTTAGCCCTGCTAAATAAAGGTGCGGTTGTCCGTGAGCCTCTCGACTGATTCCTGCTGGCCGGGCCCCTCCGGGGGGCTTGCAGGACCCCGCCCCCTCATCCTTCCTGTCTCCCTCCTCAGCACCTCCCTGGTCCCAAATCTTTTTTTTTTTTTTTTTTTGGTTTTTGGGCCACACCCGGCGGTGCTCAGGGGTCACTCCTGGCTGTCTGCTCAGAAATAGCTCCTGGCAGGCACGGGGGACCGTATGGGACACCGGGATTCGAACCAACCACCTTTGGTCCTGGATCGGCTGCTTGCAAGGCAAATGTCGCTGTGCTATCTCTCCGGGCCCGGTCCCAAATCTTATTTCTTCCCTGAATGCTGCTGAGAAACTCACCCACATCATCCATGGGCCTTGTCTCGACATCTCCAGAGGGTCCTGGAAGAGAATGTGGGAGGGTTGGGCTGAGTCCAAGACCCCCATTTCCTCTCCTGTAATGGCCCATCCAGCATTTTGGGGCTCCCTGGGAGTGGCAGGGGTGACAGAATCTGAGGGGAAACCTCCCACTGACCGTTCTAGCTCCCCTCTCCCATGATACCAGAGCCTCAGGTCACATGGCCCTGAGCTAACCATGATGGAGGGGACAGAGTGGGGTCTCACCTGACACCCAGAGATGCAGGGGAGCACTGGGGCGTGACAGACTGTAGGGGCTGAAGCTGTTGGAGCTGTAGCACCTGTAGGTGCCATTGTGTGCTGAGGTCACAGGGTGGAAGGAGAACTGGGCCTGTGTTATCTGCTCTGTCGTATTCACTTTGATGTGCAGTGGGGGGTCGACTGTCCCCTCCTTGGCCAGCAGGAAAGTGTCCCTCCAGCCTCTGGACTGACACAGCAGCATCACATTGTCTCCTGGGGACACAGAAGGGCCTGGCTCCACTGAGAGGGTTGGAGTGTAGTGGAGCAATTCTAGGAGAGGAAGGGTGAGAGAACCTGGGTTAGAAACGAGTCCCAGGGCCTCTCTCTAGGCCCCTCCCTACAAGGGTCCCAACAAACTCATCCTCCCATCACCCCAGTATGGCCTGATCAGAATTGGGGTTCCTACAGAGTCATGACCCCTTACCTGCCACCAGAATGTCCATGGGGTCGCTGGGCTCCGACCATAGGGAGGTGAAACCGTGTCTCCCAAAGCAATGATACCGGCCCCCGAGAGAGACCCTCACAGGGCCGAGGGGAAAGTCAGCTTGAAAGAGCCCAGCCTGGGGTTGGCGGCCAGGGCGCTGGGGGATTTCCTGGCTCTTCTCCTTGTACAGAGCAAAGGTGTCATAGGAGTCCTGAGAGCGACACTGCAGGGTCGGCGTCTGTCCTGGGGTCACAATCTGGCCCTGTGGGCTCAGCAGGGAGGGTTTTCTAGATGCACCTGCAGGTACGGGGGACAGCAGGGCTGTGCCTCCACTTTCTGTCCTATGTTCATGACATTGTCCCTCAAGCCTTTGTGTCTGTACCCCATACCCTCAATGCTCCCTCACCCACCCCATCACATGGGACTTCTCTTGAGCACAGACTCTAAGAATCTGATATAGCTGAAAACTGGATGTTCCAGGATGAGCCTCACCTGAGACCAGGAGCTGCAGCGGGTCGCTGGGGTGAGACCACACCTGGGGTGTGTGTGAGAAAAGGCCATAACACCGGATGGACCACCTGTGGCGGAGGGGCCTGGGGCCAACACGGAACAGGGCCTGGCGCTGCCCACTGGGGAGTCGTTGTGAATCAAGTTTCCAGGGGCTCTCAGGGTCTCCTTTCTGAGTCAGGACGAATGTGTCATATCTCCATTCTGAGTCACACTGGAGGGTCACAGTCTCCCCGGAGGCCACAACAGGTCTCAGTAGGACTGAGAGGGACGGTTTGTTATAGCTTCCTAGGAGCAAACAGGGGTTCCAGGGTCACCCTCACACCTTGAGGGCAGAACTCTCCCTCTGTTGCCAGTTGAGAGCAGAACCTGACACCCTGGCGAGTCTCACCTGTGACCACCAGCTCCAGGGTGTCACTGTGCTCTGACCAGCCGAAGGGGCTGTGATAGTAACATTTGTAAGTCCCTGCATGTGATTCTGTCACAAAGGGGACAGAGAACTTGGCCATGTTCCCAGGCTCCAGTGGTAACCAACTATTCCAGGGTGGTGAGATTCCTGTTTTAACCAGATGAAACTCCTGAGCCCCTGAGTCCCCTTGACACCAGAGGGTCACGGGAGTATTCTGGAGAACCACAGAGCCTGGCTCAGCCCAGAGGATGGGTCTGGGGAGGGTCCCTGGAAGAAAGGAGAGTTTGGTCATAGACACGCACCAGTCCCAGCTCTCATACCAGGACCCCCACAGCTCCCACCCACTCCTCAAAACTGCTGTTCCCTGTATCAATAGTAGTCATTGTCCTGGGGGACCCTGAGACAGGGGTCACACTCACCTGCCTTCACTAGTATTCTGGTGCCCACACTCAACCCTGGAGGGAGAGAACATATGAGAGTATGTCCCGAGTCCTGAGGGAGCCTCCTCCCAAAGTCCCCCTGAAACTTACCCAGACAGAGCAGGGCCAAGAGGGAGGTCATGGTGTCTCCTCCCGTCCTGTCCATGGCCTGGAGGGACTCGGTGGCCACAGGACAGACATGGGGTGTGTCAGTGGGCTGGTCCTGTTGATCACAGGGTGTCACGTCAGAACCTTAGGAAGGGGAACTGCCTCCCCGGAACCAGACTCTCTTTTAGGGGAGAGGCTGACCTCCTTAAGTCGCTGCTTCCAGGGCTGGTAGGGACCTGTCCATCTCCTCACCCAGAGTATCCCCCTCCTCAACACTAGATTTTCTGGGTCCTCACCCTGGACAGAGTCTCTGAGAGCAGCAGGTGCTGTTGAGAATCATGACAACCTCTATGTGAGCCTAGGTGTTGGGTACAAATCCAGGGGACCCCCTTTACCCCCACTTCCTTTTTCCTTCCCCAATACCCCCCTGCATCCCTACCTGCAGGGCAGGACTGTGTCCCCATTCTTGTCATGGGTCCTGCTCCATGTGAGGACCTCAAGAAGGCAGGGACAATGACTGGCAAGTTCCTGTGTCCCCACCAGCAGCTGCAACCCTTTCTGAGCCTCAGTTTTCCCTGAGTGTCCTGGTGTCCTGGCACCTCTCCTGGCTGTGGTGCGATTGTACAGAAGTTAGTGGTTCCTGATCAGGAGTAGGAGTCAGTGGGGGACAGGAAGGAAACAGGGTTTGACTCACCTGGGGTGACCAATATCACTTCCTGTAGGACCAACAGGAAGCTAGTATTCTCCTAAAATGCAAGACCAGAAACCCAGATTCCCATTAGGGGCTAATTTGGGACACAAAACCTAGCTCAGGGCCTCACTTTGTGACCCACACTCAGGCTTTTCAGAGAGGCCAAACCATGGGGACAGGAAAGGAACAAGTACCTTGTCCTTGTGTGTCTGGTGGACACCAGAAATACGTCCTGAGTTTGTCCCTGACTCTGCCAGACTCACAGGCCCTAGGGTCTCCCTTAGCCCTTCAATCAGATTGGATCCTGCTGTGTGAGACACTGATGTGAACTTTGGGCATGGGGGGTCAGAGCCCACTAGTGACCTAGACCATGGTCTTTTCAGAGAGCCTGTGTGGGAGCAGAGGCTTCTAGTAGGACAATCTCAAGGGCGGGTCTGGTCCTGACACAGGTCTCCCAAGTCCTGACAATCTTTTCCTCATTTTCAGGTAGCAATTTAGCAGGAAAGTGAGGGCATTGAACTTTGGAACTGAAGCATTGGAGGCTAGAGACAAAACACAGTTGAATTAAGCAAAAACTGTAGGTTATGTGTGTGTGTGTGTGTTTTCACTCATGCATGTGTGTCTGTGTGTTTTCATTGCTAGCATTGCAGTGGTCAGGGCTGACCCCTGGCTTTGTGATCACTCCTGCAGGCTTGGGTTCCCAATGTCATGCTGGGACTGAACCTTACTCTCCTGAATAAATGGTGAGAGCCCCCTAAAATGTTACCCTTTGGAGAGTATCTTTTTGCTCAGGATCCCACTTAACCCCCATTCCCCACCCCTGCAGCCTGTTCTGACTTTGGCCCCCTCACTAGGATCTCCAAATGCCATAACATGGATAAGGCAGTACTCCAGGATTGACTTATGTCCTGCTTTGAGGCCATTAGGTAGGTAGGGAAGGGACTCCCCACCCTCCCAAGGCATGGAAGTTCTTGAGCTAGAACTGTCCTAGTACACAGCAGAGACCAGATGTGGAGAGTGGCTTTGATGAGTGACAATGAGTCATTGATGAGGGTCTCATGGACCCCCCCATGGGAGGTGCTCCAGGAACAAAGGCCAGAAAAGGGGCCCCAGAGAAGAGCATCATTTCCTCAACCAGGAACCTTAATAGCAAGACTCTACTTGGTAGAAGCGCCATGTGAGGCAGGGGAGGGAGCAGCCCTGTAAACTCAACTTGAAACTGTGTTTCAGCCCCACACATAGGTGTTTGCATACATGTTCTGCCACATGTCCCCTCCTGAGATGGGTTTGTCCTGCTCTACTCTGATGTTTGCTAGGGTTCTCCCTGCCTTTGAACAAGCCTGGAGCATGGTCCTTTGTTTCTCATTCTCAGAATAAATCCTTTCTTTCTTTCTGTGCTCATCTCAACTGAGACATTTGCCTTGCATGTGGTTGACCCAGGATGGACCTAGGTTCCATTCCCGGCATCCCATATGGACCCTGAGCCCACCAGGAATGATTTCTGAGTGCAAAGCCAGGTGTGTAATCCCAAAGTGCTGTTGGGTGTGGCCCCAAAAAAACAATAAACAAAAAATTCAGAAGGCCTGGATTTGTTTAGGATGGACTTCTCATTCAAACCGCATCAAGGCTCACAGTCCTAGATCTCCATAGCCACTTCCCAGGGGCCCAGGTGGGAGACAGAGAAAGAAAGCATTGTATTCCCTTCTTGAGGCTGTTCTCCACTTCATAAAGTCTCCTGGGGATCCTCAGTGGCATCATTAGCTGGAGACTACAGGGACTTCCATGAACATTCTCAAGAGGAAGGAGTAAATGGCAAAAGCCCAAGAGGTCATCACACCCCATTGAAGTGGAAGGGTTTGGGGGGAAATGTGATAGCCTCTTTCAAATGCAGGCGTGCCAGTGTGTCCTTCCATTTTCTTCTCTAGGCAGGATTCTGGGGTTCCATGACTGTGCACTGATAAAATCCCCCAACCCTCACAGAGGTCGCAAAAGCTGTTCCTTGACTGCATGGCAGGATATATGGTCTGTGGTGGTGTCATTTTAGATGCTCAGTCACAGAGTTGAACCACCACAAACATGTCAGCCACCACCATGCATGATTCCACAAGAGGCAGACCCAATAGTTGTCTGGTGTCACCGAGCACTGTGGAGGGAAACCCTAGTGATAAGATCCACAATTTTTTTTGGTTTTTGGGTCACAATCAGTGGCACTCAGGGGTTTCTCCTGGCTTTGTGCTCAGAAATCACTCTTGGCAGGCTCGGGGGACCATATGGGATGCTAGGAGTTGAACTATCATCTGTTCAAATCAGCTGCATGCAAGGCAAATACCTTATCGCTGTGCTATATCTCTGGCCGCCCCCCCCCCCCCAGTTAAAATCCACTATTGAGGGACCCACAAGCAAAAGATTCTGAGGAGATTATGGCCTGAATCAAGTCTAGGCAAGAGCCCTTCCTGAGAACTTGAGCTCAGTTTGACAGATATCACTGGGGGCAACTGAGATCTTGGGTCCAGCACACCTGTCCTGGTCCCAGAGACCCCCAACCAGCCTGGGAAACAGACCTGCAGGAAACAGAGAGGCAGAATTTGTTTTCGATCTCTTTATCCAGAAGCAAAATCAGGGGTTTGAGCTATACCACAGAGGTAGGGCGAATGCCTTGCATGCTATTGACCTGGGGATTGACCCAACTTCAATCCTTCATATGATCCCCAAAACCTGCCAGGTGTTATTTCTGAGTGCTGATCCAGGAGGAGCCCATGAGTGCTGCCAGGTGTGGCCCAAGGGAAAAAAAAAAAGCAAAATCAGCCCTAGACTGACATAGGATTTTACGTTTGCCACCTATCCTCACAGAAAAGAATTTTAGGAAGAGATGAGCAATGAAGGAAAACTAGGTTTCATTCTGAGGTGCTGAGGAAAAGGAGGGAGAGAATGGAAAAGAGAGAGAGGAGCATACTGCAGGGAGAGAACAGGCTTGTTCAAAGATGGAGGGAGCCCTTCTCTGTCCCTCGGGGCTGGTCCTTGGGTCATGTGGTGTCACATCAGAGGCCTCAGGAATGTGGACTAACCCACCTGGTACCAGGCTCTGTTTCAGGGGAGCACTAAGAATCTGCATAATTGAGACATCCCTTCCACTAGAGTTCGGGCCCGTCCTTCCAACTCCCTGGGGTGTCTGCCTATGAACCTCTCAGCTCTCCTGTTCGTACTCTGGACAGGATTACAGACATGTGGGTCGGTGCCCCAGAAAAGCAGACGCTGCTGGAGAGATTCAGTTTTCCCATGTGTGAGCCCAGAGTGTGCAGGAGATGAGAGAATCCCCTATTGGAGTTGAGTCAGCGCTAGCCTCCACTTACCCTTAACCCTATACCCAAGTTTTCCCCTCCAGTCTTTAGAGCATAATAACCACACAGACTTTTTTTTTTTTTTTTTTTTGGACTACAGAGGAAGCGCTCCTGGGTTACACCTGGCTCTGTGCTCATACATTGCTCCTGGCAGACTCAGGGGACCATAGGAGATGCTGGGGATAGAACCCAGGTCCTTCCCAGATTGGCCACATGCAATGCAAACGCCCTTCTACTATGTTATCATTCTGTGTCCTACAGACAGTTTGTCACAGGGTCCTGCTCTGTGAGGGGACCAGAGGAGATTTAGTCTATGACTGATGGGTCGCTCAGTTCCCATACATGCCCATCTCCCAGTTCTCAGCTTTTCTTCCTCAGGACACAGTCCTTGCTATCAGGAAGTGGTGACAAGTGTTTTTATTTCGGACTGAGGCAGTTCTCTGGAGAGGATTGGCCGTGTTGAACCCACAGGGACTGACTGTTAGCATAGCATGTTGGGACTCTTTTTTTTTTTTTTTGTTTTGTTTTTGTTTTTGGGCCACACCCATTTGACACTCAGGGGTTAACTCCTGGCTATGCGCTCAGAAATCACCCCTGGCTTGGGGGACCATATGGGACACCGGGGGATCGAACCGCAGTCCATCCGCTTGCAAGGCAGACACCTAACCTGTAGCACCACCTTCCCGGCCCAACATGTTGGGACTCTGAAGGCAGAATCAAATTTTCCAGAGTAGGGAGGTCACACAACCACGCCTCAGAGCAGAGTCTTGGTGAGCCAAATCTGAGGTCCAACCAAGGTTGGACAATGGAAAGGTGGTCACCAGGACACCAGAACAGAGGGTTACTGCAGGCATTGTGGGGACCCTGGAAGATAGCCCCTGATACTACCTATAGCAAGCTACATGTACATGACCGGGGATCAGTTAGGATTCACTTTGTTCCAACATGACCTGAGCATGAAGATTGTATGGCCCATCCCTGTGAAGGCTTATCTGTTGGAATATAAGCAGGAGCCTATTGTCAGAGAGGCAGGGAAAGCTGAGAAAGATCAGTGGGATTTTGTGCATGAGTGACCGATGGGAGAGGCCATGATGAAGGTTCTGGAATGTGGCTATAATAAAATTGGTACTTCTAGCTCCTTCAGACTCCCTATGGCTCCTCAGACTACCTCACATTACCTCAAGATCTCTTAGGTTCCATCAACTACCTTAGATTTCCTTACATTTACACACAAGATACCAGAAACCAGGAACATGGGAACCCAATTGGACTTTGGTGTGTTAAAAGTCTGTAAAAGACAAAGTAGGCCAAATCCTTCAAACCACACTGAGGTAAGTGCATCAATATATAGAATTTCACAAAATATAAAATTTCACAAACATAGAGGTAATCAAGTGAAACGCATCCACTGTAATAACAGAAAATTTAATGTGTTCAGGGTCTTCTTTTTATAAGATACAGTTGAGGAACCATTTATAAAATTGGAATTTTGAGGACATTTTGTCAAGTGCGTAAAAGGACTGGAAACATTGAGATCCCCAGAGAATGGGGGAGGAGACCTGTATTCATGTGAGTTCCTAGAGGAAGGCACAAAAAGGACTTGGATGAGCTAGATGACAGTAGAAAGAACTAGCAGTGTTGTTACTAGCTCGTTTTCATTTGTCGTTACTAGACAGTTTTCTTTTTTATTATTAATATAATTTTTATTTTGATCATAGTGGCTTACATATTGTTGACAATAATATTTTAGGTACACATTAACTTAATATCAGGGGTATTCCCATCACCGAATTGTTCTCCCTACACCTCCATTCCCATCCTACCTTCCATATCTTCCTCCCTCACCCCCCGGGGCTGCAAGAATACGTGGTCTCCTCTGTGCCTAACTTGCTACTTAGTGGTCTTGCACCTGTTTGGTCTTGGTAGCTCCCTTATTTTTTCTGTAACTGGGAGGCGGGACTAGATAGATAAAGTTACATGGTTTTGTTTGAAGAAAAGTAATAAACTGGGGTAAAAATCAAATAAGCCGAAAATGGGTGGAGTCCTTCTAGAGGCTCTCATCATCGGTTTGAGGGACGAAGGGGAAAAAGGTGAATCACTCCAACAGTACAAAAAGAAGTGTCAAATAAAATATCCAGTGAGCACTCCAACAATAAAGGTAAGCACCACATAAAAGCCATGATCTTGAAATAAAAATATGGCAGAGCACATAAAGAAAGAAAAGAAAGGAAGAAAATAAATATATAAATATAAATGGAGACAACAACTTTAATAACCACATCAAAACAATGAAATTGACAAAAACTAGATAGATAAATAAAAAAAGGAGAAAAATTGTTTTGTGTTTTTTTTTCCCCTCCTGCACAGGCACAGTAAATATTGGGGTCATTCGAAAAGGAATTCCCTTGGCCTAAGAGCTACAGGGTTTCTCCACCCTTGGAGAATATTGTCATGGGATTAACTATAGACTCCGTACAGGTTCATTTACTCTCCCCTTGGTGCTTTCGTGCTGTTTGGAAGACTTCTGCTCTGTCCTGGGTGATACAGTTAGACCTCTGTATCTAAAGATCTCGGTATCTACACAAGTCAAGGGGTGGAACTTATGATGAAGTCTTTCTTTGTGGTTCTAGAAGTTCTGCTCCCTCAGTGTCATTTTAATCCGTCTTCTGTCGTTGGTGGTCTTGGTCTTTGCATTGATCCTAGGATGTTTCCAGAAGACCTATTCCATTTCAATTTTCTTAGACAGACCTTTGGAACTGAAGATCATGGTTGTTGTGCAGGCCATAGCTCAAACTCTAGACTAGGGCTTTTTTATTGGTCCCAGGATACATACAGTTCGGTCATGGTTCTATCAGCCAGTCATCTGTAGATTGCAATCTTGACTTTTGGACAGACCAAAGGGTGACAAGTCTTCTGATTTTGTCTTATCGTTAGCTGGTGGGGTAGGATAATCTGCTCTTAGGTCAATTTGTTCCCATTTTGCTCGTTGTCAGGGTATCATTTTAGAGCTGGCACTTGATGGTGTCCCAGCAGTATTAAGGATGTCCCAGATGGGATTTGTTTCCTGTAGCTGTTGTGAAGAACTGTGTCATTTCTATGTCTGGGGTCCAGGGTTCAAGCTGGACGAATGATGTCTAATTACCTGGGGTCTAAGTTGGATCCACGTGACATATTTTCAGGGTGGGAGATGTCCCTATATTGTAAACAAGTATGAGTTCTTATCCCTAGTAGAAAAGAGGTCGTGGTTTTTTTTTTTGTTTTGTTTTGTTTTTTTTTGTTTTTGGGTCACACCCGGCAGTGCTCAGGGGCTACTTCTGTCTGGCTGTCTGCTCAGAAATAGCTCCTGGCAGGCACGGGGGACCATATGGGACACCGGGATTCGAACCAACTACCTTTGGTCCTGGATCAGCTGCTTGCAAGACAAACGCCGCTGTGCTATCTCTCCGGGCCCAAGAGGTTGTTTTTTTTTTTTTTTTTTTGGTTTTTGGGTTTTTGGGTCACACCCGGTGGTGCTCAGGGGTTACTCCTGGCTGTCTGTTCAGAAATAGCTCCTGGCAGGCATGGAGGACCATATGGGACACCGGGATTCGAACCAACCACCTTTGGTCCTGGATCGGCTGCTTGCAAGGCAAACGCCGCTGTGCTATCTCCCCGGGCCCAAGAGGTCGTTTTTATATGTAAGATTTCCCCTTTTTTTAGTGTGTCTTTGCAGGGGGAAATGGTGCTACATTATATTGCCGGTGCATTTGGGGGTGGAAAGAGAAGAAAACAGAACAGGTCACACACCCCAAAAATATAAAAAATAGAAATAAAACTATATGTGCTCACATAAATATATAAAAAATGAAATAACAAGGTAATTAAAGGAACAAAATGATGCAATAGACTATCTTACATTTGAGGGAAAAGCAGGTAAAGAGGTACTGTGTACAGGTCTTATACTTATGATGGGGTGTGTGGGTTCCCGAGCACCTTTTCATCACGAACCCTGACTTTCTTCAGATTGGTAAGAGAATCGCGGCAGGAAGGTCTTGGGAAGAGTTCTTGCTTTCGGGGTACTTTTAAAGCTAAGTCCATTTTCAAGTAACAGTCCATATTAGGACTTGGTAGGAGTTGGTAAGGAGGGATGTGCATCATGAGTCAGCAGGGGGGTTGGTTGGCTCTTCTTGCCAGGGATGAGGTGTGGGTTTGACTGGGTGTCCCTTCACTTGGGTGCTGGGTACTGATTCGTTGGGGTAGAAGGTCAGTTTTGATGCCTAATGGATTAAGAACTGAGGGTGAAGAGTTTTAATAAGGTGGGAAATCTGGATGGGGTAGGGGGGTGCAGGGATAGTCAGATATCCAAAGGGGGGAGGGGAAAGTATATAGAAGGAGCAGGAAAGAAGAAAAGAGAAAATACATTAAAAAGAAAAGGAGAAGAGAAAAGAAGAAAAAAAGAAGAAAGTAGTGAGAAGAGAGGAGAAAAGAGCAAGGGAATTCTAGTTTGCTTGAATGTGTTTGATGAGTAGAGCCTGTAGTATAAGTCTGTAGGTTACTGTTGCTGCTTTGGTGGTCTGGCTCGTCGCGTGCTTCAAGTCCTAAAAGAAGGTATAACCTAGAGATAAAGTGTATGTTAAAGAGTTTTCTCGGGACATTCTCGTAGTGCAAGCTGGGTATGGTATGTGTGACTGATCCCCGAGATGCCATCTTAGTTTGTTCATCTTTTGTATCCAAGAATGCCTGTGGACAGAAAAGCTGAGAGGATATTTTAAATATAGTAAGATTAAGGCATTAAGACATATTGAATTGAGATGTTTCCGTTGGAGTCAGTGATTTCCCATGGTATTCTTTACCTGTATTTCTGTATAAGATCCCTAAGGGGATATTATGGGCCTTTGTGGTAGAAGGCTGATTACATACCTGTTCTCTCTATGCTACTCTTTCTGCTGTTGTTGGTTTCTTTGTGGTATAATGTGTAGTCAAGAGTTTGTGTTGTTCTTCTTTCATATGTTTTGGGCACTACTTTCCGGTATTTGTTGACTGTTACAGTGTTTGGAGTTTCTACCCTGTTAAACCCTGTTATTTGATTGTTGAGTATTAGTTGTATATAAGGCATATGTTCTAGGTTCTTCAGAATAGTGCTATCACTCTGTATTTATTTTTCATCTTCTGACTTACTTTGTTTAACATAATATGTTCTAGATCCATCCACATTGCTTCAAAGTCTGTGATTGTATTCATTTCTGACTGCCATGTAGTGTTCCATTGTGTATAGATACCACATCTTAGTGATACATTGATCTGTTGTTGGACATTGAGGTTGGTTCTAAGACTTGGCTATTATACTGAGTGCTGCTATAAATAGTGGGGTGCACACATATTTTGGGATGAATGTCCTTCCGACTTGAGGGTAGATACCCAGGAGAGCAATTGCTGGGTCAAATTGCAGCTCAATTTTTAGTTCCTTGAGCACTCTCCAAACTGTTCTCCATAGGGGTTGGACTAGGGGGCATTCTCACCAGCAGTGGATGAGAGTGCCTTTCATACCGCATCCCCGCCAACAGAGACTGTTCCCATTATTTTTGATGTGAGCCATTCTCACTGGTGTGAGGTGGTACCTCATTGTTGTTTTGATTTGGATTTCTCTGATGATAAGTGAAGGTGAACATGTTTTTTATGTGTTTGTTGACCATCTTTCTGTCTTCTTCAGAGAAGTGTCTATTCATTTCGTCTTCCCATTTTTTTTATGACTTTATTTGGTTTTGGGGGGCTCAGCTTTCTGAGTGCTTTGTATATTCTGGATATCAGCCCTTTATCTGATATGTTGAGTGAAAAGATTTTTCCCAGTCAGTTAACTGTCTTCTTGTGTTAAGGAGGGTTTCTTTTGCCATGCAGAAGCTTTTTAGTTTGATGTAGTCCTATTTGTTTATGTTTGACTCTAAAGTTCTTGCCATTGATGCTCTGTCCTCGAAGACCTTTTTGATATATAGGTCTTAGAGTGTTCTGCCTATTTTATTCTCAATAAACTTTATAGTTTCGGGTCTGATTTCAAGGTCTTTGATCCATTTTGAGTTTACTTTTGTATAAGAAGTGAGGTATGGGTCAATTTTTAGTTTCTTTCCTTTTCTTTTTTTTTTTTTTTGTTTTTGCGCCACACCCAGCAGTGCTCAGGGGTTACTCCTGGCTGTCTGCTCAGAAATAGCTCCTGGCAGGCACGAGGGACCATATGGGACACCGGGATTCGAACCAACCACCTTTGGTCCTGGATAGGCTGCTTGCAAGGCAAACACCGCTGTGCTATCTCTCCGGGCCCAATTTTTAGTTTCTTACATGTGATTTTCCAGTTGTACCAACACCATTTGTTGAAGAGACTTTCTTTGTTCCATTTCAAGTCCTTGGCACTTTTGTCAAATATTAGTTGACTGTATATCTGGGGGTGTATGTCTGGAAATTCTGTTCTATCCCACTGGTCTGAGGTCCTGTCTCTATACCAGTACCATGCTGTTTTGATCACTATGGCTTTATAATACAGTTTCAAGTTAGGTAAAGAGATGCCACCCAGCTTCTTGTTTTTCAATATGTGTTTGGCTATCCTGGGTCTTTTTTGGTTCCAGATTAATTTTATGATTGATTGTTCTAATTCTTTAAAGAATGATGTCTGAATTTGGATCGGTATTGCATTAAATCTATATAGTAGTTTGGGTAGGATAGTCATTTTGACTATGTTGATTCTACCTACCCATGAGCATGGGATGTTCTTTCATTTCCTTAGATCCTCTTCAATTTCTTTCTAGAGTGTTTTGAAGTTTCCCTGGTATAGGTCCTTGGCTTCCCTTGTACAATTGATTCCTAGGTATTTTATATTTTTTGATACTATTTTAAATGGAGTTGTATTTTTGATCTCTCTCTCCTCAACTTTGTTATTTGTATAGAGAAACGCTACTGTCTTGTGTGTATTGACTTTGTAGCCAGCCACTTTGCTGTATTGGTTAATTGTTTCTAGGAGTTTTACTGTGGACTCTTTAGGGTTTTCGATGTATATCATTATATCGTCTGCAAAGAGAGATAGTTTGAGTTCCTCTTTCTTAATTTGGATTCCTATGATTCCCTTCTCTTGTCGGATTGCTATTGCTAGGACTTCTAATATTATGTTGAATAAGAGTGGAGAGAGTGGGCAGCCTTGACTAGTTCCTGACTTTAGTGGAAATGCTTCTAGTTTTTCGCCATTAAGGATAATGTTGGCTGTGAGCTTTTCATAGATAGCTGTAACTATCTTGAGGAAGGTTCCCTCTAACCCTATTTTGCTGAGTGTTTTCAACATGAAAGGGTGTTGGATTTTGTCAAATGCCTTCTCTGCATCGACTGATATGATCATGTGGTTTTTGTCTTTCTTGTTGTTGATGTGATGTATGATGTTGATTGATTTGCGTATGTTTAACCAACCTTACATTCCTGGGATGAAGCCCACTTGGTCATGATGTATGATTTTTTTGATAAAGTGATGGATTCGGTTTGCTAAAATTTTGTTGAGAATCTTTGCATCTATGTTCATTAGTGAGATTGGTCTGTAGTTTTCTTTCTTGGTGGTGTCCTTGCCATCTTTGGGAATGAGTGTGATATTAGCCTCATAAAAGGAGTTGTGGAAGATTCCTGTTTCTTCAATGGTTTGGAAGAGTCTGTGGAAAAATGGTAGTAAGTCTTCTCGGAATGTTTGATAGAATTTGCCTGTAAATCCATCTGGTCCTGGACTTTTGTTCTTAGGGAGTTTCTTAATTACATCTTCAATTTCCTCTGAAGTGATTGGTCTGTTTAGGCTGTCGATTTCTACTGGGTTCACTATATACTGAGTATAGTTGTTCATTATATGATCTCATGATATGTTTTATTTCTTGGGGTTCTGTTGTAATCTCTCCCCATTCATTTGTGATCCTACTGATTTGGATGTTTACCCTCTTTTTTTGGTGAGTTTTGCCAGTGGCTTGTCTATCTTGTTTATTTTTTCAAAAAACCAACTCCTGGTCTCATTGCTTTTTTGTATTGTTTTCTTAGTTTGTATGTTGTTTATTTCTGCTCTGGTTTTTATTATTTCTTGCCTTCTGGCTGTAGTTGGATTTCTTTGCTGTTGTTCCAATTCCTTGAGGTGATTCTTTAAACTGTTGATTTTGTAATTTTCCTGTTTCTTGACATAGGCCTGTATTGCTATGAGTTTCCCCCTAATTACTGCTTTTGCTGTGTCCCACAGATTTTGACAGGTTGTCTCTTATTTGTCATTTGTTTCAAGGAATCTTTTTATTTCTTCCTTGATTTGCTCTTTGATCCAGCTGTTGTTGAGCAGCATGTTTTGTTTTCTTTTTTTTTTTTTTTTTTTTTTGGTTTTTGGGCCACACCCGTTTGACGCTCAGGGGTTACTCCTGAGCTATGCGCCCAGCAATCGCCCCTGGCTTGGGGGGACCATATGGGATGCCAGGGGATCGAACCACGGTCCGGTCCGTCCTACTCTAGCGCTTGCAAGGCAGACACCTTACCTCTAGCGCCACCTTCCCGGCCCCACATGTTTTTTTTTAAATAAGGGTTATCATTTATTGAACATTTATAGTACTTCATAGACTCTGACAAGTACTTTAGTTACTTTACATAGATTTACAAGTACTTTACTTACTTTACATAGATTATTTTATTTAATTCCTGTTAGCCTCTTCTTGAGGTAAGCACTGTAAGTATCTCCATTTTAACACATGTAGAAACAAATGTAGAGAGGTAAACACAGACAAAAAGCAGAGATGCAAGATGAAAATTAGGAAATCTTACTTTAGTTATGCCTGTGACCAGTAACTTACTCTTCTGCCCAATACACTTTTAGTTTTAAACACTGGAATATTGAGGGTACTACTAAATGTTAGAGGTTCTCATCTTGTTCCAGATTTTGTATAGGAGTCACATTTTCAGAATTCTTTTTTTTTTTTTTTTTTTTTTGGTTTTTGGGCCACACCCGTTTGACGCTCAGGGGTTACTCCTGGCTATGTGCTCAGAAATCGCCCCTGGCTTGGGGGGACCATATGGGACACCGGGGGATCGAACCGCGGTCCTTCCTTGGCTAGCGCTTGCAAGGCAGACACCTTACCTCCAGCGCCACCTACCCGGCCCCCAGAATTCTTATTTATCTCTTTTACATGGCAAGCTTTTTGGTGCAGGGTAACAACTGCTTGCCTACTATCTGTAGCCACATATGAACTCAGTCCTGTCTCTTGTTCCCCAGAAACACAACTAAGAAGACATCTCAATTCAATAAGAGATCACTGAAGGTTATGGAAAGAAAAGGTGTTCTATGTTTTGTTTTTTGTTTGTTTGGTTTTGGGCCACACCCGGTGATGCTCAGGGGTTACTCCTGGCTCTGAGCTCAGTAATTGCTCCTGGCTTGGGGGACCTTATGGGACTCCAGGGGATTGAACCACAGTCTTTCCTAGTTAGCTGCGTGCAAGGCAAATGCCCTACCATTGCGCCATCTCTCTGACCCCAAGGAAAAAGGTATTTTAAAGATGTATACACTATAACTGCTTCTCACAACTTCCCCTACTACCTCCTGTACTTATCTCTGACAAGCTTATTTTGAAAAGGCCAGCTCATCTCAGATTTTGAGACCCATAACAGCTCCTCATTCCACTAAAAACCTCTATCCAACAAACAAACCACAAAATCTTCTATGTCTCTATCCCCAAAGAAGGCTCTACATGATTATGCAGCATTCTGTGGTCTAAAAACATACCACATCAGAAAAGTCTCTGTTTTATTTGCAAATTCAAAATGCCCTTTCAACAATAGTCCATGCTTCTGCCTCTGCCCTGTAAACAAAGATGGACTGAAGCCTACAATCTCTAGACCTCCAGGGCTACAAGCTTTCCAAAAAGTCTTCTTTCCCATTTATAGTCACAAAGTATTAAAAAAATACCAGGCCTAAGTCTTACTTAAATTCCTAATCTGACACTGGTGAACTCTTTTTCCAATTGTAAAATATATTTCCCACTAGTTATCTTCTATGCCTGAGAAATCATTGTCCTAGGTAGGAATAATTTGTAAAATGGTCTCATATCCCATTGGTATACTGATATTTTTTCTATGTTCTTTTTTCATCTTTGAGTTATTTCTCCTCCAAACCATCTTGCTGTATGCTCAACTCAGGTTTGGTAACTTAAGGGGACTCTTATTTCTTTTTTTTTATTTAATTTTTTAAATTTTTAATTATGAGAACAGGGATGCTTCTTCTTCTTCTTCTTCTTTTTTTTTTTTGGGCCACACTCGTTTGACGCTCAGGGGTTACTCCTGGCTATGCGCTCAGAAGTCGCTCCTGGCTTGGGGGACCATATGGGACACCGGGGGATCGAACCACGGTCCGTCCTAGGCTAGTGCTGGCAAGGCAGACACCTTACCTTTAGCGCCACCGCCCGGCCCCAGGATGCTTCTTCTTGTAGTCAATTTTGACCTCTGTTGCATAGTGATCTGATAGGGTGCTTCTAATGATCCTTACATTTGTAATCTTATATATGTTAGATTTGTATCCTAGGACATGACCTATTCTGGAGAAGGTTCCATGTGGGCTTGAGAAGAATGTGTATTCTGCTTTCTGGGGATGGAGGGTCCTATATAAGTCTATTAGCCCTAGATACTTTAAATTTTTTATTTAGGGCTCTTATTTCCCTGTTTTTTTTTTTTTTTTTTTTGGTTTTTGGGTCACACCCGGCGTTGCTCAGGGGTGACTCCTGGCTGTCTGCTCAGAAATAGCTCCTGGCAGGCACAGGGGACCATATGGGACACCGGGATTTAAACCAACCACCTTTGGTCCTGGGTCAGCTGTTTGCAAGGCAAACACCGCTGTGCTATCTCTCCAGGCCCTCTCTGCTGTTTTTCTGTTTGGTGGATCTATCCAGTGGTGATAGTGGAGTATTGAAATCTCCTACAATTATCACATTGCCCTTCATGTGTTTCTCCAGGCTTGTGAGCAGTTGTCTCACATATTTTGCTGGCTCTACATTAGGTGCATAAATATTGATTAGGGTTAATATTTCTTAGTCTAGTGTTCCCCTAATCAGTATGTAATGTCCCTCTTTGTCCCTGATCACTTTATTGAGGTTGAATGGAATTTGGTCTGATATAAGAATGGCTGTCCCTGCTCTTTTTTGTTTTTTATTATCCTGAATAATTAATTTTCATCTTTTTATTTTAAGCCTGTGTTTGTCCTGTAGTTGTAGGTGTGTTTCTTGCAGGCAGCAGAAATCTGGTTTATGTTTTCTATATTTTCTTTCTTTTTTTCCCTTTGGTTTATGTTTTCTAATCCAGTTCTCGACTATGTGTCTCTTAATGGGAAAGTTTAGTCTGTTAACATTTAGGGAGATTATTGACAGAGAGGACTGTTGTGCAGTTGTGTAGAGTGGTTGTTGTTACAATCGGGGGTTTGGATTGTGTAATTCGTCTCTGAGTAGGTCATTTAGGATCGGTTTTGTTTGTACAAATAATGCAAGATCGTTTTTGTTTGAGAATGTTTTTAGTCTGCCCTCTTTTTTAATTTTAATTTTTCACAGCATTATTTATGGTACATAGTGACAACGAATGAGGGGCACTCCCACCCCAGTGCTGTCCTTCCTCCACCCCCGTTTCCAGCATGCATCTCATATCTCCCTCCCTTTCCCCCCAGAATACTAGTGCAACTGGTCTCCACTTTATAGCTTGTTGTAGATCGTCTATTCTGTTGTCGTTTGTGATAAAAAAGGATAAGAAGAAAAAAAGAAAAAAGAAAGAAAAAAAGAAAAAAAAGTAAGAGAAAAAAAATTTGCCACAACTACCAAAAAAAGAAAGAGAAAAAGAAGAAAAAAAATGCACCCGGCTAATGAGAAAAGAAAAAAAATTCACCAAATAATAACCACAGGAGTAAAAAGGGAAGAGAAAAGTGGAGAAAAGAAGGAAAATAAAGTAAAAAACTAACAAATCAAAACAAAACAAGAAAAAGAAGGGGTGCTGCAGTAGTAGGGTTTGGCGTTCCCTCCACTATTTTTTTCTTTTTTTTTGTATAGGCACAGTAAGCATTGGGGGATAATGGGAATTCCCGTGGCCTAGGAGATTCGGGGCTTCTACATCCTTGAAGCATACCATCATGGAATCAACCCCTGGCTCCATAGGTGTTCATTACCTCATCCCAAGGGCTTTGTATGTGGTGCCAGGAAACTTTCTTCTCAGTTGTGGGTGAAACAATGAGCCCACTGTATCCAGCGTTCTTGGCATTTGTACAGGTCCTAGGACAGGGTCTAGGTTGAAGTCTTTACGGTTCTAAAGGTTCTGTTCCACCAATGTTGTGTACCATCTTCTGTATCAGATGCTCCCTGTTTTCATTCAGTCCCCAAGCCGAAGTATGGGATATTATGGATCTAAGGGTTCTGCTCAGTCTCTGGTGTCCAAGTTGGGCCTCTGCAATAAGAAATAAGAAATACTTTTTTTAAATAAGAGTTCTGGTCCACAGTCTAGGGCAGGGTTTTCCTTATCAGTCCCAAGGATAGTTCTGCCCAGTTGCAGCTGTCAAAGTCAGTTTTCTGTACATGGTGCTCTTATTTTTCGCTGTTCAAAAGACAGTACATCTTCTGGTTTCCATCCAGTGTTAGGTAAGGTGATAAGACAACTTGGTCTTGGGTCAAGTTGTCATTTCCTCGTTGTCATATCAAAACTGGTACAAGTTAGTGCCAGAGCTGTGCAATTATTCTCTCAATGGAGTTGGTTCCTTGAGTTGTTGCCCAGAGCTGTATCAGTTCTACATCTGGGATCTGGGGTTTGGAGTTGAACTGACACTGTCCAATCTCCTGAAGACTGGGTTGTATCCACATGACACATGTCCAAGATGGGAGGCACCCTAGTGTTATAAAAAGTGTGAGGTCTTGGGCCTGGAGAGATAGCACAGCGGCATTTGCTTTGCAAGCAGCCGATCCAGGACCAAACGTGGTTGGTTCGAATCCTGGTGTCCCATATGGTCCCCCATGCCTGCCAGGAGCTATTTCTGAGCAGACAGCCAGGAGTAACCCTTGAGCACCGCCGAGTGTGGCCCAGAAACCAAAAAAAAAGTGTGAAGTCTTATCCCTAGAAGATAAGATCTTAGGAAATTTCTTTCATTCAGGCATTTAAATATGTTGTTCCACTGTCTTCTTGCTTGAATTATTTCAAATGGGAGATCTGGGTTGATTCTTATGTCCCTTCCTTTGTATTTGAGGGTTTTTTCTCCCTTATTGCTTTCTCTTTTTTTTTTTTTTTTGCCATTTGGATTACTATATGTCTTGGTGTTGGTTTATTAGGGTCTATTTTGTTAGGGACTCTCTTCACTTCCTGGATTTGCACTGAATTTTCTTTCCAGAGGGTGGGAAAGTTTTGTGTTATTTCTCTGACTACTTGTTCTTCCCCTTTTCCTATTTCCTCCCCTTCTGGTATACCCACGATTCTTAGGTTATTTCTTTTTTTTTTTTTTTTTTTTGGTTTTTGGGTCACACCCGGCAGTGCTCAGGGGTTACTCCTGGCTGTCTGCTCAGAAATAGCTCCTGGCAGGCACGGGGGACCATATGGGACACCGGGATTTGAACCAACCACCTTTGGTCCTGGATCGGCTGTTTGCAGGCAAACGCCACTGTGCTATCTCTCCGGGCCCAGGTTATTTCTTTTGTCCTTGTTTATTAGATACTGGACTTTTCCTTCTAGCGCTTTGCCTTTTATTTCCTTGCTGGTTTCTTGGTCGTTTTTTGTTTGCAGTTTTCGTTCGAGTTCTTCAATATGCTTCTCCATCTGTGTGATCATGCTCATTTGACTTGCTATGGTGTCTTTTAACTCCTTCATTTCCCTTTGTATGGAATCTCTCATATTCTTTGAGAGTTCTTTAATTTGGCTGATTTGTTCCTTCATGGATTTCTTGTGTTTGGTGGCTATCAATTCTTGCATTTCCTTTCTCATGGCTGCTTTTAGGTCTTCTTCCAATGGATATTTGTGTTTTGGTGGACTTGGAAATTTGCTAGGGCTTGTCTCCGTGTCTCCAGATGTTAGTGTTCTCCTTGATTTACCCATATTTCTTTGCATTTATTGGTGTGGCTTGTAATGCAGTGCCTTCCAAATTCAGCCTGCTTTGGCCCCCTGTGGCGTGGGGATGGGTCCCCTTCCTGAGCGTGGTTCTAGAGGGGTCTGTTGGATGAGCTCGCTGAGGTTCTGCTCCTCCTGTGCTCTTTATGTGGCCTGATCCCTTGCTTTTCTCTTTTGTTGCCAGCTCTGCAGTTCCTCTCCTGGCCACAATGGTGGAGGGCGCTGTTGAGCCTAGCTCCTTCCAAACACCCCCCCCCCCCCCCCACACACACACACCTGGGAGTCAGCTCTGCCACTTCCTTCAGTGGGTCTAGTCTATTCCCTCTCCCTATTCTTGCCAGTCGGTGCACTTCTGCTCTTGGCCACAATGGTTGAGGGCGCTGTTGGGCCTAGCCCTCTGTCCTCCCTCCCCTATCTGGAAGTCAATGGAGTTCCGCCCCCTCTGGGCATCGGCCGAAGAAATTCCATCAGCCAAACCCTTCCGGCCAAGGCCCTCAGCCCTTGGGGAGTCCCAGGTCCACTCCGGGGCTCAGGGGGGTAGGCTGCTTTAGGTCACCCAAAGGTCCAGGTGGCAGGCCCAATCTCACCAAGTCTAATGGTCTAGCCAGGTGCAGGGTTCTCCTCACCCCTCCTACACTCTGCTCTGGCTGGGATGCAGGTCTCAGGCACCCTTGTGGGAAGTGGGGACTCACCTGATCTGCTCTCTGTTTTTGGGCCTGAGGTCTCTGGGGCAGGGCACTTGGGGTGGTGGCAGCAGGCGCAGGTCTAAGGCGCCCACGTGGGGAATGGGGACTCATCCGGTCCACTCTCCGCTCAGGCCTGGGGTCCCTGGGGCGGGGTGCTTGGGGTGGCACCGGAAGGTGCGGGTCTAGGGCACCCACGTGGGGAGTGGGGACTCACCCGGTCTGCTCTCCGCTCGGGCCCTCCAGTTTTCTTTTCTTAAAAAACTTTTTTATTGATTGATTTATTGATTGGCTTCTGGCCCACACCCAGTGGCGTTCAGGGGTTACTCCTGGCTCTGCACTCAGAAATCACCCCTGGCAGGCAGGCTGTTGGAACTTATGGGATGCCAGGAATCGAACTAATTCTCTCCTGGTTTTGGCCTCATTAAAGGCAAACGCCCTAACACTGTGCTATCTCTCTGGCCCCAACTAGCCAGTTGTCATTTGGCCTATTTCCTGCTCTTGTTTTCCCAATAAAAAGAATGCCTGGAATGCCTGGAGGAGAAGTTGCCATCTTGGCTCGTCATTGTACTTGATGAAGTGGCTGGTTTGGGGGTGTACAGTTTGCAGTTTGAGTTCCTGGCCTGCTACTTTTCCAATCATGTGTGGCTTATTTCGTGCAATGGAATTGCAACCAGATTCGCGTTGCTGGTCTTACCTGAATTGGAGACATGGGATCTCTTTCCCTCACTGGGGACTGTGGAACACTCAACCTACGATTTCACACAGGAAGTGCTCAGGTGTAGGGAAAGAGTCAATCCATATGCCTTAGCAGCTTTTTTTTTTTTTTTTTGGTTTTGTTTTTGGGCCACACCTGGCAGTGCTCAGTGTTACTATTGGCTCTATGCTCAGAAATCGCCCTTGGCAGGCTAGCAGGTTCAAATGGGATGCCGAGATTTGAACTACCGTCCATCCTGGATCAGCTTCATGCAAGGCAAATGGCCTACCACTCTACCACTGTGCCATCTCTCCAGCCCCAAAAGTTTTTGGCTAATAAAGAAATGACAACAGGACCGGAGAGATAGCATGGAGGCAGGGCGTTTGCCTTGCATGCAGAAGATGTTGGTTCAAATCTCGGCATCCCATATGGTTCCCTGAGCCTGCCAGGAGCGATTTCTGAGCATAGAGCCATGAGAAACCCCTAAGAGTTTCCGGGTGTGAGCCCAAAACCAAAACGAACAACAACACAAAAGAAACAACTTGTGGGATTACGGGATTTGTCTATCTCTATGTCAATCAACTCCCACGTGTTTTCTCATTGGATTTTTTTTTTTTTTGGTTTTTGGGCCACACCCTGTGAGGCTCAGGGGTTACTCCTGGCTATGCGCTCAGAAGTTGCTCCTGGCTTCTTGGGGGACCATATGGGACGCCGGGGGATCGAACCGCGGTCCGTCCTAGGTTAGCGCAGGCAAGGCAGGCACCTTACCTCCAGCGCCACCGCCCGGCCCCCTTCTCATTGGATTTTATGAATGCAGCATGTCTGATTGATAGTGAAATCGAATGGTTCCACCTTCTAGGTGTGACCTTTCTTCATAGAAAAAAGGCAAGGACTGAAGAGGAAGCATGTCTTTCATTCCTGAAATTTCCTGATGCAACTGCTAGCAGGGTGATCTGTGGACTGGAGTTAGGGTAACGTGGGAATTTGTAAAGTATTTTCTTTTGTTTAGTGTGTGCTTGATTGTTTTGCAGAATGCTTTCTGGCTGAAACCCATCTCATTACTGTTCGGGGTCAGAATTGGAGAGTTTGGATTTCAGAACACCTAACCATGCCAACATGGGAGAGAACCTCACTCGACACCTGGAAAGATATCACAGTCGTAGAGTATTTGCCTTGCATGCAGCTGATTCAAGTCAAACAGTATTTTGAACTTCAGCATTCATAATGGTCCCCCATTATGCAATTCTTGAGTAAAAAGCCTGGAATAACCCCTGAGCGCTTCCGAGTGTGACCCAAAATATGAGAGAGAAAGAGAGAGAGAGAGAGAGAGAGAGAGAGAGAGAGAGAGAGAGAGAGAGAGAGAGAGAGAGAGAGAGAGAGAGAGAGAGGACCTCACTTTTTTCTTGCAGACCAATTGAGCTTGTTAACTGGCATCTGCTGCATATTGTAGAGAAGAAAAAGCTCATGCGAGCCAGATCATACACAGGAGAGACCAGCACATGAGCCATTGTGGGTCCATGTCTCCCTTGGAAATCCACCTTGAGCTTTGCTGTCCTGTTCAATGAGAGGGTTTTGTAACCAGGGGTACATTTCCTACTTTGGGGACTTGAGAAAATATCTCCATGTATCTCAACAAAACAGAGACTAAAATGAGTATGGGAGAGAAGTTGCAGAATGGATAGTAATTGGGCAGGTCTGGCCAAGATTCTGGGGATGTTGCCGGCTAGAGATTCCCTCAGCAGAGTTAGACCAGTGGAACCAACATGCCCATGGCCAGGAGCTGGGTCTGTCACAAGACTTATGTGACCTCGTGGAGGCCCTTTGAGGAATCGTGCCTCGACCATGAGTTGAAGCTGAGGGGTGAGTGGCTCGGGAGAGACTGGTTCGTTCACTAGGTGGTGAGGTTTGGTTTTCTCACTATTTCCCATTTGCTTTTAGGCTCTAGGGCACTCGAGGCCCCCCATCTCCGTTTAGACCCCAAGCCTGTTGCCCCTTACACCCTGTCACATCCGTTGCAAGCGAATATGGGCTTCAGAACAAGCGTGAGGTCTGCAGGGTCAAGTTCACTCTGGCCAAGATCCACAAGGCCACTAGGGAGTTGTAACCCTGGATGAGTAGGACCTGTGTCGTCTCTTCAAAGGATGGGAGGCAGGAACCGCTTTCCATCCTGGGAAGTCTCCTAGGGTTCCTGGCGATTGATGTTCATGTCAGTGAGCAGTAGTCTTCTAATTTGCCATTATTATTATTTTTGGCTTTTGGGTCATACTCAGTTGGTTACTCCTGGCTCTACAGTCAGAAATTACTCCTGGTTCAGGGGACCATCTAGTACACTGGGAATTGACCCAGTGTCAGCTGCATGCAAGGCAAATGCCCTCCTGCTGTGCTATGAATCCGACCCCTAATTTGTCATTACTAAAAGGGATCACGTGGTTGAGAAAATGCCAGATCACTTTACACCTTATGTGTGTAGATTTTCCTTACTCAGAATGTAGAGCTAAAGTTGACTGCTGGCTTGGAGGAGAACACAGTCAAATGGTCAGACCAGTCAATAAGGTCTAGCACAGTGTGTGCTGATGCTAGCAGTGTAGCATGATTTCTGGCATGTCTGCTGGGGCAGCTAAGTATAGCAAAGTGTGCAATTATCTTAAAAGGGGGAAGTTAGGAACATTTCACCAGAGGTTTATAAATGTATTTTTGGGAGTGGCCACACCCTGTGTTATTTTGGGGTTACTCCTGTCTCTGTGCTCAGAAATTGCTCCTGACAGGCTCTGGGAAACATAAGGGATACTGGGGATCAAACCCGCATCTTTCCTGGGTTAGCTGCATACAAGGAAAATGCCCTACCACTGTGCTACCATTCTGGACCCTCAGCGAAGTGTTTTTTAGGGTGACCCACACCTGGCGGTGCTCAGGAGTTACTCCTGGCTCTGTGTTCAGAAATCTCTCTTGGCAGGCTTGAGGGACCATATAGGATGCTGGGAGTCCTGTGCAAGGCAAAAGTCCTTCTGCTGTGCTGTTACTCTGGTCCTTCAGGGGAGGTTTTTAGATGAAGACTTGCTGGGGTGCTCCAGAACAAAAATATTCACAATATACTTGAGGATAGACAAAGACTGGAATTCCAATCCATTGAAACTGGTAGTAGGTATTTTTATTTGAGTGAAGGGGAACTGTGAGATTCAAGTCTGGCCAGATGTCAGTCACATGACAGCGATGCCAGGCCAAGATGAGTGTCCATGTAGTCTTGGTTCCCATACAGAAGTGGAAGTTAGTAGCTCTAGCTCTAACCAAGGTGGAAGCTTTCTAGTAAATGTAGCCAATTAACCTGAAACCGGAGGTGAATCTGAAGCACTGTCCTGGTACTGACTCTCATCGATTGTCTGTTTCCATCTGGTCATTTCTACTTAGTTGAATTCAGGCTCCTAGAAGGTTCCTTGAGTCTAAAGTTAAAGATTTGCCTGCACTGAGTGGAGTAAATGTCATTTTCTGCAATGGGAAAGGGTTTCATCACAGATTAAGATACTTGGAGGTTGCTTTGTTAGAATGTCTTTTTCTTGATATTTTTTATACAGATTAGAATTTTTACTTTTTTAAACTACCAAATATCTGAGAAGAATCCAAATGAAGGGACATACTATGGCTTAATTTAGTGTGTGTTCTATAAACAACCTAGAGAAGATTTATTTCAAAAGTAATTGCAACCTATACTTTGTCAAATACTGGAAGATGATAATTTGAACAAAAGTTAATTCAACACTTACTCTTAAAATAATAGTAACACTGAAATACCTTTTTTTGGTGGAGTTATTACAAGCTGTGCTCATGGCTCTGGTAAAGGATTGTTGAAAAACATACTAATCATTGATTCCGGATGGGGCTGGATGACGGTAAGATGGATGGAGGGTGAGGTCTTTCTCTGCTGGCTTGGCCCACGCGCCTGCAACCCCCTCCAGTAGGAAATCTCAGGGTGGTGGTGAGGAAATCATCCACAGGCAGTCTGGTTCTAGGAGACATCAACTTTATTAAGGCCTAAGCCACTATGTGTGGCTCCTAAGCTTTTTAAACCTTTAAGCCAGCTTCATAAGTAGCCCTGCATTGAAATCTTTCTCTACCAGCCACCTCTCTTGCTGAATCCTCTCTCAATCCTTCTTCTGAATACCCTCTATCCTCCTGGTGAGCAAAACAGAAAGCCAAAGACCCCCTCCAGATGTGGGCAGGCCTGCCTCTCAAGGTGAGCAAAATAGGAAATTGGAGGAGGGGAGTAATATCTGCCCCTTTCTTTTAAAAGAGCATAGATTAACCTTTGTTTTCCTGGCTTCTGCCTTTCACCAATGGTGGAAACCTTAATATTCCCAAAGGTCACAAAATCTCAAGTGAATGTTAACATATCACCCTTTCCCAAAAATATAAGTTTTCTGGAAAATATACGTGTAGCTTAAAATTCTCTCTTTTTTTTTTTTTTTGTTTTTTTGGGCCACACCCGGTAACGCTCAGGGGTTACTCCTGGCTATGTGCTCAGAAGTTGCTCCTGGCTTGGGGGACCATATGGGACACCGGGGGATCAAACCGCGGTCCGTCCAAGGCTAGCGCAGGCAAGGCAGGCACCTTACCTTTAGCGCCACCGCCCGGCCCTAAAATTCTCTTAAAATTAATGCTTATTTCCTGAAAATTTCTTTTCTTTTCTTTCTTTCTTTCTTTCTTTCTTTCTTTCTTTCTTTCTTTCTTTCTTTCTTTCTTTCTTTCTTTCTTTCTTTCTTTCTTTCTTTCTTTCTTTCTTTCTTTCTTTCTTTCTTTCTTTCTTTCTGTCTTTCTTTCTTTCTTTCTTTCTTTCTTTCTTTCTTTCTTTCTTTCTTTCTTTCTTTCTTTCTTTCTGTCACACCTGGCAGTGCTCAGGGGTTATTCCTGGCTCCAGGCTCAGAAATTGCTCCTGGCAGGCACAGGGGACCATATGGGTCGCTGGGATTCGAACCGATGACCTCCTGCATGAAAGGCAAACGCCTTACCTCCATGCTATCTCTCCGGCCCCTTCTGGAAATTTCTTGTTCCTATTATTTAATCTTTCATACTTAATGCTATTTAACCAAGCACTTTTCCCTGAAACTTCCTGCTTCTATTTATTATCGTTTCTCTAGATTTTTTTTGTTTATTTTTCGGGCCACACCTGTTTGATGCTCAGGGGTTACTCCTCGCTAAGTGCTCAGAAATTGCCCCTGGCTTTGGGGTATCATATGGGATGATGGGGGATCAAACCATGGTCCTTCCTTGGCTATCGCTTGCAAGGCAGACACCTTACTTCTAGTGCCACCTCGCCAGCCCCAACATTATCGTTTCTCTAAACAAAATTACAAGAACATTTATACAGAATATACATTTTTGAAAACAGGTTACTACATTAAAGAACACAATAAAACATCATGCAGTTGGAAACATTAATTATGGAAAACTATAAAGCACATGTAAATCAGCAACACAATAACTTAGATCAAGAAATACACCTAAAACAAAGTTAATGTAGCAGTTTTAAATCAAAATTTCAGCTGGATTTGCTGTTTTCTATGTCCTTTTTTTTTTTTTTTTGGTTTTTGGGCCACACCCAGTAACGCTCAGGGGTTACTCTTGGCTATGAGCTCAGAAGTCGCTCCTGGCTTGGGGGACCATATGGGAAACCGGGGGGTCGAACCGCGGTTCATCCAAGGCTAGCGCAGGCAAGGCAGGCACCTTACCTCTAGCGCCACCGCCTGGCCCCTCTATGTCCTTTTTAAATTTTTTATCCCACAACAAATTGTCTAAACGTAAATACACTGTGGACTTCCCCAATTTATCCCATCACCTAACTCCAGTTTTCCAGACTCTTGGCTTCTCCCAGGCTGTTAACCACGTGGCTTTACTTCCATGGAATTCTGGGTCCCACAGACAAGTCCGGGCGGGAGCCACACGGTTCAACTTGCCTGGTCCGGAGCTTCTCTGAAGCTGCAGCTTGCCGATGTCGCTGCCGCTGCTGAAAGCAACTATGGGCATCTGAATCCAAAGTCTGTAGCTTCAAATTCAAATTAGTGTCTAGGCTAAAGTCTTAATCCAGAGAAATCAGTCCTTTTTAATGAAGACATTTTTCCTGGTCCTTTTCCAATCATGGCTCTCCATCAATATCTGAGAAGGCTGAAGTCCTTGGAAAAAAACTTTTTGTGGAAAAATCTCAGTCATGGGCCTCGGATGGAGGTGATTCAAGCTTTCACCTTTTCTCCTTTGCTGGCCCTTCTTACCCCAGAAGGGGACTCTGCCATGTTTAGAAAAGGCTCCACATGGTGGCCCAGGCTTTTAGGATCACTCCAGCTGAAAAGAGCCAAAATCAAGCACAAGAAAAGGAATCTCACCATCATCGTGGTCTTATCTGTTCAGGGTTTAAATCAATGTTAGGGTGCCAAAATGTTGAATTAAATATTAATTATAAAGTTCTTGATGGTAGTGGAGGATTGTGAGATGGATGGAGGGTGTGGTCTTTCTCTGCTGGACCGGGCCATATGCCTGCAACCCCCACCAGCTGGTGTTTTCTGGGTGGCATCGAGGAAATAATCACAGTCAGGTTCAAGGAGACATCAACTTTATTAGGGCCTTAGCCATGTGTGTTCTACTAATCTTTTTAAACCTTTTAAGCCAGCTCCATAAGTAGCCCTGCATTCAAATCTGTCTCTGTCAGTCACTAATCTTGCTGAATCCTCTCTCAATCCCCCTTCTGAATCTCCCTCTATCCTCCTGGTGAGCAAAGCAAGAAGCCAGAGACCCCTCCCAGATGTGGGAAGGTCTGCCTCTCAAGGTGAGCAAAACAGAAAATTGGGAGAGGGGAGTAATAAAGGCTTGGTATTAACCTGAGTTGGCCACATGTATAGCAAGTACCATATTTACTGTTATCACTTCACTTCAACACCAATGTCAAACATTTAAAATTAAGTACACTCTGATTACACTGTATAAAATTTTAGCCAGTAAGTCTGTCCCTTAATATCTAGATCAGACAATGTATCACTAAATTGAAATTTTTTTTGGAAATCTTCATTTTAATTTGTTGTTTATTTGGTGTGGAGACCATTCTTTGTGGACTCTAGCGATCATATGGAATACCAGCGATGGAACCTGGGTTGGCCACATACAAGGGAGGCACCTTCCCTTCTTGACTAGTTCTAAAATCTTTAGATTTGAGCTTTATAGTGCATGGGACAAGGGTTTGGGCCATACCTTGCATGTCTCATACTCAGTTTGCCCAGGACGCCTGAAATAATCTGCACAATTCCCAGTCCGCTGAATACAATCCAAGTGTCCTACCTAGTGCACAAACACCCTGGCTCTCAATACTGTTTTAGCCTGTTGGGTTTCATCACTTGAGTTGTGACTGAGGTCAGAGTGTGCCCCTCTTGGCAGGTAATGCCCTGTTGTGGCAGCTGGTCTGCATTGGCATGCTGGAAAAAGGCAAGATGAAGTTGGATTACATTTTGGGCCTCAAGATCGAGGATTTCTTGGAGCGGCGCCTGCAGGCGCAGGTCTTCAAGCTGGGCCTGGCCAAGTCCATCCACCATGGTCGTGTGCTCATCCGCCAGCGCCACATCAGGTACAGGCATGGGCTTCTTGGAGCTCCCCCAACCGTGTCTGCTTGGAGCCTGGCCTCACTAAGTGACTCTCTCTCACACAGCTTTTGGAGTTGAAAGGTTTGAGCTCTTGAGGGTACAGGTAAACAAATAAAACTGTTGTGGAAGTTGGGGCAGCATCACATCCTCCCACTCCGCTGTAGCCTAGCGGAAGGATCACTGTGGCCTGAACCGTACACCTTACGTAGGCTTTTACCAGCATGCGGGCAGCAGGACAAGTAATCAGCTCTCGATGTGTTGGTTAGTCGGGACCTTACTTCCGTAGTGGGGGTGCGTGGCTCTGCTTGGGTCCTGCTGGTGACATGTAGACCTCTTGTTACCCAATGGATAGCAGGTCCCACTGGCTCTGCTGTTGTGCTGCGGTCCAAGCCAAGTGGGGCTTGGTTGCCTTTGGGCCTTTCCTGTGAACTGGGCCCTGGTACCTGGAGCTGCAGTAGTGAGTGGAACACTGCAAACTGAGTTCCTGCCTTTGCCCTTCACCAACTCTGGGAATTTACGTGCAGGCAGTCATTAGCTTTTTTTGAGCTGACTTTAGCCAACTTGATCTCTGTTGCTACTTCTGGGTCTATGGACCTTTATGTCATTCTGGTGTTGTTAGAATAAAAAAAAAATCCGGCCACCAAAATTTCATGGCCAGCATCACACTTTGTTTTATTTCTTGCTGTCCTCCCCTTTTGAAGTTTTTTTGGGCCAGTCCAATGGGACTCAGTGTTACTCCTAGCTTTGCACTTAGAAATGATTCCTGACCGGCTCGGGGGACTATATGGGATGCTGAGGATGGAACCTGGGTTGGCTGAGTACAAGGCAGATGCCCTACCCTACCCCCTGTCCTATCATTGGCCCCTGTCATTCCTTCTGAGGCCCTTAAGGCTGCCAGGCAGCAACAGCAGAGAATAGGATGGGTGGGGCCTTGTGGAGTCCTCATGCCATCCCCACTGTCCCCCCAGGGTCCACAAGAAGGTGGTGAGCATTCCCTCCTTCATTGTCTGCCTGGACTCACAGAAGCACATTGCCTTCTCACTCCGCTCCCTGTATGGGGGTGGATGCTCGGGCCTCGTAAAGAGGAAGAACGCCAAGAAGGACCAGGGAGGGGCTGGAGCTGATGATGACAAGGAAGAGGATTAAGCCCCCGTCTCTCGCTTCCTATCAGTGGGGAGTGTCTAGTTTCCATCCAGAAAATAAAACAGACCAAGGCTTTGGAATTGTGTCTCCTGATGTTCATTTTTGCTGCTGGCACATAACCACACTCCCTGACTCACCACCACAGGAGGGCACAAGCATCTTGACTGTGTCAGTCATCTAGGATGGGAGGGTCATTCCTAGGCATAGGGAGGAAAGGGCATATTTCTTTGTGGAAGTAAGGGTGAGATGGGGAAGAGTTGGGAGTAGCCCACAGAGATGAGATCCATTCCCGTCCCTTAAAGTGATTTTTATTGTGTGTTAGCAAATCTTGAAGCACAATTAGTGGAATCAAGTCAGTTTGCATTATGGATTAGTGCTAAAGGCCCAAGATGGGGTTTGGGTGTGGCAGAGCCAATGTATTGTACAGTGGAGGTCCAGGTCAATACAACTTTCTTCAAGCCTGAGTGCTGACTACCCCATCAGTACTGTCAAATATGGCTCCACGGACCAGTCTGCTTTGGGGTTTTTCTGATACTCAGGGATTATTTTAGTCCTGGGGCCTGCTTCCCATTCTCAAATGAGAAACCATGTCAGGCAGAAGAGGAAGTGGCTTGGGAAATCTCAGAGCCTACAGCCTCCCTTATTGTGGCCAGAAGTGAGGGTTCATGACTCTCAGCTTGAACCCATCAAATTTTAGATCTTTGTAGGGGTTGGAGCAGGCCTTGCTGACAACCCCATGAGAAGGTCTTGATGGCAGCTTCCTATGGCCCTCAGAGTTAGCTGTGAAATCTGCAGTTGGATTTAGTTACCAGATACCAAAGAGTCTGCAATTTGTTAGCCGGCTGTGGAAGCAGTTTTAGTGTAGTAGCACCCCCCCCCCCATATCTGAAGATACAGTTCTCAGTTCTGGGGGTGTTTGTCCTGCCATGGCCTTGCCTTTGGCACCTGAGCAGTGTGAAGATCCATAGGCTCCCGCTCCCCAGGCCCCCTCTGGTCCTGTGCTAGTGAATGGCCAGAGATGCGCAGACACTATGGTTTTCGGGGAGCTCTTCTGGTGAGGAAGCGGCTGTTGGCTGCCTTCTGAGGGCAAGGTGGTTCAGCTCGGCATAGGTCACATCCTGAGGGTCTTTGGGTGCAGCCTGGAACAGAAGAAGGGGTAGTGGTATGTAGCTGACATGGAACAACGTCGGAAGTCTCTAACCATTGGTTTATCTTTTGTGCCAGCCCTTCTACCCATCTGTTCATTTTGTGCCAACCACTAGCCTGATAGAGAAGTGCTTACTTGCTGCCTGAGCCTTGCAAGGTTCACCTGGGCATACGTCACTCCCTGGGGTTCTTCATTGTTTATATCCACCTGGAGAAAAAACAGTGAGACGAATAATAGACAACCCCGAGTCCCAAATGCTGAGACCTTCCAGTGCATTTTTCAGACTTGCTAATGTGATGATTTTTTAGAAAACTTTGGGCCAGAGAGAGCAAAGGTTAAGTAGCTTTGCTTCATGGGCTGACCCACTGTGATTCCTGGCGCCACGTAGGATCACCTGAGCAGTGCTAGGGGTTACCTCAGCACCGAAGGATCTCAGAGGGGCTCAACACACCTCCAAATACAGAGAATGATAAAACCCTTTAAATTATTTTAAGTGTTTGTGTAAATTGATTAAGACAAAGCAGTAAAAGGGGCTGGAGCAGTGGCTCAAGCAATAAGCTATTTGCTTTGCATGTGCTAACCTCTGAGAGACCACACGGTTTGATCCCCCAGTGTCCCTATGGCCCCCAAGCCAGGAGCAATTTCTGAGCACATAGCCAGGAGTAACTCCTGAATGTCGCCAGGTGTGGCCCAAAAACCAAAACCAAAACCAAAAAAAAAAAAAAAAATACACAGGACAGGCTAGAGTAATAGGATAGCAGCAGGGCATTTGCCTTGCATGTGGCCGACCCGGAATGGACTTAGGGTTCGGTTCCTGGCATCCAATATGGTCCCCTGAACCTGCCAGGATCGATTTCTGGGTGCAGAGCCAGGAGGAACCCTGGAGCGCCACCCAGTGTGACCACGGAAGCAAAGAAAAAAAAAATAAAACCCTTTAAATTATTTTAAGTGTTTGTGTAAATTGATTAAGACAAAGCAGTAAAAGGGGCTGGAGCAGTGGCTCAAGCAATAAGCTATTTGCTTTGCATGTGCTAACCTCTGAGAGACCACACGGTTTGATCCCCCAGTGTCCCTATGGCCCCCAAGCCAGGAGCAATTTCTGAGCACATAGCCAGGAGTAACTCCTGAATGTCGCCAGGTGTGGCCCAAAAACCAGGAGGCAGGGGAGGGGTCAGGGTGCATCTCTAGGTCCAGAGCCCAAGCTCAGTGGGGTCCTCTGACAGCCGGAGTTGTGGGGAGAAGGGGACCCCGGGGAGAACTGGGCAGAACTCAGCCAGCACAGGCTCACCTGGGGGTTCAACTGCGCCCCATCCTCAGACTGTGTGTGTGGGTGACAGCGATGTCTGTGGGGAGAGGAAATGGAACGTGTTCTGATGGTTTCCCTGAGATGTCTCCAGCCAGCAGTCCTGCCCTGCCCCAGGTACTGAGGTCTCTGTACCCCCGGCCATTGTCCCCCCATAGCTGTCACCTGGGCCATATTTCTGGACGGGGAAGGGGCTCGGGGCAGGGACCCTTGGGTTGCCTCACCCCCACTCACTCGACTTCTGGTGTCCAGCCTGGCGGTGGTGGTGGCAAAAAAAGAGAAGGAGGAGAAGGAGGAGGAGGAGGCCGAGCAGGGCACTGGAGAGTCAAGAAGCAGGGCTGGGGAGTCCAGTTTACCTTGGCCCAGAGTCAGCCCTGGGCACAGGACATGGGGCTGGGAGAGTCACCCCTGAGGGGCAGTGCTGGCTGCACCTGCTGTGTTGCCCCTGCAGCCTCAGAAGCTCCTTCCTGAAAATTCAGCCTCCAGGTCCCCAGGGCGGAGGGGCACAAACAGCTGTCTCAGAGTCTCATCCCCATTTTTGGCCCAAGACCTCCTCTACAGAGGACCAACACCCCCACACTCCCACAGAGTAGCTGTGGGCACATAAAAGTTGGAGGGGCCAGGCGCCATTTGGGGATGGGACAGGAGGAAGACAGTGATGGAAAGGGGAGGGCCGGGACGAGGCAGGTGGCAGCTGTATTCTCCGCAGGTAGAGTCGGGCAGGACCATCTCCAGGCTGTAGCCTCCTTGTTCTCATTGCCAGGAGGTGAAGGGGAGGGAGGATATGCTGAGACCCACCCCTGACCTTATCCCAGGACACACCCTCCTGCCCACCAGCAAACTGGGGTTAAGACCTCTGTGACCGTTGCTGGAGTTGGTTTCTGGGCTGAGGTCTGGGGGCACCTGGGCGCCTCTGGGGCTTGCTTTCCTTTGGGTCTGTGTTCCATCCACCCTCTGCCCACTGGGCTCAGTCCTGGTTCCCCTTGAGCCCCTCGCTCTCCCCTGTAGTGTACCTATCTGAGACCCTGGATCTAGGTGTAGCTACCTGAGCCCACTCATTTCTGGGAGGGGTCTTGGGAACTGAATAGTAGGTGTAACCTTACCTGCAAGACCCCGCCCATTCCTGGGAGCTTTTCCCAAGGTAGATAAACCTTGGAGCTAGGGAATTCGGCCCTTTTTCGGCCCTGCTGAGCTCTCTGGCTTCTGGGTTTCTGCCTCTTTTGGTCTTGGACCAGGATGGAGGCCAAAGGGAAGATGGCTGAAAGAAATTAAGATGCAGGGTAGCCTAGAGTGGCTGAATGCTTGAAAGGTTATGAGATAGGCCACACACATGTGGTGAATAGGCATGAATAAAGCTGATGGTTCCTGATGCCTGCCTGTGAGCGAGTCTTAATTACACCGATCACCTGGGCCTGGGACCCGCCAGCTGGATGGGGTTGCGGAGCCACGTGGCCTGGGATGGCAGAGAGAAATCCATCGCTATGCACCGCCATCCAGCCCCATTGCTACTTATTTAATTCAACACTCCCCAATCCCTCTCCACCCTCCCCCTGGGAAAAATCCCTTCCCCCTGACCCTCCAGCCCTGGGACTCTCACCTGAGACCTGGAGCTGCAGGGGTTGGCTGGGTGGGGACAGCAGGTGGGGGGTGGAGCTGTTGGAGCTGGAGCACCTGTAGGTGCCATCCTGGGTGAGCCGGAGGGTGAAGTTGGCCTGAGGGAGGGCGGCTGGGTGGGGCAGGAGGCACTGCAGGGGTTCGGCGGCTGAGCCGTCCTGGACAAGGTAGAAGGTGTTGGTGCTGTCAGCTGAGCGACACAGCAGCGTGACATCCCCTCCCGCAGGAGCATGAGGCTCAGGCAGTGCCTGGAGCTCGGGGCTGCTGTCCTTCTCTGTCCCTGCGGGGGTTTCGGGGCGAGGAGGGGGCTGTTCAGGCTACCGATGCTCATACATGGAGAAGTCACTCAATTGGGGTTCGGGGTCTATGTGGGCAGGGCTGGGGTGGGGACTGACTTGACCCGAGGATGCCCTGGATCCCCTGTGCCCTCCTGTCCTGGTCTCTCCCCCTCATATCCTCTCCCTGTGCCCATGGTGGACCTGCCACCAAAATAAACAAACAAGCAACACAAAAAACATTTATATATACATATATGTATAATAAACATATATATGTATATAAAACTGCCTTGCTTCATATAACCAAAACAACAATAATAAGAAAACTAAGAAGAAAATGACTCCCAGGACCAGAGAGCTAGCTGGTGTCTGAACCAGGCTGTGCATGCAGGAACCCAGAGCCATTCTCTACCCCCCCATAACCCCCAAACATCAAGCGTGAAGTCCAGAGCACAGAGCTGAGAGTAACCCCTGAGCACTGCTTGGCATGGTCTCCAAACCCCACTAACAGATGTGAAGTGAAGAGAGCCGAGTTGGTGGAGATGCAGTTTGGGAGTTGATCCGCTGACAACTTAGTAGCTCTTAAATGTCTACATCAGCCTCCATGAGCACCTGACCAGTTGCCGAGGGGCCTTCTAGAAGCTTCCTGTGCACTCTCCCATAACTGCATTGGCCCCAAGCACGAAGCACACTCATGGGCCCGTGGCAGAGATGGAAGGAAGGCGGCTTGGTGGGAAGGTGGAAGGGACCAATGCTGAGCTTGACCTTGTCTTTGTGTGTGCAACGTGAGACTGTGTGTGTATCTCTGTACAAGCGTGATGTGAAACTGTGTAGGTGAGCATCCTCTGTGTGCCCTAAATCAGCTTTCCTCACACCATAGGTTTAGCCCCAACTCCAGGATTAGCCCCTCCTTTGGGTTAGCTCCACTTGTGCCATGGTTTTGGCCTCACCCTGAGATTAGCCCCTCTCCTTAGTTAGCCACGCCCCTAGGTTAAGCCCCTCCCCTTAAATTAGCCCTTCCTCACACCATGGAGTTAGCTCCACCCCGGGATTATCCCCACCTCACTCCATGATTTAGTCCCTCCCCTGAGATTAGCTCTTCTTAAATTAGCTTCTTCGCACCATGGGTCACCCTGCCCCTGGGATTAAGCCCCTCCTTTGGGTTAGCTCCACCTACGTTATGGGTTTAGCAACTCCCCTTAATTAACTAAACCTATGTCATGAGTTTAGCCTCGCCCCTGGGATTAGCCCCACCACACACCATGGGATTAGTCCTGCCCACACCAGGGCCCTGGAGCTGTGGGGAAAGCCTTGAAGGCCTTCACACGTATATGCTCAGGCACACTGTACAGGCGTTGGTCCTCTCCTTGGTTGCCCCGAGTGTCCCCTAACTTCTTACATGGCCCGGAATCCAGACAGCCCCCACAGCCTGGTGAGCTCTGAGGAATGATCTGGAATGTGAGCCTCAGGTCTCCTCCCTGTGATTCTGAGTGGGGCACCCTGTCTTATCGCACTAGGCCTCTCGGAGGTTGCAACATCAACCACAGTTTGTGCAAGCTTCTCAGGCTGCCCCTGGGCCTCTGCTTCCAGGATACCCGCCAGCCCCATGTCTTCTCTGTTTCTTGCTAGGCTTCCTGTCCCATGTTTCAAGAGAGCAGTTCCTGTTGCCTGGGACACTTCCAGTGCCCTTGTGCTGCTACCAGGCCCCTCGCCATCCCCCACGCCAAAACCATTATATGCGGTTTCTCAGTTCTGTCACCAGGGCCAAGAGATTGTCATACTTGTTTTCACTGATTCTTTTCCTTGTTTCTCTGTATTCCACACGTGGTGAGGTCATTTGATATTTATGAGTGTGTTTGTATATTTGTGTGCTTGTGTTCTTGTGTCCTTTTCTGAGTTATTTCACTTGTGGCTCTTCTCTTTTTTTTTTAAATCTTTATTTAAATACTTGATTACAAATATGATTTGGGTTTCAGTCATATAAAGAACAGCCCCCTTCACCAGTGCAACATTCCCACCAGTGTCCCAAATCTCCCTCCTCAACGCCCTCCTGCCTGTATTTGAAACAGGCTTTCTACTTCCCCCATTCATTCACATTGTTATGATAGTTGTCAGTGTAGTTATTTCTCTCACTGCACTAACCGCTCTTTGTGGTGAACTTCATATCGTGAGCTGGACCTTCCAGCCCTCATCTCTTTTGTTTCTGAGAATTACTGCAAAAATGTCTTATTTTTCTTAAAACTTATAGATGAGTGAGACTATTCTGTCTATTTCTCTCCACTGTCTTATTTCACTCAGCATGATAGATTCCATGTACATCCACGTATAGGAAAAACTTGTGACTCTTCTCATTCCATCCAAATTCCATTGAACTATAGGACTTTAGTATTCCACTGCCTACATATGCCACGACTTTTTCTTTTACCACACCTAGCAGTGTCCAGGGCTTACTTCTGGCTTTGCATTCAGAAATCACCCCTGGCAGTGCTCAGGGCACATAGAATATGGTAGTGATTGGACCCAGGTTGGCCACATGCAAGGCAAGCACTCTACCCACTGTACTACCTCTCTGGCTCCCACACCTTGACTTCTTGATCTGTTCATCAGCCCTTAGGCTTTTGGGCTGTTCCTTATCCTGGCTATTGCAGTGAGTGCTGCCATGAATTGAGATGTGCGTGTCATTTTGGAATGAAATTTGATTTTGATTTTGCCAGGAAGCAGCACCACTGGGTCATCTGAGACTCTGTTCTTCCTTTTTCACGGCTCTTTACAGGCTGCACCAAATAGCATTCCCCTCAACAGTGCATGGGGCTTTCTCACCACATCACCACTGACACTGGTTGCTTCTAGTCAAGGTTGTTGATGCCAGTTAATACTAGTTGTCTCCAGTCAACATGATTTGTTTTCATTCAACACTGGTTATTTTTACTCAATAAGAGTAAACAGTCAATACTGTTTGTATCTAGTCAGCACTGTTTGTCACCAGTCTATGCTGGCTGTATCAAGTTAATACTGGTTGTGACTGGTTAATACTAATAGCCTCTAGTCAACTCTGGTTGTCTCCAGTTAGCACCAGTTGTTTATGGTTTTTTTTTTTTGGGGGGGGGGGCACAATCTGGTGGTGCTCAGAGCTTTCTCCTGGCTCTTTGAACAGAAATCTCTCTCGGTAGGTTTGGGGGGACCATATGGGATGCCGGGGATTGAACCCAGGTCTTTCCTAGGTTGGCTGCATGCAAGGCAAATGCTCTGCTATTGTGCTATCAATCCAGCCCCTGTTTCTGGTCTTTTTGACTCTGCTGTTCTCACTGCTGTGAGAACACCTTTACGTCTTGACTTGCCTTTTGCTAATAGTAAGACAGTGAACACATTCTCATTATCTGTGCTTGTGTTTACTGGCCACCTTTCTTGTTTTCTTTTCTTTTTTTCTTCCTTGTTTTTTTTTTTTTTTGGTTTTTGGGCCACACCCGATAATGCTCAGGGGTTACTCCTGGATATGCACTCAGTAATCACTCCTGGCTTGGAGGACCATATAGAACACCAGGGACTGAACCCAGGTCCATCGTGGGTCAACTGCATGCAAGGCAAACACCCTATCGCTGTGCTATTGCTCCGGCTCCTGTCTTGTTTTCTTTAAAATGGTGTCCTTTCATTTCTTAAGAGGGACTTTCCTGTACATTATTGATTCTTTCTATTTTTCTTTGTCTTCATTCATAGATTTTCTTTTTTCTTTGTTTTTGGGTTAAGCACTCAGGCATTACTCCTGTCATTGCACTCAGAAATTACTCTTGGCAGGCTTGGGGGATATCTGGGACACTGGGGTTTGAACCCAGTTGGCTGTATGCAAAGCACATACCCTACCCACTGTGCTATCATTCTGGGCTCTTATTCATAGTTTTAAAAAAATTGTTGGGTGGGTGATCCCTAATGTGATCATGGGTAATGACTAACTGCACTCAAAAATCACTCTTGGAGGTTGGAGCAGTAGTACAGCAGGGAAGGCACTTGCTTGCACGAGGCTGACCTGGGTTTCATTTCAGCATTTTCTATGGTCCCAGAGCCTGAAAAGAGTCTATTGACATGATTTCTGAGTGCAGCGCCAGGAGTACTCCCTGAGAATTGTTGAATATGGCACAAAACAAAACAAAAATGAAAGGAAGAAGGGAGGGAGGGGAAAGGAAGAAAAGAAAGAAAAAAGAAAAGATGGAAGGAAGGAAAGAGGGAAAGAAGAGAGGGAGGGAGAAATTAATTATTCCTAGTAGTGCTTGGGATGCCATTTGGAGTGCTGGAGATCAAATCTGGGACTACAGTGTGCAAGGCAAGCACCCTTCCTGCTGTACTAGCACTCCGCCCTGATTCATAGTATTCTTTTTTTTTGTTTTGTTTTTGGGCCACACCTGGCGGTGCTCAGGGGTTACTCCTGGCTGTCTGCTCAGAAATAGCTCCTGGCAGGCACGGGGGACCATATGGGACACCGGGATTCGAACCAAACACCTTTGGTCCTGGATCGGCTGCTTGCAAGGCAAACGCCGCTGTGCTATCTCTCCGGGCCCCTGATTCATAGTATTCTTCCTAGCTTTTTCTCATACTTCCATTTGGAATATTTTTCTGGTGGTGCCAGGATTTGAATCCAGGGCTTCACAAATGCAAGACAAGTGTTCTTCCTACCCACTTTGGGATTCTTTGGGAATGACCGAGAGCAGGAGGCCTGGATTTTAGGCTTTTTTGTTTGCCTTTGGGCCACACCCAAAGATGATGAGGGCTCATTCCTGGTGGGTCCTAGGGGATGACATGGGCTCCTGAGAAACAAACCTTGGTCCCCCTTATTGAAGGCAAAGACCTTCTTCTCTGTACTACTGCTGTGGCCCTACCCACATTTTTGGTATTTGGGCCACACCAGCGGTACTTAGGGGTTACTTCTGACTCTGTGCTCAGAAATCACTCCTGACAGTCTCGGGGTACCATATGGGATGTCAGGGATCAAACCTGGGTCCATTCCAGGTCGACTGCATCAAGGCAAATGCCCTACCGCTGTGCTATCTCTCTGGCTCCTGTGGCCCTTTTTTAATATGTTCATGGTGTTAAGTTCCTCAGTGCACTGTCCAGTATGTTTTTCTTGGTCATTCTGGGAAAACTGTCATCTTTTTATTGTTTTTATTTGTTTGTCTGTTTTTTTGGGTCACACCCAATGATGCTCAGGGGTTACTCCTGGCTCTGCGCTCAGAAATCACTCCTGGCTAATTTTTATTGTTTTTATTTTATTTTTTTGGTTTTGGACCACACCCGGTGGTGCTCAGGGGTTACTCTTGTCTCTGCACTCAGGGGTCATTCCTGGTAGTGCTCAGAGAATCGTATGGGATGTGGGGGATCAAACCTGGGTCAACAACATGTGCAAGGCAGATGTTCTCCCCATTGTGTTCTCATTCCAGCTCCTGGAATTTTGCCTTCTGGTTTGGTTGTCATGCCATGCACTGATGACTCAGAAATCTGGTGCTTTATTTCTAGAATGTGGGGACATTAGCTCCTGGGGTCCGGGACCGGTCTGGATCCTTGTTGGGCTAGTGGAAAGCCAGAGCAGTGTACACACTGGGCTCCTCTGGGGGCTCCCCTGACAGGGAGGAACGGGACGCTGTGTTCTCCTGTGCAGTATCCAGGTGGTTCAGCTGCGCATAGGTCACTTCCAGGAGGGCATCAGGTTCTGATGCCTGCAGGGGAATCGGGAGTCAGGGGTATAGAGGGCATGTGGAGAAGTTGAGGACCTGAAGAAGAGGGACCCACCTGCCCGCCTTCCTGTGTGTCCTCTTCTGTCTGTCGGTCCTGTGCATTCAGCTGAGCTCCAGAAAGTGGGGAACAGGAGGCCACTCCCTGCCTGAGTCCTGTGTGCTTCACCTGGGCATAGGTTGCTCCATGGGGGTCTTCATCCTGCATGCTCTGTGGGGGACAGGGGTATCTGTGACCTCACTGTCTCTCCTCGGCTGAAACAGCTGCTCCAGGCTCCCTCTGAGCCGTGAACATCTGGATGCTCTGAGCCTCACATCTGTCCTTCCCTCAGCTGCTGCTTCCCGGATCAGCCTGTCCTCCAGCCCTCCTTCCCTCCCGCTTCACTCCCTCCCTCCCTCTCCCCTTCATTCGCTCCAGGGCTCAGTGCTGGGCTGCAGCGGGGTTGAGGAGGGGTGTCGTGCATGTGTGTTATTGAGTGTGAGTGTGTGAGTGAGAATGTATGTGAGAGTAAGTGTAAAGATAATCTCTCTGTGCACCAGGGCTCCAGGAGTTGGGGGGGGGGGGAAATCCACTGAGTCACCAGCTGACACAGAGCTGACACAGAGCTGCACCCCAGGAGGCAGGAGGGGGATCAGGGTGCATCTCTTGGTCCAAAGCCTGAGCTCAGTGGGGTTCTCTGGCAGCCAGAGCTGTGGGAGGGAAGTGACCCCAGTCAGAACTGGGGCAGTGCAGGCTCACCTGGGGGTTCAGCTGCACCCCTTCCTCAGATTGTGTGTGGGTGACGGCGTCTGTGGGGAGAGGAGTGGGAATGTGTCCTGGTAGGTCCCCTGAGATGTATTGGGCTGCAGCCCCACCCTGCCCCAGGTCCCAGGATCCCTGTACCCTTAGCCATCTATCCTCTCCGTAGCTGTCATCTGAGCTGTCTTTCTGGATGTGAGCACTGGGGTGGGAGCTGGGGGGCAAAGGGTAGTGTCAGGGCCAGAGAGGGGGTGCAGGCAGGTGGGGGTGAAGGCTGAGTGGAGAGTTACCGGGAGTTCAGGCCTGTGTCTTGGGGTGCTGGGTGTGCGGCTTCTGTGAACAGTGGAAAGGAGGCTCTGCTGGGGACTGGGGCTTGGGTGGGACTCTCGGTGGCCTCCCCCATCACTCACTTGATTTGTGGTGTCCAGTCTGGCGGCAGCGGTGAAGAAGAAGAAGAAGGAAGAAGAGAAGGAAGAGCCCAAGCAGGGCGCCAGCCGTGGACAGACCGATGAGCAGTGGATCTGGGTTATTTCGGTCCAGAGTCACCCATGAATACAGGAGACAGGCAGAGGTGTCACTGGGCATCCTTGCCTACCCCTACCCTGCCCTGTCCTCATCTCCTTACAGGTCCCTGGGCTTAGCACCTCCCTGTTACTCCCCTCATCCTTCCTGTCTCCCTCCTCAGCACCTGCCTGATCCCCAGTCTTATCTCTTTCCTGGACGTGCCCCAGAAACTCACCCATAACAGTTGTGGACATTGTCCTGCTATTGCCAGAGGGTCCTGGAAGAGAATGAGAGAAGAGTGGGCTGAGCCTGAGACGCCCCATCTCCTTTACGGTACCAATCCTGGGACTCTGCCCACTCAGCACTTTGGGGCACCAAGAGAGCAGCAGGGATGACGAAAATCTGAGGGGGCACCTCCACTGACCATTCTAGATCCCTTTCCCCATCACACCAGAGACTCAGGGGACATGGCCCTGAGTTGACCATGATGGAGGGGACAGATTTGGTCACACCTGAAATCCGGAGCTGCAAGGGGTCACTGGGGTGCGACAGCCTGTAGGGGCTGTAGTAGCTTTGGGAGCTGTAGCACCTGTAGGTGCCATTGTGGGCTGAGGTCACAGGGTGGAAGAAGAACTGGGCCTGTGTTGTCGCCTCTGTCTCATCCACTTTGATGCGCAGTGGGGGTTCAGCCGCCCCATCCTTAGCCAGCAGGAAAGTGTCCATCCAGCCACTGGACTGACACAGCAGGGTCACATTGTCTCCTGGGGATACCGAGGGGTCCGGCTGAACTGAGAGGGCCGGAGTGTAGGAGAGCTGTCCTAGGAGAAAAGGGGTGAGGTGTCCCTGGTCAGACGGATGTCCCAGGGCTTCTCTCTAGGCCCCTCATTCTGGGTCTTCATCCCTCCTTACGCGGGTCCCAACAGCCTTAACCTACCATCACCCCAACAGGGTTTGATCAGAGCAGGGGTTTCTACAGAGCCATGATCCTTACCTGCCACTAGGATGTCCACGGGGTCACTGGGCTCTGACCAGGAGGTGAAATTGTGTCTCCCAATGCAGCGATATTGGCCCCCATCGGAGTCGCTGACAGGGCCCAGGGTGAAGTTGGCTTGAGAGAATCCAGCCTGGGAATGGTGGTCAGAGTGCTGTTCAACAGCCTGACTCTCCTCCTTGTACAGAGCAAAGATGTGATAGGCGCTCTTACAGCGACACTGCAGCATCAGGGTCTTTCCTGGGGTCACAATCTGGCCCTCTGGGCTCAGCAGGGAGGGTTTTCTAGATGCACCTACAGGGACAGGGGACAGTAGGGCTATGCCTCCACTCTCTGTCCTGTCTGGTGACATTGTCCCCCAAGCCCCTGTGTCTGTGCCCCGTATCCCCATGCTCCCTCACCCACCCTGCTCTCATGGGCACAGACCTTAAGAATCTGATAAAGCTGAAAACCTGGATGGACCAAGATGAGCCTCACCTGAGACCAGGAGCTGCAGCGGGTCGCTGGGGTGAGACCACACCTGGGGTGTGTGTGAGAAAAAGCCATAACACTGGAAAGAGCACCTGCGGTCAGGGGTCACGGGGCCTACTTGGAATAAGGCCTGGCGCCCCCCACTGGAGAGTCGTTGTGAGCCAAGTTTCCAGCGGGTCTCAGGGACTCCCTCCTGAGTCAGGACGAATGTGTCAAATTCCAGCCGTGAATCACACTGGAGGGTCATGTTCTCGCCTGAGGACACAACAGGGCTCAGAAAGGCTGAGAGGGATGGTTTGCTGTCAAGGCCTAAGAGGGAAAAGGGGTCACACGGTCACCCTCACACCTTGATGGCAGAAGTCTCCCTCTGCTGCCAGATGAGGGCAGCACCTGGCCCAGGAGAGTCTCACCTGTGACCACCAGCTCCAGGGGCTCACTGCGGTTTGAATAGCCATCAGGGCTGAGATAGTAACATTGGTAAGTCCCTGCATGTACTTCTGTGATGTAGGGAACAAAGACGTTGGCCTTGTTCCCTGGATTCAGTGATAATTGCATATCCCAGGGTGATGAGCTTCCTGTTTTATCCAGATGGAACTTCTGGGCCCTCGTATTACCCCAACACCAGAATGTCACAGGGCTTCCCCAGGGGATGACAGAGCCTGGCTCAGCCTGGAGGGTGGGTTTGGGGAGACTCCCTGGAAAGAAGCAGAGGCTGGTCACAGACATGCTCCAATCTCAGCTGTCAGGCTAGGACCCTGGCACCCCAAAACTGCGATTTTCTGTCTCAGTTGTGGGCCCTGAAGTTACACTCACCTGCCTGCACCGGTGTCCTGGTGCCAACACTCAGCCCTGGAAGGAGAGACCCTATGAGAGTCCATCCTGAGTCCTGAGGGAGTCTCCTCCCATGGCCCCCTATGTCCAGGTCCCCCCTGAAGCTCACCCAGACATAGCAGGGTCATGAGGGTTGTCATGGTGTCTTCTCCTGTCTCAGCTGTGCACCTGGTGTGACTCAGTGCCACAGCCCACAGGACAGAAAAGGGGTGTGTCTCTTGGCTGGTCCTATTGGTCACAGGGTGTCACATCAGAGCCCCAGGAAGGGGAACTGCCTCCCCAGAATCAGGGAACAGCTAAGACGTGACCTCCCCGAGTCACTCCTTCCAGGGGAGACACGGACCTGTTTTTCCCCTCACCCACAGTATCCCCCTCCTGGACACTAGCTCTCCTGGGTACTCATCCTGAATGGGATCTCTGAGAGCAGCATGTGCTGTTGAGAAACATGGGAACCCCTATCTGAGCCTAAGGGTTGGGCAGAAATCCAGGGGACACCTCTTTACCCCAACTTCCTTTTCCCATACCTCCCTGAATTTCAAACAAACAGGACTGCATCCTCACTCTTGACTTGGGTCCTTCTCCGTGTGGGGACCTGAAGCAGGCAAGGACTGACTGGCAAGTCCCCGTGGCCCCACTTCAGGAATGAACAGCTGTGACCCTCTCTGAGCCTCATTTTTCCCCAAGGGTTCTGTTATCTTGACCCCCCCCCCTCTTTGCTTCGGCGTGACTGTGCAGAAGTGAATGGTTTGTGAGCAGGAGCAGGAGTCAGTGGGGGACAGAAAGGAAACAAAGTCTGACTCACCCGCAGTGACCGTCCCCCTGACATTGAGCAACACTACTTACAGTGGGACCAACATGAATCTTGCACTCCCTTGAAATGCAGGACCCTAAATTCAGACTTAGGGGCTCAGTTGGGTTATAAAACTCGGCTAATGGTTGCAGTTTGGAACCTCCACACTGGCCTCTAATATGGGAAACACCATGGGGACAAGAATGGAACCAGCACCTTGTCCCTGTGTGTCTAGTAGATCCAAGACTCTCCTTCTGAGGTGATCCCAGGCTTGCCAACCTCACGGGTCCGAGGGTCTCCATCAGCCCCTTGAACATGAGGGGAGTCTGCCCTGTCAGACACTGATGTGGACTTTGGGTATGGGGGTCTGAGCCTTCTAGTAGCCTTGACAGTGTGCAAACAGAGGATTCTAGCAGGACAGTCACAAGGGAGGGTTCGGTCCTGACATAGGTCCCCCAAATCTTGCCTGTCTTTTCCCCATTGCAGGTAGGGATTTGGCAGGAGAGTGAGGAATATTGAACTTCAGAACCAAATCATTGGAGGCTAAAGACAGAACACAGGTTGAATTAGGAAAAAATAATGGGGCCAGAGAGAAAGCAGGACCAGAGAGATAGAACAGCGGTAGGGCATCTGCCCTGCATGCAGCCAATCCAGGATGAACTGTGGTTTGAATCCTGGTATCCCATATGATCCCTTGTGCCACCTGCCAGGCCAGAGAGACAGCACAGTTGTAAGGTGTTCGGTTTGCCTTGCATGCAGAAGGATGGTGGTTCAAATTCCAGCATCCCATGTGGTCCCCTGAGCAATTTCTGAGCATAGAGCCAGAAGTAGCCCCTGAGCGCTGCCGGGTGTGATCTCCCTCCCAAAAAAATCCTGCCAGGAGTGATTTCTGAGCACAGAGCTTAGAGTAACCCCTGAGTTCTGCCGGGTGTGATCCAAAACCAAAACCAAAACAAAGGAAGAAATCATTGTTTTTGGTGTGTTTTCACTTATGCATGTGTGTTTGTGTGTTTACATTGCTCAGCTTGCAGTTGTCAGGGCTGACTGCTAGCTGTGTGATCACTCCTGCAGGTTTGGGGTCCCCAATGTCAAACTGGGGTGAACATGGGTTTCTTTTTTTTTTTTTTTTTTTTTTTTTGTTTTTTTTGGGCCACACCCAGTAACGCTCAGGGGTTACTCCTAGCTATGCGCTCAGAAGTTGCTCCTGGCTTGGGGGACCATATGGGACGCCGGGGGATCGAACCGTGGTCCGTCCGAGGCTAGCGCAGGCAAGGCAGGCACCTTACCTCTTGCGCCACCGCCCGGCCCCGAACATGGGTTTCTTGAATAAATGGCGAGAGCCCCTAAAATTTTGCCCTCTGGTCAGTTGTAATATATGGAGGCTTTTTAATATTTCTTTATAATATCCTTATCTCTGCCTGTTGCCCCACCTACGGCCTTCCAGTTGAGGGCACTTTTGAGAGCTTAATAAATAGTTGTCCAGGGAGGTGTTCAGGGTCTTTAGGGTAGCTGGCTGGCAGGCACTGGGCTTTTGGAGCTGACAGAGGACTCTGTCCGACCTTCTCGCCTTTGCCCCCTCCTGTTTTTGTCTTACTTGCTTTGGATAAATATTGCCAGGATCGTTTCCCCACCCTAGGGTATCGGGAAATGGGAATCAACTTCTCATCTTGGGAGCTCTTTGAGGATCCATCAAACCAATCTAGGAGTAAACGTGACTCAACAGTATTTATTTTTCTGGATCCCACTTAAGCCTCATTCCTCCCCCACCCCTGCAGCCTGTGTCTGGCCCCCCTCAGCAGGACCTCTAAATGTAAGAGCATGGGGAAGGTGTTGACTCAGGATTGGCTTCTGTCCTGCTTTGAGACCGTTAGATAGGTAGGGAAAAGACACCCCCCCCCAGTCATGGACGTTGTGACCCGTAGTAAAACCTAGAGACTGGATGTGAAGAGAGACTTTGTCACTGATGAGGCTGACGTGCCCCCCCCCCCTTGGGAGATGCTCCAGGAGCAAAGGCCAGGAAAGGGGCCTCACAACCACCAACCCCCCTAAGAGCAGGAATCTGATGGGGAGATGCACTATGTAGAGCGGGGATGGGGGAGCAATGCTGTCCAGTCAACTTGGAAAAACTAGGTGGCACATACGTGTGTTTCATCCCCAAACACGGTGTCTGCACACACATGTGGCTGCATATTCCCTCCCAAGACAGAACTTTCCTGCTTTACTTTAGATGTGAACTGGGGCTCTCTCTGCCTTTGGAGAGAGTGTAGCACTTTGGAATGTGTAGCACGGTCCTCTGTCTCTTCTTCCTCCACAGAATAAAACCTCTATTTCCTTCTCTGCTTCTCTCTCCTGAAATTCTTTTCTGTGTTGAAGGACTGAGAAGGATTGGTTGGGTCTTGAATGGACTCTCCATTCAAGTCAGAGAGTCCTAGATCTTCATAGCCACTTCCTGGAGGTTCAGACTGAGAGGAAGAAATCATTATATTCCCTTATCGAGGCTGTTTCCCACTTCACAAAAATTTCCTGGGGACCCTCACTGACATTATGAACTGGAGATTCCATGGACTTCCATGAAAATCTTCACGAGGAAGGAAGAAATGGTGAAAGTCAAAGAGGTCATCACACCCTGTGAACGTGGAATGTGTTGGGGGAACTGTGACAGCCTCTTTCAATTGCAGGAGTGCCAGTGTGTCCTTCCATATTCTGCTCTAGGCAGGATTCTGGGGTTCCGTGACTGGGCACTCATAAAGTCCCCAAGATCACGGAGGTCATGTCAGCTGTTCCTCCATGCTTGGCAGGACATATGGTCTGTGGTGTTGTCATCTTAGATGCTCAGTCACAGAGCTGAGCCACCACAACTACCTCAGCCACCAGCCACACGTGATCCCCACAGGAGGCAGCCCCATCTGTTGTCTGGTGTCCCCAAACACTGTGAAGGAAAAATCCCAGTGATAAGACCCACTATTGATGGGAGCCACAGCAAAAAATCTGAGATTATGGCCTGAATCAAGCCCAGGCCAGAACTCTTGCTGAGCACCTGAGCTCAGTTTGACAGAGATCACCAGAGGCAACTGAGACTTCCTGGGCCCACATACCTGACCGGGTCCCAGGACAAAGAATCAACCTGGGAAACAGACCCGCAAGAGACTGAGAGAGGCAGAATTTGTCATCTCTCGATCCAGAATTAAAATCAGGTGCTTGAGCAATAGCAAGCCTTGCATGTTCCTGATCGCAGACTGATCATGTTTGATCCCCAGAATCCCATATAGTCAGTCCCAGGAGCCTGCGAGGAGTAATTCCTGATCACAGAGCCAGGAGTAAACCTTGAATGCCATCAGGAGTGGCCCCAAAATAAAACAAATTAATCAAAATCAGTCCTAAACCTGACCCAGGATTCCTGGTCTGTCGCCTTCCTTACAAAAAAGAATTTCAGGAGATGATCAACAAAGGAAAAATGGGTTTTATTCTGAGGTGCTGAGGAAGAGGATGGAAAAGAGAGAAGCACACTGCAGGGAGATCAAAGTCTAGTTCGAAGGTAGAGAGAGCCCTGCTATAACCCTTGGGTCACAGGGCGTCCCCTCAGAGGACTCAGGAATGGAGACTTCTCCCCAGTACCAGGCTCTGGTTCAGGGGTTCACTGAGATCCTGCATTTTGTGACACCCCTTTCATTAGAATCCAGGTCTGTCTTTCCCTCATTCTATGGTGACCCCCTTGGACACTCAGTTCTCCTGTCCTCAAGCTGTATGGGTTTAGAGACATGTGGGTTGGTGCAACAGAAGAGCAGATGCTGCAGCAGAGATACATTTTTCCCTTGCGTGAGCCCAGAGATGGTAGGAAATGAGAGAACCCCTCTTTTGGAGACTCCACTTCCTATTTATCCCGTTTGCCCCCTCCATCTGAAGTGCCTGATAACCAGACAGTCATTTTTCTGTTCTGTTTTTGGGCCATACCCATAGCGCTCAGGGGTTACTCATGATTCTGCCTTAGAAATTGCTCCTGGAAGACTGGGGGGACCATATGGGATATCGGGGACTGAACCTGGGTCCTTTCTGGATCTGCCAAATGCCTAACACTGTGCTATCACTCTAGGTCCAACAAACAGTCTTGCCATTGGGTTCTGCTCTGTATGGGGAACTCAAGGGGCAGAGATTGTGACTGGTGGGTCCCTCTGTCCTCAAACATGCCCAATTCCTGATTATGAGGTCAACTTTCTCCTCTGCTTTCTCAGGGCGCAGCCCTTGGCATCCAGAAATGGTGACAAAACATCTCCTTTTAGGGTGAGGTACTTCTCTAAAGAGAGTATTGGGTTGTCTAAGCCCACACTCAGCTGGCCATAGTGACCACACTGGGACAGACTCTGACAACATATTGGGACAGTGGAGGCAGAAACAAAACTTTCCAGAGTAGGGAGGAATTTTGCAACCGCACCTCAGAGCAGAGAGACTTGGGGAACAACATCTGAGGCCAGGCCAAGGATAGTCAATGGAAAGGTGGTCACTAGGCCACCAGAACAGAGGTTGACTGCAAGCATTGGGGAGATCCAGAGAGATCTCAGCCCCTGACCCTGCCCAGGGCAGGCTACTGAGACTGAGCAAAAAATCCCGATCACCTTTCATTCTCTCTCTTTCCCTCTTTTATCCTTTTTTATATTACTGTCATACCTGTCTGTGCACAGGGTCTACTCCTCCGAATAGACCGAAAGTCTACTTTTCAGTAGACTGAAAGTAGTGCGAGACTGAGGGGATCAGTTTGGACCCACACTATCTCAACATGACCTGAGCATGAGGATTGTGTAGCCCATCCCTGTGAAGACTCATCCGTAGGAATGGCAGCATCTGTCCATGGTCAGGGGAGCCTGAGGAAGGTCAGTGGGTAGTGTGTGTGTGTGTGTGTGTGTGTGTGTGTGTGTGTGTGTGTGTGTGTGACTCATGGGAGAGGCTGTGATGGAGGAAGTGGAATCTGGCCATTGTAGAATAAAACTTGCAACTACAAGGAAACAAAACTTGCTACTACACGTACACATACTTAACATTGAACAATGCCAAATCAAATTCTGTCGATAGAAATAAACCATAAGATGTTATGTGTTAGGGGTTGCAGAGAAAGGACAATGGGTCGGATCCTTGTCTTACATGTAGTTGACCCAGGTTTATGCACCAGCATCACAGATGGTGTCCTGAACACCCGTCCCAGTGAGATTCTTGAGTGGAGAGCCAGGAGAAACACATGAGAAAAAAATACCATGACCCAAATGTCACCAGAAAGATCTGTTAGTGAGCCAGAGCATGAAGAAATGTGGAGGCATTGAGCTATATTTATTACAGAGAATGCTGGTTCGTAAGAATAGATGAACATGTCACAAAGAAAAGGCAGGTACTAGTCAAAATCCAAAAATGTTATCAGACAACAACAACAGGTGATACAGGCACCTGTCAATATCAAAAGTGGGGAATGCAGACATCAAGTCAACACCAACAAGGGGGTGGAACTTCCCTGTTTAAGAACAAAAGTGGCCCGGAGAGATAGCACAGCGGCGTTTGCCTTGCAAGCAGCCGATACAGGACCAAAGGTGGTTGGTTCGAATCCCGGTGTCCCATATGGTCCCTCGTGCCTGCCAGGAGCAATTTCTGAGCAAACAGCCAGGAGTAACCCCTGAGCACCGCCGAGTGTGGCCCAAAAACCAAAAAAAAAGAACAAAAGCACTCACACTGTGTCCTGCAATTGGGCCTGGAATTCTCCAACTACAGTTGGTACAGACAAGGTACACTGGCCATGCTTCATGCACTTCTAGGACCTGCTGGTTCAGAAGAGGGTGTCTGGTCCTTTCACATGAACATGCACTGTCCCCTGTTCCCCTGCAGCTGGTCCGTCTCAGTGTCTCCTCTGACTGAGCCAAGCTTCCAACAACAGAATCCCGAAGACCAACAGGATGAAGCCAGCCATGACCAACCTGATGAGATTCTCCATTGTGTAGTCTCTGGTGGCTGCGACAGGAGGACCAAGAGGTGATAGTGTCAGAATGACCAAATTTCCCAGGACTCCTCCTCTGCATCGCCCCATCATGGAGCCTATCCCTTACTGTGGAGGATGTTGGGCTTACATACATATGCCCTGGATTCAATTCCCAGCACCATATATGGTCCCCCAAGCACTACCAGGAGTCAAACCTGTGCAGAGCCACGTATGCCTGAAATAAAAAAAGGATAAAAAGAGGAAAAGAAAGAGAGAATGAAAGGTGGAGATGGGGGAGGGAGAGAGAGGGAGAGATAAAACAAGAGCAGTTCTATGCTGTCTTTTCTTTCTGGGTTATGACTCGTATTAACGATGGTCAGTAGATGAAATATTTTATCTATTTTTAAGGGTTAGTGGTGAGGCGATGGACTCTGGGTCTATGGTTGGAGTGGATTTATGGTCCAATTATGATTTCTATTTACAGTCCATGGATAGGATGGACTTTGTATTCTACCCTGACAAAGACAGTATTTTGGGCTTGGGGTCACACCTGGCTTTCTCAGGGCTTACTTCGGGCTCTGTTTGCGTCACTTCCACACATATGTGATGTTAGGAATAGAACTGACAGTCTTCGCCACTGCCCAGTCTCTCCTTCCCAGTCATTGTGTCTGATCCCAGCAATCATCTCACTCTCTATGAATCCCTGTGCCCTAGGCCCCACCTTGCTGCACTCTGTCTAAGTCTATGAGTACTTGGTTCCAGTTGACCTTTTGTGCACCCAACAGGGAGCCTCCCTCTGCAGAAGGTCCTGGTGTGAGAAATACGGAGGAAATGCCAGAGACATGCAGAGGTGATATTTCAGAGCTGGGTATTTCCATATTTCCAGGCTTCGTCTCATCATAAGTTTAGCTGTCCCTCAAGCCATTCAATCAAGCAGACATTGTATTTATGCCCAATTTTTGGGTCAGACCTGGCAATGCTCAGGGGCTCACTCCTAGCTCTGCACTCAGGAATCTCACTTGGTGGGAAAAGATTATGATTGGGGATTGAACTGAGCTCAGGTGCATGCAAGAGAAATGTGCTACCTAATTTTAGGCTAGAGGCAAGAACATCTGTGCTGTGTCCAGTGAGTCCAGACCCTGCTATGGTGGTTAGGATTCAGCCCTTCCTGAACCTTACACACTGTCCATGGCTCAGAGCACTGGGAAGCCCCACTCTACCTCGACTCCTCTTTGTCTCATTAAGAGAGCTTGTGTTTTTGTGTAGTCCTAGAGTTCCCACATGGCTGACAGCGTTGACACTCTGATAGGGTGACTCTGATGAATCAGCTGTCCATATGCCAGGACCAGGGATGGGTCAGTCACAGACGGTTTCAGCATCTCCTCTTTCATATCCCAGACCCTCTTCTCTGGATCGCCATAACCTCCTATTACTTTCCAGATCATACAGACAGCCTGAGATGACCATGCCGAGGGGACAGTGGCGGCTATCACCTAGAGCTGCGGGTGGGCACTGGGTTATGACAGCTGATAAGGGCTGTTGCATTTGGAGTTGTAGTGTTTGTAGTTGCCACCATGGACTTAGCTCAAGGGGTGAAAGAAAAATTGTTTCAGGGTGAGGCCATATGTAAGCTCTTCCCTGACAGGGGATTCGAGATACCTGGACCCAGAGTAATCTATAAGTGAAAGACATGGGGTGGAGATTGTCACAGGGCCCCTGGATTTAGAGGCAGGCGGCTACATTCCTGTGCCCCTGGGTCCCTGGCAAACCACAAATAAACCTGCAAGGTGCCTGACTTGTCCTTATCCCCTTGCAGGTTCCTGGGCTTAGCACTTCCCCATCACTTTCCTCATCCTTCTTGTCTCCCTCCTTAGCACCACCTGGTCTGCAATTTTAACTTTTTCCTGGATGCTGCCCCAGAGACTCACCCGTATTAGCCGTGGTTATTGTCTTGCTATCTCCAGAGGGTCCTGGAAGAGAATGAGGGAGGGGTGGGCTGAGCCCAATACCCCCATTTCCTCTCCTGGAACAGCCCACCCAGACTTTAGCTCACCCTAAGGGTGGAAGGGATGACAGAATCTAAGGGGATACATCTTTGACCATTCTAGCTCCCCATCCCTCCCACCAAAGCCTCAGGGGACATGGCCTTGAGCTGACCATGAAGAAGGGGACAGAGTCGGGTCTCACCTGAAACCCAGAGATGCAGGGGGGCACTAGGGTGTGACAACCTGTAGGGGCTGAAGCTGTTGGAGCTGTAGCAGCTGTAGGTGCCATTGTGTGCTGAGGTCACAGGGTGGAAGGAGAACTTGGCCTTGATTATCTCCTCTGTAATATTCATTTTGGCACGAAGTGGGGGGTTGACTGCCCCCTCCTTGGCCAGCAGGAAAGTGTCCCTCCAGCCTCTGGACAGACACAACAGTGTCACATTGTCTCCTGGGGACATCAAGGGGCTTGGCTCCACTGAGAGGGATGGAGTGTAGGGGAGCTGTCCTAGAAGAGGAAGGCATAAAGGACCCCAGTCAGAGCCAAGCTCCAGGGCCTATCTCTAGGACCCTATCCTCCAGGTCTCTGTATTGCTTTTCCTGAAGATGCCACACCCCTGACCTACCATCACGGAGTCCGTAGGGAACCATGGCACCTCACCTGCCACCAGGATGTCTAGAGGGTCACTGGGCTCTGACCACATTGGGGGTGGCCATTTCCCCAAATGCAGTGGTATTGGCCCCCATGGTAGATGCTCACAGAGTCCATGGTGAAGTTGGCCCGAGAGAACCCAGCATCTGTGTGGCAGCTGGGGACCTGGTGGAGGTTCTGGCCCTTCTCCTTAGACAGAGCCAAGATGTCATAGGCCACCTCAGAGTGATACTGCAGGATCAGGGGTCCTGGGGTCACGATCAGGCCCTGTGGGCTCAGCAGGGAGGGTTTTCTAGTTGTACCTGCAGAGACAGAGAATGGCCGGGTCGCACTTCACCCTTTGTCCTGTCCTATTCTGGTGACATTGTCCTCCCAACCTGAGTGTCTACTCCAAGACACCCATGCTCCCTTACCCACTCGCTCACATGTGCCTCTCCATCTGAGTAAAGACCCCCAAAATTCCAGGTAATTGCAAAACCAGGATGGACCAGGATGAACCTCACCTGAGACCTGGAGCTGTAACGTGTTGCTGGGGGGCGACCACAGCTGGGGTGTCTCTGAGTAATAGACATAACACTTGAACAACCACCTGCGTCTGGGGGTCATGGGGCCCACATTGAACAGGACCTTGTGCTGCCCATTGGCAAGGTAAGTTTCCTGGGGGTCTCGAGATCTCCCTCCTGAGTCAGGACAAAGCTGTCAAATCTCAGCCATGAATTGTGGCCTTATTCTCCCAGTCTTCCTGTGTAACCTGATCTCACTTGCAAGACCCCTCCCATTCCTGGGAGTGGTCTTGGGAAGGTTAGATAAGGCCTTTGAGCCAAGGGATTAGGCTCTTTTGGTCTTTGCCAGCATGGAGGTCAGAGGGAAGATGACTGAAAGGAGTTAAGATACAGGGCAAGATAAAAATGGCATGCGTAAATGGTTAGCAGCCACATCTGTTGGCTAGGGCTAAATAAAGATGTTATCCCTCTGGAAGCCCACCTGTGAGTGAGTTCAATACCCATTGCTTTCCTGGACCCAGACCCGCCAGTTAATGGGGGATGAAGCCATGTGGCCAGGGCCTAAAACAAAGGCCTCCATCTCCCCATCCAAGCCCAGCATAAGGGCTTAATGCGACATCCTAGCGCTCGAACTGTGATCTGAATCCTAGACCCAACAAAACAGCAAATATGGTGAGATTTCTGCTTTCAGTTTAATTTTGGCTCTTTTCAAATGTACTGATCCCAAAACCCTGGGCCACGTGGAACCATGTTCAAAGTGCGACCACTTCCAGGGGCACACAGGCCATTAAAACAGAAGAGGGGAAAACTTGAATCACCCCAATCTGTGGCCCAGAACTGAAACTTTGTTGCCAAAAATCCTTTTTCCAAAGATTTCAGCCTCCTCAAAGACTGATAAAAGGCTTTGGTTGGAAAAGTATGAGGAAGAAAAATCTTCCTTAAATAGACTGACTCCTGAGCATGACCTTTGGCTTGAATTTGAATTTTGACTTCAAAAATTTCAGACTGGACTTTTAGTTTCAATCACTTTGAATTCAACATCAAAACACACCCCGTGAAAGAAGCTGAGGCCAAGAGGATCAGCAGAAAAATGCCCGTCCTGCAGGCAGCTGCTATCAGCCAAGAACTCCAGCTTGTGGCAGAGAAGTGGTGGAAAGCGCCTAATCTGGCCCAAAGTGGCGAGCCTGGGATCCACCCTCCAAATCAAAAAGGTGAAACAGCACAAGCTGACAGGCTGCGGGACCTGGGACCACATGGTCAACAAAAAACGGAGTGAGCAAACTGTCTGTGGGGCCTAAGACTATGGAAGTAAAACCACGTGGTAAGAGCAGCGTGGGACAAATTCAGCGTCTGGACATTTGGTTTTAGGTGAAGGAATTTCACAATTGGTGTTGGTAATGGGAAAAAATTAGGTTGTAGTGTAAAAAAGTTTTAGAAAGGGGAGAAATAACAGTAAAGCCCAAACGAACAATCTATAACTGCCTGCATCTAACTTTAATCTAAGTCATGTTCTTGCCAATTTAATGTGCTTTATTATTTTCCATGGTTAGTATTTCCATTGGTATAATGTTTTACTGTGTATTTTTAATATATTAGCCTGTTTTAAAATGTATGTTCTGCATTTTTTGCTGTAGTACTTGAGTTTAGGGAAGGTTTAATAGAAACAAAAGTTTCCCAAGAAATAGGTTATATAGTATTAAAAGTATAGGAACATGAAAGTTCCGGTAAAGTGCTTGGTAAAAAGCATTGAAAAAAAATTTAAGTTACAGGTGTATAGTATATTTTGCAGAAATGTTACACTTTTGAAAAGGGCTGGTATATTAATTTTCTTTTTTTTTTTTTTTGTGGTTTTTGGGTCACACCCGGAAGTGCTCAGGGGCCACTCCTGGCTCCATGCTCAGAAATTGCTCCCGGCAGGCACGGGGGACCATATGGGACGCCGGGATTCGAACCGATGACCTTCTGCATGAAAGGCAAACGCCTTATCTCCATGCTATCTCTCCGGCCCCTGGTATATTAATTTTCACTTTATTACATTGTTGCTATGGAAATATGACCTGCCTTTGGCTGTAGGCAGAAGTCACATAACTTATGCCTTTTGTCTTTATGTAAAAAAATAGGGGCAGATGTGGCCCCACCCTCTCATTCTTCCTGTATAACCTGATTGCACCTGCAAGACCCAGCCCATTCCTGGGAGTGGTCTTGGGAAGGTTAGATAAGGCCTTTGGGCCAAGGGATTAGTCTCTTTTGGTCTTTGCCAGCATGGAGGTCAGAGGGAAGACGGCTGAAAAGAGTTAAGATGTAGGGCAAGCTAAAAATGGCATGCGTAAATGGTTAGCAGCCACATCTGTTGGCTAGGGCTAAATAAAGATGTTATCCCTCTGGAAGCCTGCCTGTGAGTGAGTTCAATACCTGTCGCTTTCCTGGACCCAGACCCGCCAGTTAATGGGGGGTGAAGCCACGTGGCTGGGGCCTAAATCAAAGGCCTCCATCTCCCCATCCAAGCCCAGCATAAGGGCTTAATGCAACAATGATCTCACTGGAGGGTCACGTTCCCCCCTGATGCCACAATAGGGCTTGAAAGGACTGAAAGGGATGGTTTGCTACAGCTTCCTAGGAGGAAACAAGGGTTGCAGGGTCACTCTCACACCTTGAGTGTCAAACTCTCCCTCGGCTGCCAGGTGAGGGCAGTACCTAGGCCCAGTGAGTCTCACCTGTGACCACCAGCTCCAGGGGGTCACTGTACTCTGACCAGCTGGCAGGGCTGAGATAATAACAGCGGTAAGTCCCTGCATAGGCTTCTGTCATGGAGGGGACAGAGAACTTGGCAAAGTCCCCAGACACCAGAAGGTCACAGGGCTCCCCAAAGGAACCAAAGAGCCTGGCTCAGTCCAGAGGGTGGGTCTGGGGAGGGTTCTTGAATAAAAGGAGAGTTTGGTCACAGACATGCCCCAATCCCAGTTGTCATGCCAGAACCCATACATCTCTCACCCCCCCCAAACAGCTGTTTCCTGTATCAACTGTGGGTTCTGTCCTGGGGTCCCTGGGTCTGGGGTCACACTCACCTTTCTGCACTGGTTTCCTGGTGCCTATACTCAGCCCTGGAGGGAGAGATCCTGTGATAGTCCATCCTGAGTCCCGAGGGAACCTTCTCACTGTGCTCCCTGAGTCCCAAGTCCTCCCTGAGGCTCACCAAGACAGAGCAGGGTCATGAGGGGTTCATGGCGTGTCCTCTTGTCCCAGCAATGCCCTAGTGGGACTTGGTGTCCACAGTACAGACACAGGGTGTGTTCCTGGCTGGTTCTGTTGGTCACAGAGTGTCACGTCAGAGCCTTGGGAATGGGAACTGCCTCTGTGGAACGAAACTCTGTTTCAGGGGAGCAGCTGAGAAGTGACTTCCCCAGCTGCTCCTTTCGGAGAGAACATAGACCTCTCCTTCCCCACACCCCATTGTATTCCCCTCCTTGACATTAGCTCTCTGGAGTCTCACATTAGATGGGGTCTCCAATAGCATCAGGCACTATTGAGAAAATGGGTACCATTATGTGTACCTCGTTGTGGGGCAGAAATCCCAGAGGACACCCCTTTACCACCACTTCCTTTTCCTCCTTCATACCTCCCTGCACCCCCACCCACAAGACTGTATCCCAGTCTTGTCATGGGTCCTGCTGCATGTGTGGACCTTAAGCAGGCAGGGACGGTGATTTACATGTCCCTGTGGATCCCACTGCAGGAATGAGCAGTTGTGTCACTCTCTGAGCCTCAGTTTCCCCCCAGGATTCTGGTGTCTTGGTCTCCCTCTTCACTGTGGGGTGACTGTGCAGAATTGGGTATTTCCTGAGCAGGGGCTGGAGTTGGTTGTGCACAGGAAGGAAACGGGTTTGACTCACCTGCAGTGACCTTCCCCCTGTCATTGACCAACATCACTTACCGTGGGACCAACATGAAGCTTGTGCTCCCTTGAAATGCAAGACCTAAAATTCAGACTCCCCAGTAGGGGCTAAGTTGGGTTATAGAACGTGGCTCAAGATTCCATTTTGGGACCCCCACCCTGGCCTCCAGGAGGTGGTGCAACATGGGGACCGTAATGGAACTAGCACCTTGTCTTTATGTGTCTGGTGGACAAAAGTATCTTGTCCTGAGCTTATCCCTAGCCCTACCATCCTCAGGGTCTCACACATGAGGGAACCCTGCCCTGTGAGAGACAGATATGGACTCTGGGAATGGGGGTCAGAGGCCCCCCCACTAGCCAAGACCGTGGTGTCTCCAGAAAGTCTGTGGGAGCAGAGGCTTCTAGCAGGACAGTCCCAAGGAAGGTCCTTCAAGTCCTGACAAAGGTCCCCCAAGTCCTGATTGTCTTTTTCCATTTCAGGGAGGGATTTAGCAGGAGGGTGAGTAATATTGAACTTCAGTATCTAAGCATTAGGAGTAAAGATAGAACACAGGCTGAATTAAAAAATACCAAACTGTGCGGATGTATATTCACTCATGTGTGCCTATATGTTTTCCTTGCTAACATTGCAGTGGTTAGGGATGACTCCTGGCTGTATGGTCATGACTGCAGTCTTGGGCTTCCCAATGTGGTGCTGGGGCTGTACCTGGTCTCCTACATAAATAGCCAGAGTCCCCTGAAACTTCACCCTCTGGTCAGTATTTTCTTGGCCATGATATCTATTAATTCTCATTACCTACTCCTGCAGCCTGTCAAGAACTGACTTTGGTCCACTCACAAAAACACCCAAGTGCCAGAGATTGAATAAGGGGCTGCTTTTTGATAGGCTTCTGTCCTATTTTGAGGCCAGGTGCTATGTAGGAAAGGGAGCCCCCAAGGCATGGAAGTTCTTGAGGTGTAGTACAGCCTAGAGATGGGATGTGAAGAAGGACCCTATCACTGTTGAGGCTCACATGGACCCCCATGGAGGCTGCTCCAGGAACAAATTCCAGGAAAGGAGGCTCAGAGAAGACCATCATCTTCAAAACTGGCCACATTAACAGTAGGATCCTGTTTGGTAGAAGGTCCATGTTGGGCAGTGGGAGTGGGGTGGGAGAGCATCTCTGTAAAGTCAACTTGGAACAAAAATGCAGCACACACATATGTTCCAGATCCACACAGAAGCACACATGTGCTTCCAGATGTCCCCTCCTGAAGTAAAACTTTCCTGCTTTAGTTTGAATGTACTGGGGCTTTCTCCCCCCTTTGGACAAGCCTGAACATGGTCGTCTGTCTTTTCTCATCCTCAGAATACTACCTCTGTTTTCTTCTCTACTCATCTCTCCTGAAATTCTTTTCTGTGATGAAGGCAAAGAACTCAAAAGGCCTGAGTCAGTCTAGGGTGGACTTTCTGGTGAACATGCTTGGACTCGGGATGCAGAAACAAGCTTTGCAGATTCAGGAGTAGCCTCACAACCACAACTCAGTGCAGAGCATTGGTGAGATGAGTCTCAGGTGCTGAGGTCCATTCAGTTGCAGCAACAGGGAATGAGGTCATCAGGTTGCCATGACAAGAAGTCACTGCCAGCATTGGGGATACCCCAGGAGATCCCAGCCCCTGAATCTTCCCATGTCAGTCTATTATGTCCAAGACTGAGGGTATCAGGTTGGATCTACTTTATTCCAGAGTGAACTGACCATGAGGATCCTGTGGCCCATCCCAGTGAAGGCTCATATGTTTCAATATCAGGAGATGCTCATGGTCATTGAGGTTGGGAAACCTGGGGAAGGGCAATGGTGTGTGTGTGTGTGTGTGTGTGTGTGTGTGACAATGGGAGAGGCCTTGATGGAGGAACTGGAATGTGGCCATTGTAGACTAGAAACCTCAGGGTCCCTCAGGCTCCCTGAGATTTTTTCTGGCTCCTACAAGTTCAGACTCCCTGCATTTCTCTCAGACTCACTCAAGCACCCTAAAGCTCCTCAGATTTTTTACACTACCTCAAGATCCCTCAGGATCCCTCAAACTAAATTAGATTCCCTCACATTTACGTCCAAGCTAGAAGAACATCAGGAACATGGGAACACCATTGGACTTCAGGTGTGGTAAATTTCTGTAAAAGGCAAAGGAGACCCAATTCTTCAAACCACACTTAGGAAATAATATAAAAATAAAGTATTTCACACAATCTAGATTTTCACAAAACATAGAGGTAATCAAATAAAATTTGTCATCTGTAACAACAGAAAATAATGTGCTCAGAGTCTTTCTGTAAGATATAGTTGATGGGGCCGGGTAGGTGGTGCTGGAGGTAAGGTGTCTGCCTTGCAAGCGCTAGCCAAGGAAGGACCGTGGTTCGATCCCCGGCGTCCCATATGGTCCCCCCAAGCCAGGGGCGATTTCTGAGCACATAGCCAGGAGTAACCCCTGAGCGTCAAACGGGTGTGGCCCAAAAAAAAAAGATATAGTTGAGGAACCATTTATAAAATTAGAATGTTGAGGATAATTCGTTGAGTATATAAAAGGGCTGGAAACATTGGGATCCAGAGAGAACAGGGGAGGAGGCCTGTGTTCACATGAGTTCCTGGAAGAAGGCAGGAGGAGGATGTGGTTGGGCTGGATGAATGAGTAGAAAGAACCAGCAGGTTCTCAGGTGCAAGGATAGAGAATTAATCCTTAAGCCTTGACATTTGAAGGCCAGTGAAGGATCCAATTGGAGCTGACCATGAAGAGGAAAATACCAACATGGGAGAGAACCTCAGTTGTTCTCTTGAAGACCAAGACCAAGTGGGCTTATTCACTGGCATCATGTGTATCTCCTGAAGGAGAAAAAAGGCCCAGGCAGAGGCTCATAAAAGCCATCTTGTGCATAGGAGACACAGGGCATATGAGCTTGTGTGGGTCTATGTCTCCCCTGTAAACTCATTGTGGGTCTCACTGTCCTAAGCAATGAGAAAGTTTAGCAACCAGAGTATATTTCCTCTTTGTGGGACTTGAGAAAGTGTCTTCATGTCCCACAACAAAAGGGAAACTAAAATGAGATATTTCTGGCATGTGGGGCTATGAGATTTTCTCTTTCAGATCACAAAGGGGTTATGGGAGAATGAAAGTGAGGACATTGGTGACAGAAAGTTGCACTGGTGAAGCAAAGTGAATTCTATGGCTGAAACCCAATTCAAAAATGTTTGTAACTATGGTGTTAAAATAAATAAATAATTATTAAAATAACAGCAAAAAGAGGGTCTGGTCCTTCCACAGGAGAGTGCACTGTCCCTCTGTTCCCCCCCCCCCCCGCAGCTGTTCTAGCTCAGCATCTCCTCTGACTGAGCCAAGCCTCCGATAGCAGAATCCAAAGGAACAGCAGGATAAAGTCAGCAATGCCCAACCTGATGAGATTCTCCACACTGTGGTCCTGGGTGGCAGCAACAGAAGGTTTAAGGGGTGATAGTTTTAGGATGCCCAAGATTCCCAGGGCCCCCTTCTCTTATTGCCATATCAGGGAGCCTCTTCCCTACTGGGTCCCCTGTGTGGAGGTCAACCTACCCTCAGTTCAATTCCTAGCACCACATATGATCCCCAAGCACTACTGGGAGTAAACCTTCAGTACAGCCAGTTGTGCCAGAACTAAAAAGGACAGAAAAAGAGATGGAGAAAGAGTTGGAGAGGAAGAGTGATAAAGCCAAGAGCACTTCTGTGTTGTCTGTTCTCTCTGGGAATGACCTCCAAAGACAATAGTCAGGAGATAGAACATTGCATCATTTTAGAAGGGTCAGAGATCAGGTGATAAACTCTGGGTTTATTTTTGGGGTAGATTTGGGGCCCGGTTATGATTCCAATTTATGGTCAGTGGATAGAGTAAATTTGTATCTTTCTCTGACAAAACTAATAATTGTATTTTGGGAGTTGGGACCACATGTGTCTGCGATCAGGGCTTCCTCCTGTCTCTGCTTGGGTCACTCCTTCCCTTATGTGGTGTGAGAAATAGAACTTAAAGTCCTCCCCACAACCCGTTCTTTCCTCCCCAGTCACTGTGTCTAATCTCAGGAGACACTTTACTCTGTGCATCCCTGAGTGCCCCATGCTCCACCTTACTGCCCTCTGTCTCAGTCCATGGGAACATAGTTTCAGGTGAGCTTTTGTGGAGCCCCAATGAAGAGTTTCACATTGCAGAAGGTCCCAGTGTGAGAGAAACTGCGGAGATGCCAGGAACATGCAGAGCTGAGATTTCTGGGCTCGGTTTCTATACATTTCCATGCTTCACCCTCTCGAGTTCAGTTGTTTCTAAGTCCAATGAGCCAGGGAAGCACTGTGCCTGAGGAGATCCTGGCCCCCTCCCTTGGCCAGATTGTAGGTATGATAGCTGATCTCAGAGCAACACTGCAGGGTCAGTGTTTGTCCTGGCTCATGATCAGTTCCTGCAGGTGTAAAGGCTGGAACACAGTTCCAGAAAAAGAGCTTAACCTTTCTGAAAGGCTGGGCAAGGTGAAAATTCCCATAATGGCTCATTATATTCTTGGTATAACTATCATGTGATATCTTGTACTTTTCCGCTGCCTCAGAATGTCTTAGCAGATGTTATGCCCTTATAAGAAAATGTTAAATCGTCCCCTACCCCCTCTCTCCTCCTTATGGTATATAAAAACTAACAAAGAAAGCCACAAGGTCTTTTGCCTGAACCTGGTTACAGCAAGGCACTGGACCCTGACTGGTCAGAATAAACTGGAACTGCCTATGTGCTTTACAGAGGTGTCAGTCTCTTCATTAACCCATGCTGAGACTCTTGGGTAGAGTCCTCCGAACCTTTTCATTTGGTGAGCCAGCCAGGATGCTCTTTTGATCCGTCTCTGTGGGTTAGTGAACCGACTGCACCTGGTATGTTCCAGTTTCCTCCTTCTCTTGGTCTCTCTTGCTGTTGATCTCTCCCCTGGTTTTAAGGTTCTGAATCTTTCATTGTGTTTCTATGTTTGGTTGGAGTGTGATTAGTGACCAAGGGTTTGAGGTCCCTACTTGATGAGGTTCCAAGTAGTAAAGAGCCAACGGGCTCTGGTGCTATAGGTCAGGGCCCTGGAGGCAACCCCAGGTGCATAATAGGTGGTGGGAAGGCATTCTCATCACCTGAGTGTGGACAGTGTAAAGGGTTGGGTCCGATTTTGGTTTCTTGCTTATTGTTGTCTTTAATTTTTGTTGAATCGTTATGGGTCAACAACAGGCAACCCCTCTATCCCTTACTCTGGACCATTTGTCCGAGGTCAGGAGCAGAGTGCAAAATCACTCATTGGTCTGAAAGTAAAACCCCAGGAACTTTCCTTCCTGGCCAAGAAAGGAAAGTAGCAGACCACCTGTGCAGCAGAGTGGCCCACTTTTAAGTTGGATGGCCAGCTAGGGGTCATTCCATCGTGACTTGATTCTAAAAGCTAAAGTGTTAAGAAATGCATTCGTTGGAAATGTTCCAGTGTGGCACCATTGGCAGTCTGTTTGTTTTTTTTTCTTTTTTTTTGGGGTCTGTGGTTCTGTGTTCCATGTTTTCTTTGATTTAAACATGGAGGGAAACTCTAGAAAAAATGCTACCTCTCCTTAGGCCAAAAATTGTGTATTACACCAGCTTTGTTATTCTAGGGACATGGCAGAGGGTGTTGGAGATCGTAAACCCCAGATTTCTCCATTTCTTCCAGGTTTTCATTTTTAGTGGCATAGAGTTTCTCAAAGTAGCTTCTGATTACCCTTTGAATCTCTATCATATCACTAGTGATCTCTCCTTTTTAATTCCTAATATGAGTTATCAAGTTTCTCTCTCTTTCTTTGTCAGTTTTGCCAGTGGTCTATCAATCTTGTTAATTTTTTTCAAAGAACCAACTTCTGCTTTTGTTGATCTTTTGGATTGTTTTTTGGTTTCCACTTCATTGATTTCTGCTCTCAGCTTTGTTATTTCCTTCTGTCTCCCTATTTTTGGGTCCTTTTGTTGAGTACTTTCTAATTATATGAGCTGTGTCATTCAGCTATTCAGGTATGCCTCTTTTTCTTTCCTGATGTGTGCTTGCAAAGCTATAAATTTTCCTCTCAGTACTGCTTTTGCTGTGTCCAATAGGTTCTGATAGTTTGTGTCTCCATTGTCATTTGTTTTCAGGAAGGTTTTGATTTCCTTTTTGATTTTATCTCGGCCCCACTGGTTATTTAGTATTAGGCTGTCTAACTTCCAGGTATTAAAGTTCTTCTTCTGTGTCCCTTTGTAGTTCACATATAATTTCAGGGCCTTGTGGTCAGCGAAGTTAGCCTGCAAAATTTCTATCCTCTTGATATTATGGAGGTATGTTTTATGTGCTAGCATGTAGTCTATCCTGGAGAATGTCCCATGTACATTAGAGAAGAATGTGTGTCCAGGCTTCTGGGGGTGGAGTGTCCTGTATATATCTACTAGGCCTCTTTCTTCCATTTCTCTGTTCAGGTCTAGTATATTCTTGTTGGGTTTTAGTCTGGTTGACCTGTCAAGTGTTGACAATGCTGTGTTGAGGTCTCCCACAATTATTGTGTTGTTATTGATATTATTTTTCAGATTTGTCAACAATTGTATTAAATATTTTGCTGGCCCCTCATTAGGTGCATGTATGTTTAGGAGAGTAATTTCTTTCTGCTGTACTTATCCCTTGATTAATACAAAATGTCCATGTTTGTTCCTTACAACTTTTCTAAGTAGCCCCAGATTTCTCAATGGTCATCAGGGATAAATTTTCCCTAGAGAATTTCTGGACTTTGCAATCACCCAGTTTTCCTGCCATGTGTTAGTTAAGGCCAGAAAAAGATGAACATGTGACTAGAGAAAGGAGCAAAGGCTAACTGGCCGCTTTTTTGGCTGAAAAGGAAAAAAAAGGTGCCTTCTTTTTAACTCCGCATCCTGGAGAGATGAGAGTTTATCTAAAAAAAAAAAAAAAAAAAAAAAAAGAAATCCACCCAGCCCTCAAGGCAGGGTTAGTTATTATCTTTTCAGACTCATCTGGCTGGGGGTGTGTGGTTGTAGACAGAGTAATTCCAGTGGGTCCTTTACATATCAAAGAAAAGACTGGAGCTAAGGGAGAAAGTTTTTATTTAGTTAAAGGCTGGGAGTCAAAAAGAAAAAAATTGAGCATTTAAATTTCTCTGACTTAGAAGTTTCTTTCTTTTTTTTTTTTTTGTGTTTTTTTTTTTTTTTTTTGGGTCACACCCGGCAGTGCTCAAGGGTTTTTCCTGGCTCTGTGCTCAGAAACTGCTCCTGGCAGGCACGGGGGACCATATGGGACGCCGGGATTCGAACCGATGACCTTCTGCATGAAAGGTAAACGCCTTACCTCCATGCCATCTCTCCGGCCCCTGACTTAGAAGTTTCTTAAGATGAACAATTGGGTGGAAAATGTTGAAAGTTATTGTGGTTGGCCTTTTTTTTTTTTTTTAAATAGTATTGTTTATTTTGTGAAATGCATGTTATTGTTAAAGCAACTCAATTCTATTTCAAGCTTATCTCACCAAATTTAACAGTTGGTCTTAAAATAGCTTTAATGTAAAAATCTTAATGGTACTAGGTTGTAAATATCTGAAAAAAATAACTGTGTTAAATATTTTTAATAACTGCCATAAGAATAATTTGGTCCCGCTAGGTGCAAAATATTTAGCAAAGTGGTTCCAAATTGGCAGCAGACAATTTAAAGCTCTGTTCCTAGAGCCCTAATATTGGGTTCTAGGCTGTAAATTTGGAAAGCTGGTCCTTATGGAAAGGCTAGTTCTGAGTTGGGTGCATGTGGTGGTTTTTAGCAGCAAGACAGCTCCCAGAGGATGAGTGAAGAAGTTAAAAAGAAAAGAAGCCAGAAAAATAGCATAAAGGTAGGGCATTTGCCTTGCATGCAAAAGAAATGTAGCTCAAATTCCAGCATGGTCTCAAGCACCGCCGGGTGTGGTGGTGCGCACCTGTAGTCCCAGCTACGCGGAAGGCTGAGGCCGGAGATTTAATTGCTTAAGTCCAGGAGTTCTGGGCTGCAGTGCGCTATTCCAATTGGGTGTCCGCACTAAGTTCGGCATCAATATGGTAACCCCCCGGGAGTGGGGGACCACCAGGTTCCCTAAGGAGGGGCAAACCGGCCCAGTTAGGAAACGAAGCAGGTCAAAGCTCCCGTGCTGATCAGTAGTGGCTGAATGAAGAAAGTTTAAGGATGTGCAAAAGGAACCGAGAATCAAACTAAATGATTAAACCTTGGTTAAATTAGTTAATGTGTTGCATTAAAAAGAGTTTAAATGTTTTAAAATATGTTATAGTGTTCTCATGTTATTGGGTGAAAATGGGGTAATAAGAAATCTTATAAACATCTAAAAAATAAAAGCTAGTTTTAAGGGAAATAGTCAAAAAATTTAAAAGAATCATTGAGGTTCAGTTTAAAAGTTTTTGAAAGTTTGTGATTTTTTTTAATTTTTTTTATTTTTGGGCCACACCCGGTAATGCTCAGGGGTTACTCCTGGCTATGTGCTCAGAAGTTGCTCCTGGCTTGGGGGACCATATGGGACACCGGGGGATCGAAACGCGGTCCGTCCAAGGCTAGCGCAGGCAAGGCAGGCACCTTACCTTTAGCGCCACCGCCCGGCCCCCGTGATTGTTATTTATAAATTCTTTAAAAGTCTAAATATGCCAGAAGTAGTGAGCATTCTTTCTGGTATTCAGAATTAATTTGTGTAACAAGAATTGCTGGTGCCTTCTGCCTATAAACCGAGGCCAGAAGACTAAGTAAACTTCTATTTTCTATATGTTAAATTAAGTGTAATTAAAATGTTATTTTACAATTTTCATTATTTGCAACCAAGAACATTAATATTTGTTTCACAAGAGGCTTTTTAAATATGGTCATGGTTTAAAGAATTTAAAAATATAAAATATTTTGTTATAAAAAGATTCTAGAATTTTCTGTGCAAATTTAAGTAATATTTGCCTTTTCTCTTTTCCTAGAACCTTTCAGTACCATTTTATGTCACGGCATCATGTTGCTTTGCACAAGATACAAGCAGATGGCTTTCCTCTCTGCATGAGGAGTAATCCCCATGCAGACAGGATATCTTAAAATTAGTGAGGGGACCCCAAAGCTCTCTTTCAGAGGAATAATTGGAGTTGAGGTGGTGTGACAAGCAGGCACCCTTAAGCATTTGGCTGTGAAGACCGGGAAGACACCAAGATGAATGGCCTGAGTAAGGAAATTGAAAATTTTTCTAGAAGTTTCTGAATCTGCACTAACTGTCCACAGCCTGTGGGCCTTGCTCTCATCTTCTACCCTCAGTGTCAAGAAAAGAAAAAAAGAGGATTTAAGGTCAGTTTCTTCCAAACCTGAAGGGGAGTGGAACAGACAGGCCACCTCTGAAAATTCCTACAGAGAATGAGATGCTCACGGCCATCTGCAACATCATCATGCTGAACTGACCAACTCATCAGCCAACATAATAAACCTGCTGTGTCTACAACCTATCCTCAGAAAAACTCTGTTGTCCCAGATGAAGATTTCTCCAACAATGCTGTATATTGTGCAAAGAAAAAAAAAGCCAAAAGTTATTCAAATATCTGGCAAGATACAAGGTAAAGGTGAAGAGAAAAACTATTTTTGTAGCTAATTAAAATTCTAGTGGGCCTAACTTAAAACCCACTTCTTTGAAGTAACTTATGTAAAAATGTTCTTACTAGTTGTACTAGAGCGGATCATAAATTGCAAATGCAAGCATTAGTCTGACTAAAGTAACTCAAATCTGTGTTTATTAATAATATTATGATGCTTTAATTACTGGTGCTTAATTTGTGCTATCATTATAGACAATAAGGACAGCTGTGCCATTCAAGTTGTTCCATTTACTGCTCCAGGGCCTGATTGGGTTAAGTAATATTCCCCTATCTAATTAGTCTAATCCTTTTCAGGTGTTAAGACTGCAAAAGTAAACCAGTTAACTGCTCATTAAGAAAAATATGAGGGCCCGGAGAGATAGCACAGCGGTGTTTGCCTTGCAAGCAGCCGATCCAGGACCAAAGGTGGTTGGTTCGAATCCCGGTGTCCCATGTGGTCCCCTGTGCCTGCCAGGAGCTATTTCTGAGCAGACAGCCAGGAGTAACCCTTGAGCACTGCCGGGTGTGACCCAAAAACCAAAAAAAAAAAGAGATTTCACCCTATCTAAAAATTAAAACTACAGTCCCTTGCCAGCCTAAAGTAGCTACAGAAAATTGATCTTCGACCACGTTCCCTTTAGTAATTTCTAGGATAATAAAATCTAGGGAAAAATGAAGCAAAATGGTCATCAGAAGAAGCTACCAGGGAAATAAGGGGGAAAGAAAGGCCACAGAAATTAATAAACCAAGTTGACAATTAAAGATAACATTATGCCTATCTATCCCAGAGGTTGAAGCAGGTAGCAAAAATAAGCCAACCCTAACATTTAACAAAGATGGATAGTATAAGGAAAGGAGCAAAAATTATGCTTCCCTTGGTAATGTTAAGAGTAAGAAAATTATTACTAGATATGAAATTTTTTCATCTCTGTCTGACCCAGTGTAGAAAAGGCAACTGAAGTTTTTTTTTTTTTTTTTTTTTTTTTTTTTTTGGTTTTTGGGCCACACCCTGTGATGCTCAGGGGTTACTCCTGGCTATGCGCTCAGAAGTTGCTCCTGGCTTCTTGGGGGACCATATGGGACGCCGGGGGATCGAACCGCGGTCCATCCTAGGCTAGCGCAGGCAAGGCAGGTACCTTACCTCCAGCGCCACCGCCCGGCCCCAAGGCAACTGAAGTTTAGGGCTCTATTGTTCTCTCTACCCCAACAACCCTTTAAGTTGCAGGATTAAAGAAAAAAAAAAGCAGAAGCCTTATCTTAGTGGTAAAATTCATAGCCTGAATAAGAAAACCCTGAAGATCCAGCTGAATCAGCTCATAGAACCAGAACAGAAGGCAGACAATCCTGCTGTTCCTGCAGTAGTGACCATGACTGCACAGCAACTAGCAAGAATGACACCCTCTTACCCAGACTGTGGATAAAGGGGGTTGTGGGCCTGGCTAGTGGAAGTGCGGGGTTAGCAATCACCTTAGAGAGCTATAAAATTTTTTTATTTTACATCTTTGATTTTCTGGGGCATGAATCTCTCCATTCCCCTGAATTTTTTTTAATTTTTTAAATTTTTATATATTTTATTTAAACTCCTTGATTACATACATGACTGTGTTTGGGTTTCAGTCATGAAAAGAACACCACCCATCACCAGTGCAACATTCCCATCACCAATGTCCCAAGTCTCCCTCCTCCCCACCCGACCCCCACCTGTACTCTAGACAAGCTTTTTATTTCCTCATATATTCTCATTATTAGGACAGTTCAAAATATAGTTATTTCTCTAACTAAACTCATCACTCTTTGTGGTGAGCTTCCTGAGGTGAGCTGGAACTTCCAGCTCTTTTCTCTTTTGTGTCTGAAAATTATTATTGCAAGAGTGTCTTTCATTTTTCTTAAAACCCATAGATGAGTGAGACCATTCTGCGTTTTTCTCTCTCTCTCTGACTTATTTCACTCAGCATAATAGATTCCGTGTACATCCATGTATAGGAAAATTTCAAGACTACATCTCTCCTAACAGCTGCATAATATTCCATTGTGTATATGTACCACAGTTTCTTTAGCCATTTGTCTGTTGAAGGGCATCTTGGTTGTTTCCAGAGTCTTGCTATGGTAAATAGTGCTGCAATGAATATAGGTGTAAGGAAGGAGTTTTTGTATTGTATATTTGTGTTCCTAGGGTATATTCCTAGGAGTGGTATAGCTGGATTGTATGGGAGGAGAGCTATAAAAATTGTCTCAGCAACTGATGTCCAATGTAAAAATGATATATCAGTCTATTAAAAATTTACAAGATCAACTGAATTCCCTAGCTGAAGTAGTCCTCCAAAATAGGAAAGGCGGGGCTGGCGAGGTGGCGCTAGAGGTAAGGTGTCTGCCTTGCAAGCACTAGCCAAGGAAGGACTGCGGTTCGATCCCTCCATGTCCCATATGGTCCCCCCAAGCCAGGGGCAATTTCTGAGCGCTTAGCCAGGAGTAACCCCTGAGTATCAAACGAGTGTGATCCGAAAAAAAATATAGGAAAGGCTTGAATTTAATACTAGCAGAGAGGGGGGCTATGTGTAACTTTGCAGAAGAAGTGCTGTTTTTATGTCAACAAATCAGAAATAGTGAAAGATCGCATCCGCCAGCATAAAAAAGATTTAGCCAAAAGAAAGAAGGCCCTACTTGAGAGTCCTGTATGGGCTCTGTGGGGAGGTATCCTTCCTTACCTACTCCCCTTACTGGGACCCTTAGTTGCCTTACTAGTCATTGTAGCTGTGGGGCCCTCCACCATCAATTGACTCACAGCTTTTATAGGGCCCAGGTAAAGAGGTAAAGCTTATGGTGTTAAGGAACAATACCAGGAGTTGGCCCCGGGACCCCCAACATCAAAAGTACCAAAAGTTGGACACAGGCTACTAGAGGCTTCTAGGATTAGAAGCTCCCACAGAAGAAGTGGGGATTGTAAGGGCTGGAACAGTTTCAGGAAAAGAGCTTGACCCTTCTGAAAGGTGGATGTGTGGAAACTCTGCCTATGGCAAGATAGAAATTCCTGTAACGGCTCATTGTAGGGAACTTCCTGGTATAACTATAATGTGATATCTTGTACTCTTCCACTGCCTCAGAATGTCTTAGCAGATGTTATGCCCTTATAAGGAAATGTTAAATCATTCCCAATCCCCTCTCCCTTCTCATGGTATATAAGGACTGACAAAGAAAGCCACAAGGTCTTTTGCCTCTCTTCTGAATTTCTGGACGGGCAGTGGACCCTGACTGGTCAGAATAAACTGGAACTCTGCCTATGAGCTTTACAGAGGTGTTGGTCTCTTCATTAACCCGCACCGAGACTCTTGGGTAGAGTCCCCCGAATCTTTACAATCCTCATGCTCAGGTCATGTTGGCATAAGTGGATCCCTTCAGTCTTAGACAGGTAAACTGACCTGGGCAGGGTCAGGGGCTGAGATCTCTCCTAGTCCCATTAGTGCTTGCAGTGACCCCATGCCACTGGTGGCCCCATGAACTCCTTCCCTATTTATGACACTGAGCTGGCCCTCAGGACCACAGATTCATCTCACCAAGACTCTTTGTTCTGTGGTGTTGTTTTTTCGACTCCTCCCAACTATGTAAAGTTTGTTTCTGCCTCCAGAGTTCAAACACTCTTTTGGGAAGATTGTCCCAGTGGGGTCACAATGGCCACCTGAGTATAGGCTCAAACAACCAATCTTCTCCTCAGAGAACTGCCTCACCCTTAAGGGAGAAGCATTGTCATTATTTCCTGATGCCACGGGCTGTGCCCTGAGGAAGCAGAGGCTGGGTTTGAGTTCAGAGCTGGGTGCTAGGTATAAAGTGGGGACAGAGAGAGCCACCAGTCACAGTTTTCATCACACATAGTCCCCTCACAGGGAAGGGCCTAGTGACAAGACTATCTGGGTATCAGGCACTGAGGTCAAGGGAGGTAAACGTGGTTGTGGGTATGAAGTGGAAATGGAAGCTCCAACAAAGGGGTTCTCTTATTTTCTACCAACTCTGGGCTCACACAAGGAGAAACTGTCTCTCTCCTGGGGCACCCACAGGTCTTTGATTCCATCCAGAGTGAGAGGCTGAGGCTCAGAGGACACCCCAGGGTGATGAAAGGATGGGCCTGGTCTTTTGTGGAAAGGGGGTCTCGGGAATTCAGATTCTCAGCTTCTCTCCTGAAACAGAGCCTGTTCTTCAGGGGGCAGTCCCCACTTCAGAGGCCTCTGACGAGACACTTGTGACTCACAGGAGCAGTCCCAAGGGACACAGCAGGACTCTCTTTGCCTTTGGGAAGCATGTGCTCTCAGTGTAATGTGCTCCACTCTCTTTCCCATCTCTCCCTTCTTTACTTCAGCACCTCAGAATGAAACATACTTTTCCTTTCTTTTTTTTTTATTTATATATATATATATTTATTTAAACACCTTGATTACATACATGATTGTGTTTGGGTTTCAGTCATGTAAAGAACACCACCCATCACCAGTGCAACTTCCCATCACCAATGTCCCAAGTCTCCCTCCTCCCCACCCGACCCCCGCCTGTACTCTAAACAGGCTCTCCATTTCCCTCATATATTCTCATTGTTAGGACAGTTCAAAATGTAGTTATTTCTCTAACTAAACTCATCACTCTTTGTGGTGAGCTTCCTGTGGTGAGCTGGAACTTCCAGCTCTTTTCTCTTTTGTGTCTGAAAATTATTATTGCAAGAATGTCTTTCATTTTTCTTAAAACCCATAGATGAGTGAGACCATTCTGCGTTTTTCTCTCTCTCTCTGACTTATTTCACTCAGCATAATAGATTCCGTGTACATCCATGTATAGGAAAATTTCATGACTACATCTCTCCTGACAGCTGCATAATATTACATTGTGTATATGTAACACAGTTTCTTTAGCCATTCGTCTGTTGAAGGGCATCTTGGTTGTTTCCAGAGTCTTGCTATGGTAAATAGTGCTGCAATGAATATAGGTGTAAGGAAGGGATTTTTGTATTGTATTTTTTGTGTTCCTAGGGTATATTCCTAGGAGTGGTATAGCTGGATCATATGGGAGCTCGATTTCAAGTTTTTGGAGGAATTTCCATATTGCTTTCCATAAAGGTTGAACTAGACGGCATTCTCACCAGCAGTGGATAAGAGTTCCTTTCTCTCCACATCCCCGCCAACACTGTTTATTCTCATTCTTTGTGATGTGTGCCATTCTCTGTGGTGTGAGGTGGTATCTCATCGTTGTTTTGATTTGCATCTCCCTGATGATTAGTGATGTGGAGCACTTTTTCATGTGTCTTTTGGCCATTTGTATTTCTTCTTTGTCAAAGTGTCTGTTCATTTCTTCTCCCCATTTTTTGATGGGATTAGATGCTTTTTTTCTTGTAAAGTTCTGTCAGTGCCTTGTATATTTTGGAGATAAGCCCCTTATCTGATGGGTATTGGGTGAATAGTTTCTCCCACTCAGTGGGTGGCTCTTGTATCCTGGGCACTATTTCCTTTGAGGTGCAGAAGCTTCTTAGCTTAATATATTCCCATCTGTTAATCTCTGCTTTCACTTGCTTGGAGAGTGCAGTTTCCTCCTTGAAGATGCCTGTAATGTCCTGGAGTGTTTTGCCTATGTGCTGTTCTATATATCTAATGGTTTTGGGGCTGATATCGAGGTCTTTAATCCATTTGGATTTTACCTTCGTACATGATGTTAGCTGGGGGTCTAAGTTCAATTTTTTGCAAGCGGCTATCCAATTGTGCCACCACCACTTGTTTAAGACGCTTTCCCTGCTCCATTTAGGGTTTCCTGCTCCTTTATCAAAAATTAGGTGATTGTATATCTGGGGAACATTTTCTGAGTATTCAAGCCTATTCCACTGATCTGAGGGCCTGTCCTTATTCCAATACCATGCTGTTTTGATAACTATTGCTTTGTAGTACAGTTTAAAGTTGGGGAAAGTAATTCCTCCCATATTCTTTTTCCCAATGATTGCTTTAGCTATTCGAGGGTGTTTATTGTTCCAAATGAATTTCAAAAGTGCCTGATCAACTTCTTTGAAGAATGTCATGGGTATCTTTAGAGGGATAGCATTAAATCTGTATAATGCCTTGGGCAGTATTGCCATTTTGATGATGTTAATCCTGCCAATCCACGAGCAGGGTATGCATTTCCATTTCCTCGTGTCCTCTCTTATTTCTTGGAGCAGAGTTATTTTTTTTTCAGGAAGCATCAACTTTATTCATGCCCTATCCACCACATGTATGGCCTATATCATAAACTTTTAAGCATTCAGCCATTCTTAGGTAGCCCTGCATCTTAACTCCTTTCAGCCATCTTCCCTTTGGAGCAGAGTTTTATAGTTTTCTTTGTATAGGTCCTTCACATTTTTAGTCAAGTTGATTCCAAGATGTTTGAGTTTGTGTGGCACTATTGTGAATGGGGTTGTTTTATTAATGTCCATTTCATCCTTATTACTATTGGTGTATAGAAAGGCCATTGATTTTTGTGTGTTAATTTTGTAGCCTGCCACCTTGCTATATGAGTCTATTGTTTCTAGAAGCTTTTTGGTAGAGTCTTTGGGGTTTTCTAAGTAGAGTATCATGTCATCTGCAAACAGTGAGAGCTTGACTTCTTCCTTTCCTATCTGGATTCCCTTGATATCTTTTTCTTGCCTAATCGCTATAGCAAGTACTTCCAGTGCTATGTTGAATAGGAGTGATGAGAGAGGACAGCCTTGTCTTGTGCCAGAATTTAGATGGAAGGCTTTTAGTTTTTCTTTATTGAGGATAATATTTGCCACTGGCTTGTGGTAGATGGCCTTAACTATATTGAGAAAGGTTCCTTCCATTCCCTTCTTGCTGAGAGTTTTGATCAAGAATGGGTGTTGGACCTTATCAAATTCTTTCTCTGCATCTATTGATATGATCATGTGGTTTTTATTTTTCTTGTTATTGATGTTGTGTATTATGTTGATAGATTTACGGATGTTAAACCAGCCTTGCATTCCTGGGATGAAACCTACTTGATCGTAGTGGATGATCTTCTTAATGAGGCATTGAATCCTATTTGCCAGGATTTTGTTGAGGATCTTTGCATCTGCATTCATCAGCGATATTGGTCTGTAATTTTCTTTTTTGGTAGCATCTCTGTCTGGTTTAGGTATCAAGGTGATGTTGGCTTTATAAAAGCTATTTGGAAGTGTTTCCGTTTGTTCAATTTCATGAAAGAGTCTTGCCAGGATTGGTAATAATTCCTCTTGGAAAGTTTGATAGAATTCATTAGTGAATCCATCTGGGCCTGGGCTTTTGTTTTTCGGCAGACATTTGATTACCGTTTTAATTTCATCAATGGTGATGGGGGTGTTTAGATATGCTACATCCTCTTCCTTCAACCGTGGATGATTATAAGAGTCCAAGAATTTATCCATTTCTTCCAGGTTCTCATTTTTAGTGGCGTAGAGTTTCTCAAAGTAGTTTCTGATTACCCTTTGAATCTCTGTCATATCAGTAGTGATCTCTCCTTTTTCTTTCCTAATACGAGTTATCAAGTTTCTCTCTCTCTTTCTTTGTTAGGTTTGCCAGTGGTCTATCAATATTGTTTATTTTTTCAAAGAACCAACTTCTGCTTTCATTGATCTTTCGGATTGTTTTTTGGGTTTCCACTTCATTGATTTCTGCTCTCAGCTTTGTTATTTCCTTCTGTCTTCCTATTTTAGGGTCTTTTTGTTGAGCACTTTCTAGTTCTATTAGCTGTGTCATTAAGCTACTCAGGTAAGCTCCTTCTTCCTTCCTGATGTGTGCTTGCAAAGCTATAAATTTTCCTCTCAGTACTGCTTTTGCTGTGTCCCATAAGTTCTGATAGATTGTGTCTTTATTGTCATTTGTTTCCAGGAACCTTTTGATTTTCTCCTTGATTTTATCTCGGACCCACTGGTTATTGAGTCTGAGGCTGTTTAACTTCCAGGTGTTAAAGTTTTTCTTCTGAGTCCCTTTGGAATTCACAAATAATTTCAGAGCCTTGTGGTCAGCGAAGGTAGTCTGCAAAATTTCTATCCTCTTGATATTATGGAGGTATGTTTTATGTGCCAGCATGTAGTCTATCCTGGAGAATGTCCCATTTACATTGGAGAAGAATGTGTATCCAGGTTTCTGGGGATGGACTGTCCTATATATATTCACTAGGCCTCTTTCTTCCATTTCTCTGTTCAGGTCTAGTATATTCTTGTTGGGTTTCAGTCTGGTTGACCTATCCAATGTTTACAAAGCCGTGTTAAGGTCCCCCACAATTATTGTGTTGTTATTGATATTATTTTTCAGATTTGTCAACAGTTGTATTAAATATTTTGCTGGCTCCTCATTCGGTGCATATATGTTTAGGAGAGTTATTTCTTCCTGCTCTACATACCCTTTGATTAATATAAAATGTCCATCTTTGTCCCTTACAACCTTCCTGAGTATAAAGTTTGCATTATCTGATATTAGTATGGCCACTCCAGCTTTTTTATGGGTGTTGTTTGCTTGGATAATTTTTCTCCAGCCTTTTATTTTGAGTCTATGTTTGTTCTGACTATTCAGGTGCGTTTCTTGTAGGCAGCCGAAGGTTGGATTGAGTTTTTTGATCCATTTAGCCACTCTGTGTCTCTTGACTGGTGCATTTAGTCCATTGACGTTGAGAGAAAGAATTGTCCTGGGATTTAATGCCATCTTTATATCGAAATTTGGTGTGTCTTTTGGTTAGTCTTGTCTTAGATTAGGTCTTTCAGTTTTTCTCTTAAGACTGGTTTTGTGTCTGTAAAGTTTCTGAGCTGTTTTTTGTCTGTGAAACCATGTATTCTTCCGTCAAACCAGAAAGTGAGTTTTGCTGGGTATAGTATACTCGGTGAAGCATTCATTTCATTCAGTCTTGTCACAATATCCCACCACTGCTTTCTGGCATTGAGTGTTTCTGGTTGACAGGTCTGCTGTAAATCTCAAGGATGCTTGCTTGAACGTAATTTCCCCTTTTGATCTTGCTGTTTTCAGAATTCTGTCTCTATCTGTGGGATTTGTCATTGTGACTAGGATGTGTCTTGTGTGGTTTTCCTGGGATCTCTTTTGCTTGGTACTCTTCGAGCGTGCAGGATTTGATCACATATATTCTTTAGCTCTGGAAGTTTCTCTTTAATGATGTTCTTGACCATTGATTCTTCCTGGAAATTTTCTTCCTGGGTCTCTGGGACTCCAATGATTCTTAAGTTGTTTCTGTTGATCTTATCATAGTCTTCTATTTTCATCTGTTCCCATTCTTTGGCTAATTTTTCCATTGTCTGCTCATTTGCTTTAAGTTTTTTTTCCAATCTCTCCTGCTGTATGGAATTGTTATGTATCTCATCTTCCACAGCACCAAGTCTATTCTCAGCTTCTGATACCCTGTCCCAGAGCTTATCCATTTTGTCATTCACTTCGTTTACTGACTTTTTCAGGCCTGTTAGTTGACATGTTATTTCAGTTTGGAGTTTTGTGATTTCTGTCTTCATATTTTCTTGGTTCTTATTAGTGTTCTGTTCAACTCTATCCATGGTTTCTTTGAGTTCTTTGAGCATCTTCCATATTGCTAGTCTAAAGTCCTTATCTGAGAGGTTGATTAGTTGGTTGGTCATTATCTGGTCATCAGAATTGTCATCTTTATTCTCTATGTCTGATGCTGGCCTGAGTTGTTTCCCCATTGTCACACTTGTATTGTGGGTTTTTCTAAGTCTTGTGGTGGTATTCATTGTCTATATGATGCAGGCAGCACACTCCTCTGGCCCCGCCCTTTCTGGATGGGCTGACTTGCCTCTAAGGGAGGGAGTCCTCTGTGGATGAAGCCTCACACTGGATCAAATCTTAGGCCTGAGCATGCAACAGAGAAGACAGTCCGGAGAGAAATGCTTGCTTCTGTGATATAGCACAGTTCTTAGTGTGATTTTTTTCTTCTTGTTGCGATGGTATTCTTTTCTTAGAAAGAGTGCATGGCCATGTAGCGAAGCGAAGCTAAGTGCTCTGCTGGAGCCTCTTTTGCCCCACTCCCAAGAGTTTCACGCAAGAGGACAGTAGACAGACATTTACAGGTAGCACTCACAGTTTTTCACAGTTGGGCCCCACTGGGCAGGCGTAGATTCATGGATTTTCCCTGCCTGATGTCCCAAACAGGGGACCCGGCTTTTGCAAAAGCCTGCCGGTTTATATATATATATATATATATATATATATATATATATATATATATATATATATATATATATATATATATATATATACTTTTCCTTTCTTTTGCAGCTCTCCTGAAATTATTTTCTGTGAGGGAACACAACAAACCCAGAATTCTGAATATGGGATAGGCCTTATTTTGCTTCTGGATCGGGAGATAAGAACAAAGGCAGGCCTTGTTCAGTCTCTTGCAGGTCTGTTTACCAGGTTGGCTGTTTCTCTCTGAGACCAGACATGTCTTTGACCAGACAAGTCTGGTCAGAAAGGTCAGAAAGTCTTAGTTGCTTCCTGGTGTTCTCCATCCCACTGAGCTCAGGTTCTCAGGAAAGATTCCTGCCTTAGCTTGATACAGGCCATGATCTCCTCAGAATCTTTGGCTTGTGGGTCCCCTCAGTGTGGGTCTTATCAGTGGGGACCCTTAGTCACCTTACTAGTCAATGTAGCCATGGGGCTCTGCATCATCAATCGACTCACAGCTTTCATCAGGGCCCAGATAGGAAAGGTAAAGCTTATGGTGTTAAGGCAACAATACCAGGAGTTGGCCCCTGGGACCCCCCCCCAATATCAAAAGTACCAAAAGTTGGACACAGGCTACTAGAGGCTTCTAGGATTAGAAGCTCCCTTCTGAAAGGTGGATGTGTGGAAACTGCCTGTGGCAAGGTAGAAATTCCTGTAATGGTTCGTTGTAGGGAACTTCCTGGTATAACTATCACGTGATATTTTGTACTCTTCCACTGCCTCAGAATGTCTTAGCAGATTTTATGCCCTTATAAGGAAATGTTAAATTGTCCCCCTACCCCCTCTCCCCTCCTTGTGGTATATAAGGACTACCAAAGAAAGCCACAAGGTCTTTTGCCTGAACCTGGTTACAGCAAGGCACTGGACCCTGGCCGGTCAGAATAAACTGGAACTCTGCCTATTGCTTTACAGAGGTGTCGGTCTCTTCATTAACCAGCGCTGAGAGTCTCTTGGGTAGAGTCCTCCAAACCTTTTCACAGGCTCAGTGGTGTCGGTCTTCTAGACATCCTTTCAGGGAAAGGGGATGGTAATGCTGTTCCTCCACCATATGTTCTGCCCTGTCCCACTGACATCATCCTCCAACTCCTTGTGTCTTTATTCCACGACACCTGTGCTTGCTCACTTACCTGCTTACATGTGCCTCTCCTCTGAGCCCAAACACAAGAACCCTCAGAAGTTGCAACACTTGAATGGACCAGGATGAGCCTCATTTGAGACCAAGAGCTGCAGCAGGTCACGGGTGAGACCATTCCTGGGGTGTGTGTGAGTAAAGGCTGTGACACCAGAATGACCACCTGCTGCTGGGGATCATGGGGCTCTTTGGAACAGGACCTGGCACTGCCCGCTGGGGTGTCATTGGGATTCAAGATTCCAGGAGTTCTAGTGCTCTCACTCTTGAGTCAAGATGAAAGCCTTTTGAAACTCCACCATATGCCACACTGGAGGTCACATTCTCCCCTGAGGTCACAATAAGCCTTGGCCATGCTGACAGGAATTTTTTGCTGTTGATTCCTAAGAAGTGACAGTGGTTACAGGGCTACCCTCAAATCTTCAGGGTATAACTCTCCTCTGCTGCCAGGTGAGTGCCAGGTGAGTCTCACCTGTGACCAGCAGCTCCAATGAATCACTGTGCTCTGACCAGCCAGTGGGACTGAGATAGTAACATTTGTAAGTCCCTACATGTGCTTCTGTTATGTAGGGAACAGAGAACTTGGCTTTGTTTCTCTGTTCCTGTGGTAACTGAGTATCCCAGGGTGATGAGCTTCCTGTTTTATCCAGATGGAACTCCTGGGCTTCTGAGTGTTAAGGAAGCCAAAAATCCCTCTTTTCACCCCTTATACTTTGTTCCAATCTCTCCTTTGCCCCTATTGCTCCTGTCTGACAGTTAACTCCTGTCAATGGTTAATGACTCCTAACGGTTAATAACTTCTGTTGACAGTTAACAAAAGTCTATAAAAGGCCCTCGCATCTTGGTCTGGGGCTCTCACCCTCTGCTGCTCTCTGGTGGCTCCTTGCCTCAGTCTGTGTAGTTTGTGTTGAGCCCCAGCATGCCTTCTGTGTTGCCCCAGCATGCTGGATAATAAACCCTTTGATGTTGCATAAGAGAGTGCCTTAGAGTCTTCCTTGAGCACACCATTGGTCAGCCCCAATCCCCAACATTTGAAGGTTCCACCGAAATCCAGTGCAGCAACGGAGGTCAACAGGGCTGACTCAGGTGACTTCGGTCAGCTCCAACATGTCTCTCTTTGGGTATCGTTCTTGTCTCTGTTAATGTCCCTCTCTGTAGTTTCTGTAGTTTCTGTTTTAGGCTGGTATTTGTAGGCTGGCCTCTGAAGTGTCTGTTTTAGACTGGTCTTTGTAGGCTGGCCTCTGTAGTTTCTGTTTCAGGCTGGGTAGTGGTTTGGCAGTGTCTGTTTTAGGCTGGTCTCTGTGGACTGGCCTCTATAGGCAGATCTTGTAGTTTATTGTCTGAGAATTTTCTCTCTGTAGGAGACTGATCTCTGTTTTAGGCTAGTCTCTGTCTGGGTGGCTGTTGGAGGTGGACCAAGCAGGCGTATGTACCCTCCTTGACTCCTCTCCAACTGTGGTGGACAGACGCGTCCAGGAGCCACAGGCCACAGCCCTATGGGACACCCTGGTGGTGGTTGGGGCTCCAAGGACGCTTGGAGATTCCTTCTGGGAGAATCCGGAGGATTCACATCTGTTTGGCCAGCCTCTCTATGTTGAGAATTCTCTGTGGTATTTGTTTTTGTCTTGTTTCTGTTTCTGTTTTCATTAATCATTCTAGGTAGATCTGGAGGATCTGCATCTGTCAAGGCAGGATTTACATCTGTCTGGCAGCTTGGCTATTATCTGAGAGTCTTGTTTCTGTTTTCATTCTGGGAACATCTGGAGGATCTGCATCTGTCAAGCCAGGATTTACATAAGTATGGTCAGCTTGGCTATTGTCTGAGAGTCTTGTTTCTGTTTTCATTCTGGGTGGATCTGGAGGATCTGCATCTGTCAGGCCAGGATCCATATCTGTCAGGAAAACTCAGCTATTGTCTGAGATTTGTCTGGCCAGCTTGGCTATTGTCTTGTTTTTCATGTTCCTGTTTCTGTTTTTATTCCTTCTGGGTAGATCTCAAGGATCTGCATCTGTCAGGCCAGGATTCACATCTGTCAGGATAGCTCAGCTACTGTCTGAGAATTCTGTGGTATTTGTTTTTGTCTTATGATGGGACAGTCTGCCTCAACTCCATTAGAAACCTGTCTCTAATTGTTAAGAAAAGAAAATGGCAGGCCTTCTATTCAGCTAAATGGCCAACCTTTAAGGTCAATTGGCCACCTGAAGGTTCTTTCCAGCTAACGCTTATTTAAAGCTATTGTGTTTCAGCCCGGGAAAATGTGATCATCCGGATCAGCAGCCCTACATCATAGTATGACAGGACCTATGTGAGAATTCTCCTCCTTGGGTAAAAGTTTTCTTACCTGCCTCTGATCCAGTGGTTTCCTCTCCCACTATGACTCTCAAAGAGTATTATAACAAAGAGTGTCCTAGAGTGAAGTCAGGAGGCATAAGCATTCTTCTTAAGTGTCTCCATTGAGTGGGATTAAGTGATGATTGTCATTCATAAACAGTGCATACATTACATGTAATGCAAGACCTTTTTTTGGTTCACAAAAATGTGTTGATAGAAATATACAGAAGTCTGGTGCTATTAAAAATCTTTGATCTTGAAAAATTATATCTTGGAAATTTAAAAGTAGCATAGCTTCAAAGAATTCAAATGGAAAATGTTTTGAAATGTAAGCACTGAGCTGATAAAACTATGTTTAGTTTACTAGAAAATTTATGGGTCACTATTTAAAGGTCTGAAACATATAGATTTGGATTATATCTGTCAAAATTGTCATGTAGCAACTGTAATCTATGTAATCCATGTACAAAGTGCTGCTGTTTACTTTATAACTTTTGCAATAGCAGATGTATGCTAAAGAGTCTTGCAATATCCTACTGGTCACATCAACATTTTTGGTAATGAGAGGAGTTATTGCAAAAATGTCTCTGATTTAGCATACTTGCTGAATTGGGGACCTGAGGGCTGAAAGCCTGGTGCTTTTTTTTAATGACTTCTCTAATCCTTAAATGTACTGTTTGTAATTTGGGTTGAGACTTTTTTATTAGTCCTGTTTCTTTGATGTGTTGGTTGTAAATTTGCCTTTTAGGAACATGTGATTAGCCTTGCATTGCTTTTGATTTGGATAATTCATGACATAAGGGAATTTGCCAAATTTGAAAAGGAAAAATCAATGCCAAATGGGATATGGGTGAAAATCCTATTTGTATGAAATATGAGAGAAAATAAGCAAATTTCACAACACTAAATGAAGAAAGTCATTTTTTTATAGTCACAGTTAGGTAGCTTGAGGGAAATACTGCCAGGTTTTGAAAATGTACAATATGTGTAAACAGTGCTAGGGACTGACTAAAGACTTGAGACAGGATGGTTAATCTTGTCAGTTAGGGTCACATTGTGCCTTTTGACCTTTTCCTCTTAGACTAGTCAAATCCAGATGTTGAGTTAATTGTGATCATTTTCATCTTCTTTCAAAATTGGGTAAATATTTTGTGGGAGGAAAAAGAAGATAAGTGAGATAAGAAGAGAAATAAAAAACTGACAAAAATTCTAACTGCAGTAGAAAGGTGCAGGAGGTAGACAGGGCCAATTATAGCTGCAGTAGTAGATAATACAGGACATAAGAAAGGTGCAGGAAGTAGACAGGGCCACCTGGACCACCGGCAGTGACCTGATCCAGACCAATGTGCCTATTGCAAAGAGAAAGGGCACTCAAAAGAATGCCCTAGGAAAAAAGTGGGAACAGGCCTGCCAAAAGAATGGGCACTGGGCAAAAGAATGCCCTAGTAAAAAGGGGAACAGGCCTGCTCCATCCCGTATACTGGCCCTAGAAGACGATTAGAAAAGATGGAGCTCATATCCTCTCCCCAAGCTCAGGGTGAACTTTGAAGTGAAGGGGACTCCCATTGATTTTGAACTGGGACTTCATTGATTTTGAACTCTCGCTGATTTTGTAGACACCGGGTCATTGGTGAGGGGAGTAAACAGGAGTAGATACCGAGCTTAGACAACTAAACTTAGGAAAAGAAAAGGTGCATCATTTGGTTATTCTAGACTGTCCAGCCCCTCTAATGGGAAGAGATTTGCTTACTGTGGCATGCTTTAAGTCAGCACTTACATTAGTTCACTTTGAATAGCCTTGTTTTTATAGTTTTCATTCTGATATCTTGAATAATGTTCAGGTATTTATAATGAGAAAATCTCTCTTTTATAATGAGAAAAATCCCTCATACATAGTTGGAAGGAGTTAGTCTGATGTAAAATATTATTTAACAGTATCTGTCTGGCCTGCTAATAGAGAATGGTGATCAGCCTCTCACTTGACTATAATGCAATATGTGACAGAAAGTTGGAAATTTTTAATTGGCTTGCACCAATCCCTGCCTTATTATCTGGGGAACTTTCTTAGAGTTTCTTAGAACCTGGCCTGCCTATTGCTCACTGCTACCTGTATATGTCTACTGACATTCATGAACTGTGCCTATGTCAAGTGGGGCACAGGGGTTCAAGACATTGTTCTTGTTTTCCATAAAATGCAGCATTTCTTTGCTGTGGGGTTAAGTGTCTCCAAGTAGGGTCCATTTATCCCTGTTGTCTTGTCTCATCACTATTCTGAAAGTGATGTCCGTGATTTGAAATGGCATTTTTAGTTTTAAATATAATGCAGACCATATAAATGCACACTACCATGAATTTAATGTATAAAATACTTGTCAAACCAATGTTGGGGGGAACCACTGTCTATTTATGTGCTATTTATATGAAATTTATATGAATGTTGTACTGTGTTAGTGTTTTTACCACGAACAGCACTGGGTGTGCTTACTGTGTTATATAACAAGACCCTCTGCTGTCTTGAATTGCTTTTGTGTAAGGATCTGAACACTGCTAAGGAAAAGCAGAGTACTGACTTGCTTTTCTGACAAGTTGGGGAAGTTCTTTGTGTGTGACTTCTTTTTACCCAATATATGTGGCCTCCAGAGTGTTAGGGTAATGACCAGAAACTGATTGTGAAATGTTTTGTTATGACTAAGAGATGCCAAACAGCTTGTAGCTGTTTGGTGGTCATAGTGGGTTCTTTGCTCCCTCTTCCACATTAAGGGGATACAGTGAATAGCCCTGGGAACAAGGACAGGTTCTTAGAAAGGCCCATGTCTAAGAGGGATTCAGGAAGTGAAGAAGTGTAAGAGGGATCCAGGACAAGTTTTAGTGCAGATTTTGAAAAGCACTTTTTTTTTTGTCAACATGAACTGTAATACCATCAATGAAATGCTGACACTCCTGTCTTATAAGAAATGTTTCTTGGAGCTCACTTTTCCCGTCTCCCCACAAGATGATGCTCCCAGTGTCAAAAGCAACTGATGCAGCATGGCCTGTGCTCAGTGGTTGCCAAAATGCGCCATCTTTGGGGAGTGCAGGGTGTTTTGGGATGTAGAGGTATTTTTTGTAATTATATTAGTTTTTTTTAGCATTGGAGCCAAAGGCCAACCAACACCTAGACCACTTTTGGGTCTGTCACTCAGAGGTAACCCTGATCCAGTATGTAAATAACCTGTTGCTGGCCACTTCCTCAAAGTAAGAGTGAGTGGTGGACCCACCTTACCTGAAGTCTGATTTTTCAGGTCTGGTGGCAGGATGAAACTGAGTTTGTGACTTTGACATAACAGTGGTGGGGAAAAAGTTAAGAGCACAGATTACCTTTAATCCTGCTGGACCTGATATAAAGTTTTTGAATACACTTGTGGGATCATCACTAGTGAACTATGTCCATCAATGATGAGTATAAATTTAATAGTACCCCACCAGAAACTGAGTCTACGAGTAAGGCCTGGCTCTCGGAATTTCCTGACTCCTGGGCAGAGACGGAAAGGCTAGGGTTGGTCATGACCCAATCCCCAGTTGTGGTGACTTTAAAAACCTCTGCTACCCCAATTCAAATAAAGGAGTACCTGATGAGTCGGGAAGCCAGAGAAGGTATTAAGTCCCACATAAGGAAATTGCTGCAACAAGGGGTGCTGGTCCCCTGCCAGTCAGACTGGAATACACCCTTGTTGCCAGTAAAGAAGTCAGGTACCAATGACTATCGGCCTGTTCAGGATCTAAGGGAGGTGACTAGTCGAGTCCAGGCAATTCACCCCATGGTCCCGAATCCCTACAATCTGTTGAGTATTATTGCAGCCCTCTTTTCAGAGGGGTGTTTTGACACCCTTTGTGGGCATGGGCACCTGAGATCTGAGTACAGGTGCAAAAGGAAGATACAATGCCATCTTGATATGATATAACATGCTTGTAGTACTGGTGGCTTGACATTGGTTGGACAAACAGGACTGTTGCTAGTGTTGGGTGACCAGCAAACATTTGAAACATTTATCCAGATCAGACAAGGCTATAGATGTTGGTGCATATGAATTCGAGTCATGCTGGAGCTACTTAGGGAACAACCATTTGCCACACTCTGCCTGGAAGGGCCCAAGAAATGGCCGAGCAGATTGCTTGTCCTGTCGGGTGGTGAATGTGTTCTCCACCACCTATTCAAAAGTTTTTACCTAGTTGAATCTCGCATCTTCCGCCCCCTTGATTTCTAGATTAAGAGCCTTGGAGGTTGTGTAGCAGCTTATTTGGAGGTCTCTAGCAGTGGGAAGCACAGGTTCCACATCTCTTTCAGATTGGAGACTATGTGTTTGTGCGCAGGCATCAAACCCACTGCCTGAATCTACGTTGGAAGGGCCCATACCTGGTGCTACTGACAACCCCCACTGCCGTGAAGGTTGATGGCATCGTCTCCTGGGTCCATGCATCGCACCTTAAACCTGCACCACAGCCAGGACCAGAATGGAAGATGGACAGGATTGACAATCCGTTCAAGCTACGCCTGCATCGTGTGAATAGATCCCCTTAGTTATAATCCCCATGCCCCGCAGTAGTTAACTTGGGAGGTAGTGTGTAACTCCACCCCAGGTTACAGGTAACTACCTGAAGACCCGCCCATTTATGGGAGGAGTCTTGGGCGATATGACCTGTAACTTTACCTGCAAGACCCCGCCCATTTCCTGGGAGGGGTCTGGGGAAGGTTATATAAGGCCTTGGTCTAAGAGGATTAGTCTTTTGGTCTCGAGGTCTGGCTTTTGCCAGCATGGAGGTCGCAGGAGAGATGGCTGACAGACAAGTACAATGCAGGGCTAAATAGATATACAGCATAAATGGTTATGAAATAGGCCACACACGTGTGGCAGGCCAATATAGATGTTATCTCTCTGGAAGCCTGCCTGTGAGTGAGTTCAATACCAGTCGTTTTCCTGGACTCTGATGACCTGCTGGTTCAATGGGGGATGAAGCCACGTTGCCTGGGATGGCAGAGAAAGGCCTCCATCTCCATCCACCATCCAAGTCCATCCTAAGGGCTGTAAGTCTACAGTAGTGTTTTCAGCTGGCCAGGTGGTGGTATGGTCTGTAACTTGGTGGCCCATTCTTTATCTGGAGCCAGCTGATCTTAGAACTGGGCACCTTAGAATATAAGCTTGAGAGGCATTTCTATGTCCCCTATACCAATCTCTAGGATTAGAGACCGTACAGTAAGAAAATGGGGGAATGTTAAGGACCAAAAATCCCTCCCTTCACCCCTTATACTTTGTTCCAATCTCGCCCTTTGCCCCTCTTGCTCCTGTCTGACAGTTAACAACTGTCAACGGTTAATGACTACTAACGGTTAATAACTTCTGTTGATAAATAACAAACGTCTATAAAAGGCCTTCACATCTTGGTCCGGGGCTCTCACCCTCTGCTCTCTGGTGGCTCCCTGCCTCAGTCTGTGTAGTTTGTATTGAGCCCCAGCATGCTGCATGTGTTGTCTCAGCATGCTGGATAATAAACCCTTTGCCGTTGCAAAAGAGAGTGCCTTGGAGTCTTCCCTGAGCACACCATTAGTCGGCCCCAGCCCCCAACATGAGGTCCCTGACACAGATTCGCACCAGCACACCTTTCTTAACAAGGACACTCTTCTGGGGGCCTTGGAACCTGGGGTCACACTCACCTGCATGCACAAGGGCCGCAGTGCCCACACTGAGCCCTGGACAGAGCGACCCTGTGAGAGTCTCAGTCCAGACCGATCTTCATCTCATGGGCCCCTGAATCCTGAGTCCCTTCTGAGACTCGTCCAGTCAGAGCAGAACCATGAAGAGGGTAATGGCTTCTCATTGTGTACAACCATATTCTGGAGGAACTCGGTGCCCACAGGACTGACACGTGGTGTGTACCTGAGGCTATTCCTGAAATAATAGGGTGTCAGAGCCCAAGGATGGAAACTGCCTTGCTGGAAACAGGCTCTGTTCTAGGGTAACAGCTCTGACTATACTCCCTGAGTTGCCCCTTTTAGGGGAGAATTGGACCTGTCCTTCCCTTTACTTCAGAGTGTACTCCTCTGTAAATCACCCCATGTGACATATGTCAAAGCCTAGATGAAGGAGTCTGAAACAGGGATGAGCATGTAATAACCCAAAGCTGCCTGAGTGTAAAACACAAAGTCTGGTAATCATCTACCTCATATGGAGTTGTCTGCCAGAACTAATGTTTATATTGAGTCAGAGACCACCCCAGGTGGGTGAGTAAGGACAGAGTCAGGGCAGATAGCTCAGGCTATTCTGCTCAGGTTTCCATATAAGACAATATTTGTTTTGGGTGAAACCAAGATGTAAACAAACAGATACTAAGAAACTAGGGATGATCTTTGTTTTGGGTAAAACGGAGTATAATCTAAAAACTGCCCATTTGTTGTTCCATAAATTTAGAGGGGTACATAAGTCGTATTCTATTTTTCATTGCAAGAGACAGAAACCCTGGACCAGAAATTAGGAAATTGGCTGTATTTTTGCATAGGCAAGAGTAAAAGTTGTCTGTAATAGCATCGAAGTTTAAATTACATACACCCTTCTCAAAAGAATCAGCTTTTTCCATCTCTTTCCATATCTTATACATATCACAACATTTTAATAGACTTCTCTGAATATAAACATTAGAATATTTTTGCAGACACAGTTTGAAAATTCTGAAACATTCTCTCACAGAGCACTGTCCCCTGTACACCTTGCAGCTGGTCTGTCTCAGCTTCTCCTTTGATTGTGCCAAGCCTCCAGTAGCAAAATCCCGAGGACCAGCAGGATGAAGCCAGCTATGCCCAGCCTGATGAGATTCCCCATGGTGTAGTCTCGGGTGGCTGTGACAGGAGGACCAAGAGGTGATAGTGTCAGGATGACCGAGTTTTCCAGGGCCCTCTTCTCTGCTTTGTTCCATTAGGGAACATCTCGCCTACTGTGGAGGTTGCTGGGCTTACACGCAGTTTACCCCGATTCAATTTCAGTACCATATATGCTCCCCTCAGCACTACTAGGAGTAGACCCTGTGCACAGCAGGTGTGCAAGACTATAAAAGGGCAGAAAGGGAGAAAACAAGAAAGAATGACAGGGGTAGATGGAGGAGAAACAAAGTGGGAGGGAGAGGAGAGAAATAAAACTGTGAGCATTTCCTTAATGCCTGTCCTTTCTGGGGTATGACCCTAATGATATTGGTCAGTATATGGAGCATTTTATCATGTAGAAAGGTCAGGGAAGTGGTGATGGACTCTGGGTTCATGGCTGGCATGGAATTAAGGCCAAGATAGGCCAATTATAATGTCAATTTACATTCATGGATATAGTGGACTTTGTATCTATACCTGACAAAGACAGTAATTTTTTACCCCCCCCCCCAAGATAGTAATCATATTTTGGGGTTAGGGCCACACCTGATTGTGCTCAGGGGTTCCTTTTGGCTCTGCCTGGGTCACTTCATCCCACATTTGCTGTCAGGCATCAAAGTGACAGTCTTCCCCATTGCCTGGTCTCTTGTCCCCAGTCATTGTGTCTGATCTCAGCAATCGCCTCACTGCCCATCCCTGATTGCCTCAGGCTCCACCTTGCTGCCCTGTTGCGGTCCATGGGGACACGGTTTGAGGTGAGGTTTTGTGGAGCCCCATTGGGGAGCTTCACTCTGCATAAGGTCCTGGTGTGGGTGATACTGAGGAAATCCCAGGCACAATCAGAGGTGATTATTTCTGGTCAGGATGTTTACACATTTCCTGGCTTCATTCCATCCTGAGTGAAGCTCCCCTCAAACCACTCAGTCAAACCCAATTTGTATTTATTCCCAACTTTTGTAGGTTTTGGTTCACACCTGGCAATGCTTAGGGACTCACTCCTGGCTCCACACTCAGAATCTCACTGGGTGAGGGAAGCTTATAATTATCTGGGAATTGAATCAAGCTCAGCTACATGCAAGACACATGTTCTACCCCATTTTAGGCAAGAGGCAAGAACACCCTGACTGGGCCCAGTGAATTCAGACCCTGCTCAGAGCACAGAGAAGCCCCACGCTGCCCCCAAAACATTGACTCCTCTATGTCCCATTAAGAAAGTTCATGCTTCTGTTTAGTCCTAGAGGTCCCACATGGGTGACAGTATTGACACTGTGACAAGGATGAGTTAGCTGTCCTTATGCCAGGCCCAGACAGACTGAGGAATAGGCCTGTCCTGGATGGTTCCAGCATCTTCTCAGCCTCATGTCCCAGACTCTTCTCTGGATCCCCATAATCCTCCTATTAATTTCCTGAACACACAGACACAGACTGAGGTGACCATGCCAGAGGGGACAATGACAGGTATCACCTGGCATTTAGAGCTGCAGGTGGGCACTGGGTAGTGACAGATGGTAAGGGCTGCTGCTTTGGGAGCAGGTAGCGCCTGTAGTTGCCTGCATGGGATGAGGTCAGGGTGTGGAAGAAGAATTGTCCCTGGGTCATACCATCTCTGAGATCTGCTGGATACCTGGGTCCAGAGTAACTACTGAGTGAAGGACACGGGACAGAGCTTGTCACCAGGGCCCTGGCTTCAGAGGCAGGGTGGCTGTATTCCTGTGCCCCTGGCAAACCACCAAGAAACCTGCAGGGTACCTGCCCTGTCCTCATCTACTTGCAAGACCCTGGGCTTAGCACCTCCCTCTCACTTCCCTCCTCTTTCCTGTCTCCATCCTCAGCACCTCCCTGGTCCCCAATCTTATCTCCTTCCTGGATGCTGCCCCCAGAGTCACACCCTCATCAGCCATGGACATTGTCCTACTATCCCCAGAGCGTCCAGAAAGAGAATGAGAGAGGGGTGGGCTGAGCCTGAGACCCCACATCTCTTCTCCTGGAACAACCCAGCCTACACTTTGGCTCACCCTGAGCATGGCAGGGTGACAGAATCTGAGGGAAAACCTCCAATGACCATTCTAACTCCCCTCCCCTTCACACTAGAGCCTCAGGGGACAGGGCCCTGAGCTGAAGATGACAAAGGCGACAGAGTTGGGCCTCACCTGAAACCTGGAACTGCAGGGGGACACTGGGGTGTGACAGCCAGTAGGGGCTGAAGCTGTTAGAGCTGTAGCACCTATAAGTGCCACCATGGGCTGAGGTCACAGGGTGGAAGGAGAACTGGGCCTGTGTTATCTCCTCTGTCTTATTCATTTTGATGCTCAGTGGGGGATCGACTGTCTCCTCTTTGGCCAGCAGGAAAGTGTCTGCCGAGTCTTGGACTGACACATCAGAGTCACATTGTTTCCTGGGGACACTGAGGGACCTGGCTCTACTGAGAGGGCTGGAGTGTAGGGGAGCTGTCCTCGGAGACGAAGCGGTGAGGGGTCCTGGGTCAGTCCCAAGTCCCAGGGTCTCTCTCTATGTCCCTCACTCTGGGTCTTCATCCCTTCCTACAAGGGTACCAACATCCTCATCCTATCCTCACCTCCAACAGGGCCTGACCAGAGTTGGGGTTTCTACAGAGTCATGACCCTCACCTGTCACTAGGATATTCACGGGGTCACTGGGCTCCGACCATAGGGAGGTGAAATTGTGTCTCCCAATGCAGCGATATTGGCTCCCATTGGAGGCACTCACAGGGCCCAGGGTGAAGTTGGCCTGAGAGAGTCCAGCCTGGACATGGTAGCCAGGGTGCTGGCGAATGTCCTGGCTCTCCTCCTTGTAGAGAGCAAAAGTGCTATAGGCGTCCTTAGAGTGACACTGCAGGGTTGGGGTCTGTCCTGGGGTCACAATCAGGCCCTGCAGGCTCAGCAAGGAGGGTCTTCTAGAGGTACCTGCAGGGACAGGGGACAGCAGGGCTGTGTCTGCACACTGTCCTGTCTTGGAATCACTGTCCCCCAAGCTTCTGTGTCTGAGCTCCACACCCCCATGCTCCCTCACCCTCCCCACTCACATGGGCTCCACTCTGAGCACAGTCCCCAAGAATCTGATATAGCTGAAAACCTGGATGGACCAGGATGAGCCTCACCCGAGACGAGGAGCTGCAGCGGGTCGCTGGGGTGAGACCACAACATTGTTGTGTTTGAGAAAAGGCCGTAACACCGGATGGACCACCTGTGGCGGGAGGGCACAGGGCCAATATAGAACAGGGCCTGGTGTTGCCCACTGGGGAGATTTTTTGAGCCAAGTTTCCAGGGGCTCTCAGGGTCTCCCTCCTGAGTCAGGACGAATGTGTCATATCCCCGTTGTGAGCCACACTGGAGGGTCACAGTCTCCCCGGAGGCCACAACAGGGCTTGGAAAGGCTGAGAGGGATGGTTTGCTGTCCAGGCCTAAGAGGGGAAAAGGGTTACAAGGTCACCCTCACACCTTGAGGGTAAATCTCTCCTTTTCCTGCCAAGTGAGGGCAGCAACTGGGCCCTGGGTGAGTCTCACCTGTGACCACCAGCTCCAGGGGTTTACTGTACACTGGCCAGCCAGTGAGATTGAGATAGGAACAATGGTAAGTCCCTGCATCTGATTCTGTCATGTAAGAGACAGAGAACTTAGCCTTGTCCCCTGGCTCCAGTGGTAACTGCACTTCCCAGGGGAATGAACTTCCCGTTTTATACAGATGAAACTTCTTGGCCCCTAAGGTCCCTCGACACCACAGGGTCACGAGTCTCCCCCAGGGAACCAAAGACCCTGGCTCAGCCCAGAGGGTGGGTCTGGGGAGGGCTCCTGGAAGAAAGGAGAGTTTGGTCACAGACATGCCTCAATTCCAGCTCTCATGCCAGAAACCCCACATCCCCCACCCACACTCCAACACTGCTGTTCCCTGAATCCACTGTGGGCTCTGTCCTGGGGGCCTCGGGACTGGGGTCACACTCACCTGCCTGCACTGGTGTCCTGGTGCCCACACTCAGCCCTGGAGGGAGAGTCTCTATGAGATCTGCCCGGAGTTCTGAGGGAGCCTACTCCCTGGGCCCTCCGAGTCCCAGGTCCCCCCTGAGTCTCACCCAGACAGAGCAGGGCCATGAGGGGCGTCATATCATCTCCTCCTGTCTCGGCTGTGCTCTGGTGGGACTCAGTGCCCACAGAACAGACAAGGGGTGTGTCCCTGGGCTGCTCCTATTGGTCACAGGGTGTCAAGTCAGAGTCTCAGGAAGGGAAACTGCCTCCCCGGAACCAGAATCTGTTTCAGGGGAACAGCTAAGACATGACCTCCCTGAGTCGCTCCTTCCAGGGGAGACACGAACCTGTTTTTCCCCTCACCCAGAGTGTCCCCCTCCGAGACACTAGCTTTCCTGGGTACTCACCCTGGATGGAGACTCTGAGAGCAGCCTGTGCTGTTGAGAAACATGGGAACCCCTATCTGAGCTGAGGGATTGGGCAGAAATTCAGGGAACACCCCTTTACCTCCACTTCCTTTTCCTCCTCCCATACCTCCCTGATCTCCCCCCCCCCCAGGATTGTATCACATCCTCCACTCTTGATATGTATTGGTCTTGCTCCACGTGGGCAGGGATAGTGACTGGCAAGTCCCTGTGGCCCCACTGCAGGGATGAGCTGCCATGACCCTCTCTAAGCCTCAGTTTCCACCAAGGGTTCTGTTATCTTACCCCCTCTTCACTGTGTCTTGACTGTGCTGAAGTGGGTATTTGTTGAGCAGGAGCAAGAATCAATGGGGGACAGGAAGGAAACAGGGTCTGACTCACCCACAGTGACCATCCCTCTGACATTGACCAATGGCATTTACAGTGGGACCAACATGAAGCTTATGCTCCCTTGAAATGTAGGACCTGAAATTCAGACTTAGGGGCTCAATTGGGTTATAGAACCCGGCTCAGGGTTGAAGTTTGGAACCCCCACCCTGGTCTCTAACAGGGGAAACACCATGGGGACAAGAATGGAACCAGCAACTAGTCCCTTTGTAACTGGTGGATCCAAATCTCTCATCCTGAGCTTATCCCTGGGCCTGCCAACCTCACAGGTGCTAGGGTCTCCATCAGCCCCTCACACATAAGGGGACCCTGCCCTGTCAGACACTGATGTGGACTTTGGGCATGGGGGTTGGAGCCCCCTAGAGCTTCAACTTCAGAGAGCCTGTGTGGGAACAGAGGCTTCTAGCAGGACAATTCCAAGGGAGGGTTCAGTCTAGACAGTGGTTCCCCAAATCTTGCCTGTGTTTTCCCCATTGCAGGTAGGGATTTGGTAGGAGAGTGAGGAATATTGAACTTCAGAACCGAAGCATTGGAGGCTAGAGACAGAACGCGGGTTGAATTGGGGAAAAAATTTGGGCCAGAGAGATAGCAGGACCAGAGAGATAGCACAGTGGTAGGGCACTTGCCTTGCATGCAGCTGATCCTGGACGAACTGCGGTTTGATTCTGGCATCCCATATGGTCCCCTGTGCCACCTGCCAGGAGCGATTTCTGAGCACAGATCGGAGTAACCCCTGAGCGCTGCCGGGTGTGATCCAAAAACAAAAACAAAATTAAAAGGAAGAAAACATTGTTTTTGGTGTGTTTTCACTCATATATGTGTGTTTGTGTGTTTTCATTGCTAAGATTGCAGTGATCAGGGCTGACCACTAGCTGTGTGACCACTCCTGCAGGTTTAGGGTTCCCAATGTCAGGTTGGGGGGGTGAACGTGGGTCTCCTGAATAAATGGCGAGAGCCCCTAAATCTTTGCCCTCTGGTCAGTTGTTATATATAGAGGCCTTTATAATATTTCTCTGCATTATATCTTTATCTCTGCCTGTTGTCCCACCTACAGCTTTCCAGATGGGGGCGCTGCTGAGAGCCTAATAAATAGTGGTGAATCCAGGTGCTCAGGGTCTTTTGGGCAGCTAGCTGGCAGGCTCTGGGCTTTTGGAGCTGACAGAAGATTCTGCATCCGACTTTCTCGCCTTTTCCCCCTCCTGTCTGTGTGGATAATTTCCCATGGATAAATCTTACCAGGATCGCTTCCCCATCCTCGGGGATTGGGAAATGGGAATCAATTTCTCATTCTGGAAGCTATTTTAGGATCCATTGAACCAGTCTAGAAGTAAGTGTGACTCAACAGTCAGTAGTTTCTTTTTTGGATCCCACTTAAGCCCCATTCCCCACCTCTGCAACCTGTCTTTGGCCCCCTCCCCAGGACTTCTAAATGTAAGAACATGGGTAAGGGGTTGCTCCAGGATTGGCTTCTGTACTGCTCTGAGACCTTTAGATAGGTAGGGAAAGGATTCCCCAAAACATGGAAGTTCTTGAGCTGTAGTATAGCCTAGAGACTGGAGAGTGACTTTGTCATTGATGAGGCTCACAAGGACCTCCCCTTGGTAGATGCTCCAGGAGCAAAGGCCAGGAATGGGGCCTTAGAGAAGAGAATCATTTCTACCTCCCCCCCCCCCCCCGAAGACCAGGACTCTGATGGGTAGAAGCACCATGTAGGGGAGGGAGAGGAAAACAATGCTGTTCAGTCAATTTGGAACACCTAAGTGGCACACATGTATGTTCCTTCTCCAAACACGGTGTCTGCACACACATGTGGCTGCATATTCCCTGCCAGGACAGAACTTTCCTACTTTCCTCTGGATGTGAACTAGGGTTCTCTCGGCCTTTGGACAAGTGTGTAGCATGATCCCCTGTCTCTTCTTCATCCACAGTATTAAACCTCTATTTCCTTCTCTGCTTGTCTCCCCTGAAATTCTTTTCTGTGCTGAAGAACTAAAAAGAATTGGGTGGGTCTCGGATGGACTTTCCATTCAAGTCACAGAGTCCTAGGTCTTCATAGCCACTTCCAGGGGGCTCAGATAGAGACAGAGAAAGCATTATATTCCCTTTTTGAGGCTGTTTCCCACTTCACAAAAATCTCTTGTGAACCCTCACTGGCACCATTTACTGGAGACTACAGGGACCTGCGGTGAAAATCCTCAAGAGGAAGGAGGAAATGGTGAAAGTTCAAGGGGTCATCACGCCCCCCCCCCCATGGAAGTGGGAGGGGTTGAGGGGAGATGTGACAGCCTCTTCCAAATGCAGGAGTGCCAGTGTGTCCTCCCATGACTGGTAACTCACAACGTCCCCCCAGGTCATGGCAGTAGTGTGATCTGTTCCTCGATGCATGGCAGGACATATGGTTTGTGGTGGTGTCATCTTAGATGCTCAGTCACAGAGCTGAGCCACCACAACTCCATCAGCCACCAGCCACATATGATCCCCACAGGAGGCAGCCCCATCTATTGTCTGCTGTCATCGACCTCTCTGGAGGGAAAACCTAAGTGATAAGATCCACTATTGAGGGGACACACAAGCAAAAGATTTTTAGGAGAGTATGGCCTAAATCAAGCCCAGACAAGATCCCATCTTGAGAACCTAAGCTCACTTTGCCAGGGGCAACTGAGACTTCCTGGGTCAGCCTACCTGGCCTGGTCCCAGAGATAAAGAACCAACCTGGGAAACAGACATGTAAGAGACTGAGAGAGGCAGAATTTGTTCTCATCTCCAAATCCAGAAACAAAATCGGGGGCTTGAGCGATAGCACAGTGGTAGTGTGAATGTCTTGCATGCTGTTGACCTGGGACAGACCCTACTTCAATCTTTCTTTTTTATATAATAACTTTATTTAAACATCTTGATTACATATATTATTGTGATTAGGTTTCAGTCATATAAAGAACACCCCCTTCACCAGTGCAACTTCCCACCACCAATGTCCCAAATCTCCCTCCATCCCACCCCACCTCCACCTGTACTTCAGACAGGCTTTCCAGTTCCCTCATTCATTCCCATGGTTATGTTAGTTCTCAGTGTAGTTATTTCTGTAACTACACTCACCACTCTTAGTGGTGAGCTTCATGAAGTGAGCTGGAAGTTCCAGCCCTCCTCTCTTTGTCTCTGAGGATTGTTGCAAAAATGTCTTTTATTTTTCTTAAAACCCATAGATGAGTGAAGCTATTCTGCATCTATCTCTCTCCCTCTGACTTATTTCACTCAGCATGATAGATTCCATGTACATCCATGTATAGGAAAATTTCATGATTTCATCTCTACTGATGGCTGCATAATATTCCATTGTGTATATGTACCACAGTTTCTTTAGCCATTCATCTGTTGAAGGGTGTCTTGGTTGTTTCCAGAGCCTGGCTATTGTGAATAGTGCTGCAATAAATATAGGTGTGAAGAAGGGATTTTTGTATTATATTCTTGTGTTCCTAGGGCATATCCCTAGGAGTGGTATAGCTGGATCAAATGGGAGTTCAATTTCCAGTTTTTGGAGGAATCTTGATATTAGTTTTCATAAAGGTTGGACTAGACAGCCTTCCCACCAGCAGTGGATAAGAGTTCCTTTCTCTCTACATCCCCGCCAGCATTGCTTGTTCTCAGTCTTTGTGATGTGTGCCTATCTCTGTGGTGTGAAATGGTATCTCATCATTGTTTTGATTTGCATCTCCCTGATGATTAGTGATGAGGGGCATTTTTTTCATGTGCCTTTTGGCCATTTGCATTTCTTTTTTTTTATCAAAGTGTCTGTCCATTTCTTCTCCCTATTTTTTCATGGGATTAGATGTTTTTTTTTGTAAAGTTCTGCCAGTGCCCTGTGTAATTTGGATATTAGCCCCTTATCTGATGGGTATTGGGTGAATAGTTTCTCTCACATGGTGGGTGGTTCTTGTATCCTGGGCACTATTTTGAGGTGCAGAAGCTTCTCAGCTTAATGTATTCCCATCTGTTTATCTCTGCTTCCATTTGTTTGGAAAGTGCAGTTTCCTCCTGGAAGATGTCTTTAGTCTCAATGTCATGGAGTATGTGTTGTTCTATATACCTTATGGTATTAGGTCTGATATCAAGGTCTTTAATTAATTTGGATTTTACCTTTGTACATGATGTTAACTGGGGGTGTATGTTCACTTTTTTGCAAGTGGCTAACTAGTTCTTCCAACACCACTTGCTAAAGAGGTTTTCCCTGCTCTACTTAGGATTTCTTGCTCCTTTGTCAAAATTAGGTGATTGTATGTCTGGGGAACATTCTTTGAGTACTCAGCCTATTCCACTGATCTGATGGTCTGTCTTTATTCCAATACCATGTTGTTTTGATAACTATTGCTTTGTAGTATAGTTTAAAGTTGGGGAAAGTAATGCCTCCCATATTCCTTTTCCCCAGGAGAGCTTTAGCTATTTGAGGGTGTTTATTGTTCCAAATGAACTTCATAAGTGTTTGATCCACTTCTTTGAAGAATGTCATGGGTGTCTTTAGAGGGATCACATTAAATCTGTATAATGCTTTGGCAAGTATTGCCATTTTAATGATGTTAATCTTGCCAACCCATAAGCAGGGTATGTGTTTCCATTTCCATGTGTCCTCTCTTATTTCTTGAAGCAGGGCTTTATAGTTTTCTTTGTATAGGTCCTTTACATATTGGTCAAGTTGACTCCAAGATATTTGAGTTTGTATGGCACTAATGTGAATGGGATTGCTTTCTTAATGTCCATCTCTTCCCTATCATTATTGGTGTATAAAAAGGCCATTGATTTTTGTGTGTTAATTTTGTAACCTGCCACCCTGCTATATGAATCTATTGTTTCTAGAAGCTTTTTGGCACAGTCTTTAGGGTTTTCTAAGTAGAGTATCATGTCGTCTGCAAACATTGAGAGCTTGACTTCTTCCTTTTCTATCTGGATTCCCTTGATATTTTTTCTTGCCTGATCACTATAGCAAGTAGTTCCAGTACTTGTTGAAGAGGAGTGGTGAGAGCGGACAGCCTTGTCATGTACCAGAATTTAGTGGAAAGGTTTTTAGTTTTTCTCCATTGAGGATAATATTTGCCATTGGCTTGTGGTAGATGGCCTTAACTATATTGAGAAAGGTTCCTTTCATTCCCATTTTGCTGAGAGTTTTGATCAAGAATGGGTGTTGGACCTTATCAAATGCTTTCTATGTGTCTATTGATATAATAATAAATTTTTATTTTCTTGTTGTTTATTTGTGTATTATGTTGATAGATTTATGGATGTTAAACCATCCTAGCATTCCTGGGATAAAACCTACTTGATCATAGTGTATGATCTTCTTGATGATGCATTGGATCCTATTTGCCAGGATTTTGTTGAAGATCTTTGCATCAGCATTCATCTGGGATATTGGTCTGTAATTTTCTTTTTTTGCAGCATCTCTGTCTGGTTTTGGTATCAAGATGATGTTGGCTTCATAGAAGCTTTTTGGGAGTGTTCCCTTTTTTTTTAAATTTCATGGAAGAGTCTGGCTAGGATTGGTAGTAGCTCCTCTTGAAAGGTTTGAAAGAATTCATTAGTAAATCCATCTGGGCCTGGGCTTTTCTTTTTTAGGCAGACATTACAGTTTCAATTTCCTCAATAGTAATAGGGGTGTTTAGATATGCTACATCCTTATTACTTAACCATGGAAGGTTATAAGTGTCCAAGTATTTATCCATTTCTTCTAGCTTCTCATGTTTAGTAGCATAAAGTTTCTCAAAGTAGTCTCTGATCACCCTTTGGATCTCTGCAGTATCTGTCGTGATCTCCCCACTTTCATTTCTTTATTTTATATATAATTTTTATTTTAGTTATAGTGGCTTACATATCGTTCACAGTAATATTCCAGGTACATATTTACATTGAATCTGGGGAATTTCCACCACCGAATTGTCCTCCGACAACCGCTCCCATCCTGCCTCTCATATCCTCCACTCTCCCCTACTGGGGCTGCTAGAATGCGTGGTCCCATCTGTGTCTAGTTTATTACTTAGTGGTCTTATAGCTGTTTGGTCTTGGTGCCTCCATTACTGCCCCCTCTAATTGGGAGGCAGGACTAGAAAGTTCAAGTTATGTGGTTTTGTTTGAGGAAGAGAAAGGTAATATAATGGGGTAAAAATCGACTATGCCGACTATGAGCAGAGTCATTCTAGAGGCTCTCATCCTTGGTTTGAGGGACGAAGGGGAAAAGAAGAAGGTGAAACACCACAACAGTTAAAAAAGAGGAGTCAAATAAGATATCTAGTGAGCACTGCAGCAATAAAAATATGCACCACATAGTTGCCATGGTCTTGAGATAGGAAATATGACAAGGCACAAAGAGGAAGAAGAGAAAAGAAGAAAGAAAAAGTAAATATATAATTAAAAAAATCGACAGCTACTTCAATATCTACCCCAGAACAAAGGAATCGACAAAAAGTTGATAAAAATAATAAAAAAATTAAAAAAAGGATTATTTAGTGTTTTTTGTCTCCCCCCTCCCTGCATAGGCACAGTAAATATTGGGGTCATTCAAAACGGGAATCCCCTTGGCCTAAGAGATACAGGGTTTCCCTACCCTTAGAATATATTGTCATGGGATTATCTATAGACTTCTTTCACGTTCATTTACTCTCCCCTTGGTGTTTTTGTGCCGTATGGAAGACTTCTGCTCCAATCTGGATGATAAAAACAGACCTCTAAATCTAGAGGTCTCAGTCTGTGCATAGGTCAAGGAGTGTAACTTATGATGAAGACTTTCTTTGTGATTTTAGAAGTTCTGTTTCCTCGATGTCATTTTAATCTGTCTTCTGTTGTTAGTGGTCTTGTCCCTTGCGCTGAAACTCCGATGGAGTCTGGGATATCGTCTTTTGTTATGTTTCCAGAAGACCCGTTCAGTTGCAATTGCCTCAATCAGGACTCTGGAATTGGAGGTCATGATTGTTATGCAGGATGTAGAGCAAACCCTAGACTAGGGCTTTCTTGTTGGTCCCAGAATACATAGTTCCCGGTCATGGTTCTATCAGCCAGTCATCTGTAGATCACGTTCTTGGCTTTTGCACAGCCCATAGTGTGGTAAGTCTTCTGATTTTGTTTTATCATTAGTTGGTAAGGTAGAATAACCTGTTCTTATGTCCATTTGTTCACAATTTCCTCATTGTCAGGATATCATATTAGAACTGGCACATGTTGGAGATCGAGTAGTATTCAGGATGTCCCAGATGTGCTTTGCTTCCTGTAGCTGTTGTAAAGAACTGTGTCGGTTCTATATCTGGGGTTCAGGATTCAAGTCTGGATGGTCAGTGTATAATCTTCTGAAGTCTAAGATGGATCCACATGACATATTTTCAAGGTGGGAGATTCCCTTGTACTGTAAATAAGTATGAGTTCTTTTTTTTTTTTTTGGTTTTTGGGCCACACCCATTTGACGCTCAGGGGTTACTCCTCGCTATGCTCTCAGAAGTCGCTCCTGGCTTGGGGGACCATATGGGATGCCGGGGGATCGAACCGTGGTCCGTCCTAGGCTAGCGCAGGCAAGGCAGGCACCTTACCTCTAGCGCCACCGCCCGGCCCCTAAGTATGAGTTCTTATCCCTAGTAGATAAGAGCTTGCTTATATAAGTGGGATTTCCCTTTTTTTAGTGTGCCTTTGCAGGAAGAGATGGTGGTTCATTATATTACCGGTTAATTTGGGGGTGTAAAGAACAGAGAAACAAGTCACACACCCAAAAAACATAAAAATAGAAATAAAAATATATATTTGCTCACATATGTATAGTGAAAAATGATTTTCAGTAAAATGAAATAAAAAATAAAGAGGTAGTGTTATAGAGGTCTTATACTTGTGATGGAAGTATAGGTTTTCCCATTGCCTTTTGAGATTTTCTTGTGGGATGTGGGTTCCCTGGCACCTTTTCATCGCACACCCTGCCCTTCCTGAGATTGATAAAAGATTTGAGGGGGGGTCTTGTGTAAAATTCTTGCATTGGGAGTCCTTTGAGGGCTAAGTCTAGTATCCAGCAACAGTCCACATCAGGATAAGTTGGTAGGGAGAGCCACACATCATGAGTCAGTAGAGGTGTTGGTTGTCTTTTCCTGCCGGGGACAAGGTGGGTTTGAGTGGATGTCCCTTCGCTCGGATGCTGGGTACTGGTTCGTTGGGGTAGGAGGTCAGTCTTGATGCCTAAAAGATTAAGAACTGAGGGTGAAGAGTTTTAATAAGTTGGAAAATCTGGATGGGATTGAGGGGTGAAGGGGTAGTTGGATTCCTGGAAGGGGGATAGGGGAGAGTATTTGGGAGGGGGAGAAAGGAAGAAAGGGGAAAATAAGATTAAATAGGGGAAAAAAAGGAAGAGGGAGTAGTGAGAAGAGAGGTGAAAGGAGCGGGAGCATGTCATTTTGCTTGAATATGTTCAATGAGTAGGCCCCATAGTATAAGTCTGCAGGCCACCATTGCTGCTTCGGTGGTCTGGCTGGTCACATGCTTCAGGTCCTAAAAGAAGGTATGCCATAGAGATAAAGGGTGTGTTAAAAAGTTTTGTCCAGACAATTTTGTAATGAAACCTGGGTATGGTATCTCCTATGGCTTAGCTCTGAGATGCCATCTTAAGTTGTCCATCCTTTGTATCCAAGAACGCCTGTGGACAGAAAAGCTGAGAGGTTACTTTAAATATATTAAGCTTAAGGCATTAACACCTATTATTATGAAATACTTCAGCTGCATTCAGTGATTTCTCATGGTATTCTTTACCTGTAACCTTGTATAAGATCCCTAAGAGATTATTATGAGCCTTTGCAGTAACAGGCTGATTACATACCTGTTCACTCTATGCTGCTGTTTCTGCAGTTGCTGGTTTCTTTATGATTTAATGTGTGGCTGAGAGTTTATGATGTTCCTTTTTCATGTGTTTTGAGCACTTCTGCCCAGTATATGTGTGGTATTACTGTTTGGAGTTTTTAGCCTGTTAAGTCCTGTTATTTGATCTTGGAATATTAGTTGTATATATGGTGTAGTTTCTAGGTGCTTCAGAATAGTGCTATCATTCTGTGTTTATCTTTCATCTTCTGACTTACTTCGTTTAACATAATATGACTTTCCTGAAAACAAATGATAATGAAGACACAAACTGCCAGAATCTAAGGGACACAGCATCTAGGTCCATCAATGTTGCTGCAAAGTCTATGATTGAATCATTTCTTACTGCCATGTAGTATTCCATTGTGTATAGATACCACCTCTTAATGATCCACTCATCTGTTGTTGGGCATCAAGGTTGATTCCAAGACTTGGCTATTATACTGAGTGCTGCGATAAATAGTGGGGTGCACACATATTTTGGGACAAATGTCCTTCCGGCTTGGGGGTAGATACCTAGGAGAGCAATTGCTGGGTCAAATGGCAGCTCAATTCTGAGTTCCTTGAGCACTCTCCAGACTGTTCTCCATAGGGGTTGGACTAGGGGGCATTCTCACCAGCAGCGGATGAGAGTACTTTTCAAACCACAACCCCACCAACAGAGATTGTTTCCATTATTTTTGATGTGAGCCATCCTCACTGGTGTAAGGTGGTACCTCATTGTTGTCTTGATTTAGATTTCCCTAATGATGAGTGAAGGTGAACATGTTTTGATGTGTTTGTTGGCCATCTTTCGATCTTCTTCGGTGAAGTGTCTTTTCATTTTATCTCCCCATTTTTCTATGTTTTATTTGGTTTTGTGGAGCTTATCTTTCTGAGTGCTTTTTATATTCTGGATATCAGCCCTTTATCGGACATGTTGAGTGCAAAGATTTTTTCCCATTCAGTTACCTGTCTTCTTGTGTTGAGTATGGTTTCTTTTGCCATGCAGAAGCTTTTTAGTTTGGTGTAGTCTCATTTGTTTATGTTTGATGTTAAGGTTCTTGCCATTGGCAATCTATCATCAAAGACTTTTTTTTGATATATAGGTCTTCGAGTGTTCTGCCTATTTTTTTCTCAATAAACTTTATGGTTTCGGATCTGATTTGAAGGTCTTTGATCCATTTTGAGTTGACTTTTGTATATGGGGTGAGGTATGGGTCAATTTTCAATTTCTTAAAGGTGGTTTTCCAGTTGTACCAACACCATTTGTTGAAAAGACTTTCTTTGTTTCATTTCAAGTTCTTGGCTCTTTTGTCAAATATTAGTTGACTATATGTCTGGGAGCTTATGTCTGGAAATTCTGTTCTAACCCACTGGTCTGAGGCTCTGTCTTTGTACCAGTACCATTCCGTTTTGATCACTATGGCTTTATAGTATAGCTTCAGGTTAGGTAGCGAGATGCCATCCAGCTTCTTGTTTTTTCGTATGTGTTTGGCTATCCTGGGTCTTTTGTGGTTCCAGATAAATTTTATGATTGATTGTTCTAAGTCTTTAAAGAATGATGTCTGAATTTGGATGGGAATTGCATTAAATCTATATAGGAGTTTGGGTAGGATGGTCATTTTGACTATATTGATTCTACCTACCCATGACCATGGGATGTTCTTCTATTTCCTTAGATCCTCTTCAATTTCTTTCTGAAGTGTTTTGAAGTTTCCCTGGTATAAGTCCTTCACTTCCCTTGTAAGGTTGATCCCAAGGTATTTAATGTTTTTTGTTACTATTTTAAATGGAATTGAATTCTTTGTTGTTGTTGTTGTTGTTTTTTTTTTTTGGGCCACACCCGGCGGTGCTCAGGGGTTACTCCTGGCTGTCTGCTCAGAAATAGCTCCTGGCAGGCACGGGGGACCATATGGGACACCGGGATTTGAACCAACCACCTTAGGTCCTGGATCGGCTGCTTGCAAGGCAAACACCGCTGTGCTATATCTCCGGGCCCGGAATTGAATTCTTAATCTCTCTCTCCTCTACTTCATTATTTGTGTAGAGAAGTGCTACTGTCTTTTGTGTATTCACTTTGTAGCCAGCCACTTTGCAATATTGGTTAATTATTTCTAGAAGTTTTACTGTGGACTCTTTAGGGTTTTCTATGTATATCGTCATAACATCTGCAAAGAGGGATAATTTGAGTTTCTCTTTCCTAATTTGGATTCCTTTGATTCCCTTCTCTTGTCAGATTGCTATTGCTAGTTACTTCTAAAATTATATTGAATACGAGTGGAGAGAGTGGCAGCCTTGCCTAGTTCCTGACCTTAGTGGAAATGTTTTCAGTTTTTCGCCATTGAGGATAATGTTGGCTGTGGGCTTTTCATAGATAGCTGTAACTATCTTGAGAAAGGTTCCTTTAACCCTATTTTGCTGAGTGTTTTCAACATGAATGGGTGTTGAATTTTGTCAAACGCCTTCTCTGCATTGATTGATATGATCATGTGGTTTTTGTTTTTCTTGTTGTTGATGTGGTGTATAATGTTGATTGATTTACGTATGTTGAACCAACCTTGCATCCCTGGGATGAAACCCACTTGGTCATGGTGCATAATCTTTCTGATGTAGTGCTGGATTCGGTTTGCTAAAATTTTGTTGAGAATTTTTGCATCTATGTTCATTAGTGAGATTGGTCTGTAGTTTTCTTTCTTGGTGCTGTCCTTGCCGTCTTTGGGAATGAGTGTGATATTAGCCTCATAAAAGGAGTTGTGGAGGAGTTTGGAAGAGCCTGTGGATCAATGGTAGTAAGTCTTCTTGGAATGTTTGATAGAATTCACCTGTAAAACTATCTGGACCTGGGCTTTTGTACTTAGGGAACATCTTACATCTTTGATTTCCTCTGAAGTGATTGGCCTGTTTAGATTTTCTAGATCTTCAGATTCCAGTCTTGGCAGCTGGTATTTTTCCACCCACTTTCATTTCTAATATGGGTTATCAGGTTTCTTTCTCTCTCTTTCTTTGTGAATTTTGCCAATGGTCTATCAATGTTGTTTATTTTTTCAGAAAACCAACTTCTGCTTTCGTTGATCTTTTGAATTATTTTTTGGGTTTCCACTTCACTGATTTCTGCTCTCAGCTTTATTATTTCCTCTGTCTCCCTGTTTTTGGTTCCTTTTGTTTGTCATTTTCTAATTTTATGAGCTGCGTCGTTAAGTTATTCAGGTATGCCCCTTCTTTCTTCCTGATGTGTGCTTGCAAAGCTATAAAATTTCCCCTCAGGACAGCTTTTGCTGTGTCCTATAGATTCTGGTAGTTTGTGTCTTCAGTACTATTTGTTTCCAGGAAAGGTTTGATTTCCTCTTTTATTTCATCTCGGACCCACTGGTTGTTCAGTAGCAGGCTGTTTAATTTCCAATTGTTAAAGTTTTTCTTCTGTGTCCCTTTGTAGTTCACATCTAATTTCAGAGCCTTGTGGTCAGCAAAGGTAGCCTGAAAGATGTCTATCCTCTTGATTTTATGGAGGTATGTTTTATGTGCCAGCATGTGGTCTATCCTGGAGAATGACCATGTACATTGGAGAAGAATGTGTATCCAGGTTTTTGGGGTGGAGTGTCCTATATATATCTACTAGTCCTCTTTCTTCCATTTCTCTTTTCAGGGCTAGTATATTTTCATTGCATTTTAGTCTGGTTGACCTATCAAGTGTTGACAGGGCAGTGTTGAGTTCTCCCACAATCATTGTGTTATTATTGATGTCTTCTTTCAGATTTGTCAATAACTGTATTAGATAATTTGCTGGTCTCTCATTGGGTGCATATATGTTTAGTAGTCTAATTTCTTCCTGTTGCACATATCCCTTGATTAGTACAAAGTGTTCATCTTTGTCCCTTACTTTTCTGAGTATAAAGTTGGTGTCATCATATATTAATATGGCCACCCCAGCTTTTTTAAGGGTTGTTTGCTTGGATGATTTTCCTCCAACCTTTGATTTTGAGTTTATGTTTGTTCTGACTATTCAGGTGTGTTTCTTGTAAGCAGCAGAAGGTTGGGTTAAACTTTTTGATCCATTTTTCCACTCTGTGTCTTTTAATTGGTGAATTTAGTCTATTGACATTGAGGGAGATGATTGTCATAGGATTTAATGTCGTCTTTATAGATAAGTTTGCTGTGTTTGTTGGTCTCTCTTGTCTTAAAGTAGACCTTTCAGTTTTTCCTTTAAGGTTGGTTTTGCATCTGTGAAGTTTCTCAGCTGTTGCTTATCCATGAAGCTATGTATTCTTCCTTCAAACCTGAACGTGAGTTGGGCTCGGTAGTATTCTCGGTGAGGCATCCAGTTCATTCAGTCTTGTCACAATATCCCACCACTGTCTTCTGGCCCTGAGAGTTTCTTGTGACATGTCTGCTGTAAGCCTTAAGGATGCTCCTTTGAATGTAATTTCCCTTTTTGATCTTGCTGCTTTCAGTATTCTATCTCTATCTGTGGGATGTGTCTTGGTGTGTTTTTTTTTTTCGGGTCTCTTTTAGCTGGTACTCTTTGGGCATGCAGGATTTGATTGCATGTAGTCTTTAACTCTGGGAGTATCTTTTGATGATGTCTTTGACAGTTGATTCTTCCTATGAATCTCCTATCTGGGCTTCTGGGGCTCCAATAATTCTTATGTTGTTTCTGTTGAGTTTATCAAAGACTTTTATTTTCATCTGTTCTCATTCGTTGAGTACTTTTTCCATTGTCTGATCTTTTTCCTTAAGGTTTTTTTTTTTTTTTCATTTTCTTCTGCTGTATTGCATTGTTCTGTATCTGATCTTTCAGTACGCTGATTCTGTCTTCAGCTGCTGTTACCCTGTGGGTGTTTATTGGTTTCTCGGCCTGAGCAGCTCCAGAAGTCTGTTTTTTGGGGGGTGCCCTTCCGAGCCCTCTGAGGAGAGCTTGAGGGATTCAGAAAAGAGATACAAGCAAAGCCAACAGGTCCCTTCAGTTATCACAGTCATCAAGGGCACAGCAGGGAAGAAGATCCAACTTCAATGTTTCAATCCTTGACATTCCACATGGACTACCAAACCTGCCAGGTGTTATTTCTGAGTGCTGAGCCAGGAGGAGCCCATGAGTGCCATGAAGTGTGGCTCAAGAAAAACAAACAAACAAACAAATCAAAACCAGCCCTAGACCTGTCCCAGGATTCCAAGTTTGTTGTCATTCTTCACAGAAAAGTATTTCAGGAAGAGATGAGCAATGAAGGAAAAATAGGTTTTATTTTGAGGTGCTGATGAAGAAGAGGGAGAGAATGGGAAAGAGAGAGGAGCAGGCTACAGGGAGAGCACAGGCCTGTCGAAAGGTGGAGAGAGCCCTGCTGTGTCATTTGGAGCTAGTCCTTAGGTTATGGGGTGTCACATCAGAGGCCTCAGGAATGTGGAATAACCCCCTTTTGGTACCAGGCTCTGTTTCAGGGGAGGTCTAAGAATCTGCATTATTGAGACATCCCTTCCACTAGAGTCCAGGCCTGTCCTTCCCACACCCTGGGGGTGTCTGCCTCTGAACTTCAGCTCTCCTGTTCTTACTCTGGACAGGATTACAGACATGTGGGCTGGTGCCCCATAAAAGCAGACTCTGCTGGAGAGATTCAGTTTTCTCATGTGTGAGCCCAGAGTGTGTAGGAAATGAGAGAATCCCCTGTTGGAGTTGAGTCAGCTCTAGCCTCCACTTTACCTTATCCCCATACCCAAATTTTTCACTCCTGTCCTTTGAGCCTACTAACCAGGCAAACTTTTTTTCAGTTATTGGACCACAGTGGAAGCGCTCCTGGGTTACACCTGGTTCTGCGCTCATACATTGCTCCTGGCAGACTCAGGGGACCATAGGAGATACTGGGGATCGAACCCAGGTCCTTCCCAGGCTGGCCACATGCAATGCAAATGCCCTACTGGTCTGTTATCATTCCGGGTCCCACAGACAGTATTGTCACAGGGCCTGCAGTGTGAGGGGAGGGACTATGACTGGTGGGTCTCTCTTTTCCCATACATGCACATCTCCCGGTTCTGAGCTAAATACCCACCTTTTCTTCCTCAGGGCACAGTCCTTGACACCAGGAAGAAGTGACAAATGTTTTCCTTTCAGGCTGAGGTAGTTCTCTGAGGAGAGGATTGGCTGTGTTGACCCCACTGGGACTGACTCTATCAGCATGTTGGGACTCTGGAGACAGAAACAAATTTTCCAGAGTAGGGAGGTCACACAACTACACCTCAGAGCAGAGTCTTGGTGAGCCAAATCTGAGGCCCAGCCGTGGTTGGACAATGGGAAAGGTGGTCACCAGGACACCATAACAGAGAGTTATTGAAAGCATTGTGGGGACCCTGGAAGATAGCCCCTGATACTACCTATGACAAGCTACATGTTCATGACTGGGGATCAGTTAGGATTCACTTTGTTCCAACATGACCTGAGCATGAAGATTGTGTGGCCCATCCCTGTGAAGGTTTATCTGTTGGAATATAAGCAGGAGCCTATTGTCAGAGAGACAGGGAAAGCTTAGAAAGATCAGTGGGATTTTGTGCATGAGTGATCTATGGGAGAGGCCATGATGAAGGGTCTGGAATGTGGCCATTGTAGAATTGGTACTTCTGGCTCCCTCAGACTTCCTTACACTACCTCAAGATCTCTTAGGTTCTCTCAATTACCTTAGACTTCCTCACATTTACACACAAGATACCAGAAACCAGGAATATGGGAACCAAAATGGACTTTAGTGTGTTAAAAGTCTGTAAAAGACAAAGTAGGTCAAATCCTTCAAACCACACTGAGGTAAGTGCATCAAAATATAGAATTTCACAAAATATAAAATCTCACAAATAATAGATGTAATCAAGGGAAACTCATCATCTTTAACAACAGAAAATTTAACGTTTTCAGGGTCTCCTTTCCATAATATACAGTTGAGAACCATTTATAAAATTGGAATTTTGGGAACAATTTGTCAGGTGCCTAAAAGGCCTGGAAACATTGAAATCTCCAGAGAATCGGGGAGGAGGCCTGTGTTCACTTCAGTTCCTGGAGGAAGGCACAAGGAGGACTTGGTTGAGCTAGATGACAGTAGAAAGTACCAGTAGTGTTGGCACTAGCTGGTTTTTTTTTTTTTTTTTGTTATTACTAGCCAGTCTTTTTTTTTTTAACTTTTTATTTATTGATTTATTTGTTTCTGGCCAATACCCAGTGGCACTCAGGGGTTACTCCTGGCTCTGCACTCAAAAATCACCCCTGGCAGGCTGAGGGTTAATTTGGGATGCTGGGAATTGAACGGGTTCCTCCCTGCTTTCGCCTCATTCAAGGCAAACACCCTAAGTCTGTGCTATCTCTCCAGCCCCAACTAGCCAGTTTTCAATTGGTGTATTTCCCACTCTTAGGGGTGGGTTTTGTTTTCCCAATAAAAAGAATGCCTGCAAAGCCTGGAGGAGAAGCTGCCATCTTGGCTCGCCATTACACTTGAAGAAATGGCTGTCTTGTAGATGTACAGCTTTTGGTGTGAGTTCCTGACCTGTTACTTTTCCAATCATGTGTAGTTTATTTCGTGCACTGGAATTACTACCAGATTTGCGTCTCTGGTCCTACCTGGATTGGAGGTATGGAAATCCTTTTCGCTCACTGGAAACTGTGGAACACTCAACCTACGATTTCACACAGGAGGTGTCAGGTGTAGGTAAAGAAAATCAATCCATATGCCTTAACTGTTTTTTTTTTTTTTTTTTTTTTTTTGGTTTTTGGGCCACACCTGGCAGTGCTCAATGTTATTCCTGGCTCTGTACTCATAAATTACCCCTGGCAGGTTCACGGGGCCATATGGTATGCCGGGATTTGAACCACCATCCATCCTGGATCAGCTGCATGTGGTATGGCCCTACCACTGTGCTATTTCTCCAACCCCAACAGTTTTTGGCTAATAAAAGAAAAAATAACCGCTTGTTGGGTTATGGAATTATCTGTCTCTATGTCAATCAACTCCCACATGGTTTGTCATTGGATATTATTTTATGAATGCAGCACATCTGAGTTAGTCAACGTGGGAATTTTTTTTTTTTTTTGGTTTTTGGGTCACATCCAGCGATGCTCAGGGGTTACTCCTGGCTGACTGCTCAGAAATAGCTCCTGGCAGGCACGGGGGACCATATGGGACACCGGGATTCGAACCAACCACCTTTGGTCCTGGATCGGCTGCTTGCAAGGCAAACGCCATTGTGCGATCTCTCCAGGCCCAACGTGGGAATTTTTAAGGTCTTTCTTTCTTTCTTTCTTTCTTTCTTTCTTTCTTTCTTTCTTTCTTTCTTTCTTTCTTTCTTTCTTTCTTTCTTTCTTTCTTTCTTTCTTTTTTCTTTCTTTCTTTCTTTTCTTTTTCTTTCTTTCTTTCTTTCTTTCTTTCTTTCTTTCTTCTTTCTTTCTTTCTTCTTTCTTTCTTTCTTTCTTTCTTCTTTCTTTTCTTTCTTTTCTTTCTTTCTTTCTCTTTCTTCTTTCTTTCTTTCTTTCTTTCTTTCTTTCTTCCCTTCTTTCTATTTTCTTTCTTTCCTCTTTCTTTCTTTTCTCTTTCTTTTCTTCTTTCTCTTTCTTCCTCTTCTTTCTTCCTCTTCTTTCTTTCTTTTCTTTCTTTCTTTCTTTCTTTTCTTTCTTTCTTTCTTTCTTTCTCTCTCTTCTTTCTTCTCTTTCTTCTTTCTTTCTTTCTTTCTTTCTTCTTCTTCTTTCTTTCTTTCTTCCTTTCCTCCCTCCTTTCTTTCCTTCTCTCTCCTTCCTTCCTCTTTCTTTCTTTCTTTCTTTCTTTCTTTCTTTCTCTTTCTTTCTTTCTTTCTTCTTTCTTTCTTTCTTCCTTCTTCTTCTTCTTTCTTTCTTTCTTCCTCTTTCTCTTCTTTCTTTCTTTCTTTTCTTTCTCCTTCCTTTCTTTCTTCCTCCTTCTTTCTTCCTCCTTTCTTTCCTCCTTCTTTTCTTCCTTTCTTTCTTTTTTCTTTCTTTCTTTCTTTCTCTTCTTTCTTTCTTTCTTTCTTTCTTTCTTTCTTTCTTTCTTTCTTCCTTCCTTCCTTCCTTCCTTCCTTCCTTCCTTCCTTCCGTCCTTCCTTCTTTCTTTCTTCTTCTTTCTTTCTTTCTTTCTCTTTCTTTCTTTCTTTCTTTCTTTCTTCCTTCCTTCCTTCCTTCCTCCTTCCTTCCTTTCTTCCTTCCTCCTTCCTTCCTTCTTCCTTCCTTCCTTCCTTCCTTCCTTCTTCCTTCCTTCCTTCCTTCCTTCCTTCCTTCCTTCCTTCCTCCCTCCCTCCCTCCCTCCCTCTTTCTTTCTTTCTTTCTTTCTTTCTTTCTTTCTTTCTTTCTTTCTTTCTTTCTTTCTTTCTTTCTTTCTTTCTTTCTTTCTTTCTTTCTTTCCTTCTTTCTTTCTTTCCTTCTTTCTTTCTTCCTTTCTTTCGGGGTCACACCCAGCATTGCTCAGGGGTTACTCCTGATTCTACGCTCAGAAATCACTCCTGCAAAAAAAAAAAAAGAAATAAAAAAAGAAGAAGAAGAAGAAGAAGAAATTACTCCTGCCAGGCTTGAGAGACCATATGGGATGCTGGGATTTGAAACACCATCCTTCTGCATGCAAGGCAAACACACTACCTCCATGCTATCTCTCTGGCCCCAAGTCTTTTTTTTTCTTAAGGATATGTTTGATTTTTTTGCAGAGTGCTTTCTGGTTGAAATCCATCTCATTAGTGTTTGGGGTTGGAATCTGAGAGTTTGGATTCCAGAATAGCTAACCATGCAGAGAACAATACCAACATGGGAGAGAACCTCACTCCACAGCTGAAAAGATAGCACAGTGGTAGGGTGTTTGCCTTGCATGCAGCTGAATCAGGACAAACAGTATTTTGAACCCCAGCATCCATTAGTGTGACCCAAAATACAAAAAAATGAGAGAGAGATAACATCACTTGTTTTCTTGAAGGCAATGAGCTTGTTGACTGGCATCTGCTGCATATTGCGAGAAGAAAAAGTTCATGAGAGCCAGATTGTACGCAGGAGATACCAGCACATGAGCCAGTGTGGATCCATGTTTCCCTTGTAACCCCACCTTGGGCCTCAGTGTCCTGTTCAATGAGAGAGTTTCATAACCAGGGTGCATTTCCTCCTTGTGGGACTTGAGAAAATGTCTCCATGTACCTCAACAAACAGAGCCGAAAATGAGGATGGGAGAGAAGTTGTGGAATGGATAGCAATTGGGCACGTCTGGGCGAGGTTTTGGTGATGTTGAAACTGATTGCTCAGTGGCTCGGGAGAAGCTGGTCCATCAATGTGGCAGTGATGTCGGTTTTCTTGGCTATTTACCATTTGCTAATTTTTTTTTTTTTTTGGTTTTTGGGCCACACCCGATAACGCTCAGGGGTTACTCCTGGCTATGCGCTCAGAAGTTGCTCCTGGCTTGGGGGACCATATGGGACACCGGGGGATTGAACCGCGGTCCGTCCAAGGCTAGCGCAGGGAAGGCAGGCACCTTACCTTTAGTGCCACCGCCCGGCCCCGTATTTGCTAAATTTTAAGCTCTCAGGGACTTGAAGCCCCCCATCTCCAATGTAGACCCCAAGTGTGTTGCCCCATTAACCATTTCTCATCCTTTGCAGGCGAAAATGGGATCTGCAATAAGCATGAGTTCTGGAGGATCAAGTTCTCGCTGGCCAAAATCCACAAGGCCACCAAGGAGTTGCGGACACTGGATAAGAAGAACCCGCAGCGTCTTTTCAAAGAAATGTGACTGAGAAGTAGGACCCACTTCTCGGTCCAGGGAAGTCTCCTGGTGTCTCTGGCTATTGACATGAATGGCAGTGAGGGGTAGCTTTCTAACTTGCAATTATCATTATTATTTTTAGTTTTTGGGTTGCACTCAGCTACTCCTGGCTCTATGCTCAGAAATGGCTCCAGGCTTGGGGGACCACTTAGAGACCTGAGATTGAGCCCAGGCCTCTCCCCTGGGTCATAGCATCGAAGGCTAATGCCTTCCCACTGTGCTATCGCTCCAGACTCTAATTTGCCATTATTAAAAGAGATCACGAGGTCAAGAAAGTGCCACATCGCTTTACCCCTTATGTGTGTATGCTTCCTTACTCAGGACATAGAGTTAAAGTTGACTGCCTTGGAGGAGAACACAGTCAAATGGGCAGACCAGTCAGTATGTGCTAGCACAGTGAGTGCAGATGCTATCAGAGCAGCACGATTTCTGGGATGTCTGCTGGGGCAACCACGTATAGAAAAGTATGTAGTTATCTTAAAAAGGGATTGGGGGGGGCGGAGATATAGCACAGTTGCGTTTGCCTTGCAAGCAGCCAATCCAGGACCTAAGGTAATCAGTTTGAATCTTGGTGGCCCATATGGTCCCCCATACCTGCCAGGAGCTATTTCTGAGTGAATAGCCAGGAGTAATCCCTGAGCACCACCAGGTATGGCCCCCAAACAAAAACAAAACAAAACAAAACAAAACAAAAGGGGATTGGGGCCGGTGAGGTGGTGCTAGAGGTAAGGTGTCTTCCTTGCAAGCGCAAGCCAAGGAAGGACCGAAGTTCGATCCTCCAGTGCCCCATATGGTCCCCCCAAGTCAGGGGCAATTTCTGATAGCTTAGCCAGGAGTAACCCCTGAGCATCAAATGGGTGTGGCCTCCCAAAAAGCAAAACAAACAAAAAGAGGGGGGAAAGTCAGGTGCATTTCAGCAGAGATTTTAGATGTATTTTGGGGGGTGGCCATATCCTGTGGTTTTCTGGGATTACTCCTGGATCTGTGCTCAGAAATTGCTCCTGATAGACTCAGGGGACCATATGGGTTGATGGGGAGCAAACCTGCCTCAATCCAGGGTTAGCTGCATACAAGGCAAACACCGTACCACTGTGCTACCACTCCGGCCCCTCAGCAAAGTTTTCTGGGGGGTCCCACACCTAGCGGTGCTCAGGCGTTACTCCTGGCTCTGTGTTCAAAAATTGATCCTGGCAGGCTAGAGGGATCATATAGGATGTTTGGAGGCCTGTGCAAGGCAAAAACCCTATCTGTGCTGTCACTTCAGCCCTCAGGGGAGGTTTTTAGATGAAGATTTGCTGGGGGGTACAGAACAAAAACATTCACAATATACTTGAGGATAGACAAAGTCTGGAGTTTCAATACATTGAAACCAGGAGAAGGGATTTTTATTCGAGTCAAGAAGAACAGTGAAATTCAAGTCTGGCCAGATGGCAGTCAGGTGGCAGTGATGCCAGGCCAAGACCAAGATGAGTGTCTGGGTGTTCTTGGTTCCCAGACAGAAGTGAAAGTTGGCAGCTCTACCTCAAACCCAGGTGAGGCTTTCTAGAAAATGAAGCCAATTAACCTGAAACCAGAAGGTGAGTCTGAACTGATGTCCTGGCTCTGCCTCTTGTTGCTTGGCTGTTTCCATCTGGCTATTTCCACTTATGGATTCAGGCTCTTTGGAAGGTTCCTTGAGTCTAAAGTTTGTTAAAGGGTTGCCTGCACTGAGCAGTAGAAGTTTTTTTTTTTCTGTAATGGGGAAGGGACTCATCACAGATTAAGATGCTTGGAGGGTGCTTTATTAGAATATCTTTTTCATTTTTTGGTTTTTGGGTCACACCATGTAGTGCTCAGGGGTTACTTCTGGCTATACACTCAACAATCACTCATGGCAGGCTCAGGGGATCATATGGAATTCTGGAATTCAAACCACCTACCTTTTGCATGCAAGGCAAAAACCTTACCTCCATGCTATCTCTTCGGTCCTAGAATGTCTTTTCCTCGATGTTTTATACATATTAGACTTTTGACTTTTTTTTTTTTGTGTGGTTTTTGGGTCACACCCGGCAGTGCTCAGGAGTTATTCCTGGCTCCAGGCTCAGAAATTGCTCCTGGCAGGCACGGTGGACCATATGGGACGCTGGGATCTGAACCGATGACCTCCTGCATGAAAGGCAAACGTCTTACCTCCATGCTATCTCTCCAGCCCCGACTTTTGACTTTTTTTTAACTATCAAATATCTAAGAAGAATCCAAATGAAGGGACATACAATAGCTTAATTTAGTGTGTGTTCATTCTATAAACAACCTAGAGAAGATTTATTTAAAAAGTAATTGCAGGGCCCGGAGAGATAGCACAGCAGCGTTTGCCTTGCAAGCAGCTGATCCAGGACCAAAGGTGGTTGGTTCAAATCCCGGTGTCCCATATGGTCCCCCATGCCTGCCAGGAGCTATTTCTGAGCAGACAGCCAGGAGGAACCCCTGAGCAATGCCGGGTGTGGCCCAAAAACCCCCCCAAAAAAATAATTGCAATCTATAATAACTTTCAGACACAAAAGAGAAAAGAGCTGGAAATTACAGCTCACCTCATGAAGCTCACCACAAACAGGGATGAGTTTAGTTAGAGAAATAACTACGTTTTGAACTATCCTAATAATGAGAATGTACAAGGAAAATAGAAAGCCTGTCTAGAGTGCAGGCAGGGGTTGGGTGGGGAGGAGGGAGATTTGGGACATTGGTGATGGGAATGTTGCACTGGTGATGGGTGGTGTTCTTTACATGACTGAAACCCAAACACAATCATGTATACAATAAAGTTGTTTAAATAAAAACTTAAAAAAAGTAATTGCAATCAAATTTTTTTTTTTGCTTTTTGGGCCACACCCGGCGGTGCTCAGGGGTGACTCCTGGCTGTCTGCTCAAAAATAGCTCCTGGCAGGCACGGGGGGGGGGGGGGCGAGGGGGGGGACCATATGGGACACCGGGATTCAAACCAACCACCTTTGGTCCTGGATCGGCTGCTTGCAAGGCAAATGCCGCTGTGCTATCTCTCCGGGCCCTGCAATCTATTTTTGTCAAAGATTGGAAGACATTAATTTGAACAAAATTAATTCAACAGTTACTCTCAAAACAATAGTAACACTGAAATACCTTTTTTTTTGTGGGGTCATGACCAACTATGCTCCTGGCTCTGCTCAAGAATTGTTAATAAAGATATTAATTATTGAGTCCTGAATGGGGCTGGATGATGGTGAGATAGATGGAGGGTGAGGTCTTTCTCTGCTGGTCAGGGCCACATGCCTGCAACCCCCTTTAGCCGGTGGTCTCAGGGTGGCAGCGAGGAAATGTTCACAGGCAGTCAGGTTCCAGCAGACATCAACTTTATCAAGGCCCTAGCCACCATGTGTGGCTTCTAAGCTTTTTAAACCTTTTAAGCCAGGGGCTGGAACTATAGCACCTTGGTAGGGCTTTTGCCTTAGATGCTGAAGGACAGTGGTTCGAATCCCAGCATTCCATATGGTCCCCCAAGCCTGCCGGTAGTGACTTCTGAGTGTAGAGACAGGAATAACCTGAGTGGAGCTGAGTGTGACCCCCCCAAAAAAAAGTAAAAAAAAATAAAAATAAATAAATCAAAGAACTTTTAAGCCAGCTCCATAAGGAGTCCTGCATTCAGGGCTACTGCATAAGTAGCCCTGTGTCTACCAGCCACCTCTCTTGCTGAATCCTTTCTCAATAACTCTTCTGAATCTCCCTCTATCCTCCTGGTGAGCAAAACAGGAAGCCAAACACCTCTCCCAGATGTGGGCAGGTCTGCCTCTCAAGGTGAGCAAAACAGGAAATTGGGGGAGGGAAGTTACATCTGCCCCCCCCCCTTTTTTTTAAAACAAAAAGAGCACAGGTTACCCTTTGTTTTCCTGTCTTCTGTCTTTGGCCAAAGACGGGAACCTTAATATTCCCAAAGGTCACAACATCTCCAGTGAAAATTAACATATCACCCTTTTCCAAAAACATAGGTTTTCTGTGAAATATACTTGTAGCAGGGCGGAGAGATAGCATGGAGGTAAGGCGTTTGCCTTTCATGCAGAAAGAAAGTGGTTCAAATCCTGGCATCCCATATGGTATTCTGTGCCTGCCAGGGGCGATTTCTGAGCAGAGAGCCAGGGGTAACCTCTGAGCGCTGCTGGGTGTGACCCCAAAACCAAAATATATATATACACCTATATATATACACCTATATACTCATAGCTTAAAATTCTCTTAAAATTAATGCTTATTTAGGTAACTTCCTTATCCTATTATTTAATCTTTCTTACTTAATGCTATTTAACCAAGCACTTTCCCCTGGAACTTTCTATTCCTATTCATTATCCTTTCTCTAAACAAATTACAAGAACATTTATACAGAACATACATCTTGAAAACAGGTTTCTACATTAAAGCACAGAATAAAATGTTATGCAGTTGGAAACATTAATTATGGAAAACTATAAAGCACATGTAAATCAGCAAGACAATGACTTAGATCAAGAGATACACCTGAAACAAAATTAATGCAGTGGCTTTAAATCAAAATTTCAGTTGGGCTTTGCTGTTTTCTATGTCCTTTTTAAATTTTTATCCCACTATAAATTATCTAAACGTAAATACACTGTGGATTTCCCCCAATTTATTTCATCACCTTACACCAGTGGTGGGAAACCTTTTAATTTTCAACTGAGCCAAATCTCGCCAAAACCACGAGTGAAATTTATTTTGAGAGCTACATCTTTAAAACGGAAAATACATAGGACAGTACACTGTTTTTAGTTTCAATACGTTTTTATTGAGAATATTCTGCATGCATCCAAGTATCCACATAGGTCGGGAGGATACAAATAATACCGCAGGGGCTGTGCACAGGACGCTCACTGACAGAGGCTAGGAGCAGAGTCCTGACTCCTGGAGCAGCCGCCTGACACACAAAAGAGCCACATTAAAAAGTGGAAAGAGCCGAGACTTGCGGACCACTGCCTTACATCAATTTTCCAGACTCTGGGCTATTCACCACGTGGCTTTACTTCCATGGTATCCTGGGTCCAGTAGAGCTGCACGGTTCCACTTGCCTGGTCTGTAGCTTCTCTGCAACTGCAGCTTGCTGCTGCTGCTACTACCGCTGCTGAAAGCAACTAAGGCAGCGGTCTCAAACTCGCGGCCCGCGGGCCGTTTGGGGCCCTCCATACAACATTTTGTGGCCTGCAGCTGGCCTTCAAATATCGCAGTATTCACGATTATTCGCTTACAAAAATAATCGCAATAAAAATCACATTAGTAAGAAAACAATCGCATTAAACATTTGCATACCCCAAGTATGGAAATGTTTAATGCGATTTTTTTTGCAATTTTTTCTTACTCATGCGATTTTTTATTGCGAATATTCAGTAAGTGAATAATCGCGAATACTTTGTGCCTAGCGCAGACGTCATTTCCACTGCTCCTGCCTGCTGTACTTTTTTTTTTTTTTTTTGTGAAATCCCTTATGCGGCCCTGCCTCACCCTGACTTTGCCTCCTGTGGCCCTCAGGTAAATTGAGTTTCAGACCACTGAACTAAGGTCATCTGAGTCCAAAGTCCAAATTTTCGAATTCAAATCAGTGTCTGTACCGAGATCTTAATCCATAGAAATCAGTCCTTTTTAATGAAGACTTTTTTCCTGGTCCTTTTTCAATTATGGCTCTCCATCAATATCTGAGAAGGCTGAGGTCCTTGGAAAAAGGTGGAAAAAGGACGTTTTGTGGAAAAATCTCAGTCGTGTGCCTTGAATGGGGGTGATTCAAGCTTTCACCTTCCCTCCTTCCTGGCCCTTCTGACCCCAGAAGGGGACTCTGTCATATTTAGAAAAGGCTCCACATGGTGGCCCAGACTTCAAGGCTCATTCCAGCTGAAAAGAGCCAAAATCAAACACGAGAAAAGGAATCACACCATCATTGTGGTCTTATCTGTCCAAGGTTCAAATCAATGTTAGGGCGCCAAATTTTGAATTAAATACTAACTATAAAGTCCTTGATGGTAGTGGAGGATTGTGAGATGGATGGAGGGGGTGGTCTTTCTCTGCTGACCCAGGCCACATGCCTGCAACCCCCTCCAGCCAGCGGTCTCAGGGTGGTGGCGAGAAATAATCCACAGGTTCAAGTTCAAGGAGACATCAACTTTATTACAGCCCTAAAGCATTTTAAACATTTTAAGCCAGTTCCGTAAGAAGCCCTGCATTTAAATTTGTCTCTACCAGCCACTGATCTTGTTGAATCCTCTCCCAATCCTCCTTCTGAATCTCTCTCTATCCTCCTGGTTAGCAAAACAGGAAGCCAGAGACCCCTCCCAGATGTGGGAAGGCCTGCCTCTCAAGGTGAGAAAAACAGAAAATTGGGAGGAGGGAGTAATAAAGGATCAGTAATAGCAGGCTTGATATTTGGTGAGCCAACCTGAGTTAGCCACATGTATAGCAATACTATATTTACTGTTATCATTCACTTCAACACCAATGTCAAACATTTAAAATTAACTAACTCTGATTACACAGTACAAAATGTCAGCCAGTAAGTCTGTCCTTTAATATCTAGATCAGATAATGTATCACTAAATTGAAAATCGTTTTGGAAATGATTCATTTTAATTTGGTGTTTATTTGGTGATGGAACCTGGGTTGGCCACATACAAGGCAGGCACCTTCCCTGCTTGACTAGTTCTGAAATCTTTAGATTTGAGCTTTTTAGTGCATGGGGTGAGGGTTTGGGCCATATCTGGCAGGTCTCATATTCGGTTTGCCCAGGGTGCCTGAAACGATCTGCACAATCCCAGGTCCACTGCATACAATCCAAGTGTCCTACCTAGTGCACAAACACCGTGGCTCTCAATACTGTTTTAACCTGTTGGGTTTCACCACTTGAGTTGTGACTGAGGTCAGAGTGTGCCCCTCTTGGTAGGCAATGCCCTGTTGTGGCAGTTGGTCTGCATTGGCATGGTGGGTGAGGAAAAGATGAAGCTGGATTACATGATGGGCCTCAAGATCGAGGATTTCTTTGAGCGGCAGCTGTAGACGCAGGTCTTCAAGCTGGGCTTGGCCAAGTCCATCCACCATGCTTGCATGCTCATCTGCCAGTGCCACATCAGATACAGAGAGGGGCTTCTTAAAGCTCCCCCAACTGTGCCCGCTTGGAGCCTGGCCTCACTAAGCAACTGTCTCTCTCACACAGCCCTTCAAGTTGAAAGGTTTGAGCTCTTGAGGGTACAGTGTAACCAATAAAACTGTTTGTGGAGAGTTGGGGCTCTCACACCCCCCAGTCCCCTGTAGTCTAGCCCAAGGATCATTGTGGCTTGAGCTGTACACCTTGCGTAGGCTTTTACCAGCATGCGAGCAGTAGGACAAGTAATCAGCTCTCGATGTGCAGTTATTCAGGATCATCCTTACGTGGTGGGGGTTCGTGGCTCTGCTTGGGTCCTGCTGGTGACATGTAGACCACTTGTCACCCAATGGACAGCAGGTCCCACTGGTTCTGCTGCTGTGCTGTGATTCCGGCCAAGTGGGCCTTGGTTGCCTTTGAGCCTTTCCTGTGAACTGGGCCCTGATACCTGGAGCTGCAGTAGTGAGTGGAACACTGCAAACTGAGTTCCTGCCTTTGCCCTTCATCAACTCTGGGAATTTACGTGCAGGCAGTCAATAGCCTTTCTTGAACTGATCTCAGCCAACTTGATCTTGCCTTCTACTTCTGGGACTACAGACCTGTATGTCATTCTGGTTTCGCTAGAATAAAAAAAAATCTGGCCTCCAAAATTTCATGGCCAGCACCGCACTTTGTTTTATTTCTGGCTGCCCTCCCCTTTTGAATTTCTTTTGGACCAGTCCAATGGGACTGGCTTTGCACTTAGAAATTATTCCTGGCCGGCTTGGAGGGAATATATGGGATGCTGAGGATGAAACCTGGGTTGGTTGAGTACAAGGCAGATGCCCTACCCTACCTCCTGTTCTATCATTGGCCCCTGTTATTCCCTTCTGAGGCCCTTAAGGCTGCCAGGCAGCAACAGCAGAGAATAGAATGGGCGGGGCCATGTGGGGTCCTCACCCCTTCCCCACTGACCCCCAGGGTCCACAAGCAGGTGGTGAATATCCCCTCCTTCATTGTCTGCCTGGACTCGCAGAAGCACATTGACTTCTTTCTTTGCTCCCCATATGGGGGTGGACACTCGGACCTCGTAATGAGGAAGAATGCTAAGAAGGCTCAGAAAGACGTTGGAGCTGGTGGTTATGAGGAGGAAAGTGCCCACTGCCTCCTGATTGGTGGGGAGTGTCTAGTTTCCATCCCAAAAATAAAAAAGACCAACTCTTTGGAATTGTGTTTCCTGATGTTCATTTTCTCCACTGCCCGCTTTGAGCTGCTGGCACAGACTCACACTCAGGGCACAAGCATCTTGACTGTGTCAGTCATCTGGGATGGTAGGGTCATTTCTAGGCATAGGGAGGAAAGGGCACATTTCTTTGTGGAAGTAAGGGTGAGATGGGGAAGAGTTGGGAGTAGCCCACAGAGATGAGGTCCCATCATTAGTTTGGTAAAGTGAATTTAATTGTGTTTGCAAATCTTGAAGCACTATGAGAGGCATCAAGTCAGTTTCAATTATGGATTAGTGCTAAAGGCAGGTGGGGTTAGGGCCCAGGATAGGGTTTGGGGGTGGCAGACCCAATGTATTGTACAGTGGAAGTCTGGGTCAGTACTACTTTCTTCAACCTGAGTGCTGACTACCCTCTCAGTACTGTCAAATATGGCTCCAAGGACCAATCTGCTTTGGGGGTTTTCAGATACTCAGGATTAAGAGGGGGGCCTGTTTCTCCTTCGCTAATGAGAAACCATGTGAGGCAGAAGAGGAAGTGGCTTGGGAAATTTCAGAGCCTACAGCCTCCCTTATTGTGGCCAGAAGTGAGGGCTTTTGACTCTCAGCTTGAGCCCATCAAATCTTTAGATCTTTTGTGTGGTTGGAGCAGGCCTTGCTGACATCCCATTAGAAGGTCTTGATGGCAGCTTCCTAGGGCCCTCAGAGTTAGCTGTGAAATCTTCAGTTGTATTTAGTTAGCAAAAATAAAGTGTCTGCAATTTGTTAGCCAGCTGTGGAAGCAGTTTTATTGTAGTAGCCCCCCCCCATATCTGAAGATATAGTTCTCAGTTCTGGGGGTGTTTGTCCTGTCATGGCCTTGGCTTTGGCACCTGAGCAGTGTGAAGGTCCAAAGGCTCATGATCCCCAGGCCCCCTCTGGTCCTGTGCTAGTGAATGGCCAGAGATGTGTAGACACTATGGTTTTTGGGGAGCTCTTCTGGTGAGGAAGCAGCTGTTGGCTGCCTTCTGAGGGCAAGTTGGTTCAGCTACGCATAGGTCACATCCTGAGGGTCTTTGGGTGCAGCCTGGAACAGAAGAAGGAGTAGGCGTATGTAGCTGACATGGGACAATGTCGGAAGTCTCTAACCATTGGTTTATCTTTTGTGCCAGCCCTTCTACCCATCTGTTAGTCTTGTAACAAGCTCTAGCCTGATAGAGAAATGCTTACTTGCTGCCTGAGCCTCGCAAGGTTCACCTGGGCATACGTCACTCCCTGGGGTTCTTCATTGTTTATAACCACCTGGAGAAAAATCAGCAAGATGAATAATAGGCAACCTCGACTCCCAAATGCTCATACCTTCCAGTACATTTTCCAGACTTCCTAATGTAATGCTTTTTTAGAAAACTTTCAGTCGGGCCAGAGAGAGCAAAGGTTAAGTAGCTTTGCTTCATGGGCTGACCCACTGTGAACCGTGGCACCATGTAGGATCACCTGAGCAGTACCCAGGGTGACTTGAGCACCCTAGGGTGTTGGAGGGGTCCAACACCCCTTTACATAGACCAAACAAAAATTTCCTTTAAATCCTTTTAAGTGTTTCTGTAAATAATAGATTAAGAAAAAGTAGGGAAAACACAATTTATTTTTTTATTTTTTATTTTTTTTGGTTTTTGGGCCACACCCGGTGACGCTCAGGGGTTACTCCTGGCTATGCGCTCAGAAGTCGCTCCTGGCTTGGGGGACCATATGGGACGCCGGGGGATGGAACCGCGGTCCGTCTCCTAGGCTAGCGCAGGTAAGGCAGGCACCTTACCTCGAGCGCCACCGCCCGGCCCCGGAAAACACAATTTAAAAAAAAAATTATTTGGGCCACGCCCGGCAGTGCTTAGGGGTTACTCCTGGCTGTCTGCTCAGAAATAGCTCCTGGCAGGCATGGGGGACCATATGGGACACCGGGATTCGAATCAACCACCTTTGGTCCTGGAGCGGCTGCTTGCAAGGCAAACGCCGCTGGGCTATTTCTCTGGGCCCGGAAAACACAATTTTTAAAAAGAGGAAATGTGTGCTCACTTTGGCAGCACATATAGTAAAATTGGAATGATCAGAGATTAGCATGGCCCCTGTGCAAGGATGGCATGCAAATTCGTAAAGCGTTCCATATTTTTTGCAGTGAATAAAAAAATAAAAGGAGGAAAAGTAATATGCACACAGGAAGAAATTACTATGTTATGCAAAATTAAAACACAAGGGACTGGAGGGGTGGCACAAGTGGTAGGGGATTTGCCTAGGTGGTAACCTAGGAAAAACTGCGATTCAATCCCGTGGCATCCCATATGGTTCCCCCAGCCAGGAGCAATTTCTGAGCATATAGCCAGCGTAACATCTGAGCATCACCAGGTATGCGCCCCCCCCAAACCAAACCAAAGCAAACCAACCAACCAAACAAACAAAAAGCCCACAAAATCATTTTTTTGTTTCTGTGTCACACCGGGCAGTGCTCAGGGGTTAGTCCTGTCTCTATGCTCAGAAAACGCTCCAGGTAGGCACAGGGGACCATATGGGATGCCAGGAATTTGAACCAATGACCTTCTGCATGAAAGGCAAATGTCTTACCTCCATGCTATCTCTCTGGCCCCCTTAATTATTTTCTAAACCCACAAAATCTTACAGTCATACATAAATCCAGGAACTAGAGAAAAAATAATCCCTTTGAAATTGTCCCCAAGAACGAGCTTCTAGGAATCAGTACAGGACTTCAAGTTCCAATTAAGAGACATAGGACAGGCTGCAGCAATAGTACAGTGGCAGGGCATTTATCTTGCATGTGGCTGACCCGGGAATGGACCTGGGTTCTCTTCCTGGCATCCCATATGATCCCTAGAGTCTGCCAAAAATGATTTCTGTGTGCAGAGCCAGGAGGAACCCTTGAGCACCATCCAGTGTGATTACAAGAAGAAGAAGAAGACGAAGAAGAAGAAGAAGAAGAAGAAGAAGAAGAAGAAGAAGGAAGAAGAAGAAAGAAGAAGAAGAAGAAGAAGGAAGAAGAAGAAAGAAGGAAGAAGAAAGAAGGAAGAAGAAGAAGAAGAAAAAGAAGAAGCAGAAGCAGAAGAAGAAGAACAACAACAATAACAACAACAACAATAACAGATTGGCCTGGAAGAATTCCAGCTGCCATACATAAGCATTTGGACAATCTAGAATAAACTGACATTTTTAGACACACTCTGCTAAGAGTGATTCAGAAAGAAACCAAGTGATTCTATCAATCAGGAGACTGGTCTGAAATGAGGAAACTGGCAGTCCACAAAAGCTTTCCCCAGAAAAAAAGACTGAGGACCGCGCTGCTGAAGATTCACTTACTGTGATTCTGACTACCATGAGGGATCTAAGACTCCATGCTTCCTCCAAATTGAGGAGGAATGGAAACTTAACTATAACATACTACGAGGTCAGCAGTTACTAATAGCAAAACCAGGCCAGGAAAAGGTGAAAAGAAAAAAAAATAGAGGAAGAACTAACCATAGAAAGGCAAGAAATAGAAGTTAAAACATGCGTATTGGAAAAACGAGTCACCATAAAAATGCTGTTTGCAGACAACAAGCTAATGGGACTGGCACAGCGTGTAAAGCACTGACTTGCACACTGGCCTATGTTTGATCCCTGAGCAAAAACCAAACCAAACAAGAAGCATGAAGAGCGGCCGAAGTGTTAGTATAATGGTAAGGTATTTGTCTTGCACATTGCCAACATAGGGTGGACCCTGGTTTGAAACCGGGCATGCCATCATCCTGTATGATCCTATGTGCTGCCAGGAGTGACTTCTGAGCACAGAGCCAGGAGTAACCCTTGAGCAAGGCTGGGTGTGATAAAAAAAAGAAACAAAGAAAAAGAAATTATGAAGATATGTGTGTTATGTGTGTGAGAGAGAAAATAGCCAACTAATAGCTGCAAAGTCAATATACAAAAATATGTTATTTCCTATATCAAACAAGGAACTAGAGAATCCCTTTGAAACTGTGTCAAGAATAAGCAACTCGCCTGCCCAGTGGTTCCGGACTGCAAGAAACTGTGAGTGTTGCTTGTGCGTGTTTTTTTTTTCTCCCTACTGTCCTGTCTCCTGAACCTCTTGGGAGTGGGCCTAAAAGGGCCCAGAAAAATCGCTCTCCCAGAAACTCAAGAAGTGCACTTAGCTCCATTTTGCTTCGTGGCCGTGGTTTTTTTTTTTTTTTTTTTGGTCACACCCAGCAGTGCTCAGGGGATACTCCTGGCTGTCTGGTCAGAAATAGCTCCTGGCAGGCACGGGGGACCATATGGGACACCGGGATTTGAACCAACCACCTTTGGTCCTGGATCGGCTGCTTGCAAGGCAAACGCCGCTGTGCTATCTCTCCGGACCCCCGAGTGCTCTTTCTAATGAAAGAACACCACCGCAACAAGAAGGAAAAATTACACTAAGAATTGTGCTGAATCTCTAAAGCCCAGCATTTCTCTCTGGACTGTCTTCTCTGATGCGTGCTAGGTCTAAGATTTGACCCTGTGTGAGGCTTCATCCACGGAGGGCTCCCCTTTCTTGGAGTCGAGTCGACTCACCCAGAAAGAAGGGAGCCAGAGGAGCGTGGCTGCACACATTATTTAGCCAATGAATACCACCACAACACGTAGAAAAACCCACAATATAAGTATGACAATGGGGAAACAACGCAGGCCAGCAAGAGTCATAGAGAATGAAGACGGCAACTCTGATGACTGGAAAACAGCCAACCAACTAGACAGTCTCTCAGATAAGGAGTTGAGAGAAGAAATATGAAAGAAGCTCACAGAACTCAAAGAAACCATGGATCAAGTTGAACAGAACACTAATAAGAACCAAGAAAATATGAAGACAGAAATCAGAAAACTCCAAACTGAAATAACAGGTCTGAAAAACTTAGTAAACGAATTGAGTGACAAAATGGATAAGCTCTCCAACAGGGTAACAGAAGCTGAGGATAGAATTAGTGCTGTGGAAGATGAGATAAATAACAACTCCATACAGCAGGAGAGATTGGAAAAAAACTTAAAGCAAATGAACAGACAATGGAAAAATTACTCAAAGAATGGGAACAGATGAAAATAGAAGTCTATGATAAGCTCAACAGAAACAACTTAAGAATCATTGGAGTCCCAGAGACCCAGGAAGAAAATCTCCAGAAAGAATCAATGGTCAAGAACATCATTAAAGAGAAACTTCCAGAGCTAAAGAATATATGCAATCAAATCCTGCATGCCCGAAGAGTACCAACTAAAAGAGACCCCAGAAAAAACACCCCAAGACACATCCTAGTCACAATGACGAACCCCACAGATAGAGACAGAATTCTGAAAGCAGCAAGATCAAAAAGGAAAATTACATTCAAGGGAACGTCCTTGAGATTTACAGCAGACCTGTCACCAGAAAAACTCAAGGCCAGAAAGCAGTGGTGAGACATAGTGATAAAACTCAGAAATAAATGCTTCGCCTAGAATACTGCACCCAGCAAAATTCACTTTCAGGTTTGAAGGAACAATACATGGTTTCACAGACAAACAACAGCTCAGAAACTTTACAGACGCAAAACCATTCTTAAAAGAAAAACTGAAAGACCTACTTTAAGACAAGACTGACCAAAAGACACACCAAACTTCGATATATAGATGGCACTAAATCCCAGGACAATTCTTTCTCTCGATGTCAATGGACTAAATGCACCAGTTAAGAGAAACAGAGTGGCTAAATGGATCAAAAAACTCAATCCAACCTCCTGCTGCCTACAAAAAACGCACCTGAATAGTCAGAACAAACATAGACTCAATATAAAAGGCTGGAGGAAAATCATCCAAGCAAACAACACCCATAAAAAGGCTGGAGTGGCCATACTAATATCAGATGATGCAAATTTTATGCTCAGGAAAGTTGTAAGGTATAAAGATGGACATTTTGTATTAATCAAGAGATATGTACAGCAGGAAGAAATCACTCTCCTAAACATATATGCACAGACTGAGGGGCCGGCAAAATATTTAATACAATTGTGGACAAATCTGAAACAGAATATCAATAACAACACAGTAATTGTGGGGAACCTCAACAGAGCTTTGTCAACACTTGATAGGTCAACCAGACTGAAACCCAACAAGAATATACTAGACCAGAGAAGAGAAATGGAAGAAAGAGGTCTAGTAGATATATATAGGACACTCCACCCACAGAAACATGGATACACATTTTTCTCCAACGTACATCAGACATTCTCCAGGATAGACTACATGCTGGCACATAAAACATACCTCCATAATATCAAGAGGATAGAAATTTTTTAGGCTACCTTCGCTGACCACAGGCCCTGAAATTATATGTGAATTCCAAAGGGACACAGAGAATAAACTTTAACACCTGGAAGTTAAAAGCCTCATACTGAATAACCAGTGGGTCTGAGATGAAATCAAAGAGGAAATCAAAACTTTCCTGGATGCAAATGATAATAAAGACACAAACTATCAGAACTAATGGGACACAGCAAAAGCAGTACAGAGAGGAAAATTTATAGCTTTGAAAGCACACATCAGGAAGGAAGAAGGGGCCTACCTGAATAGCGTAATGATGCAGCTCATAGAATTAGAAAGTGCTCAACAAAAGGACCCAAAAATAGGGAGACAGGAGAAAATAACAAAGCTGAGATCAGAAATCAACAAAGTGGAAACCCCCCCCAAAAAAATCCAAAAGATCAACAAAACCCAACAAGAATATACTAGACCTGAACAGAGAAATGGAAGAAAGATATATACAGGACACTTCACCCCCAGAAGCCTGTATACACATTCTTCTCTAATGTACATGGGACATTCTCCAGGATAGACTACATGCTAGCACATAAAACATACCTCCATAATATCAAGAGGATAGAAATTTTGCAGGTTAACTTTGCTGACCACAAGGCCCTGAAATTATATGTGAACTACAAAGGGACACAGAAGAAGAACTTTAATACCTGGAAGTTAAACCGCCTAATGCTGAATAACCAGTGGATCTGAGATGAAATCAAAGAGAAAATCAAAATCTTCCTAGAAACAAATGACAATGGAGACACAAACTATCAGAACCTATGGGACACAGCAAAAGCGGTACTGAGAGGAAAATTTATAGCTTTGCAAGCACACATCAGGAAAGAAGAAGGGGCATACCTAAATAGCTTAATGATGCAGCTCATAAAATTCGAAAGTACTCAACAAAAGGACCCAAAAATAGGGAGACAGAAGGAAATAACAAAGCTGAGAGCAGAAATCAATGAAGTAGAAACCTAAAAAACTATCCAAAAGATCAACGAAAACAGAAGTTGGTTATTTGAAAAAATAAACAAGATTGATAGACCACTGGCAAACCTAACAAAGAAAGAGAGAGAGAAACTTGATAACTCGTATTAGGAATGAAAAAGGAGAGATCACTACTGATAAGATAGAGATCCAAAGGGTAATCAGAAGCTACTTTGAGAAACTCTATGCCGCTAAAAATGAAAACCTGGGGGGCCCGGAGAGATAGCTCAGCGGCGTTTGCCTTGCAAGCAGCCGATCCAGGACCAAAGGTGGTTGGTTCGAATCCCGGTGTCCCATATGGTCCCCCGTGCCTGCCAGGAGCTATTTCTGAGCAGACAGCCAGGAGTAACCCCTGAGCACCGCCGGGTGTGGCCCAAAAACCAAAAAAAAAAAAAAAATAAAATAAAATAAAACCTGGAAGAAATGGATAAAATTTTGTACTCTTATAATCTTTCACAATTGAAGGAAGAGGATGTAGCATATTTAAACACACCCGTCACTATTGAGGAAATTAAGACAGTAATCAAGGGGCCGGGCGGTGGCGCTGGAGGTAAGGTGCCTGCCTCGCCTGCGCTAGCCTAGGACGGACCACGGTTCGATCCCCCGGCGTCCCATATGGTCCCCCAAGAAGCCAGGAGCAACTTCTGAGCGCATAGCCAGGAGTAACCCCTGAGCGTCACAGGGTGTGGCCCAAAAAAAAAAAAAAAAAAAAAAAAAAAAAAAAAAAAAAAAAAAGACAGTAATCAAATGTCTGCCCAAAAACAAAAATCCAGGCCCAGATGGATTTACTAATGAATTCTTTCAAACCTTTCAAGAGGAACTGCTACCAATCCTGGCAAGACTCTTTCATTAAATTGAAAAAAACAGGAACACTTCCAAATAGCTTTTATGTAGCCAACATCACCTTGATACCTAAACCAGACAGAGATGCCACCAAAAAGAAAATTACAAACCAATATTGCTGATGAATTCAGATGCAAAGATCCTCAACAAAATACTGGCAAATAGGATTCAATGCCTCATTAAGAAGATCATCCACTACTATCAAGTAGGTTTCATCCCAGGAATGCAAGGATGGTTTAATATCCAAAATCTATCAACATAATACAGAACATCAACAACAAGAAAAATAGAAATCACATGATTATATCAGTAGATGCAGAGAAAGCATTTGATAAGGTCGAACACCCATTCTTGATCAAAACTCTCAGCAAGATGGGAATGGAAGGAACCTTTCTCAATATAGTTACGGCCATCTACCACAAGCCAGAGGCAAATATTGTCCTCAATGGAGAAAAACTAAAAGCCTTTCCCCTAAATTCTGGCACAAGACAAGGCTGTCCTCTCTCACCACTCCTATTCAACATAGAACTGAAAGTACTTGCTATAGCGATCAGGCAAGAAAAAGATATCAAGGGAATCCAGATAGGGAAGGAAGAATTCAAGCTCTTGCTGTTTGCAGGTGACATGATACTCTACCTAGAAAATCCTAAGTCTCTACGAAAAAGCTTCTAGACACAATAGACTCATACAGCAAGGTGTCAGGCTACGAAATTAACACACAAAAATCAATGGCCTTTCTATACACCAATAGTAATAAAGAAGAAATGGACATTAAGAAAACAACCCCATTCACAATAGTGCCACACAAACTCAAATATCTTGGAATCAACTTGATTAAAAATGTGAAGGACCTATACAAAGAAAACTATAAAACTCTGCTCCAAGAAATAAGAGAGGATAAGTGGAAATGGAAGCACATACCCTGCTCATGGATTGTCAGGATTAACATAATTAAAATGGCAATAATCCCCAAGGCATTGTATAGATTTAATGCTATCCCTCTAAAGATACCCATGACATTCTTCAAAAAATTGGATCAGGCACTTTTGAAATTCATTTGGAACAATAAACACCCTAGAATAGCTAAAGGAATCATTGGGAAAAAGAATATGGGAGGAATTACTTTCCCCAACTTTAAACTGTACTACAAAGCAATAGTTATCAAAACAGCATGGTATTGGAATAAAGACAGGCCCTCAGATCAGTAGAATGGGCTTGAATACACAGAGAATGTTCCCCAGACATACAATCACCTAATATTTGATAAAGGAGCAAGAAGTCCTAAATGGAGCAAAGAAAGCCTCTTCAACAAGTGGTGTTGGCACAACTGGCTAGCCACTTGCAAAAAATTGAACTTAGACCCCCAGCTAACATCATGTACGAAGGTTAAATCCAAATGGATCAAAGACCTCGATATCAGACCTGAAACCATAGGTATATAGAACAACAACATTGGTAAAACATTCCATAACATTGAGACTAAAGGCATCTTCAAGGAGGAAACTGCACTCTCCAAGCAAGTGAAAGCAGAGATTAACAGATGGGAATATATTAAACTGAGAAGCTTCTGTACCTCAAGAGAAATAATGCCCAGGATACAAAGCCCCCCCACTGAGTGGTAGAAATTATTCACCCAATACCCATCAGTCATGGGGTAATCTCCAAAATATACAAGGCACTGACAGAAATTTACAAGAAAAAAACATCTAATCCCATCAAAAATTGGGGAGAAGAAATGGACAGACACTTTGACAAAGAAGAAATACAAATGGCTAAAAGACACATGTAAATATGCTCCATATCACTAGTCATCAGGGAAATGCAAATCAAAACAACTATGAGGTATCACCTCACACCCCAGAGATTGGAACACATCACAAAGAATGAGAACTAGCAGTGTTGGTGGGGATGTGGAGAGAAAGCAACTCTTATCCACTGCTGGTGGGAATGCTGTCTAGTTCAACCTTTATGGAAAGAAATATGGAGATTCCTCCAAAAATTGGAAATCGATCTCCCGTATGACCCAGCTATACCACTCCTAGGACTATACCCTAGGAGCACAAAAATACAATACAAAAATCCCTTCCTTACACCTTTATTCATTGCAGCACTATTTACCATAGCAAGACTCTGGGAAGAGCCAAGATACCCTTCAACAGACGAATGGCTAAAGAAACAGTGGTACATATACACAATGGAATATTATGCAGCTGTCAGGAGAGATGAAGTCATGAAATTTTCCTATACATGGATGTACATAGAATCTATTATGCTAAGTGAAATAAGTCAGAGAGAGAGAAAGACGCAGAATGGTCTCACTCATCTATGGGTTTTAAGAAAAATGAAAGACATTCTTGCAATAATAACTTTCAGACACAAAAGAGAAAAGAGCTGGAAGTTACAAACAGGGATGAGTTTAGTTAGAGAAATAAGTACGTTTTGAACTATCGTAATAATGAGAATGTATGAGGGAAATAGAAAGCCTGTCTAGAGTACAGGTGGGGGTTGGGTGGGGAGGAGGGAGATTTGGGACATTGGTGATGGGAATGTTGCACTGGTGTAGGGTCGTGTTCTTTACATGACTGATACCCAAACACAATCATGTATGTAATATAGTTGTTTAAATAAAAAAATTAAAAAAAGAAAGAAGCCAAAAAAAAAATAAAAGTCGAATCTAAATTTAAAAAAAAAGAAAAAAAGAAAAAGGGGTCGTGTTCTTATATTCATACTTTGCAAACTAGAGAGGGAACAAAAGGAGGAAAATAAAATCAACAATAATGACAAAAAAAAAAAGGAAGGAAATGGAAGGGGCAGGGAGGGGAGGGGAGAGGAGAGAGGAGAGAGAAGAGAGAAGAGAAGAGAAAGATCTTGGATGTTACTCAGCTATTTAGAGCCATGAAAGGAGCCTGAGGGAGCCACTTTGAAGTAAAATGAGTTTTTTCCAACCCTGCATGTGTTCGCTTGTGTGTGTGGAAGTTCAAGACAAGCGAAGAGCCCGAGGTCCACATGGAACAGAATAATGGCTTCAGGGGCTCGTGTTGTCTGTCAAAAGAAACCCTGGGTTTGACCCCCGCCATCACATGGGCTTCAGCATATGCATTGCATGTAGAAAGCCCAGGTTGATCCCTAGTCCTCTGAGCCCTGAGTGGCTACAGGGAGACAAACAAAACAAAAACCTCAAAACAAAACTTTGGGCCAGAGCCATAGTTCAGCAGGGAGGATGCTTTCCTTGCATGCGACCAACCTGGGTTCAATCACCAGCACCCCATATGATCCCCTGAAGACCGCCAGGGGTGATCTCGAGCACACAGCAGGAAGTAAGCCCTGAGCATGGAAGGGTGTGGCCGCCAAATCAAACCCAACCCAACCCAAAAAAGCTCCTTAGACTGCAAGAGCCAGTGATGTTTCCCGGAGGGAAAGAGGAAGGGGAAAAAAAAAAAAAGGGAAATGCAATGGGAGGGGTGAGCAAGGGGAAGAAGAGGCCGTTTCAAAACTCTGAGTCCTGGTACTGAGAACAGAAAGTACATCTATGTAATTGTATAAGCCCGTGTTACATCACTTAAAATTTCCCATAGAGGGGACTGCAGCAACAACAGTGAGAGGGTGCTTGCCTTGCATTCGGCTGACCTGGGATGGACCTGGGTTCAATTCCCAACGTCCCATATGGTCCTCTAACCTGTCAGGAGTAAGGCCTGACCACCACCAGGTGTGGCCCCCAAAACAAATACAAAGCAAAGTAAAACAAAAAATGTTTCCATGGGGCCAGAGAGAGTCCAGCAGGGAGGGCGCTTGTCTTAGACACAGTTGAACAGTTTGATCCCCAGCATCCCATACACTCTTCGAGCCCTACCAGGACTGATCCTTGAGAGCAAAGCTAGAAGTGAGCTCTGAGCACTTAGAGCACTGTCAGCTGTGACCCCAAAACAAACTGAAAAACAGTTTTTTCCCATTGGGCCAAAGAGGACCGTGCATTGGAGAAGGGGAAAGGGGAAGGCTTGCCCTGCAAGTAGCTGACTCTGGTCTGAGGCCCTCCAGTAATGAGCACAGAAAAAGAGTAAGCCCTCAGCACTAAACTAAAGTTTTTCATCAAACACAGTTTGTGTGAGAGTGTGTGCATTTGTGTGAGTACTTGGGTGTGAGTGTTTTGTTTTGTTTTACTTTATTTTTTTATTTTTCTTTGGCCACACACAGTGATGCTCAGGGACTACTTTGGCTCTGCGCTCAGAAATTGCTCTTGGCTTGGGCGACCATATGGGATGCTGGGGATCGAACCGAGGTCCATCCTGGGTCAGCCACATGCAAGGCAAACGCACTACCGTGTGTGTCACCGCTCCAGTCTTTGGGTGTAAGTGTTACTGAGTGTGGATGTGATAGTGTCAAAGATGAGCTCTCTATCTGAACATGGGCTCTGGGACTTGGGGGTCAGTGGAGCCTGAGGGGATCCACTGAGTCACGTGCCCTGACACTGAACTGCACCCCAGGAGGCAGGAGAGGGGTCAGGGTGCATCTATTAGTCCTGAGTCTAAGCTCAATGGGGTCCTCTGACAGCCAAAATTGTGGGGAGGGAGGAGACCCCAAGCAGAACTGGGCAGAAACTGGCCAGCACAGGCTTACCTGGGGGTTCAGCTTCACCCCTTCCTCAGACTGTGTGTGAGTGACAGCAGTGTCTGTGGGGGAGAGAAGGGGGAATGTTTTCTTGTGGTTCCCCTGAAATGTCTCCAGCTGGCAGCCCTGCCCTGCCCCAGGTCCTGGGGTCTCTCTACCCCCAGCCAGCCATCCCCCATAGCTGTCACCTGGGCCATCTTTCTGGACGGGGCTGGGGCTCGGGGCAGTGACCCTTGGGTGGCCGCCCCCCACTCACTCGACTTTTGGTGTCCAGCCTGGTGGTAGCGGTGTCGAAAGAAGAGAAGGAGGAGGAGGAGGAGGCCGAGCAGGGCGCCAGACAGTTCGAGGAACAGGGTTGGGGAGTCCAGTTTACCTGGGTCCAGAGTCATCCCTGAGTGCAGGACATGGGGCTGAGTGAGTCACCCCTGAGGGGCAGTGCTGGCTGCATTCATTGTGCTTCCCTCGCAGCCTCAGAAGCCCCTTCCTGAAAACTCAGCCTCCAGGTCCCCGGGAAGAGGGACAAACACCTATTCCAGAGTCTCATCCCCTTTTGGCCCAAGGCTGGCTGTGGCCTCCTCGTCCTTGTCCCTGAGGCAAAGGGGAGGGAGGATGTGCTGAGACACCACCCCCACTCAAACTGCTCCCAGAACCCATTCTCCTACCTACCAGTAAACTGGGGGTCAGGCTCGGTGGCCCCTGCTGGTGTTGGTTTCTGGGCTGGGTTCTGTGGGCACCTGAGCGCCTCTGGCTTGTTTTTCTTTGGTTCTATCTCCGTCCTCCTTCAGTCCACTGGGCACAGCCCTGGTTCCCCATGAGCTCCTCCGTCTCCCTGAATCCTCTCTCCTCCTTCCCCTGGGAAACACCCCTTCCCCCTGACACCCAGCTGGGGCACCTCACCTGAGACCTGGAGCCACAGGGGTTGGCTGGGTGGGGACAGCAGGTGGGGGGCGGAGCTGTTGGAGCTGTAGCACCTGTAGGTGACGTTCTGAGCAGGGCCCAAGCCTTGGAGTGTGAAGTTGGCCCGAGAGGGGGCAGCTGGGTGGGGCAGCAGGCACTGCAGGGGTTCCGCGGCCAAGCCATCCTGCATCAGGTAGAAGGTGTCGGCGATGTCAGCCGAACTACACAGCAGTGTGATGTCCCCTTCCACGGGCACATGCGGCTCAGGTGACCTGGTCTCTCTATCTCTAAGCACTGCTCCCTCTGCCCATGGATGACCCCTCACCTGCCACCAGGATGTCCAGGGGGCCACTGGGCTTCGACCACAGGTGGTCGAGGTCATGTCCCCCAAAGCAGCGGTACTGGCCCCTGTGGGAGGCGTTCGCAGGGCCCAGGGGGAAGTCGGGAAGTCGGGGCTCGACTGCCCATGAAGGTTGTGCTGGAGTGCGTCACCCTTGGTCAGAGCAAAGATGCTGAACTTCTGCGAGTGGCACTGCAGGGTCACAGGGTCCCCAGACTGCACCAGGGGGCCTGGCTGTGCTGACAGGGATGGAGGGTCGAACATACCTGGGGACCTGGGAACATCCTGGGTAGCAGAGAGGGGACACACCAAGTGGCCCATGGGGCTCAGCGTGGACAGCAGCCACTCCTGCTGCATGTACCCCAGGATGCAGATCCCACACTGAGCCCTGCGTGATCACCGCATAGCTCAGGGTGCTGGTCTGGTCTGGGCCCAAAAAAGAGGGGTGTTCCTACCTGTGACCTGGAGGCTCACAGGGACGCTGGGCAAGGACCACGAGTGGTAATGAACAGAAACGTAGCAGGTATAGTTGTCCCTGAGAGGCGTTCACAGGGCCCAGGAGGAAGCTCGCCTGCCACCTCCCCTGAGAAAATTGGGGCTCCAGTTGTTGAGGATCCCCTTCCTTCAGCAGGTGGAAGGTGCCCATCATGGTCGGGGTGCTGCAGGACAGGAACAAGTTCTCCCCTGATGACACCACAGGTCCGGGAGGGCCTCGAGCAAGGGTGTGGAGGACAGTCCTGGGAAGAAGCAGCTGCATTAAGGGCATCTCGAGACAGCACTTCATGTGGATGTGGTGGCCCCGCTCTACCTCTTACCAGTCAGCACCAGGGTCAGGTTGTCGCTGCGCTGTTCAGGGTGGTGGGCGCTGCTGTAGGAGCATTGGTACTGCCCTGTCCTGTGCATGCTCAGGTTCCGGAGGGACACGTAGGCCTGGCCGCTGTGGTCCAGGGATTCCGCCATGTACTCCCACTCGGAATCCCTCACTTTATACAGATGGAACTCGGATGCCTCCAGGGGTCCCTGGCACCAGATGGTCACTGAACTCCCTTGGGGACACTGGGGCCTGGATCAGCCCAGATGAAGGGTTTTGGGAATGTCCCTGGAAAGGATCAACGTTGAGTGTCAGGGTCTTCTCCCTCTAGACTCCCATTAGGTTCCTCACAAATCCATGTACTGAGGAAGGTGCTGTGCGGTGACTCACCTGTCTGCACCTAGTACCCGAAGCCCTTGCATAGCCCTGAAAGAACCACTTGTGAGTACCCCACCCAGAGGAGCTCCAGACTGGTCTGGATCGAGTTTGGGGTCCAAAGCAGACCTGTCCCTGAGCTCTGAGTCTGTGGTGTCTGAGGTTGAGGCCAGTGTTGCAAGTCAGCCCTTGATGGGGTTGACTGATGGAGGGATGGAGGATGAAGTCTTTCCCCTCCAGCTCGGAGCACGTGTCTGCCACCCCGTCCAGCCAATGGTTCTGAGGTGAAACAGCGGGTAAACAGCTCACAGACAGTCAGGCTTGTGGAAATACTAGCTTTATTCGGTGGACAAGACTGAAGTCCAAAGACTCAGCATAAGTTCCAGCCAAAAGCCTCTCGCCTTCCACAGACCCTTGTTTTTATGCCCCAGAATCCGGTACCACTCAATGGTGGGATTAGATACTACCCAATGGTGGAAGCAGAATCAGGTACCACCCTAGGGTAGGGGCAGGATGCCAGGTCACACCCTAGGGTAGGGCACAATAACTGGATCAGGGTAGAGTCAGTAACATAGTAATCCCAAAAATATTTACATACACAATTCCCCTGTTTGTTTAGGGTAGGGTCAGTAATATAATAATCCCAAAAATATTTACATACACAACAGCCAGGAGTGGGGAAATCCTCCCCGAGACTCACCAAGGCAGAGAAGGGCAGTGAGAAACAGGGTTGAGGTGCTGGCTACCATAAGTCTGGGGTGCTGGGTTGGCATGTCCACAGAGCCCCTGCCGTGGGAATGCCTGGCCAGGGGCCAGTTCTGTGTCCTGTGACCTGGCCGCTTCCTCCTCTTCGGCCTCAGGAAGTGAAGAGTCTGCCGGGATTGGCTCTGTGACCCTGAAGACGGGCCAGGGGACAGCTGCCTCCCTTTGCACCGAACCTCAGTCCAGAGAGTCATTGGTCCCAGACAAGACTAGGCGTGGATGCGTGGGAAAAGAAACCTCAGACCAGGCTGGGGGCTCCTTATAGGCTCCATTTTCCTTTTCTGGGCTCTGATGCAAATGTCTTTTCTTCCTTGTCACTCTTGCTCGGCCACCAAGCACTCAGAAGCAGTGGCACATCCAGACATGGGCCCAGGATCCTGGGCATGCAAAGTCTCTCTTGGTCCTCAGCTTAGCCCCGAGACACATGTCTACCTGGGCTTGGCTCCTTGGGACTCCAAGAAGCTGCAGGGAAAATCAGGGCACTTGGTCCTGGTCCTGAGGGCCCCGTAGGGCTGGCAGACCCCCGAGGAACCATGGGGCTCTCACATGTCACAGGTTCTCCCGTGAGTGAAAAAGCCCATCTGGGCCCCACAGATGAGCACAGGGAACTGGGTTTTGGGTTTCGTCTTGGAAGCTGTGGAGGATTTCAGCAACCATATATATTATGGGTTCTTCCACATAGCAGTCTCAAGCTGTGTGTGGGGCGGTCACACCCAGTAGTGCTCAAGGGTTACTCCTGGCTCAGAAATTGCTCCTGGCAGGAAAGGGGAACCGCATGGGCTGCTAGGATTCAAACCATCATTTACCCTGGATCAGCTGTGTCCAAGGCAAACATCTTACTACTGTACTATCTCTATAGTCCTCTCTTTTCTTTTTCTCTCTAATTTTTATTATAACCCTGCGATGGACCAGCGTGTTCATAATACAGTTATTTCAGGCATTCAATTTTCTACCACCAGTGCCACCACCAGTGTGGTCTGCCCTTTGCCTGTGCCCTGATTTCCCACCTAGCACTGCATCTTGCCCCCTACCAGGCACAAACAAATTTACTTCAGATTGTTCCAACATAAAGGCAATTGGAACGGTCAAAAATGAGATCAAAGAGGATCAAATGGAAATGATTGTTCTCTCTCTCCATGGTGTTACTAACGTCAGTGTCTGAGGATTGGCTGGCCTTTGGTTGGTGCAAGTTCAGCTTGTGTGTCACTTGTATTACTCTTTTTTTTTTGGGGGGGGGTCACATCAGGATGTTCTCAGGGGTTACTCCAGGCTCTATGCTCAGAAATCTCTTCTGACAGGCTCAGGGGACCATATGGGATGCTGGGATTTGAACCACTATCCTTCTTCATGCAAGGCAAATGCCCTACCTTCATGCTATCTCTCTGGCCCTTGTGTAACTCTTTAGGTTGACTGTGCTTGGGAGATTATTGTGCAGTTTTTTAATCAGATTTCCTGGGACCTTAATGGGCTGACACTACTATAAAATATTGAAGTGTCCATGCTTTGTAGATCTAAAATTTTGGTGGCTTCTTACATTTGATCAGGTGAAGTCACAGGACTGGTCCATTTATTTTGGAGGGGGAAGGGTGTGGCTCTGGGTTGTTGTAGTTTATGTAGATATTACCTCCAACCTTTCTGAGAAGGCCACAGAGGGATCAGCTCACACCCGATACCTGGAAAGAATCAATGCCATTATTTTCTTTCAAAACTTAGTAGAGGAGCCAGGCTGTTTTTCTGCTGGGATAATCCATTACTTCCTCTTTCTCTTCTCTCTTTCCCTCCCCCCTCTTTTCTTCCTTAATTTCTTCTATGGGAAGTGCTTGTGGTTTATTCTTGGCTCTAAATTCAGAGACCACTGCTCTAGGGGTTTGGGAGATCATAATTCTGGGGATTGAATCCGTGTTGGCCATGTACAAGGAAAATGCCTACCCTCTCATCTTCCTAATCCAATTTTATTCAGTAAAATATTCCCTGATTCTCGTTCTCTGCCCCAGAGGCAGACAATGGGGGAGGGTAGGAGGAAAATGGGGGACATTGGTGATGGGAAATGGGCACTGCAGAAGTGTGTTCTACATTGTGTGGCTGAAACTCAATCATGGACAACTTGTAATTGTGAAAAAGAAACTCAACTGTATGACAAACAGCCTTGTAACCACGATGTTTAATAAAGTAATTAATTAAAAATATATAAGCAGACAGAGCGATAATACAGTTTACCTTGCATGTGGCCACAGTTTAATCCCCAGCACACTAGGAGTAACCCCTGAGCACCACCAGGCGCAGCCACCAAAACAAACAAACAAATAAGCAACACAAGAGATATATATATGTGTATATAAACATATATATGTATATAAAATTGCCTTTCTTCATATAACCAAAACAATAATAAAAAATTAAGAAGAAAAGGACTCCCACTACCAGAGAGGCAGCTGGTGTCTGAACCAGGCTGCGGATGCAGGAACCCAGGGCCATCTTTCCCCCATCATAGCCCCCCAAACATCAAGAGTGAAGTCCAGAGCACAGAGTTGAGGGTAACCTCTGAGCAGTACTAGGCATGGTCTCCAAACCCCACAAACAGATGTGAAGTGAAGAGAGCTGACTTGGTGGAGAGGCAGCGTGGGAGACATTTGCTGACAGCTTAGTATCTCTTAAATGTCTGCATCAGCCTCCACAAGCACCTGTCCAGGTGCCGAGGGGCCTTCTAGAAGCTTCCGTGGCATTCTTCCATAACTGCAGTCACCCCAAGCACGAAGCACACTCCTGGACCCGTGGCAGAGATGGAAAGTAGGCAGCTTCGTGGGAAGGTGCAAGGGACCAATGCTGAGCTTGACCTTGTCTGTGTGTGTGCAATGTGACACTGTGTGTGTGTCTGTGGACAGATGTGATGTGAAACTGTGTAGATGAGGATCCTCTCAGTGCCGTAAATTAGCTTTTGTTAGACCAGGGGTCTCAAACTCGCAGGCCGCAGGCTGTTTGCGGCCCTCTGTACAACATTTTGTGGCCCGCGGCCGGCCTTCAAATATCGCAGTATTTGCGATTATTCTCTTACCGAATAATCGCAATAAAAATCGCACGAGTAAGAAAAAAATCGCATTAAACATTTGCATTTCCTGAGCAGTTTCGTTCGGGGTATGCACATATTTAATGCGATTTTTTCTTACTCATGTGATTTTTTATTGCGAATATTTGGTAAGCGAATAATCGCGAATACTTTGTGCCTAGTGCAGACGTCATTTTTGCTGCTCCTGCCCGCTGTCCCTTGTTTTGGTGAAATCCCTTATGCGGCCCTGCCTCACCCCGATTTTGCCTCCTGCGGCCCCCAGGTAAATTGAGTTTGAGACCCCCTGGTTTAGACCCAAGTCCAGAATTAGCCCCTCTTTTGGGATAGCTTCATTCATGCCATGGTTTTGACCCCACCCTGGTATTGCCCCTCCCCTTAGTTAGCCACGCCCCTGGGTTTGGTCCCTCCCCTTGAATTAGCCTTTCCTCACATCATGGGTTAGTCCCACCCCTGGTATTTGCTCCTTCTTTGGTTTAGCTCCACCCACACCATGGGTTTAGCCCTTCCCCTTAGTTAGCCACGCCCATGTCATGAGTTTAGCCCTGCCCCTGGGATTGGCCCCATCACACACCATGGGATTAGCCCTGCCCATGCAAGGGCCCTGGAGCTGTGGGGAGCGATTCCTTGGAGGCTTTCACACGTATGTGCTCAGGCACACCATACAGGCGCTTGTCCTCTTCTTGGTTGCCCCGAGTGTAACTTCTTACATGGCCCGGAATCCAGGCAGCCCCCACAGCCTGGTGAGCTCTGAGGAATGATCTGGAATGTGAGCCTCAGGTCTCCTCCCTGTGATTCTGAGTGGGGCACCCTGTCTTATCGCACTAGGCCTCTCAGAGTTTGCAACATCAACCACAATGTGCAAGCTCCTCGGGCTGCCCCTGGGCCTCTGCTTTCAGGGTGCCCGCCAGCCCCAGATCCTTTCTGTTTCTTGTCAGGCTTCCTGTCCCATGTTTTGAGACAGCAGTTCTGTTGCTTGGGACACTCCAGCGCCCTTGTGTTGCTACCAAACCCCTCGCCATCCCCCAGGCCACAACCACCATATGTGGTTTCTCAGTTCTGTCACCAGGGCCAAGAAATTGCCATACTTGTTTTCATGGATTCTTTTTCTTGTTTCACTGTATTCCACAAGTGGTGAGATCATTTGATATTCATGAGTATATTTGTGTGTGTGTGTGTATTCATGTGTCCTTTTCTGAGTTATTTCACTTGTGATTCTTCTCTTTTTTAATATCTTTTTTAAAGAAAATCATTTTATTTTATTTTAATTTTTATTGTGACTGAAGTTTATTAAACAGAATTATTTACGATGCATACTGACAATTAATGAAAGGCATTCCACCACCAATGTTGTCCTCCCTCCACTCCTGTTCCCAGCATGTCTCCCATATATCCCTCTTTTACCCCTAGTGTAACTGGTCTCCACTTTACAGCTTGTTGTAGGTTGGGTATCTATTCTGTTTGGTGTTTCAGTCTGGTCATTTTTTATTTACACTACATGTTCATATGACTGGTCCTGGTATCATCCTTCCCCCCCCCCTCAATTTATAAGGCTGAATGATTCAAGTTATGCTATTCTGTTGGAGATAAAAAGGTTAAGGAAAAGAGAAGAAAAAAATTGGTATTAACTACTAAAGAAAAAAAGAAAAGAAAAGAAATTAAAAAAAATCACTGAATAATATCCACAAGAGTGAAAAAAAAAAAGAAAAGAAAAAAGTGGAAGAAAAAAGAGAAGGAAAATAATATAAAAAACGGACAAAAACTAAACAAAACAAAACCAGAAAAAGAAATGCTGGAGTGGCAGGGTTTGGTGTTACCCCACTTTTTTTTTTTTTTGGTATAGGCACAGTGAGTATTGGGGAAGGAAGAAAATTTCCGTGGCCGAAGAGATTCGGGGTTTCTCCACTCTTGAAGCATATTGTCATGGAAACAACCACTGGCTCCATAACTTCTCATTGCCATATCTCAGGTTTGTGTGTGTGTGTGTGTGTGTGTGTGTGTGTGTGTGTGTGTGTGTTTGGTGTCAGGAAACTTTCCTCTCGGTTGTGGATGAGAAAATCAGGCCACTGTAGCAAGCAATCTTGGTATTCGCGCAGGTCCTAGCACAAGGCCTAGGATAGAGTCTTTAAGGTTCTAGAGCAGGGGTTTCAAACTCAATTTACCTGCGGGCCGCAGGAGGCAAGTCGGGGTGATCCTTGAGTGCAAAGTCAGTAGTAAGCCTTGAACATTGGGGTTGTGACATAAACAACTAAAACAAAACAAAAAAAGATTCCTCTAGGGCACGGCCACAAAATGCTGTACGGAGGGCATGCCAAAGGCGTCTGTAACCAGGCCTAGGATGAAGTGCGGGACATGGCTCACCCCAGCACCCCTCTACCTCCTTCCTCCGGTACTCCAGGGCTTTGCTTGGCCACAAGGCTGGGCAAGCCAGCAAGGTGGGAATAGCAACACAATAGGTTCTGGCATTAGGACTTACCAGGATATTTTTCTTATTAAACCTGTCCATTGTGAAACATTATGAGAAATATATGTGGAACATTATGAGAAATACATGGATATTATTGTTTTTTTTTTTTTTTATCTGCTTGTCATTATCTGAATGCTGTCCAGGAGCTCGTTTTATTCCTTTACTCCTTCACTCCCATCTCTTGTTACCCCACATTTAACCATTTTTCTGTACTAATGATTTTTGTTTTGGCCAAGGTGGATTACATATCTTTCACAGTAATTTTTTGGGTGGAGTCTGAAGCTTCAGCAGGCAATGCGCCATGGCAAGGTTCCATGCTGTAGGCTTTTTGGCCAAGATAAGGTGAAGATGCAGCCTTGGCTGCCCCCCACAGCCTTCTCTCTCCTTCCTCCCCATCCCCAGGGTTATTCCTGGACAACTGCTCTGGGTCCCAGCAAGTGGGTTCCGGTGAGGTGCAATTTAAAAGAGACCCCAGGCTTCCTTGTTCCTGCAAGGGGCTGGGAAGGGACTGCTGAACTTTCAACTTCCAGCAATTAGGAAGCAAATGCCTCTCAGAAGCTTCAACAGGCAACAAGGGGAGGACATGGCTCCATGCTCTCTTCGCTTGTCCAAATCACAGACCCAAGTGGTGCCTCGGAAACACCCCTCTCCCTCTTGACTATTTTTAAAACAAAAGGGTCACGTGTATCTTCTTTGTATATCTCAGATGTATTCCCTTAACATCTATAACTCTTTTCAAATATCCTCATACAGTGACAATTTTGCCTACTGGATTTGTTATTTGATTGTTTGATTTTCCCCCTTTGACTTCTGTTTTATAAGCAATACTGGTAGAAGAGTATCTCTGTATAGATTTTATGTATGTACCAAGTTATGGAGTGTGACCCCTGGGGACCCCGGCCCGCAGGGTGGATGAGGGTCACGAAGTTATTCGTGAGTCACAAAGAGGATTCGACCTGAAAAATAAAAGAGGGCTGGGAAAATTGATGGACTCAAGGTGAAATTCCAGTCAAGAGTCAAAGTTTATTAAAAGGGGGGGTAGTTTTTATAGCAAGCATGAGCACGTTTTCAGACAAAAGAGGGGAAGGGGTGGTTCAGTTCTTTTCCACCGTAACATTTCCCTATGTCAAATATGTCAGGTTTTTTTTTTTTTTAGCGAGTTATATGTTTACTCTAAGTGGTCCTGAGGTGCTCTGTTCTGTTAACAGTGCTACAGATCTAATCTTAACTTGTAGCCTTTACATAGCATGTTTGTTCTTGCTTATCCATTGATCTCTGGTAATGGCTCTTTTTATGGTCAACTCTTTCTTTTTAGGTTCATGGGGGAGGCGCCACCAGCAGCTTGTCACGTACACAGGCCTTTGAGTTCTCAGGCATCAGAGACTCCATTTTGCTCTCTAGTTAAAGGGCCTCCAACAACGGGGAATGTTGGACTATATTCGTCGGCCCCAGATGCACCAACAATATCTTGTGGCATTGCTTCTCTTTTGCATAGGCACATTAAAATGGGAAAATAATACATATGCAAACAAGTTCTTATCTAATAGAGATGGGAACACAAATTTGGTAATATAATTAGGGCTTTTAGCTGAACATTGGCATAATGATTTGGCTCAGGCCTCAGAAGAATGGGCATCGCCCACACACACCTGAACAATGGATACCATCTATGGAAACAACCACAATTGTCTATAACATTACCAGGATTCAAGCCTCTACCAGGGAAGACCTACCACTGCTTTGGCATTGACTTACTTTAAAGAGTGCTCCCAACACCCAGACGACTCAGCAACAGTCTACATGCAGGGCAGATCGCTACACATTTAATAGTATGCTGAAACTAGAGGATGCTCCACATCAGCCTGACATCGATGAAAGAAATGCACAGAATCCAGAGTCTTTAAATATAAGAATCTGATACCAACAAAAGCTAAAGAGTGAAAAAGTTTCACCGGGACCTTGAGAATGACTCGAGTTGATGGACTGGTATGTCTAGAACCCAGAGTCGGTCTTATGCAAATAAACTGTGGTGAGGCCTTTTTTGTAATCAGGTCAAGGATTTTTTTCCATTTTCCCCATTTTTCTGGACCTATGCAAACAATGGCGATTGCCACTATCACACCTTTACTATATTTTTTTACTCTTATCTTTTAAGGAAAAAAAAATACAACTTACCGAACTTAAAAACAAATAACTGTAGTAGAATGCCTGTCTCGAATACAGGCAGGGGATGGGAAGGGGGAGGGGGTAATGTTACACTGGTGAAAGGGAGGTGTTTTGGTTATGACTGTAACCCAACTTTGATCATGTTACTTAAATAAAAAATATATTAAAAAAAGAAATTACTCTTGGCAGGCTTAAGGGATGTATCAGATGCCAGGGATTGAACCCAGGTTGGCTGCATGCAAGGCAAAAAACCTACCCACTGTGCTATCATTCTGGGCTCTTATTCATAGTATTTAAAAAATTGTTGGGCAGGCCACCCCTACTGTGCTCATGGGTTATGCCTAACTGCACTCAAAAATTACTCTTGGAGGTTGGAACAGTAGTACAGTGGGGAGGGCTCTTGCCTTGCATGAGGTTGACCTGGGTTCATCTCTAGCATTTCTGTGACCCCTGGGCCTGAAAGGAGTCAACTGATATGATTTATGAGTGCAGAGCCAGGAGTAACCCCTGAGATTTGTTGAATGTGGCATAAAATAAAACAAAAATGAAAGGAAGGAGGGAGGAAGGGAGAAAGGAAAAAAAAAGAAGGTAAAAAGGAAAGAAGGGAGGGAGGAAAGAAGGAAAGAAGAGGGAAGGAGAAATTAGTTATTCCTAGTAGTGGTTGGGGAGCCATCTGGGGTACTGGAGATCAAACCCGGGTTTGCTGTGTACAAGGCAAGTGTCCTTCCTGCTGTACTATCACTTCATTCTCATTTATAGTATTTTGTTTTGTTTTTCAGGCCACACCCGTTTGATGCTCAGCGGTTACTCCTGGCTAAGCGCTCAGAAATTGCCCCTGGCTTGGGGGGACCATATGGGACACTGGGGAATGAAATCGTGGTCGTTCCGTGGCTAGCGCTTGCAAGGCAGACATCTTACCTCTAGCGCCACCTCGCCGGCCCCTCATTTATAGTATTCTTACCAGTTTTTCTTCCTACTCTCATTTGGAATATTTTTCTGGTGGGCCTCACAAATACAAGACAAATGTTCTTCCTACCCACACATATTTGTTGTACCTGTGGGATTCTTTGGGAATGACCAGAAGCAGGAGGTCTGAATTTTAGGCTCTTTTTCTTCCATTTGGACCACACCTGAAAGTGATGAGGGCTCATTCCTGTCGGGTCTTTGGGGGACCACATGGGCTGCTGGGAAACAAATTTTTGTCAGCCTCATTGAAGGCAAAGGCCTTCTCTGTACTACTTCTGTGGCTCCCCCTTTTTTGGTACCTGAGCTACACCCAGCAGCGCTTAGGGGTTACTCCTGGCTTTGTGCTCAGAAATCACTCCTGGAAGACTCGGAGGATAATATGGGATGTCAGGGATTGAACCTGGGTCCATCCCGAGTTGGCTGCATCATGGCAAATGCCCCACTGCTGTGCTATCTCTCTGCCTTCTGTGGCCATTCTTTGATAGGTTCATGGTGTCGAGTACCCCAGTGTGTAACCCAGTACGTTTATCTTGCTCATTCTGGGGAAACTGTCTTATTTTTTTTATTTTTATTTTTTGTTTTTGGGCCACACCTGGTGACACTCAGGGGTTAGTCCTAGTTATGAGCACAGAAATCACTCCTGGCTTGGAGGACCAATATGGGATATTGGAGGATCGAACCGTGGTCTGTCCTATGTCAGACGTGTGCAAGACAAACGCCTACTGTTCCGCCACTGCTTCAGGCCCTTTCTTTCTTTCTTTCTTTCTTTTTTTTTTTTCTATTTTTTTTGGGGGGCCACATCTGGTGGTGCTCAGGAGTTACTCTTGGCTTTGAGCTCAGGGGTCATTTCTGGTAGTGCTCAGGGAATCCTATGGGATGTGAGGGATTGAACCTGGGTCAACAACATGCGCAAGGCAGATATTCTCCCCATTGTGTTCTCATTCCAGCCCCTGAAATTTTGCCTTCTGGTTTGGTTGTCATGTCACGCACTAATGACTCAGAAATCTGGTGCTTTATTTCCAGAACATGGGGGCATTAGCTCCTGAGTTCCCGGAACTGGGCTGGGTCCTTGCAGGGCTAGTGGAAAGCCAGAGCAGCGTACACGCTGGGCTCCTCTGGGGGCTCCCCTGGGGGCTCCCCTGACAGGGAGGAACGGGGCGCAGTGGCCTCCTGTGCAGTATTCAGGTGCTTCAGCTGCGCGTAGGTCACTTCCAGGGTGGCCTCAAGTGCTTCTGCCTGCAGGGGAATTGGGGGGTCAAGGGTGTAGAGGGCATGCGGAGATTCTGGGGTCCCAGAGCTGAGGGACCCACCTGCCCGCCTGCCTGTGTGTCCTCTTCTGTCTGTCCAACCTGTGCATTCAGTCGAGCTCCAGAAAGTGGGGTACAGGAGGCCACTCCCCGCCTGAGTCCTACCCACTTTACCTGGGCATAGGTTGCTCCATGGGGGTCTTCATCCTGCCTGGTCTATGAGGGGAACAGGGGTGTCTGTGATGTTGCTTCCTCTCCTCAGACAACACAGTTGTTCCAAATTGCCCTCTGAGCCTCACACCTGTCCTTCCCTCAGCTGCTGCTCCCTGGATCAGCCTGCCATCCAGCCTTCCCTCCTGCTTCACTCCCTCCCTCCACCCCCCTCATTCGCCCCAGGGCTCAGTTTTGGGGCTGCAAGGGGGTTGAGGAGGGGTGTCCACGCATGTGTTATTGAGTATGTGTGTGAGTGAATAGGTATGTGAGAATAAGTGTAAAAGATAAGCTCTCTGTACACAGGGGCTCCAGGAGTTGGGGGGACCCTAGAGACTGGGGAAATCCACTTAATCACCAGCACTGACACCCAGGTGCATCTCCTAGTCCTGAGCTTGAACTCAGTAGGGTTCTCTAGCAGCCATCACTGTGGGAAGGGACCGGACCCTAGGCAGAGCTGGGGCAGCGCAAACTAACCTTCGGGTTCAGCCTCGTCCCTTCCTCAGACTGTGTGTGGGTGATGGTGTCTGTGGGGAGAAGAGCGGGAAAGTGTCTTGGAAGATCCCCTGAAATATATTGGGCTGCAGCCCCACCCTCCCCTAGTCCCCAGGGTCCCTGTACCCTTAGCCATCCATCCTCCCTGTAGCTGTCACCTGGGCTGTCTTCCTGGACGTGAGCACTGGGACGGGAGCTGGGGAGCAGAGGGCAGTGTCAAGGCGAGAGAGGGGGTGTGGGCAGGTGGAGTGAAGGCTGAGTGGAGAGTTACCGGGTATTCAGGCCTGTGTCCTGGGGCGCTGAGTGTGTGGATCCTGTGGACAGTGGAAAAGAAGCTCTGCTGGGACAGGGGCTTGGAGTGGGACTCTCGGTAGCCCCCCACACTCCCCCGTCACTCACTTGACTTGTGGTGTCCAGCCTGGCAGCGGCGGTGAAGAAGAAAGAGAAGGAAGAGGAGAAGGAAGAGCCCAAGCAGGGCACCGGCCGTGGACAGCCCGATGAGCAGTGGGCCTGGGTTTTTTCGGTCCAGAGTCACCGATGAATGCAGGACACAGGCAGAGGTGACACTGGGCATTCTTGCCTACCCCTATCCTGCCCTGTCCTCATCCCCTTGCAGGTCCCTGGGCTTAGCACCTCTCTGTCACTCCACTCATCTTTCCTGTCTCCCTCCTCAGCACCTCCCTGGTCTCCAGTCTTATCTCTTCCCCGGACATGCCCCAGAAACTCACCCACAACAGCTGTGGACATTGCCCTGCTGTCACCAGAGGGTCCTGGAAGAGAACGAGGGAGGAGTGAGCTGAGCCTGAGATGCTTCATCTCCTCTACTGTACCAGTCTTGGGACCCTGCCCACCCAGCAGTTCGAGGCACCAAGAGAATGGCAGGGGTGACAAAATCTAAGGGGAAACCTTCACTGACCATTTGAGCTCCCTCCCCCATTACACCAGAGCTTCAGGTGACAGGGCCCTGAGTTGACCATGATGGTGGGAACAGAGTCGGGTCTCACCTGAAACCTGGAGCTGCAAGGGGTCACTGGGGTGTGACAGCCTGTAGGGGCTGAAGCTACTGGAACTGTAGCACCTGTAGGTGCCATTGTGGGCTGAGGTCACAGGGTGGAAGGAGAATTGGGCCTGAGTTATCGCCTCTGTCTTAGCCACTTTGACGCACAGCGGGGAGTCGGCGGCCCCATCCTTAGCCAGCAGGAAAGTGTCCATCCAGCCACTGGACTGACACAGCAGAGTCACATTGCCTCCTGGGGCCAATGAGGGGCCCGGCTCCACTGAGAGGGCTGGAGTGTCGAAGAGCTGCCCTAGGAAAAAAGGTGTGAGGGTCCCTGGTTAGACCCGCTTCCCAGGGCCTCTCTCTAGGCCCCTCATTCTGGGTCTTTATCCCTCCCTACGCAGGTCCCAACAGCCTCATCCTACCATCACCTCAACAGAGTCTGATCAGCTTTGGGATTCCTACAGAGTCATGACCCTCACCTGCCACAAGGATGTCCACGGGGTCACTGGGCTCGGACCATAGGGAGGTGAAACCATGTCTCCCAATGCAGCGATATTGGCCCCCATGGGAGGCACTCACAGGGCCCAGGGTGAAGTTGGCCTGAGAGAGTCCAGCCTGGTGATGGTAGCCAGGGTGCTGGGTGATGTCCTTGCTGTTCTCCTTGTACAGAGCAAAGGTCTCATAGGCATCCTTAGAGTGACACTGCAGGGTCGGGGTCTGTCCTGGGGTCATAATCCGGCCCTTCGGACTCAGCAGGGAGGGTCTTCTAGATGTACCTGCAGGGACAGGACAACAGGGCTATGCCTCCACTCTCTGTCCTGTCTTGGTGACACTGTCCTCCAAGCCTCTGTGTCTGTGCCCCAGACCCAATGCTCCCTCACCCACCCAGCCCACATGGGGCTTCCCTCTGAGCACAGACCCCAAGAATCTGATAGAGCTGAAAACCTGGATGGAGCAGGATGAGCCTCACCTGACACCTGGAGCTGCAGTGGGTCACTGGGGTGAGACCACTTCTGGGGTGTGTGTGAGAAAAAGCCATAACACTGGAAAGACCACCCGCGGTCAGGGGTCACGGGGCCCACTTGGAATAAGGCCTGGCGCTGTCTAGTGGGGAGTTGTTGAGAGTCAAGTTTCCAGCAGGTCTCAGGGTCTCCCTCCTGAGTCAGGACGAATGTGTCATGTCCCAGCCATGAATCACACTGAAGGGTAACGGTCTCCCCTGAGGCCACAACAAGGCTCGGAAAGGCTGAGAGGAATGGTTTATCGTAGAAGCCTAGGAGGGCAAAGGGGTTACAGGGTCACCCTCACACCTTTAAGGTAAAACTCTCCCTCTGCTGCTAGGAGAGGGCAGCACCTGGGCCCTGGGTGAGTCTCACCTGTGACCACCAACTCCAGCGGTTCACTATGCTCTGACCAGCCAGTGGGGCTTAGATAGTAACATTCGTAAGTTCCTGCATATGCTTCTGTCACGGAAGGTACCGAGAACTTGGCCTTGTTTCCCGGCTTCAGTGTTAACCGAATATCCCAGGGTTGTGACAAACTCGTTTCAACCAGACGAAACTCCTGGGACCCCGAGTTCCCCTGACACCAGAGGGTCATGGAGGTACCCCAGGGAACCACAGAGCCTGGCTCAGCCCAAAGGATGGGTCTGAGGACGTTCCCTGAAAGGAATCAGCAGCTGGTCACAGATATGCCCCAATCCCGGCTCTCATGGCAGGTCCCCCACATCTCCCACCCACATCCCAAAAATGCTGTTCCCTGTATCAATTGTGGTCTCTGTCCTGGGGGAATATAAGATAGGGGGCACACTCACCTGCCTTCACTGGTGTCCTGGTGCCTATACTCAACCCTGGAGGGAGAGACCATATGAATTTGTCCTGAATTCTGAGGGAACCTCCTCCCAGGGACCCCAAGTCCAAAGTCCCCTCTGAAGCTCACCCAGACACAGCAGGGCCAAGAGGGAGGTCATGGCGTCTCCTCCCGTCCCGGCCATGCCCCGGAGGGACTCGTTGGCCACAGGACAGACATGGGGTGTATCAGTAGGCTGGTCCTGTTGATCACAGGGTGTCACGTCAGAGGCTAAGAAAGAGGAACTGCCTCCCCGGAACCAGACTCTCATTTAGGGGAGAGGCTGACCTCTCCGAGTCGCTGCTTCCAAGGGTGGCATGGACCTGTCCTTCCCCTCACCCAGAGTATCCCCCTCCTCAACACTAGATTTTCTAGGTCCTCACCGTGGACAGAGTTTCCTAGAGCAGCATGTGCTATTGAGAATCATGACAAACCCTATGTGAGCCTAGGTGTTGGGCTGAAATGCAGGAGACTCCCTTTACCCCCACTTTCTTTTTCCTCCCCAAATACTTCCCTGCATCCCCACTTGCAGGGCAGGACTGTGTGTCCATTCTTGTCATGGGTCCTGCTCCTTGTGGGGACCTCAAGAAGGCAGGGACAGTGACTGGAAAGTTCCTGTGTCCTCACCATAGGGATGAGCAGCTGTGACCCTTTCTGTGCCTCAGTTTCCCCGAGAGTCCTGGTGTCCTGGCACCTCTCCTGGCTGTGGTGTGACTGTGCAGAAGTTAGTGGTTCCTGGTCAGGAGTAGAATTCAGACCGGTATAGGAAGGAAACAGGGTTTGACTCACCTGGGGTGACCAATATCACTTACTGTGGGATCAACAGGATGCTCATATTCCCCTAAAACGCAAGACCCGGAACCCAGATTTCCTAGTAGGAGCTCAGTTGGGACACAGAACCTGACTCAGGGTCACACTTTGGGGCCCACACTCAGACCTCCAGGAGAGGCCAAACCACGGGGACAGGAAAGGGACCAATACCTTATCCTGTGTGTCTAGTGGATGCCAGAATCATGTTCTGAGTTTGTCCCTGACCCTGCCAGACTCACTGGCCCTAGGATTTCCCTCAGCCCCTCACACAGGTGGGACCTGCCCTGTGAGGCACTGATGTGGACTTTGGGCATGGGGTATCGGTGCCCCCTAGTGGCCTAGACCAGTGGTTGGCAAGCTGCAGCTCGCGCGCCACATGAGGCTCTTTACACTTTAATGTGGCTCTTCTGTGTTGGCCGCTCCAGGGGTTGGGACTCTGCTCCCAGCCTTTGTCAGTGCGCGCCCAGTGTGCAGCTCAGGCGGCAGGCTCCAAGAGTGTAAGATGATACCCAGTATCAACCCCCCAAAAAGGTGTTCCCCCAACCTCATCTTTTCTTAAACCTCTTCCTTTGATATATAGAAGACCACTGAATATGCACTTTTGTCTCTCTCTCTTGACCTGAAGCCTGCTGGTATTGGAAATTGGTTTTAATAAAGAGGTGCTCTAGCTTTTTGGGCTCGAGGCAGAGTACAAGGTAAAAGGTCATGGACTACATGATCGTTCTTTCCTGGCTAGCTTGGTTTTTTATTTCTTTCCTGCTACCCTGCTTCTTCAGACCAGTTTGGGTGGGGTTTAGAAATGCAGTGCCTGGAGTGATCTTAAAACACATATTTTATTTTGCACAAGAGTGGGTGGGTATCTTCCAAGAAGGGATTTCAACCCAGAGTTTTCTTTTCCGTGGATTCTCATGTTCAGAGTACTCATGATTAAAGTTGTGAGCTAATGCCCTTAAATGCTGTTTTCATATTGATTATGACTTTCTGCATAATATAAGTGCCAATAAGAAATTTTTTGCAAGAGTGAAAACATTTAAATATCTTCTTCTCAGACACAGCTATCCCAGAATCAGATTCTTTTTTGAAGACATCCATCTCATGTCTCACTGTAAAAACTACTTGTGAAACTCCCCTGCAGAGAAATATTAAGTTCATAGAGAAAATGAACAATGTCTGCCAAATACACAAGCTTAGCTACCCATTCCTTGTCCAACTGGGGCTGTTAAAAGTCAGAGTTTTGCTCTCACAGGAACTGCACTACTTCTTCCCTCTTGCCAACAAGGCAAGAGAGCACCCTTCCTTTGAACAGCCACTTCACTTCTTTATGGAGAAGATGCTAGTAGTGGGCACCCATACCCTCACCCAGGGTGGTGAATAGCCTGAATTTGATCACAATTGTGAATTTCACAAATTATCTTTACTGTATCATCTGTCAGAGTTTAGTTCAGCAGGGAGTTTTTTTTAATCCAGTCTATCATACAATGAGTGGATACAATGTACAGGTGTGCAACTTCTGTTTCTTGTGACTACAAAAAAACACTGAGCCATGCACAGTGCATCATCTGTACATACATCAACATATCAGATTATTATTCTGAGTGAAATGAGTCAGAAGGAGAGGTGTACACACACCTCTTTTTGTGGCATATAATAAATGGCAATATGATAATAATATCTAGAGACAATAGGGATGAGGAACAGGAGGACTAGTCCATGATAGGAAGCTTGCCATAAAAAGTGGTGAGTTCAGTTAGAATAGAGAAAGGTACATTATGACATTGATAGTTGGATTGTATCACTCTGGACAAGAACTGGATGCTGAAAATGGATGTGACATGCATGGTACCCTTTAATTAACAATATTGCAAGCCACGGTGTCATAAAGGAAATTTTGCAAACCTTACCATCATAAAGGAGAAGAGAGATAGAGAAGAAAAACAAAGTGCTTGCCCCTGACATAGACAGAGAAGGGTGAAGTGAGGAAACAAGGGACATTGGTGGTGGGGAAAGTTCACTGGTGAAGGGTGGTGTACATTCTATGATTGAAATGCAAGTATGAATAATTTTGTAACATATATGCTTAAATAAAAATTATTTTTAAAATATTTCAGGCACTCTATCATGATTCCTTTATGATATGACATCATATGCCTTTAACAAAGTGCCATTTTTGTTTCTGTATGTATTTTAGTTTGGTTTCTTGCAGCACGCACTAAATTGTCATTAGATTTTTTTATCCTTTTAGTGAAATCACTGCTTTTCTCTGGAACACTATTCTTGCTTTTAAAGATTGTTAAACCTGTTTCATCTCCATATTGTAGGGTTTCAAATTTTTAGTACATTTTGGTTATCAAGAGGAAATGTTTTGAAACGTTTTGCTTCCATATTATCAGAAATCAAAGCATTTTTTCTCGAGAAGGGGGTTTCCTATCCAGAATTAACAAACGAACAGTGGATTCAAAAACTGTATTTCATGGTGGATGTTATTTCACATCTAAATCAGCTTAATCATAAAATACAGGGGAAAAGAAACACAACTTTTTCGATGTTAGAAGAAGTTATTTCGTTTGAAAACATTTTTGGGGCCCGGAGATATAGCACAGCGGTGTTTGCCTTGCAGGCAGCCGATCTAGGACCAAAGGTGGTTGGTTCAAATCCCGGTGTCCCATATGGTCCCCTGTGCCTGCCAGGAGCTATTTCTGAGCAGACAGCCAGGAGTAACCCCTGAGCACCACTGGGTGTGGCCCAAAACCAAAAAAAAGAAAACATTTTTGGGGGGTTGGAGCAGGACTTGCTGACCATTCTATGATAAGGTCTTCATAGCAGCTTCCTAGGGCCCTCAGAGTTAGCTGTGAAATCTGCAGTTGGATTCAGCTGCCAAATACCAAAGATCTGCAATTTGTTAGCCGGCTGTGGAAGCAGTTTTAATGTAGCAGTCCCCGTCATATATGAAAATATAGTTCTCAGTTTCGGGGGTGTTTGTCCTGTCATTGCCTTTGGAACCTGAGCAGTGTGAAGGTCCATGGACTTTTGCTCCCCCAACCCCTCTGTTCCTGTCCTAGTGAATGGCCAGGGATGCGTAGACACTGTGGTTTTTGGGGAGCTCTTCTGGTGAGGAAGCGACTGTTGTCTCCCTACTGAGGGTAAGGTGGTTCAGCTGGGCATAGGTCACATCCTGGGGGTCTTTAGGTGCAGCCTGGAACAGAGGGAGGGATAGTGGTATGTGGCTGGCATGGGACAAAGCCGGGAGCCTCTACCCATTGGTTTAGCTTTTGTATCAGCCCCTCTACCCATCTGCTAGTTTTGTGCCAACCTTTAGCTTGATAGAGGGGGGGAAGTGCTTACTTGCTGCCTGAGCCTTGCATGGTTCACCTGGGCATATGTCACTTCCTGGGTTTCTTCATGGTTTATATACATCTGTAGAAAATACATGGAGATGAATAATAAACAACCCAACTCCCAAATATTGATTTTCTAGACTTGCTAATGTAATGATTTACTGGAAAACTTTCAGTTGAACCAGAGAGAGAGAGAGCAAAAATTAAGTAGCTTTCCTTGCATGGGCTGACCCACTATGATCCCTAGCACCATGTAGGATCACCTGAGCAGTGCCAGGAGTGACCTGAGCATCCTAGGGTGTTGGAGGAGTCCAATTCCCCTCCAAATACAGCAAACAAAAAATTCTTTTAAATTATTTTAAGTGTTTGTGTGGATAGATTAAGAAAAAGCACAATTTTTAAAAAGAGGAAAGGTGTGCTCACTTCAGGAGCAGACATAGTAAAATTGGAATGATTAGAGATTAGCATGGCCCCTGCGCAAGGATGGCATGCAAATTCATAAAGCGTTCCATATTTTTTGCAATGAATAAAAAAAAAAAAAAGAGGAAAAGTAACAAGCCACAGGAAGAAATTACTATGTCATGCAAAATCAAACACAAGGGGCTGGAGTGGTGATGCAAGTGGTAAGGCATTTGCCTTGCACATGCTAACCTAGGAAGTACCGTGGTTTGATCCCCAGCATCCCATAAGGTCCCCCAAGCCAGGAGTGACTCCTGAGGGTCACCAGGTATGGCCCAAAAACCAAAACCAAAACAAACCAAAACAAAAAAAATACCACCCTCCCCCTCCCCATAAAAAACCAAAAACACAAACTCTTACAGTCATATATAAATCCAGGAACTAGAGGAAAAAGAAGCCTCTTGAAATTGTCCTAAGAACAAGCACCTAGGAATCAATACATGAGTCCAACTTTCAATTAAGAGACATAGGAGGGCCCCGAGAGATAGCACAACGGTGTTTGCCTTGCAACCAGCCGATCGAGGACCAAAGGTGGTTGGTTCAAATCCCGGTGTCCCATATGGTCCCCCGTGCCTGCCAGGAGCTATTTCTGAGTGGATAGCCAGGAGTAACCCCTGAGCACCGCCGGGTGTGGCCCAAAAACCAAAAAAAAAAAAAAAAAAAAAGAGAGACATAGGAGCATTAGCACAGCGGCAGGGCATTTGCCTTACATGGAGCTGACCCAGGACGGAACTGGGTTTGGGTCCTGGTATTCCATAGCGTCCACTGAGCCTGCCAGGATCGATTTTTGGGCACAGAGCCAGGAGGAACCCTTGAGCTCCACCTGGTGTGACCGCAAGAAAAAGAAGAAAAGGGGCTGGGAAGGTGGCGCTGGAGATAAGGTGTCTGCCTTGTAAGCGCTACCAAGGAACGGACCGCGGTTCGATCCCCCGGCATCCCATATGGTCCCCCCAAGCCAGGGGCGATTTCTGAGCACATAGCCAGGAGTAAACCCTGAGCGTCAAACGGGTGTGGCCCAAAAACAAAAAACAAAACAAAACAAAAAAAAAAAAAAGAAGAAAAAGACCAGACTGGCCTGGAAGAATTCCAGCTGCCCTACACTAAGCGTTTGGGCAATCTAGAATAAACTGACATTATTAGAAACACTCTGCTAAGAGTGAATCAGAAAGAAACAGAACATGATTCTATCAATCAGAACAGACTGGTCTCAGATGAGGAAATTGGCATCCACAAAATTTTCCCCCAGAACAAGGATTGAGGACTGGGCCGCTGAAAAATCACTTCACTATGATTCTGACTACCTCCGAGGACCTAATGTTCCATGCTTCCTCCAAACTGGAGAGGAAGGGAAACAAGTATAACATGCTTTGAGGTCAGCAGTTACTAAGAGCAAAACCAGGCCAGGAAAAGGAGAAAAACTTAGAGGAAGAACTAACCATAGGGCCCGGAGAGATAGCACAGCGGCGTTTGCCTTGCAAACGGCCAATCCAGGACCAAAGGTGGTTGGTTCGAATCCCGGTCTCCCATATGGTCCCCCGTGCCTGCCAGGAGCTATTTCTGAGCAGACAGCCAGGAGTAACTCCTGAGCAATGCCGGGTGTGACCCAAAAACGAAAAAAAAAAAAAAAAGAACTAACCATAAAAATCAGGCAAGAAATAGAAGTTAAAACATTCATATTGGCAAAGAGGAAGGCACCATACAAATGCTGTTTGCAGAAAACAAGCTAAAGGGGCTGACACAGCGCCTAGAGCACTTGACTTGTGCACTGGCCTATGTTTGATCCCTGAGCAAAACCAAACCAAACAAGAAGCACCAAGAGGGGCTGGAGCGATAGCATAGCGGTAAACCATTTGCCTTGCAAATGTCAACATCCTTGCCAACACAGGATGGACCCCGGTTTGAATCCGGGCATCCCAAATGGACCCTGGGCCTGCCAGGAGTGACTTATGAGAATAGAGTCAGGAGTAACCCCTAAACACCACTGGGTGTGGCCGAAAAACCAAAGAAAAGAAACAAAAAGAAAAAAGAAAACCCATGAAGATGAGAGAGAGAAAGAATAGCCAATACAAATGGCTGCAAAGTCAGTACATAGACACCTGCTATATTCCTAAGGAACTAGAGGAAAAAGAATCCCTTTGCAACTGTCAGAACAAGCACCTAGGAATCAATACTGGAGCCAATTAAGTTCCTATTAAGAGAGATAGAAGAGGGGCCGGGCGGTGGTGCTAAAGGTAAGGTGCCTGCCTTGCCTGCGCTAGCCTTGGACGGACCGCGGTTCGATATCCCGGTGTCCCATATGGTCCCCCAAGCCAGGAGCGACTTCTGAGCGCATAGCCAGGAGTAACCCCTGAGCGTCACCGGGTGTGGCCCAAAAACCAAAAAAAAAAAAAAAAAGAGAGAGAGAGATAGAAGAGGACAGAATCTCTGGAAAGATTTGCATCTGCCCTGCACTGAGCATTATCCAGAGCCAGTGCAATTTCTATTCAAACAGCAAATCTTGGGGCTGCAGAGAGATAGCACAGGGGCAGGTAGCTTGCCTTGCATTTGCTAACCCAGGACAAACATGGGTTTGATCCCTGGCGTCCCCATATGATCCTCCGAGCCTGCAAGGGGTGATTTCTGAGCACAGAGTCAGGAGTAACCCCTGAGTGCCGCCTGGTGTGGCCCAAACCAAAAACTAAAACAAAACAACAGAAAACTGCAACTGGGTCAATTCTGGGCATCCAATATGGTTACCCGAGTCTTCCAGGAGGGATTTCTGAGTATTTCTGAGCCAGCAATACCACGAGTGTGGCTCCAAAACAAAAACAAAATCAACCAAAAAACTACAAATCTCAGGCGTCAAGAACACAGGTTAAATGCTCCTATTTCTATTCCTGCTTCTCTCCTCTCTCTCTCTCTCTCTCTCTCTCTCTCTCTCTCTCTCTCTCTCTCTCTCTCTCTGTCTCTCTCTGTCTCTCTCTGTCTCTCTCTGTCTCTCTGTCTCTCTCTCTCTCTCTGTTTTTGGACCACTCTTGGCTCTGTGCTCAGGGACCATATTGAATGCCAGGATTCAAACCTACTACTGTTATCACATCCTCCATTCTTCCTGTAACCTTACCTGCTAAGAAGACCTGCCCATTTCTAGGAGGGGTCTTTGGTGGGTAACAAAAAGTTTGGCCTGAGGGGATTGGAGAGGGTTCAGCAAGAGAGATGGAGGAAAGAGCAGGGCAAGCTGAAGAGAGCATGCTTACATAGGTTTAAGATTGTAGGCCACACATGTGGTGGCTAGGGACTTGAATAAAGTTGATATCTCCTGGAACCTGTCTGGACCATTTTCCTCGCTGCTATCCTGAACCTGCAGAGACCTGCCTGTGGGAGAGTGCAGGTTGGGGACACGTATCCTGGGCTGGAAGAGGAAGGTCCCTCCATCACCATCCACCACCATCCAGCCCTATTCAAGGGCTGTTATTTACAACTACTACTCTCATACTCTCATGTGGGGCCATAAATCTCCCAATCTAAAAATCTGAGAAGACGGGCAGGGAAGATTGTGGAGGATATGCCTGGGTTGCAGGGAGGGAGAGAGAAAAGGAAAGGAAAGGAGAGGAGAGAAGCGGGAGGAAGGGGAGGGGAGAGGAGAGGAGAGAGAAGAGAAAAGAAGAGAAAGATCTCGAATTTGAGATCCATGAAAGGATCCTGAGGGAGCCACTGTGAAGTAAAATGAGCTTTTTCCAATCCTGCATGTGTTCGCTTGTGTATGAAAGTTCAAGACAAGCAAAGAGCCCTAGGCTCACATTGAACAGGGAGATGGCTTCGGGGGCTAGTGTTGCCTGTCATGAGAAACCTAAGTTTGAGCCCCAGCTCATGGGCTGCAGCATATGCATAGATCGTAGAAAGCCCAGGTCAATCCCTAGTCCTCTGAGCACCGAGTGGCTACAGGGAGACAAACAAAACAAAAACTTCAAAACAAAATTTGGGCCCGAGCCATAGTACAGCAGGAAGAATGCTTGCTTTGCATGCATCCCTTATGGTCCCCTGAACACCGCCAGGAGTCATCACTGAGCACAGAACAAGGAGTTAGCCCTGAGCATCAATGGGTGTGACCCCAAATCAAACCAAACCAAACCAAACCAAACCCCCAAAAGCTCCTTAGACTGCAAGAGCCAGTGATGTTTCCCAGAGAAAAGGAGAAAAGGAAAAAGGAAGGGAAATGCAATGGGGAAGTTAAGGGAGGGGGAAGAAGAGACCATTTCAAAATGCTGAGTCCTGATTCTTAGAACAGGATGTCCATCTATGTAATAGCACAAGCCCGTGTTACATCACTTAAAATTTCCCACGAAGGGTCTGCAGCAACAGCACAGCGGGAGGGCGTTTGCCTTGCATGCAGCTGAACTGGGATGGACCTGGATTCGATTCCCAGCTTCCCATATGGTTCCCTAAAGTTGCCAGGAGCCATTTCTGAGCCAGGAGTTAGCCCTGATCACCACCAGGTGTGGCCTCCAAAACAAAAACAAAGCAAAACCAAAAGTTCCCATGGGCCCAGAGAGAGTTCAGCAGGGAGGGCTCTTGTCTTAGACACAGTTGAGCAGAGTTTGATCCCCTGCATCCCATATACCCTCCGAGCCCTGCCAGGACTGATCCTTGAGTGCAGAGCTTGAAGTGAGTTCAGAGCACTCAGAGCACTGCCAGCTGTGATCCTAAAACGAACCGAAAAAGATTTTTTCCCACTGGGGCCAAGAAAACAGTGCATTGATGAAGGGAGAAGGCACTTGCCCTGCACGTAGCTGACCAAGGTTTGAGGCTCTCCAGGACTGGAGCACAGAAAAGGAGTAACCCTCAGCACTTTCTGGTGTGGCCCCCAAACAAAGTTGATGTGAAAGTGTGTGCATTTGTGTGATTTGGGGTGTGAGTGTTTTTTTGTTTGTTTATTTGTTTGTTTTTGGGCCACACCCAGTGACAGTCGGGGGCTACTCCTGGCTATGCGCTCAGAAATTGCTCCTGGCTTGGGGGCCATATGGGATGCCAGGGATCGAACCAAGGTTCGTCCTGGCTCAGCCACATGCAAGGCAAGCCCCCTACCACTTGAGCAGCCGATGAGTCCCTAGGTGTGTTACTGAGTGTAATTCTGAGAGTGAGTGAGTGTAAAAGATGAGCTCTGGGACTTGGAGGATAGTGGACCCTGGGGAAATTCACTGAGTCACGTGCCCTGACACCCAGCGGCACCCCAGGAGGCAGGAGGGGGCTCAGGCTGCGTCTCTCAGTCCTGATCCTGAGATCTGACAGCCGGAGTTGTGGGAAGGGAGGGAACCCTGGGTAGAACTGGGCAGACCAGGGCCAGCACAGGCTCACCTGGGGGCTCATCCATGTCCCTTCCTCAGACTGTGTGTGGGTGACAGCGGCATCTGCGGGGAGAGGAGCAGGAACGTGTCCTGGTGGGTCTCCTGTGATGTCTCTAGCTGGCAGCCCTGCCCTGCTCTAGGCCCCCGGGGTCCCTGTACCCCCAGCCATCCTTCCCCCAAAAGTTGTCACTTGGACCATCTTTTTGGATGGGGCTGGGGCTCCGGGCAGGGACCCTAGGTGGCCTCCCCCCAACTCACTCGACTTCTGGTGTGCAGCTTGTCGGTAGCGGTGGCGAAAGAAAAGAAGGAGGAGAAGGAGGAGGAGGCCGAGCAGGGCGCCGGACAATCCGAAGAGCAGGGTTAGGGAGTCCAGTTTACCTGGGCCTAGAGTCACCCCTGAACACAGGACATGTGGCTGGCTGAGTCACACTCAAGAAGCAGAGCAGGCTGCAGCCACTGCCCTGCTCTTGCAGCCTCAGAAGCTCCTACCTGAAAACTCTCAGCGCCCAGGTCCCCTCAGGTGGGAGGCCAGAGTCTCATTCCCCTTTCTGGCCCAGGGCCCCTCTACAGAGGACCCGCACCCCCACACTTTCTCAGAGGGTCTGTAGGCACATGGGAGTTGGAGGGGCCAGGCTCCACTTGGGGAAGGGACAGGAGGAGGACAGTGATGGGGACACAGAAGAAAAGGGAGGGCCGGGATGGTGGCAACCACACCATCCGCAGCCAGTTGGGCTGGTCCGTCTCCAAGCTGTGGCCTCCTTGTCCCAGGAGGTGAAGGGGAGGGAGGATGTGCTGAGACACCTCTCCCCCAGCCTTCTCCTAGGACCCACCCTCCTGCCTACCAGCAAAACCGGGGTCAGGCCTTGGTGGCTGCTGCTGGAGTTTTCTGGGCTGGAGCCTGGGGGCACCTGGGTGCCTCTGGCTTGTTTTTCTTTGGGTCCGTGCTCCATCCTCCCTCTGTGCACCGGGCACCCTGGTTCCCCTTGAGCCCCTCCATCTCCCTGAATCCTTTCTCCTTCCCCCAGGAAACACCCCTTCTCCCTGACAGCCCAGCCTGGGAACCTCACCTGAGACCTGGAGCTGCAGAGGTTGGCTGGGTGGGGACAGCAGGTGGGGGGCGGAGCTGTTGGAGGTATAGCACCTGTAGGTGATGTTCTGGGCAGGGCCCAAGCCTCGGAGGGTGAAGTTGGCCTGAGAGGGGGCGGCTGGGTGGGGCAGGAGGCACTGCAGGGGTTCGGCGGCTGAGCCCTCTTGGGCCAGGTAGAAGGTGTCGGCGCTGTCAGCTGAGCGACACAGCAGCGTGATGTCCCCTCCCGCGGGCACATGCGGCTCGGGCAGTGCCTGGAGCTCGGGGCTGCTGCCCGTCCCTGTCCCTGCGGGGGTTGCGGGGCGAGGAGGTGGCTGTTCAGGCTACCTGTGCTCACACTTAGAGAAGTCACTCGAATGGGGTTCGGGGTCCATGTGAGCTGGGCTGGGGTGGGGACTGGCCTGATCTGAGTGGGTGCCCAGGCTCCCCTGTGCCCTCCTGTCCTGGCCTCTCCCCCTCTCAGCACCTGTTCCCTCTGCCCACGGACGACCCCTCACCTGCCACCAGGATGTCCAGGGGCTCACTTGGCTCCGACCAAAGGAAGTCGAGGCCTTGTCCCCCGAAGCAGCGGTACCGACCCCCATGGAAGGCGCTCACAGGGCCCAGGGGGAAGTCGGGGCTCGGCTGCCCATGAAGGTCGTGTGGGGGTGCGTCACCCTTGGTCAGAGCAAAGATGCTGAACTTCTGGGAGTGGCACCGCAGGGTCACCTTGTCCCCAGACTGCACCAGGGGGCCAGGCTGCGCCGACAGGGATGGAGGGTCGAACACACCTGGGGATGGGGGAGCATCCTGGGTAGCAGAGAGGGGACACACCAAGTGGCCCATGGGGCTCAGCGTGGACAGCAGCCATTCCTATTGCATGTACCCCAGGATGCAGATCCCACATTGAGCCCCGTGTGATCACAGCACATCTCGGGGTGCTGGTCTGGGCCCAAACAAGAGGGGAGTTCCTACCTGTGACCTGGAGGTGCAGAGGGGCGCTGGGCAGAGACCACGAGAGGGGCTGGGATGAAGCAGAAAGGTAGCAAGTATAGTTGCCTCCATGAGAGGCATTCACGGGGCCCAGGGAGAAGTTCGCTTGCCACCTCCCCTGAGAAAATCGGGGCTCCAGGTGTCGAGGCTCAGAGTCCCCCTCCTTCAGCAGGTGGAAGGTGCCAGTCTTGTTCATGGTGCTGCAGGACAGGGACACGTTTCCCCCTGATGCCACCACAGGGTTCGGGTGGGCCTCGAGCAAGGGTGAGGAGGACATTCCTGGGAGGGAGCAGCTGTATTAGGGGCTACTCGCAGCAGCCACCCCCCCATGTGGATTGGGGCCTCTGCTCCCCTCCCTCTTACCGGTCAACACCAGGGTCAGGTTGTCGCTGTGCTGTTCGGGGTGGTGGGCGCTGCTGTACGAGCATTGGTACTGCCCTGCCTTGTGCACGTTCATGTTTGGGAGGAGAACATAGGCCTGGCCGCTGTGGGCCGAGGACTTCTCCATGTACTCCCATTCGGAATCATTCAATTTATACAGACGGAACTCGGATGCCTCCGGGGGTCCCCGGCACCAAATGGTCACTGAGCTCCCATTGGGGACCCGGGGGCTTGGCTCAGCCCAGATGGAGGGTTTTGGGTGTATCCCTGGGAAGGATCAGGCCTGAGTGTCAGATTCTTCTTCCCTCAAGACCCCCACTAGGCCCCCCACAGACCCACGTATTCCCCACTCCCTTGGGTGAGGAAGGGGCTATGGGGTAACTCACCTGTTTGCACCTGATACCTGGAACCCCTGCACAGCCCTGAAAGAACCACTTGTGAGCACCCCTCCCAGGGGAGCCCCAGGTTGGTCTGAGTGAGTCTGGGGTCCAAAGGGGTCTGAAAAGCAGACCTGCCCCTGAGCTCTGAGTCTGTGGTGTCAGAGGTTGAGGCCAGGAGTGGGGAAATCCTCCCCGAGACTCACCAAGGCAGAGAAGGGCAGTGAGAAACAGGGTTGAGGTGCCGGCTGCCATAAGTCTGGGGTGCTGGGTCAGTATGTCCACAAAGCCCCTGCCTTGGGAGTGCCTGGCCAGGGGCCAGTTCTGTGTCCTGTGACCTGGCCGCTTCCTCCTCTTTGGCCTCAGGAAGTGAAGAGTCTACTGGGGTTGGCTCTGTGACCCTGAGGATGGGCCAGGAAACAGCTGCTGGGGACTGCTCGGACCAGTGGCTCCCCCAGCCTCTGTGCTGCCTCTTTTTGCACCGAACCTCAGTCCAGAGAGTCACTGGTCCCAGACAGGACTAGGTGTGGATGCGTGGGAAAAGGAACCTCAGACCAGGCTGGGGGCTCCTTGTAGATGCTGCGACCGCCACTTCCCTTTTCTGGGCTCTGATGCAAATGTCTTTTCTTCCTTGTCACTCTTGCTCAGCCACCAAGCACTCAGAAGCAGTGGCACATCCAGACATGGCACATCCAGACATGGGCCCAGGGCTGGGACCCTGGGCATGCCACAGTCTCTTGGGCCTCAAATAGCCCCAAGGCACACGTCCACCCTGGGTCTTGTCTGCTTGGGACTCCAAGAAGCTGCAGTGAAAATCAGGGCACCTGGTCCTGGTCCTGAGGGCCCTGTAGTGCTGGCAGACCCCCGAAACTATCCTGTGACAAAGCCAATCTGGGCCCCACAGCTAAGTACAGGGAACTTGGTTTTGGATTTTGACTTGGAAGCTATGGATAACTTCAGCAACCATATGGTTCTTCCACATAGCAATCTCAAGCTGTGTGTGGGGTCACATCCAGTAGGGCTCAAGGGTTATTCCTGGCTCAGAAATTGCTCCTGGGAGGAACAGGGCAGGATTCAAACCATCATCCACCCTGGTTGTGTCCAAGGCAAACACCATACTACAGTGCTATCTCTCTAGTCCTCTCTTTTCTTTTTCTCTCTAGTTTTTATTATAACCCTGCGATGGACCAGCGTGTTCATAATACAGTTATTTCAGGCATTCAATTTTCCACCACCAGTGTGGTCTTCTCTTTGCCAGTGCCGGATTTCCCACCTACCACCACATTTTGCCCTCTACCAGGCACAAAAAATTTTACTTCAGATGGTTTGTTCCAACATAAAGGCAAATGGAACGATCAACATTGAGATCAAAGAGGGTCAAATGGAAATGATTGTTCTCTCTCTCTGCATGTTGTTACTAACGTCAATATCTGAGGATTGGTACAAGTTGAGTTTGTGTGTCACCCCTGTTACTCTTTAGGCTGACTGTGCCTGGGAGATTACTGTACAATTTTTCAAACATATTTTCTGGTATCTTAATGGGCTGACACTACTATAAAATATTGAAGTGTCCAGGCTTTATAGATCTAAAATTTTGGTGGCTTCTTAAGTTTGATAAGGTGAAGTCACAGAGCTGGTTCATTTCTGTTGGAGGGTGAAGGGTGTGGCACTGGGCTGCTGTAGTTCATGCAGAAAAGGGGAATCTCTCCCCACCTTTCTGAGAAGGCCACATCGGGATCAATCCACACCTGATACCTGGGAAGAATCAATGCCATTATTTTCTTTCGGAACTTAGTAAAGGAGCCAGGCTGTTTTCTACTGGGCTGTTCTATTACTTCCGTTCTCTTCCCTTTTACCACCTTCACCTTTTCTTCCTTCATTCCTTCTGCCAGCTGTGCTTGTGGTTTATTCTTGGCTCTGTATTCAGAGATCACTGCTCTAGGGGTTTTGGAGATCATAATTCTGGGGATTGAACATGTGTTGGCTGTGTACAAGGAAAAGACCTACCCTCTCATCTTCCTAAGCCAATTTCATTCAGTAATGTATGCCCTGCTTCTTGTTCTCTGCCCCAGAGGCAGGCAAGGGGGAGGGTAGAAAGGAAACGGGGACATTGGTGACAGGAAATGGGCACTGTGAACGGGTGTTGTATATTGTATGGCTGAAACTCAATCATGGACCACTTGTAATTGTGAAAAAAAAAACTCAACTGTATCACAAACAGATTTGAAACCATGATATTTATATAAAGCAATTAGTTAAAATATATAAGTGACCAGAGGGATAATACAGTTTGCTTGTATGTGGCCAGGGTGTGATCCCCAGCACATGAAGAGTAAGCCTTGAACACCACCAGGCTTAGCCATCAAAATAAACAAACAACACAAAAACATATACATGTATATATAAACATATAAAACTATATAAAACTGCCTTGCTTCATATAACCAAAACAACAATAATAAGAAAATTAAGAAGAAAATGTCTCCTACTTCCAGAGAGGTAGCTGGTGTTTGAACCAGACTGTGTATGCAGGAACCCAGGGCCATTTTCTCCCCCAGCATAGCCCCCCTAACATCGAGAGTAAAGTCCAGAGCACAGATCTGAGGTAACCCCTGGTCACTGCTGGGCGTGGCCTCCAACCCTCTAAACAGATGTGAAGTGAAGAGATGCAATGTGGGAGACATCCACTGACAGTTTAGTAGCTCTTAAATGTCTGCATCAGCCTCCACTCAGGGGGCTTCCTGTGGCTCTCTCCCATAACTGCACTCGCCCCAAGTTGAAGCACACTCATGGGCCCGTGGCAGAGATGGAAGGAAGGCAGGTTGGTGGGAAGTTGGAAGAGACCAGTGCTGTGTGGACAATGTCTGTGTGTGTGAAATGTGAGACTGTGTGTGTGTTTCTGTACAAGTGTGATGTGAAACTGTGTCGGTGAGGATCCTCTGTGTGCCCTAAATTAGCTTTCCTCACACCATGGGTTTAGCCCCAACCCCAGGATTAACCCCTCCTTTGGGTTAGCTCTACTGATGATTAGCTCCTCTCCTTAGCCACGCCCCTGCATTTAGTTCCTTCGCTTGAATTTTCCCTACCTCACACCATGGAGTTAGCTTCACCCATGAGATTATTCCCATCTCACTCCATGATTTAGTCCCTCCCCTGATACTAGCTGCTCCTTAAATTAGCTCCCTCACACCATGGGTTACCCTGACCTGGGATTAGCTGCTCCTTTGGGTTAGCTCCACCTACATTATGGGTTAAGCTCCTCCCCTTAATTAGCCAAGCCTATGTCATGAGTTTATGACGGGCCTGGAGTTAGTCCTTCCCCATGAATTAGCCCCACCTCGCTCCATGGATTTAGTCCCACCCCTGGGATTAGCCCCATCACACACCATGGGATTAACCCTGCCAGTGCCAGTTCCTGTAGCTATGGGGAAAGAGTCCTTGGAGGCTTTCACACGTATGTGCTCAGGCATACTGTACAAGCGCTGTCCTGTCCTTGGTTGCCCAGAGTGTCCCATAAATTCTTACATGGCCTGGAATCCAGGCAAACCCCACAGCCTGGTGAGCTCTGAGGAATTATCTAGAATGTGAGCCTCCCTGTGGTTCTGAGTGAGGCACCCTGTCTTACTGCAGTAGGGCCTCTTGGAGGTTGCAACATCAACCACAGTTTGTGCAAGCTTCTCGGGCAGCCCCTGGGCCTCTGCTTCCAGAGCGCCTGCCAGCCCCAGATCCTCTCTGTTTCTTGCCAGGCCTCCTGTCCCATGTTTCAAGAGAGCAGTTCCTGTTACCTGGGACACATCCAGTGCCCTTGTATTGCTACCAGCTCCCTCACTATCCCCCAGGCCACAACCACCATATGTGGTTTCTCAATTCTGTCACCAGGGCCAAGGGATTGCCATTCTTGTTTCACTGTATTCCACAAGGGGTGACATCATTTGATATTTATGAGTGTCTTTGTGTCTTTGTGAGTGTGTTCATGTGTCCTTTTTTCTGAGTTATTTCACTTGTGACTCTTCTTTTTTTAAAAAAATATCTTTATTTAAATACTTTGATTACAAATATGATTTGGGTTTCAGTCATATAAAGAACACTCATTCTTATCACCAGTGTCCCAAATCTCCCTTCTCTCTTACCCCCTGCCTGTATTTGAGACAGAGTTTCTACTTCCCTCATTCATTCACATTGTTATGATAGTTATCAGTGTAGTTATTTTTCTAACTGCACTCACCACTCTTTGTGGTCAGCTTCATGTCATGAGCTGCACCTTCCAGCCCTTATCTCTTTTGTTTCTGAGAATTATTGAAAAAATGTCTTTCATTTTTCTTAAAACTCATAGATGAGTGAGACTATTCTGTGTCTATTTCTCTCCCTCTGACTTATTTCATTCAGAATAATAGATTCCATGTACATCCATGTATAGGAAAAAGTTGTGACTCTTCTGATTTCATCCAGGTTACATTGAACTATAGGACTTTAGTATTCCACTGCCTACATACACCACAACTTTTTTTTTTTTTTACCACACCCAGAAGTTTCCGGGGCTTACTTCTGGCTTTGCTTTCACCCCTGACTGAGGTCACAGGGTGGAAGGAGAATTCAGCCTTTGTTATCTCCCCTGTCTTATCCAGTTTGACACGCAGCACAGGATCGGCTGTCCCCTCCTTGGCCAGCAGGAAAGTGTTCCTCCTGCCACTGGACCGACACATCAGGGTCACATTGTCCCCTGGGTTCACTGGGGGTCCTGGGTCCATTGGGAGGGATGGAGTGTAGTGGAGCTGTTTTAGGCGAGGAAGGGGTGAGGGTCCCAGGTCAGAGTCAAGTCCCAGGGCCTCTCTCTAGGCCCCTCACTCTGGATTTTCATCCCTCCCTACAAGGGTCCCAAAAGCTTTATCCTACCATCACCCCAACAGGGTCTGATCAGAGCTGGGGTTTCTATAGAGTCATGACCCTCACCTGCCACTAGGATGTCCACGGGGTCACTGGGCTCCGACCATAGGGAGGTGAAGCCGGTTCTCCCAATGCAGCGATATCTGCCGCCATCGGAGGCGCTCACAGGACCCAGTGTGAAGTTGGCCTGAGAGAATCCAGCCTGGGAATGGTGGTCAGGGTGCTGGCGAACGGCATGACTTTCCTCCATGTACTGAGCAAAGGTGTCATAGGCGACCTTAGAGTGACACTGCAGGGTCGGGATCTGTCCTGGGCTCACAATCTGGCCCTTTGAGCTCAGCAGGGAGGGTCTTCTAGATGTACCTGCAGGGACAGGACAGCAGGTGACACTGTCCCCCAAGCCTCTGTGTCTGTGCTCCAGACTCCTATGATTCCTCACCCACCCTGCTCACATGGGCTTCTCTCTGAGCAGACCCCAAGAATCTGATAGAGCTGAAAATCTGGGTGGACCAGGATGAGCCTCACCTGAGACCAGGAGCTGCAGCGGGTCGCTGGGGAGAGACCACACCTGGGGTGTGTCTGAGAAAAGGTCTTAACGCTGGAAAGACCGACCACCTGCGGTCAGGGGTCACGGAGCACACTTTGATTAAGGCCTGGCGCCCCCCACTGGAGAGTCGTTGTTAGCCAAGTTTTCTGAGTGTCTCAAGGTCTCCCTCCGGAGTCAGGACGAATGTGTCAAATCCCAGCCATGAATCACACTGCAGGGTCACGGTCTCCCCTGAGGCCACAACAGGGCTCAGAAAGGCTGAGAGGGATGGTTTGCTGTGGAGGCCTAGGAGGGAACAGGGGTTCCAGGGTCACCCTCACACTTTGAGGGTGAATCTCTCTCTCTCTCTCTGTTGCCAGATGAGGGCAGCACCTGAGTCCCGGGTGAGTCTCACCTGTGACCACCAGCTCCAGGGGGTCACTGCTCTCTGACCAGCCTGCAGGGCTGACATAGGAACATTGGTAAGTCCCTGCATGTGATTCTGTGATGTAGAGGACAGAGAATTTGGCCTTGTCCCCCGGCTGCAGTGTTAAGTAAGTCTCCCAGGGTGGTGAGATTCCTGTTTTAACCAAATGGAACTGCTGGACCCCCACGTTCCCCTGACACCAGAGGGTCACAGGGCTATCCCTTAATACCACAGAGCTTGGCTCAGCCCAGAGGATGGGTCTGGGGACGGTCCCTGAAAGGAAGCAGAAACTGGTCACAGATATGTCCCAACTCTGACTGTCATGCCAGAACCCCCCATATCTTCCACCCACACCCCAAAATGTGGTTTCCTGTATCAGTTGTAGTCTCTGTCCTGTGGTCACTGAGACCTGGGTTACACTCACTTGCATTCACTAGGATCCTGATGTCCACACTCAACCCTGGAGGGAGAGACCATATGACACTGTTCTGAGTCCTGAGGGAGCCTCCTCCCAGGGACCCCAAGTCCAGTTTCCTCTGAAGCTTACCCAGACAGAGCAGGGCCAAGAGGGAGGTCATGGCGTCTCCTTCTGTCCTGTCCATGCGCTGGAGGGACTCGGTGCCCACAGGACAGACATGGGGTGTGTCAGTGGGCTGGTTCTGTTGATCACAGGGTGTCACATCAGAGCCTTAGAAAGGGGAACTGCCTCCCCGGAACCTGGCTTTGTTTGAGGGGAGAGGCTGAGATGCGACCTCCCTAAATTGCTGCTTCCAGGGCTCTGTATGGACCTTTTCTTCCCCTCACCCAGAGTATGCCCCTCCTCAACACTAGATTTTTCTGGGTCCTCACTCTGGACAGAGTCTCTGAGAGCAGCGTGTGCAGTTGAAAATCATGAGAACCCCTATGTGAACCTAGGTGTTGGGCAGAAATCCAGGGGATCCCCCCTTTACCCTCACTTCCTTTTTCCTCCCCAGTACCTCCCTGCATCCCCACTTGCAGGGCAGGACTTTGTCCCCATTCTTGTCATGGATCCTGCTCCATGTGGTGACCTCAAGAAGGCAGGGACATTGATTGGAAAGTTCCTGTGGCCCCACCATAGGGATGAACAGCTGTGACCCTTTCTGAGCCTCAGTTTCCCTGAGTGTCCTGGTGTCCTGGCACCTCTCCTGGCTGTGGTGTGACTGTGCAGAAGTTAGTTCCTGATCAGGAGTAGGAGTCAGTGGGGGACAGGAAGGAAACAGTTTGACTCACCTGGGGTGATGGTCCCCATGATACTGACCAACATCACTTACTGTGGGACCAACAGGAAGCTCGTATTCTCTAACAAAGCAAGACCAGAAACCCAGACTCCCCAGTACGAGCTCAAGTGGGATACAGAACCTGACTCAGGGTCGCACTTTGGGACCCACACTCAGAATTCCAGGAGAGGCCACACCCGGGGGGGTGCAGTAAAGGAACAAGTACCTTGTCCTTGTGTGTCTAGAGGACACCAAAAACACGACCTGCGTTTGTCCCTGACCCTGCCAGACTCACAGGCCCCACGGTCTCCCTCAGCCCCTCACAGTTGGGACCCTGCCTTGTTAGACACTGATGTGAACTTTGGACATGGGGTGGGAGCCCCCTAGTGGCCTAGACCATTATCGCTTCAGAGAGCCTGTGTGGGAGCAGAGGCTTCTAGAACAGTCCCAAGAGGGGTGTCTGGTTCTGACACAGGTTTACCAAGTCCTGGCAGTCTTTTCCTCATTTTCAGAAAGCGATTTAGCAGGAGAGTGAGGGCACTGAACTCCAGCCTCCACTTACCCTTATCCCCACACCCAAGTTTTCCCCTCCTGTCCTTAGAGCCTCGTAGCCAGACAGACTTTTTTATTTTTTATTCTTTTTTTTTTTTTTTTTTGTCACACTGGCAGTGCTCCTGAGTTATACCAGGCTCTGCACTCAGAAATTGCTCCTGGCAGACTCAGGGGACTATAGGAGATGCAGGGGATAAAACCCGGGTCCTTTCCAGATTGGTCACATGCAATCAAATGCCCTACTGCTCTGTTATCATTTCATTTCGAGTCCCACAGATAGCCTTGTCACAGAGTCCTGCTCTGTGAGGGGACCAGAGGAGATTTAGTCTATGAATGATGGGTCTGTCTGTTCCCATACATGCCCATCTCCCAGTTCGGAGCTCAATACCCACCTCTTGCTTCCTCAGGGGCAGTCCTTGCCAACAGAAAATAGTAACAAATGTTTTCCTTTCGGGCTGAGGCAGTTCTCTGAGGAGAGGATTGGCTGGGTTGACCCCACCAGGACTGACTCTGTCAGCAAGTTGGGACTCTGGAGGCAGAATTGAATTTTTCAGAGTAGGGAGGTGTCATACAATCACACCTCAGAGCAGAGCCAACTCTGAGGCTCAGCAAGGTTGGACAATGGGAAAGGACACCAGAACAGAGGGTTACTGCAAGCATTGTGGGGACCCTGGAAGATAGACCCTGACACTACCCATGTCAGGCTACATGTGCATGACTGAGGGGATCAGTTAGGATTCACTTTATTCCAACATGACCTGAGCATGAAGATTGTGTGACCCATCCCTATGGAGATTTATCTGTTGGAATATAAGCAAGTGCTCATAGTCAGTGATGCAGGAAAACCTGAGAAAGATCAGTGGGGATTTTGTGTATGAGAAACCTATGGGGGAGGCCATGATGAAGGATCTGGAATGTGGCCATTGAAGAATTGGTATTTCTGGCTCCCTCAGAGTCCCTAAGGCTCCTCAGACTCCCTAAGACTCCCTCAAGATCACTTAGGTTCCCTGAACTATCTTAGACTTCTCACATTTACACACAAGATACCAGAAACCAAGAACATGGGAACCCAATTGGACTTTGGTGTTTTACAAGTCTATAAAAGACAAAGTAGGCCAAATCCTTCAAACCACACTAAAGAAAGTGCATCAAAATATAGAATTTCACAAAATATAAAATTCCACAAAACATAGAGGCAATCAAGTGAAACATCCTCTGTAACAACAGAAAATTTAATGTGTTTAGGATCTTCTTTCTATAAGATTCAATTGAGGAACCATTTATAAAGTTTAAATTTTGAGGACAATTTGTCAGGTGCATAAAAGGGCTGGAAATATTGAGATTCCCAGAGAACAGGAGAGGAGGCCTGTGTTTACATGAGTTCCTGGAGGAAGGCAAAGGAAGATTTGTTTGAGCTAGATAACAGTAGAAAGAACCAGCAGTGTTGGCACTAGCTGGTTTTCATTTGTTTTTGGCAGTTTTCTTATTTTTTAAATTTTGTATTTGTTTATTTATGTTTGATTTGTTTTTGGCCAACAGTCAGTGATGCTCAGGGGTTACTCCTGGCTCTGCATTCAGAAGTTACTCCTGGCAATCTGAGGGACCATATGCGATGCCAGGAATTGAATCTGGTCCCTCCTGGTTTTGGCCTCATTCAAGGCAAACTCCCTAACACTGTGCTATCTCTCTGGCCCCAATTAGCCAGTTTTCATTTGGCCTATTTCCCGCTCTTGGGGGTGGGCTTTGTTTTCCTAATAAAAAGAATGCCTGGGAAACCTGGAGGAGAAGCTGCCATCTTGGCTCACCATTGCATTTGATGAAGTGGCTGGCTTGTGGGTATACAGCTTTTGGTGTGAGTTCCTGGCCTGTTACTTTTCCAATCGTGTGTGGTTTATTTGGTGCATTGGAATTGCAACCGGGTTTGTGTCTCTGGTCCTACCTGAATTGGAGGTATGGGAATCTCTTTTCCTCACTTGGGACTGTGGAACACTCAACCAACAATTTCACACAGGAAGTGCTCAGGTGTAGGAAAAGAGAACAATCCATATGCCTTAGCAGTTTTTTGTTAGTTTGTTTTGGGGACACACCAGGCAGCACTCAGTATTACTACTGGCTCTGTGCTCAGAAATCGCCCCTGGGAGGCTCATGGATCCATATGGGATGCTGGGATTTGTTACGTTAATCCCTTAGGATGGACTTGGATGGTGGATGGAGGCCTTTCTCTGCCATCCCAGGCCACGTGGCTCCGCAACCCCCATTCAGCTGGCGGGTCCCAGGTTTAGGTAAACGGCAGAATCAGACTCATCCAGAAACAGGCATCAGGAAGTATCAGTTTTATTCATACCCTATCCACCACATGTGTGGCCTATATCATAACCAATTAAGCATTCAGCCATTCTTAGCTAGCCCTGCGTCTTAACTCCTTTCAGCCATCTTCCCTTTGACCTCCATGCTGGCCAAAGACCAAAAGGGCCTAATCACCTGGGTAAAAGGCCTTATATAACCTTCCAAAACCACTCCCCGGAATGGGAGGGGTCTTGCAGGTAAGGTTACACGTAATATCCGGTCCCCAAGACCCCTCCCAAAAATGGGTGGGTCTCAGGTAGATACACCTAAATCTAGGTGGAGTCAAGGGATTCAAACCACCATTCATTTTGGATCAGCTGCATGCAAGGCAAATGCCCTACTGCCGTGTTATCTCTCCAGCCCCAACAATTTTTGGTTAATAAAAGAAACGACAACAGCTTGTGGGGTTACTGGTTTTGTCTGTCTCTGTCAATAAAATCTCACATGGTTTCTCAATGGATTTTATGAATTCAGCATGTCTGATTGATAGTGAAATGCGATCGTTTCACCTTCTAGGTGTGACGTTTTTCCATAGATAAAAGGCAAGGATGGAAGAGGAAGCGTGTCTTTTGTTCCTACTTCATGCAACTGTTAGCAGGGTGATCTGTAGACTGAAGTCAGGGTAAAGTGGGAACTTTTAAAGTGTTTTCTCCCTTTAAGTGTGCATTTAATTATTTTGCAGAGTGCCTTCTGGTTGAAACCCATCTCGTTAGTGTTCAGGGTTGGAACAGAGAGTTTGGATTTCAGAACAGCTGACCATGCAAAGAATACCAATATGAGAGAGAACCCCATTTGACAGCTGGAAGGATAGCATGGCGTAGGATGTTTGCCTTGCGTGCAGCTGATTCAAGACAAACAATAGTTTGAATCGCAGCATCCATTATGGTGACCCGTGCCTGCCAGGAGCAATTCCTGAACGCAAAGCTCAGGATATATATGTATATATATATATATATATATATATATATATATATTGATATATTGATATATATATTGAGAGAGAGAGAACTCCGCTTGCTCTCTTGAAGACCAATTGAGTTTGACTGCAATCTGCTGCATATTGTGGAGAAGTAAAAGTTCATGAGAGCCAGATTGTACACAGAAAATACTAGCACATGAGCCTGTGTAGGCCCATGTCTTCCTCGTAAACCCACCTTGGGCCTCGCTGTCCTGTTCAATGAGAGAGTTTCATAACCGGGGTGCACTTCCTCCTATGGGACTTGAGAAAATGTCTCCATGTATGTCAACAAAACAGAGACTAAAGTGGATACAGGAGGGAAATGGCGGACTGGCTAGTAATTGGGCAGATCTGGCCGAGGTTTTAGGGATGTTGCCGGCTAGAGGCTTTCTCAACAGTCAGACCAGCAGTGTCAACATGCCTGTGGCCTGCAGCTGGGTCTGTCGCAAGACTTACGCGACCCCGCGGAGGCCTTTTGAGAAATCTCGCCTCAACCAGGAGTTGAAGCTGATCATTGAGTGGCCCAGGGAGGGGCTGGTCCATCCATGTGGTGGTAAGGTCAGGTTTTCTCGGCTATTTTCAATTTGCCTTAGGCTCTCAGTAAGCTGAAGCCCCCCATGTTTGTGTAGACCCCAAGCCTGTTGCCCCTTACACTTTTTCTCATCCTTTGCAGGCAAATATGGGCTTCACAACAAGGGTGAGGTCTGAAGGGTCAAGTTCACTTTGGCAAAGATCCACAAGGCCTCCTGGGAGTTGCAAATGCTGGACGAGTAGGATCTGTGGCGTCTCTTCGAAGGTAGATGATGGAGAGGAGGACCATTTTTCTCCCTCCTGGGAGGTTTCCTAGAGTCCTAGGTGGTTGATGTACATGGCAGTGAGGGGTCGCCTTCTAATTTGCCATTATGATTATTATTATTATTGGGTTTTGGGCTGCACCCAGTTACTCCTGGATCTACGCTCAGAAATTACTCCAGGCTCAGGGGACTATCTGGGATGCTGGGTATTGAACCCAGGCCCCTCCTGGGTCAGCCACGTGCAAGGCAAATGTCTGATGGCTGCTCTATCGCTCTGGCCCCTAATTTGCCATTATTAAAAGAGATCATGGGGTTGAGAAAGTGCCAGATTGCTTTACCCCTTATGTGTGTTGATTTTCCTTACTCAGGACATAGAACTAAAGTTGACTGCTGGCTTGGAGGAGAACACAGTTAAATAGTCGAACCAGTCACTAGGGACTAGCACAGTTTGTGCTAACGCTAGCAATGTTGTATGATTTCTGGAATGTCTGCTGGGTCTACCAAGTATAGCAAAGTGTGCAGTTGTCTTAAAACGGGGGTGATCTGGGGCATTCCAGCAGAGGTTTTTAGATGTATTTGGGGGGATGGTCACACACTGTGGTGTTCTGAGGTTTCTCCTGGCTCTACGCTCAGAAATTCTCCTGACAGGCTTGGGGGAACATATGGGATGCTGGGGATCGAACCCCACATCCATCCTGGGTTAGCTGTGCCCTATCACTGTGCTAAAACTCCAGCCCCTCAGTGGAAATTTTTTGGGGGAGCCCACACCCAGCGCTGCTCAGGGCTTACTCCTGGCTCTGTGTTCAGAAATCGCTCCTGACAGGCTCAAAGGACCATATAGGATGCTGGGAGTCCTGTGCAATGCAAAAGCCCTACTGCTATGCTGTCACTCCAGCCCCTCAGGGGAGGTTTTTAGATGAAGTCTTGATGGGGGGGGGGGCTCCAGAACAAATATATACACAATATACTTGAGGATAAACAAAGACTGGAGTTCTAATCCATTAAAATCAGGAGAAGGAATTTTTATTCATCAAGGGAAACAGTGAAATTCAAGTGTGGCCAGATGGCAGTCAGGTGGCAGTGATGCCAGGCCAGGCCAAGACTGAGATGAGTGTCCAGGATCTTGCTTCCCAGAAAGAAGTGGAAGTTGACAGCTGTAGCTCTAACCCGGTTGGAGGCGTTCTAGTAAATGAAGCCAATTAACCTGAAACTGGAAGGTGAGTCTGAAGCTCTGTACTGGTACTGGCTCTTATCGATTGGCTGTTTCCATCTGGCCTTTCCTACAGTTGAATTCAAGCTCCTTGGAAGGTTCCTTGAATCTAAATTAAAGATTTGCCTGCACCGAGCAATGTAAGTTTCATTTTCTGCAATGGGGAAGGGTTTCATTACAGATTAAGATACCTGGAGGTTGCTTTCTTAGAATGTCTTTTTCTTAATGTTTTATACAGATTAAAATTTTGACTTTTTTAAACTACAAAATATCTGAGAAGAATCCAAATAAAGGGACTTCCTATGGCTTAATTTAGTGTGTTTTCTACAAACAACCAAGAGAACATTTATTTCAAAAGTAATTGCAATCTGTTCTTTGTCAATGATTGGAAGACGTTAATTTGAACAAAGATTAATTCAACACTTACTCTCAAAACAATAGTAACACCAAAATACCTTTTTTTGGTGGGGGCATGAGCAGGAGCTGTGCTTCTGGCTCTGCTCAAGGTTCGTTGAAAAATATATTAACTATTGAGTCCTGGATGGGTCTGGATGATGGTGAGATGGATGGAGGGTGAGGTCTTTCTCTGCCGGCCCAGTCCACACACCTGCAACCCCCTTCAACTGGGGGCCTCAGGGTGGCAGCGAGGAAGTGATTCACAGGCAGTCAGGTTTCAGGAGACATCAATTTATTATGGCCCTAACCACCATGTGTGTCTCCTAAATCTTTTAAAGCTTTTAAGCCAGCTCCATAAGTAGCCCTGCATTGAAATCTGTCTCTACCAGCCACCTCTCTTGCTGAATCCTCTCTCAATCCCCCTTCTGAATCTCCCTCTATCCTCCTGGTGAGAAAAACAGGAAGCCAAAAACCTTCCCAGATGTGGGGCAGTTCTGCCCCTCAAGGTGAGCAAAACAGGACATTGGGAGAGGGGAGTAACATCTGCCCCTCTCTTTAAAAAACACAAAGAGCATAGGTTATCCTTTGTTTACTTGGCTTCTGCCTTTGACCAAAAGCAGGAACCTTAATATTCCCAAATAATATTCACAAAATCTCAAAATTACAAAATACAAATCACAAAATCTGAAAATTAACATATCACCCTTTTCCAAAAACAACTTTCTTTTGCAAATTTTGAAAACAGGCTACTACATTAAAGCACACAATAAAACATCATGCAATTGGAAACTGTTGTGTATGTAAATATTTTGGGGGATTACTATGTTACTCACCCTAAACTGATTGGTGATTGTGCCCTACCCTAGGGTGTGACCTGGCATTCTGCCCCCACCCTAGGGTAGGACCTGATTCTGCTTTCACCATTGGTTGGTATCTGATCCCACCATTGGGTGGTACCTGACTCTGGAGTATAAAAAGAGAGGTCTGTGGAAGGCCGGGGCTTTTGGCTGGCTGGAACTGAATCTGAGTCTTTGGACTTCAGTTTTGTCCATCCGAATAAAGCAAATATCTCCATGAGCCTGACTGTCTGCGAGCTGTTTACCTGCCGTTTCACCTCAGAATCGTGGGCTAGACAGGGTGGCAGACGCGTGCTCCGAGCTGGAAGAAAAAGGCCTCATTCTCCATCCCACCATCAGTCAACCTCTTCAGGGGCTGACTTGCTACAGAAAGAATTATGGAAAACGATAAAGCACATGTAAATTAATAAGACAATGACTTAGATCAAGATATACACCTGAAGCAAAGTTAATGCAGTGGTTTTAAATCAAAATTTCAGTTGAGCTTCACTGTTCTTTATCTCCTTTTTAAATTTTCTATCCCACCACAAATTGTCCAAACGTAAATACACTGTGGACTCCCCCAATTTATCCTATCACTTAACATCAATTGTCCAGATTCTGGGCTTATTCCAGGCTGTTCACTTGGGAGGTTTTACTTCCATTGATTTCTGGGTCCTGCAGATGGGTTCAGGCAGGAGCTGCACGGTACCACTTGCCTGGTCTGGAGTTTCTCTGCAGCTGCAGCTTGCCGATGCTGCTGCCCAGGCTGAAAGCAACTAAGTTCATCTGAGTCCAAAGTCCGAAGTTTCAAATTCAAATCAGTGTCCAGGCTGAGATTTTTTTTTTTTTTTTTTTGGTTTTTGGGTCACACCCGGCACCGCTCAGGGGTTACTCCTGGCTCTACGCTCAGAAATCGCTCCTGGCAGGCTCGGGGGACCATATGGGACGCCGGGATTCCAACCGATGACCTTCTGCATGAAAGGCAAACTCCTTACCCTCCATGCTATCTCTCCGGCCCCCAGGCTGAGATTTTAACCCAGAGAAATCAGTCCTTTTTAATGAAGACTTTTTCCTGTTCCTTTTCTAATCATGGCTCTCCATCAATCTCTGAGAAGGCCAATCCTTGGAAAAAGGACTTTTTGCAGAAAAATCTCAGTTCTGGACCTCAAATGAGAGTAATCCAAGCTTTCACCTTCCCTCCTTCACTGGCCCTTCTGACACCAGAATGGGACTCTGCCATGTTTAGGAAAGGTTCCATGTGGTGGAACAGGCTTTTGGAATCACTCCAGCTCAAAAGAGCCAAAATAAAACACAAGATAAGGAATCTCACCATCATTGCATTCCTCTCGGTCCAGGATTCAAGTAAATGTTTGGGCACCAAAATGTTGAATTAAATATTAATTATATGTGCTTGCTTTGGCAGCACATATACTAAAATTGGAACGATACAGAGAAGATTAGCATGGCCCCTTCGCAAGGATGACATGCAAATTCATGAAGCATTTCATATTTTTTAAAAAATATTAATTATAAAATACTTGATGGTAGTGGAGGATGGTGAGATGGATGGATGGTGATGTCTTTCTCTGCTGTCCCAGCCACATGCCTTAAGGCCCCTCCAGCCGGCAGTCTCAGAAGATATCGAGGAAATGATTCATAGGCAGTCAGGTTCCAGGAGACATCAACTTTTTTAAGGCCTTGACAACCACCATGTGTGACTCCTAAGCTTTTGGAACATTTTAAGCCAGTTCCATAAGTAGCCCTGCATAAAAATTTGTCTCTACCAGTCACCTCTCTTGCTGAATCATCTCTCAATCTTTTTTCTGAATCTCCTTCTATGTAAATCTCCCAGATGTGGGCAGGTCTGACTCTCAAGGTGAGCAAAACAGAAAATTTGGGGAGAGGAGTAATAAAAGATTACCTATAGCAGATTTGGTATTTGGTATTTGGGTAAAGCAAGTATCATACTTAGTGCTATCACTTCACTTTAACTCCAATGTCAAACATTTAAAATCAACTACACTCTGAGTACACAATACAAAATGACAGCCAGCAAGTCTGTCCTTTAATATCTAGATCAGTTAACGTATCACTAAATTGAAAATTGTTTCAGATCTCTTCATTTTATTTTGGTGTTTATTTGGTGTGGAGACCATTCCTGGTGGACTCTCGGAATCATGTGGAATGCCAGCTATTGAACCTGAGTTGGCCACATACAAAGCAGGCAACCTCCCTGCTTGGCTATTTCTGAAATCTTTAGATTTGAGCTTTTTAGTGCATGGGAGGGGTTTGGGCCATACCTGGCAGGTCTCATACTTGGTTTACCCAGGGCTCCTCAAATGGTCTGCACAATCCCAGGTCTGCTGCATGCACTCCAAGTGCCCTACCTAGTGCACTATGGCCCTGGCTCTCAATACTGGTTTAGCCTAATGGGTCCCACAACTTGATTTGTGGCTGAGGGCAGAGTGTTAGGCCAGTGCTCCTCTTTGCAGGGAACACCCTGCTGCAGCAGCTGGTTTGTATCAGCATGCTGGACGAGGGCAAGATGAAGCTGGATTACATTTTGGTCCTCAAGATTGAGGATTTCCTGGAATGGCGCCTGCAGATATAGATCTTCAAGCTGGGCCTGGCCAAGTCCACCCACCATGCTCATGTTCTCATTCGCCAGTGCCACATCAGGTACTGGTCCTGTCCTTGGCTTCTTTCAGCTTCCCCAGCCATGCCCGCTCAGAGCCCAGCCTCACTAAGCAACTTCTTTTTCACGCAGCCCTTGGAGGTGAAAGGTTTGAGCTCTTGAGAGTGCAGGTTAACTGATTAAGCTGCTGTGGAGAGTTGGGGCACCATCACACCCACAATCCCCTGTAGCCCAGTGCAAGGGTCAATTCGGCCTGAGCCCTACACCTTACAAAAGCTCCTGCTGGCATGTGGGTAGTGGGACAGGTAAATCGCTCTCGATGTGCTAGTTTTAGTTAGTGGGGACCTTCCTTCCATTATGGGGACTGTGGCTCTGCGTGGGTCCTGCTGGTGATGTGTAGACCTCTTGTCACCCATTGAACACCAGGTCCCATTCGCTCTGCTGCTGTGCTGCGGTCTCAGCCAAGTGGGTCATGGTTGCCATTGGGCCTTTCCTGTGAACTGGGCCCTGATATTCAAAGCTGCAGTAGTGAGTGGAGCACTGCAAACTGAGTTCCTGCCTTTGCCCTTCACCAATACTGGGAATTAATGTGCAGGCAGTCTTGAGCCAATGTTGAGCTTATTTGGGCCAGCTTGATCTCAGTTGCTACTTCTGGAACGATGGACCTGTATGTCATTCTAGGTTGTCAGAATAAAAAAAAATATGGCCTCCAAAGTTTCATGGCCTCCAAAGTTTCATGGCCAGCACAACACTTGGTTTTAATTCTGTCTGTCCTCCCCTTTTGAAGTCTTTTTGGGCCACTAGTGTGGAACTCAGTGTTACTCATGGTTCTGCACTTAGAAATTACTCTTGGCTGGCTCAGTGGGACTATATGGGATCCTGGGGATCGAACCTGGGTTGGCTGAGTGCATGGCAAACGCCTTACCCTTCCCCCTGCACTATCACTGGCCCCTGTCCTTCCCTTCTCATGCCCTCAAGCCTTTCAGGCAGCAACAGCAGAGAATAAAGTGAGTGGGGCCTTGTGGGATCCTCATCTCTTCCCTGCTGTCCCCCCAGGGTCTGCAAGCAGATGGTGAACATTTCCTCCTTCATTGTCCACTTGGACTCTCAGAAGCACATCGACTTCTCGCTCCACTCCCCATACGGGGGTGGACGGCTGCACCGCATGAAGAGGAAGAATGCCAAGAAGGGCCAGGGAGGGGCTGGAGTTGGCGATGAAGAGGAGGAGGATTAAGCCCCCGTGCTCCAGCTTCCTGACCTGTGGGGATGTCTAGTTTTTCACCCCCAAAATAAAACAGATGAATACTTTTGAATTGTGTCTCCTGATGTTCATTTTCGCTGCTGGCACAGAACCACACTCCCTGCTTCACTGCCACAGGAAGGCACAAGCATCTGGACCATGCCAGTCGAAAGGAGGGTCATTTTGAGGCATAGGGAAGAGAGGGCATATTTTCTTGTGGAAGGAAAGGTGAGATGGGGGAAGAGTTGGGAGCATACCACAGAGATGATATCCTTTCACCCTTCTGGTAAAATGATTTTAATTGTGTGTTAGCAAATCTTGAAGCACAAGGAGTGGCGTCAATTTAGTTTACATTATGGATTAGTGTTAAAGGCAGGTGGATTAGGGCCCAGGACTGAGATTGGGGTCAGCAGAGCCAACGTATTGCACTGTGGTGGTATGGGTCAATACTACTTTCTTCAAGCCTGAGTGTTGACTACACCCTCAGTATATTGTCAAATATGGCTACAAGGACCAATCTGTGCTTTGGGTTTTTTTTTTTAAGATACTCAGGATTAAGGGGGGGGGCTTCTTCCTTTTCTCTGATAAGAAACCATGTCAGGCAGAAGAGGAAGTGGTTTGGGAAACCTCAGAGCCTACAGCCTCTCTTATTGTGGCCAGAAGTGAGAGCTCTCGACTCTCAGCTTGAACACTTCAAATTTTAGATCTTTTCTGGGGTTGGAGCAAGCCTTGCTGACAACCCCATGAGAAGGTCTTGATGGCAGCTTCCTATGGCCCTCAGAGTTAGCTGTGAAATCTGCAGTTGGATTCAGTTACCAAATACCAAAGAGTCTGCAATTTGTTAGCCGGCTGTGGAATCAGTTTTAGTGTAGTAGCACCCCCCTATATCTGAAGATACAGTTCTCAGTTTTGGGGGTGTTTGTCCGGTCATGGCCTTGCCTTTGCCACCTAAGCAGTGTGAAGATCCATAAGCTTTCGCTCCCCAGGCCCCTCTGGTCCTGTGCTAGTGAAAGGCCAGAGATGCGCAGACACTATGGTTTTCGGGGAGCTCTTCTGGTGAGGAAGCAGCTGTTGGCTGCCTTCTGAGGTCAATGTGGTTCAACTGGGCATAGGTCACATCCTGAGGGTCTTTGGGTGCAGCCTGGAACAGAAGAAGGGGTAGGGGTATGTAGCTGACATGGGACAACATCGGAAGTCTCTAACCATTGGTTTATCTTTTGTGTCAGCCCTTCTACCCATCTGTTAGTCTTGTGCCAACCACTAGCCTGATAGAGAAGTGCTTACTTGCTGCCTGAGCCTTGCAATGTTCACTCCTTGGGGTTCTTCATTGTTTACATCCACCTGGAGAAAAAATTAGATGAATAATAGACAACCTCGACTCCCATATGCTGAAACCTTCCAGTGCATTTTCCAGACTTGCTAATGTGATGCTGTTTAGGAAAACTTTCAGTTGGGCCAGAGAGAGCAAAGGTTAAGTAGCTTTCCTTCGCGGGTCCCCTGTTTGGGACATCAGGCGGGGAAAATCCACGAAACTACGCCTGCCCAGTGGGGCCTAACTGTGAAAAACTGTGAGTGCTACCTGTGTATGTCTGTCTACTGTCCTCTTGCGTGAAACTCTTGGGAGTGGGGCGAAAAGAGGCTCCAGCAGAGCACGGCCGCTTCGCTTCGCTACACGGCTGTGCACTCTTTCTAAGAAAAGAACACCATCGCAACAAGAAGAAAAAATCACACTAAGAACTGTGCTATATCACAGAAGCAAGCATTTCTCTCCAGACTGTTTTCTCTGTTGCGTGCTTGGGCCTAAGATTTGATCCAGTGTGAGGCTTCATCCACGGAGGACTCCCCTCCCTTAGAGGCAAGTCAGCCCATCCAGAAAGGGAGGAGCCAGAGGAGTGTGCTGCCTGCATCATATAGCCAATGAATACCACCACAACACGTAGAAAAACCCACAATACAAGTCTGACAATGGGGAAACAACACAGGCCAGCATCAGACATAGAGAATGAAGATGACAATTCTGATGACCAGATAATGACCAACAAACTAATCAACCTCTCAGATAAGAACTTTAGACTAGCAATATGGAAGATGCTCAAAGAACTCAAAGAAACCATGGATAGAGTTGAACAGAACACTAATAAGAACCAAGAAAATATGAAGACAGAAATCACAAAACTCCAAACTGAAATAACATGTCAACTAACAGGCCTGAAAAAGTCAGTAAACGAAGTGAATGACTAAATGGATAAGCTCTGGGACAGGGTATCAGAAGCTGAGAATAGACTTGGTGCTGTGGAAGATGAGATACATAACAATTCCATACAGCAGGAGAGACTGGAAAAAAAAACTTAAAGCAAATGAGCAGACAACGGAAAAATTAGTCAAAGAATGGGAACAGATGAAAATAGAAGTCTATGATAAGATCAACAGAAACAACTTAAGAATCATTGGAGTCCCAGAGACCCAGGAAGAAAATTTCCAGGAAGAATCAACAGTCAAGAACATCATTAAAGAGAAACTTCCAGAGCTAAAGAATATATGTGATCAAATCCTGCATGCTTGAAGAGTACCAACCAAAAGAGACCCCATAAAACCACCCCAAGACACATCCTAGCCACAATGATGAATCCCACTGATAGAGACAGAATTCTGAAAACAGCAAGATCAAAAGGGGAAATTACGTTCAAGCAAGCATCCTTGAGATTTACAGCAGACCTGTCACCAGAAACACTCAATGCCAGAAAGCAGTGGTGGGATATTGTGACAAGACTGAATGAAATGAATGCTTCACCCAGAATACTATACCCAGCAAAACTCACTTTCCGGTTTGATGGAAGAATACATGGTTTCACAGACAAAAAACAGCTCAGAAACTTTACAGACACAAAACCAGTCTTAAGAGAAAAACTGAAAGACCTAATTTAAGACAAGACTAACCAAAAGACACACCAAATTTTGATATAAAGATGGCATTAAATCCCAGGACAATTCTTTCTCTCAATGTCAATGGACTAAATGCACCAGTCAAGAGACACAGAGTGGCTAAATGGATCAAAAAACTCAATCCAACCTTCTGCTGCCTACAAGAAACGCACCTGAATAGTCAGAACAAACATAGACTCAAAATAAAAGGCTGGAGAAAAATTATCCAAGCAAACAACACCCATAAAAAAGCTGGAGTGGCCATACTAATATCAGACGATGCAAACTTTATACTCAGGAAGGTGGTAAGGGACAAAGATGGACATTTTATATTAATCAAGGTGTAGGTAGAGCGGGAAGAAATAACTCTCCTAAACATATATGCACCGAATGATGGGCCAGCAAAATATTTAATACAACTGTTGACAAATCTGAAAAATAATATCAATAACAACACAATAATTGTGGGGGACCTCAACGTGGCTTTGTCAACACTGGATAGGTCAACCAGACTGAAACCCAACAAGAATATACTAGACCTGAGGAGAGAAATGGAAGAAAGAGGCCTAGTGGATATATATAAGACACTCCATCCACAGAAACCTGAATACACATTCTTCTCCAATGTACATGGAACATTCTCAAGGATAGACTACATGCTGGCACATAAAACATACCTCCAAAATATCAAGAGAATAGAAATTTTGCAGACTACCTTCGCTGACCACAAGGTTCTGAAATTATTTGTGAATTCCAAAGGGACTCAGAAGAAAAACTTTAACACCTAGAAGTTAAACAGCCTCATACTCAATAACCAGTGGGTCCGAGATAAAATCAAGGAGAAAATAAAAAGGTTCCTGAAAACAAATGACAATAAAGACACAAACTATCAGAACTTATGGGACACAGCAAAAGCAGTACTGAGAGGAAAATTTATAGCTTTGCAAGCACACATCAAGAAGGAAGAAGGAGCTTACCTGAGTAGCTTAATGACAGAGCTAATAGACCTAGAAAGTTCTCAACAAAAGGACCCAAAAATAGGAAGACAGAAGGAAATAACAAAGCTGAGAGCAGAAATCAATGAAGTGGAAACCCAAAAAACAATCTAAAAGATCAACGAAAGCAGAAGTTGGTTCTTTGAAAAAAATAAACAATATTGATAGACCACTGGCAAACCTAACAAAGAAAGAGAGAGAGAAACTTGATAACTCGTATTAGGAATGAAAAAGGAGAGATCACTACTGATATGACAGAGATTCAAAGAGTAATCAGAAACTATTTTGAGAAACTCTACGCCACTAAAAATGAGAACCTGGAAGAAATGGATAAATTCTTGGACTCTTATAATCTTCCACGGTTGAAGGAAGAGGATGTAGCATATCTAAACACCCACATCACCACTGATGAAATTGAAACGGTAATCAAATGTCTGCCGAAAAACAAAAGCCCAGGCCCAGATGGATTCACTAATGAATTCTTTCAAACTTTCCAAGAGGAACTACTACCAATCCTGGCAAGACTCTCTCATGAAATTGAACAAACGGAAACACTTCCAAATAGCTTTTATGAATCCAACATCACCTTGATACCTAAACCAGACAGAGATGCTACAAAAAAAGAAAATTACAGACCAATATCGCTGATGAATGCAGATGCAAAGATCCTCAACAAAATCCTGACAAATAGGATTCAATACCTCATTAAGAAGATCATCCACTACGATCAAGTAGGTTTCATCCCAGGAATGCAAGGATGGTTTAACATCCATAAATCTATAAACATAATACACAACATCAATAACAAGAAAAATAAAAACCACATGATCATATCAATAGATGCAGAGAAAGCATTTGATAAGGTCCAACACCCATTCTTGATCAAAACTCTCAGCAAGATGGGAATGGAAGGAACATTTCTCAATATAGTTAAGGCCATCTACCACAAGCCAGTGGCAAATATTATCCTCAATGGAGAAAAACTGAAAGCCTTTCCTCTAAATTCTGGCACAAGACAAGGCTGTCCTCTCTCACCACTCCTATTCAACATAGTGCTGGAAGTACTTGCTATAGCGATTAGGCAAGAAAAAGATATCAAGGGAATCCAGATAGGAAAGGAAGAAGTCAAGCTCTCACTGTTTGCAGATGACATGATACTCTACTTAGAAAACCCCAAAGACTCTACCAAAAAGCGTCTAGAAACAATAGACTCATATAGCAAGGTGGCAGGCTACAAAATTAACACACAAAAATCAATGGCCTTTCTATACACCAATAGTAATAAGGATGCAATGAACATTAAGAAAACAACCCCATTCACAATAGTGCCACACAAACTCAAATATCTTGGAATCAACTTGACTAAAAATGTGAAGGACCTACACAAAGAAAACTATAAAACTTTGCTCCAAGAAATAAGAGAGGACACATGGAAATGGAAACGCATACCCTGCTCATGGATTGGCAGGATTAACATCATCAAAATGGCAATACTCCCCAAGGCATTATACAGATTTAATGCTATCCCTCTAAAGATAACCATGACATTCTTCAAAGAAGTAGATCAGGCACTTTTAAAATTCATTTGAAACAATAAACACCCTAGAATAGCTAACGGAATCATTGGGAAAAAGAATATGGGAGGAATTAGTTTCCCCAACTTTAAACTGTACTACAAAGCAATAGTTATCAAAACAGCATGGTTTTGGAATAAGGACAGGCCCTCAGATCAGTGGAATAGTCTTGAATACTCAGAAAATGTTCCCCAGACATACAGTCACCTAATTTTTGATAAAGGAGCAAGAAATTCTAAATGGAGCAGGGAAAGCCTCTTCAACAAGTGGTGTTGGCACAATTGGATAGCCCCTTGCAAAAAATTGAACTTAGACCCCCCAGCTAACATCATGTACGAAGGTTAAATCCAAATGAATTAAAGACCTCGATATCAGCCCCCAAACCATAAGATATATAGAAAAGCACATAGGCAAGACACTCCAGGACATTACAGGCATCTTCAAGGAGGAAACTGCACTCTCCAAGCAAGTGAAAGCAGAGATTAACAGATGGGAATATATTAAGCTGAGAAGCTTCTGCACCTCGAAAGAAATAGTGCCCAGGATACAAGAGCCCCCCAGTGAGTGGGAGATACTATTCACCCAATACCCATCAGATAAGGGGCTAATCTCCAAAATATACAAGGCACTGACAGAACTTTACTAGAAAAAATATCTAATCCCATTAAAAAATGGGGAGAAGAAATGGACAGACACTTTGACAAAGAAGAAATACAAATGGCCAAAAGACACATAAGAAAGTGCTCCACATCACTAATCATCAGGGAGATGCAAATCAAAACAACTATGAAGTACCACCTCACATCCCAGAGATTGGCACACGTCACAAAAAATGAGAACAAGCAGTGTTGGTGGGGATGTGGAGAGAAAGGAACTCTTATCCACTGCTGGTGGGAATGCCGTCTAGTTCCACCTTTATGGAAAGCAATATGGAGATTCCTCCAAAAAATGGAAATCGAGCTCCCATACATTCCAGCTATACCACTCCTAGAAATATACCCTAAGAACACAAAAATACAATACAAAAACCCCTTCCTTACACCTATATTCATTGCAGCACTATTTACCACAGCAAGAGTCTGAAAACAGCCAAGATACCCTTCAACAGACAAATGGCTAAAGAAACTGTGGTACATATACAGAATGGATTATTATGCAGCTGTCAGGAGAGATGAAGTCATGAAATTTTCCTATACATGGATGTACATGGAATCTATTATGCTGAGTGAAATAAGTCAGAGTGAGAGAGAAAGATGCAGAATCGTCTTATTCATTTATGGGTTTTAAGAAAAATGAAAGACATTCTTGCAATTATTTTCTGACACAAAAGAGAGGAGGGCTGGAAGTTACAGCCCATCTCATGAAGCTCACCACAAACAGGAATGAGTTTAGTTAAAGAAATTACTACATTGTAAACTATCCTAACATTGAGAATGTATGAGGGAAATAGAAAGCCTGTCTAGAGTACAGTGGGGGTAGGGTGGGGAGGAGGGGTTTTGGGACATTGGAGATGGGAATGTTGCACTGGTGATCGGTGGTGTTCTTTATATTGCTGAAACCTAAACACAATCATGTATGTAATCAAGTTGTTTAAATAAAAAATATATAAACGGAAAAAATGTGGCTCTCAGGGCCGGAGAGATAGCATGGGTGTAATGCGTTTGCCTCTCATGCAGAAGGTCGGTCGTTCAAATCCCAGCATCTTGTATGGTCCCCTGAGCCTGCCAGGAGCGATTTCTGAGCATAGAGCCAGGAGTAACCCTGAGTGCTGTGGGTGTGACACGAAAAACAAAAAGAAAAAAAATGTGGCTCTCAAAATAAATTTCAATCGTGGTTTTGCTGAGGTTTGGCTCAGTTGAAAAAAAAGGTTGCCAACCACTGGTAGGAGACACAAGGTTTTTCCACCCCTGAAGTATACGGTCATGGGATTAACTATAGACTCCTTGCATGATCATTTACTCATCCCTTGGTGCTTTTTTGGTTTATAGAAGACTTCTGCTTTGTCATGGATGGTAAAATTGGACCTCTGCATCTAGAGATCTTGGTGTCTGTAGAGCTCAAGGGATGGAGCTTATGATGAAGTCTTTCTATGTGGTTCTAGTAGTTCTGCTTCTTCGGTGTCGTTTTAATCTATCTTCTGTAGTTGGTGGTCTTGGTCATTATGTTGCTCCTAGGATGGAGCCTGGGATAGAGTCTTTCGTTATGCTTCTGGAAGACCTGTTCAGTTGTGGTTATCTCAGTCAGACCTCTGGAATTGGAGATCTTGGCAAGAAAATTATTCTACCTGCTGCATCCTCGATGATTTTTTTGGTTTTGTTAGTATGCTTGGTTTTCTAGGGCACACTGTTGCCTTTCAAAACTTACTCCTGATTCTGTGCTCAGGATCACTCTTTATGGGCTTTGTGTATCCTGTGCTGGCCCAGTGAGTTTTGACCCTGCTTTGGAGGTCAGAACTCAGCCATTACTGAGCCTTATACACTATCCATTCCTCAGAGCACAGGAAGCCCCACAAGGCCCCCAAAGACTTTATCTATGTCCCATTAATAGAGTTGGTGTCTCTGCGGAGTCCTAAAGTTCCCACATTGGTGACAGCAGTGACACTGTGACAAGGTCAAGTCAGCTGTCCACACACCATGCCTGGATAAATGAGAAATGGGCCAGTCAGAAACAGTTCCAGCATCTCTTCTCTCTCAAGAGTCAGTCCCACTTCTCTAGATCTGCATAACTCGCCTATTACAGTCCATAATGTGAAGACAAGGCCCTGATATGACCAAGGCAGTAGGGGCTGCAGTGGTTCTCACCAAACAACTGAATCTGCAGAGGCATAATTGGGTGTGCCATATGCTTGGGGCTGATGCTCAGGAGCAGTAGTACATGTAGGTTGAGGTTACTGGGCAGAAGGACAATTGGGCCTTTACTAGTTCACCTTTTTTTTTCACTTTGATGCACAGTGGGATGTTGGCTGTCCCCTCATTGGCCAGCAGGAAATTGTCTGTCTAGCCTCCTGCCCAACACAGCAGGGTCATGTTCTTTCCTGGGAACTCCAAGGGGTCCAATTCTACAGAGAGGCCTGGAGTGTAATTGAGCTGTCTTAGGAGAGAAAGGGTGAGCAAACCCAGGTCAGACCTGAGTCCCAGAGCCTCTCCCTAGCCTTGAAATTTGGGTCTCTGTACCCCCTTCCTTTGAGACCACACTCAAACGACTCATCACCACCGAACAGAGCCTGATCAGAGTTGATGTCCATAGGGTGCCATGAGTCCTCACCTGCCACTAGGATGTCCTGGGCATCACTGGGCTCTGAAATAGGGAGGTGAGCTCATGTCACCAAAGCTCCCCCATGGGAGCCTCTCACAGGCTCAGGGTGAAATGAGCCTGAAAGTGCTAGGCTTGGGCATGGTAGCCAGGGTGCTGGAGGAGTTCCTGGCTCCCCTCCTTGGACAGAACGAAGGTGTCATAGTTGAGCTCAGAGTGACACTGCAGGATCACTGTCTTGGGCTCATGAAAAGTCCCTGCAGGCTCAGCAGGAAAGGTTTTCTAGACATATTTTCAGAGAAAAGAGATGGCAGTGCTGTGCCTCCACTCTGTTGTTTTCTTTCCCATCGACACCATTCTCCAATTGTGTTTCTGTGCTCCGAGAAACCAGTGGTCCCTCACCCACCCACTTCTATGTGTCTCCCCTCTGAGCCCAGAAACAAGAACCAGAGGAAGTTGTAAAACCTGATTGAACTACCAGGAGCTGTAGTGGGTCACTGGAGTGATACCATCCCTGGGATGTGTGTGAGTAAAGGTCTTAACACCAGAATGACCACCTGCAGCTGGGGGTCATGGGCTCCTTGGAACTTGACCTGCCACTGCAAACTGGGGTCTTATTGGGAGTGAAGACTCTAGGGCGTCTGTGCTCTCACTCGAGTCAGGACAAACCTTTTGAATCCATGCCATATGCCACATGGAGGGTCACATTCTCCCCAGAGTCACAACAGACCTTGGCTGTGCTGAGAGGAATGGTTTGCTGTTGAGTTCTAAGAAGAGACAGCTGTTCCAGGGTTACCCTCAAATCTTCAGGGTAGAACTCTCGCTCTGCTGGCAAGTGAGGGTAGCATTTGGGCCCTAGGTGAGTCGCACCTGTGTCTACTAGCTCCAGGGGGTCACTGTGCTCTGACCAGTAAGCGGGGCTGAGAGATATAGTGGTAAGTCCCTACATGTGGTTTAGTGATGTAAAAGACAGAGAACTTGGCTTTGTTCTACGTTCCTGTGGTGAGTATCCCATGGTGATGAGCTTCCTGTTTTATCCAGATGGAACTCCTGGGCCTCCGAGGTCCCTGACACCAGAGGGTCATAGGTTTCACCCTGAGAAAAACAGAACCTGGATCAACCCAAACAATTGGTTTGGGGAGGATCACTGGCAGGAAGCTGAGACTGTCTCAGACATTCCCAGGTGCCCTCTCTCTGGCCAGGACCCCCATGTTCACACCAGCACACCAAAACTGTTGTTCCTTTTTTAACTGTGGGCTGTCTCCTAGGGGCCTTGGAACCTGGGTTCACAACTGACCTGCATGCACAATAGTCACAGCGCCCACACTGAGCCCTGGTCAGAGAGACCCTGTGAGATTCTGAGTCCAGAGGGATCCTCCTCCCATGGGCCCCTGAATCATGAATTCCCTCTGAAACTCTCTCAGTTAGAGCAGATCCATGAAGAGGGCCATGGCTTCTCCTCCTGTACCAGCTATATCCTAGAGGGACTTGGTGTCCACAGGACTGACATGTGGTGTGTTCCTGAGGGCTAGTCCTTTTTGTCATAGAATGTCAGGGCCCCAGAAGGGGAACTGCCTTACTGGAAACAGGCTATGCTTTAGGGGAACAGCTCTGAATATCCTCCCCGAGTAGCCCCTTTTAGGGGAGACATGGACCTGTCCTTCCCTTTACTCCAGAGTGTCCTCCTCTGTAAATCACCCCATGTGATGTATGTCAAAACATACGTGAAGGAGTCTGAAACAGGGATGAGCATGAAATAACCCAAACCAGTCTGAGGTAAAGCCTGGCAATCATTTACCTCATATGGAGAGCCAGTTGCCTGCCAGAATTATTGTTTATATTGAGTCCAAAGACCACCCCAGGTGGATGAGTAAGGATAGAGTCAGGGCAGATAGCTCAGGCTATCCTGCTCAGTTTCCATATAAGACAATCTTTATTTTGGGTGAAACCAAGATGTAAACCAACAGATACAAAGAAATCAGAGATTATCTCTGTTTTGGGTAAAACTGAGTATAATCTAGCAACTACCCCTTTGTTGTTCCATAAATTCAGAGTGGTACATAGCCATGTTCTCTCTGCAAGAGGTGAAAACCCCAGATTAGAATTTATGAAAGTGGTTGTTTTTTTGTATAGGCACAGTAAAAGTTGGCTGTAATAGCATCACATTTTAAATTGTACATATCATTCTCAAAACAATCAGGTTTTTCCACATCTTTTTATATCTTATACATAACATTTTTAATAGACTTCTCTGAACATAAACATTAGAGCCTTTCTGAAGACACACTTAGTTTGAAAATTCTTAAACATTTTTTTCACAGAGCACTGTCCCCTGTACACCTGCACTGGTATGTCTCAGCATCTCCTGTGACTGTGCCAAGCTTCCAATAGCAGAATCCCGAGGACCAGCAGGATGAAGCCAGCCATGCCCAACCTGATAAGATTCCCCGCGGTGTAGTCTCGGGAGGCTGTGACAGGAGGACCAAGAGATGATAGGGTCAGGATGACCGAGTTTTCCAGTGCTCTCTCCTCTGCTTTGCCCCATCAGGGAACATCTCGCTTACAGTGGAGGGTGCTGGGCTTACATGTAGGTGGCCTGGATTCAATTCTCAGCACCACATATGGTCCCCCAAGTACTACCAGGAGTAGACCCTGTGCACAGTCAGTTGTGCCAGACTAAAAAAGGACAGAAAGAGGTAAAGAGAGAGAATAGATGGACTAAAAGCAAAGAGGGAGAGAGAAATAGAAGAGAGATAAAACGGAGAGCATTTCTGTACTGTCTGTTCTCTAATGACAATAATCAGTAGATGGAACCTCCTATTATTTTAGAAAGTCAGGGATAGGGTGATGAAATCTGGATTCACGGGTGGGGTGTAGTTAGGGTCCAATTCAAATGTAAATTATGGTCCAGAAATAGGGTGGACTTTGTATCCTTCCCTGACAGAAGTAATTCTTTTTTTTTTTTTTTTCTAATCTTCCCCAAAGAAAGGAATTGAACTTTGGGGTTGGGGCCACACTTGGTTTTCTTAGGGCTTCCTCTGGTTCTGCTTGGGTCATTCCCACACATATGTGGTGTTAGGAATAGAACTGACAGTCCTCGCCACTGCCCATTCTCTTCTCACCAGTCATCATGCCTGATCCCAGCAATCATCTCACTCTGTGAAACCCAAAGTGCCTTAGGCCCCACCTTTCTACCCTTTGTCTTGGTCCATGGGTACATGGTTTCAGTCAAGCTTCTGTACACACAACAGGGACCTTCACTCTGCAGAAGGTCCTGGTGTGGGAGATACTGAGAAGATGCCAAGGACATGAAGGATGAGATTTCTGGGTTAGATTTTCCCACATTTCCAGGCTTCATACCATCTTGAGTTCAGGTCCTCTCAAGCCACTCAGTCAAGCAGACATTGTATTTATGCCCAATTTTTGTAGGTTTTGGGTCAGACCTGGCAATGCTCAGGGGCTCACTCCTGGCTCTGCACTCAGGAATCCCACTGGGTGTGGGAAGCTTATGATTTGTTGGGGATAGAACTGAGCTCAGCTGCATGCAAGACTAATGTTGTACCCCATTTTATGCTTGAGGCAATAACAGCTGTGCCTGTGTTCAGTGATTCCAGACCCTTATCTAGAGATCAGGATTCAGCCGTTCCTGAGCCTCATACACTGTCCATGGCTCAGAGAACACGGGAGCTCCATGATGCCCTCGAATCCTCACCTCCTCTAAGTTTCTTTCATAGAGCTTGAGTTTCTGGGTAGTCCTAGATTTCCCACATTATTGAAAGTTAACACAGATGAAGTCAGTTTTCCACACACCAGGTCAGACAGTCTGAGGGATGGGTCAGTCATAGATGGTTCTAGCATTTCCTCTTCTCACATCCCAGACTTTTCTCTTGATCCCCCATAACTCTCCTATTACTGTCCTGAACACACAGACACTGACTAAGGTGACCATGCCAGAGGGGACAGTGGCAGGTACAACCTGACATTTGGGGCTGCAGGTGAGCACTGGGTGGTGACAGCTGGTAAGGGCTGTTGCTTTTGGAGTTGTAGCGATTGTAGTTGCCACCATGGGCTAAGGTCAAGGGGCAGAAGAATTGTCCCAGGGTCAGGCCATCTGCAAACTCTTCTCTCACAGGGGATTCGAGACACCTGGGCCCAGAGTGTCTTCACCTCAGAGTGAAGGACAAAGGGTTTAGCTTGTCACAAGGGCCCTGGCTTCAGAAGCAGGGTGACTGCAGTCCTATGCCCCTGGGTCCCTGGCAAACCACAAAGAAATCTGCAGAGTGCCTGTCCTGTCCTCATTTTCTTGCAAGTCGCTGGGCTTAGCACCTCACTGTCACTCCCCTTATTCTTCTGTCTCCCTGCTCAGCACCTCCCTAGTCCACAATTTTAACTTTTCCCTGGATGCTGCCCCAGACACTCACCCACATCAGCCGTGGAGATTGTCCTGCTATCCCCAGCAGTTCCTAGAAGAAAATGAGAGAGGGGTGTCCTGAGCTCAAGACCGCTCATCTCCTCTCCTGTAACATCCCACCTGGCACTTTGAAGCATGCTGAGTGTGGCAGGGGTGACAAAATCTGAAAGGAAATCCCCACTGACCATTCTAGCCCCCTCCTCCATCCCACCAGAGCCTCAGGGGATATGCCCTTGTGCTGACCATGAGGAAGGAACAGAGTAGGGTCTCACCTGACACCCAGATATACAGGGGGACACTGGGGTGTGACAGCCTGTAGGGGCTTTTGCTGTTGGAGCTGTAGCATCTGTAGGTGCCATTGTGAGCTGAGGTCACTGGGTGGAAGGAGAACTGGGCCTGTGTTATTGCCTCTGCCTTATCCACTTTGATGCACAGTGGGAGGTCGACTGTCCCCTCCTTGGCCAGCAGGAAAGTGTCCCTCCAGCCTCTGGACTGACACAGCAGCATTACATTGTCTCCTGGGGACACAGAAGGGCCTGGCTCCACTGAGAGGGTTGGAATGTCATGGAGCTGTTCTAGGAGAGGAAGGGGTGAGGGATCCCAGGTCAGACTGGAGTTCCAGGGCCTCTCTCTAGGCCCCTCACTCTGGACTTTCATCCCTTCCTACAAGGGTCCCAAGAGCCTCATCCTACCATCACCCCTAATAGGGCCTGACCAGAGTTGGGATTCCTATAGAGTCATGACCCTTACCTGCTACCAAGATGTCTATGGGATCACTGGACTCCGACCATAGGGATGTGAAATTGTGTCTCCCAAAGCAGTGATACCGGCCCCCATGGGAGGCGCTCACAGGGCCCAGGGTGAAGTTGGCCTGAGAGAGTCCAGCCTGGGGATGGTGGCCCGGGTGCTGGTGGATGTTCTGGCTCTTCTCCTTGTACAGAGCAAAGGTGTCATACACATCCTTAGAGTGACACTGCAGGGTCAGGGTCTGTCCTGGGGTCACAACTGGGCTCTGTGGGCTCAGCAGGTAGGGTCTTCTGGAAGTGCCTGCAGGGATAAGGAACAGCAGGGATGTGCCTCCACTCTCCGTTCTGTCTTGGAATCTCTGTCCCCCAAGCCTCTGTGTCTGTGCTCCCGACCCCCATGCTTCCTCACCCAACCTGCTCACATAGGGCTTCCCTCTGAGCACAGAGCCCAAGAATCTGATAGAGCTGAAAACCTGGACAAATGAGGATGAGCCTCACCTGAGACCAAGAGCTGCAGCTTGTCACTGGGGTGAGACCACTGCTGGGATGTGTTTGAGAAAAGGCCATAACACCGAATGGACCACCTGTGGTGGGGGAACCCGGGGCCAACACGGAACAGGGCCTTGCGTTGCCCACTGGAAAGGTGTTGTGAGCCAAGTTTCCAGGGGCTTTCAGAGTCTCCCTCCTGAGTCAGGACGAATGTGTCAAATCCCAGCCATGAATCACACTGAAGGGTCACGGTCTCCCCTGAGGCCACAACAGGGCTCGGAAAGGCTGAGAGGGATGGTTTGTTGTGGAGGCCTAGGAGGGGAAAGGGGTTTCAGGGTCACTCACACCTTGAGGGTAAATCTCTCCCTCTGTTGCCAGGTGAGGGCAGCACCCGGTCCCAGTGAGTCTTACCTGTGACCACCAGCTCCAGGGGGTCACTGTACTCTGACCAGCCGACGGGGCTGAGATAGTAACATTTGTAAGTCCCTGCATATGCTCCTGTCACAAAGGGGACAGAGAACTTGGTCTTGTTCCCAGGTTCCAGTGATAACCGAGTCTCCCAGGATGGTGAGATTCCTGTTTTAACCAGATGGAACCTCTGGGCGCCTGAGTTCGCCTGACACCAAAGGGTCACCGGGTTACCCCTGAGAACCACAGAACCTGGCTCAGCCCAGAGGGTGGGTCTGGGGATGGTCCCTGAAAGAAAGCAGAAGTTGGTCACAGACATGCCCCAATCTTGGCTTTTATGCCAGGACCCCCACATCTCCCACCCACACACCCAAAATGCTGTTCCCTGTATCAACTATGGTCTCTGTCCTGGGGTCCTCAGACAGGGGTCATACTCACCTGCCTTCACTAGTATTCTGGTGCTCACACTCAACCCTGGAGGGAGAGACCATATGACACTGTCCTGAGTCCTGAGGGAGCCTCCTCCCAGGGACCCCGAGTCCAGTTTCCTCTGAAGCTTACCCAGACAGAACAGGGCCAAGAGGGAGGTCATGGCATCTCCTTCTGTCCTGTCCATGCGCTGGAGGGACTCGGTGGCCACAGGACAGACATGGGGTGTGTCAGTGGGCTGGTTCTGTTGATCACAGGGTGTCACATCAGAGCCTTAGAAAGGGGAACTGCTTCCCCGGAACCTGACTTTGTTTGAGGGGAGAGGCTGAGATGCGACCTCCCTAAATCGCTGCTTCCAGGGCTCTGTATGGACCTTTTCTTCCCCTCACCCAGAGTATCCCCCTCCTCAACACTAGCTTTTCTGGGTCCTCACCCTGGAAAGACTCTCCGAGAGCAGCATGTGCTGTTGAGAATCATGACAAACCCTATGTGAGCCTCTGTGTTGGGCAGAAATCCAGGCGAACCTCCTTTACCCCCACTTCCTTTATCATCCCCCAATACTCCTCTGCATCCCCACCTGTAGGGCAGTACTGAGTCCCCATTCTTGTCATGGGTCCTGCTCCATGGGAGGACCTCAAGAAGGCAAGGACAGTGACTGGCAAGTTCCTGTTTTGCCACCACATGGATGAGCAGCTGTGACCCTTTCTGAGTCTCAGTTTCCCCCGAGTGTCCTGGTGTCCTGGCATCTGTCCTGACTGTGGTGTGGCCGAGCAGAAGTTAGTGGCTCTTGATCAGGAGTAGTAGCCAGTGGGGGACAGGAAGAAAATAGGATTTGACTCACCTGGGGTGACCATCTCAGGATATTGACCAACATCACTTACTGTGAGACCAATCGGAAGGTCGCGTTCCCCTAAAATGCAAGACCAGAAACTCAGACTCCCTAACAGGGGCTCAGGTGGGACACAGAACCTGGCTCAGGGTGGCACTTTGGCACCCACACCCAGCCCTCCAGGAGAGGCTACCCCATGGGGACACGTCTAGAGGGCACCAATAACACGTCCTGAGTTTGTCCCTGATTCTTCCAGGCTCACAAGCCCTAGGGTCTCCCTCAGTCCCTCACACAGGTGGGACCCTGTTCCGTGAGACACTGATAAGGATTTTGGGTACTGGGGTTCAGAGCCCCCTAGTGGCCTAGACCATGGTCCCTTCACAGAGCCTGTGTGACAGCAAAGGCTTCTAGTAGGACAGTTCCAAGGTAGGATCCGATCCTGACACAGGTCCCCCAAGTCCTGACTCTTTCCCTCATTTTCAGGTAGCGATTTAGCAGGAGAGTGAGGGCATTGAAGTTTGGAATCAATGAAGCATTGGGGGCTAGAGACAGAACATAGTTGAATTAAGCAGAAACTGTGGGTTGTGTGTGTGTTTTCACTCACGCATGTGTGTCTGTGTGTTTTTATTTCTAACATTTTAGAGGGCAGGGCTGAATTCTGGCTGTGTGATCACTCCTGCAGGCTTGGGTTCCCGATGTCATGCTGGGATTGAACCTGGGTCTCCTGAATGAATGGTGAGAGCCCCCTAAAATGTTATCCTCTGGTCAGTATCTTTTTGCTCTGGATCCCACTTAACCCCCATTTCCCACCCCGGCAGCCTGTTTAGAACTGACTTTGCCCTCCCCCAGCCTCCAAATTTCTGAGCATGGGTAAGGCAGTGCTCCATGGAAGTTCTTGAGCTCGAACTGTTCTAGCATAGCACAGAGACTAGATATGAAGCATGACTTTGTCACTGATGAGGCTCACATGAACTCCCATGGGAGATGCTCCAGGAACAAAGTCCAGAAAAAAGTCCCAGAGAAGAGCATCATCTCTGCAATTAGGAACCCTTATCGCAGGATTTTACTTGGTAGAAGTGCCATGTTAGGCAGGGGAGGGAGCAACCCTGTAAAGTCAACTTGGAACAAAGAGGTGGCACACATGTATTCCAGTCCAGCACATATGTGTTTGTACACATGTTCTGCCACATGCCCCTTCTGGAATAGAATTTCCCTGCTTTACTCTGGATGTTTACTGGGGCTCTCTCCGCCATTGAGCAAGCCTGGAGCATGGCCCTCTGTCTCTTCCTCATGCTCAGAATAAAACCTCTATTTCCTTCTCTGCTCGTCTCCCCTGAAATTCTTATCTGTGCTGAAGGTTGAAGACTCAAAAGGCCTGGGTCGGGGGCTGTAGAGATAGCACAGTGGTAGGACATTTGCCTTGCAATGTGGCCCACCCGGCATAAACCCAGGTTCTATTCCTGGCATCCCATATGGTCCCCCAAGCCTGCTAGGAAGAGTCAGGAGTATCCTCTGAGTAAGGCTGGGTGTGGCTCCAAAATAAAAACAATCAATCAAACAAACAAAACAAAAACATTCCAAAGGCCTGAGTGGGTCTAGGATGGTCTTTCCATTCAAGCCACATCAAAGTTCACAGTCCTCGATCTCCATAATCACTTCCCAGGGGCTCAGGTGGAGACAGAGAAAGCATCATTTTTCTCTCTCGAGGCATTTCCCACTTCACAAACGGCTCCTGGAGACCCTCTCTGGCATCATTGACTGGAGACTACAGGGACCTGCAGTGAAAATTCTCAAGAGGAAGGAGAAAATGGCGAGAAGTCCAAGAGGTCATCATGCTCTGTGGTTAAAGGGCTGAGGGGAAACATAACAGCCTCTTTCAAATGCAGGAGTGCCAGTGCGTCTTCCCATGACTGGGCACTCACAAAGTCCCCCAAGGTCACAGAAATAGTGTGAGCTGTTCCTCGATGCATGGCAGGACATATGTTCTGTGGTGCTGTCAACTTAGATGCTCAGTCACAGAACTGAGCCACCACAACTCCATCAGCCACCAGCCACACATGATCCCCCACAGGAGGCAGCCTCATTTGTTGTCTGGTGTCATCAAGCACTGTGGAGGGAAAACCTCAGTGATAAGACCCACTATTGAGGGGACACGCAAGCAAAAGATTCTGAGGAGAGTATGGCCTAAATCAAGCCCAGGCAAGATCCCATCCTGAGAACCTAAGCTCACTTTGCCAGGGATAACTGAGACTTCCTGGTCCAGCACACCTGGCCTGGTCCCAGAGATAAAGAACCAACCTGGGAACCAGACCTGCAAGGGACTGAGGGAGGCAGAATTTGTTCTCATCTTCAAATCCAGAAGCAAAATCAGGGGCTTGAGTGGTAGGGCAAATGTCTTGTATGCTGTTGACCTGGGACAGACCTGACTACAATCCTTCAATCCTTGACATCCCATATGGACCCCCAAACCTGCCAGGTGTTATTTCTGAGTGTTGAGCCAGGAGGAGCCCATGCGTGTTGCCAGGTGTGGCCCAAGAAAAAACAAACAAGCAAACAAAGCAAAATTACACCAGACCCAAGATTCCATGTCTGTTGCCTTTCCTCACAGAAAAGTATTTCAGGAAAAGATGAGCAATGAAGGAAAACTAGGTTTCATTCTGAGGTGCTGAGAAAGAGGAGGGAGAGAATGGGAAAGAGAGAGGAAAATGCTGCAGAGAGCACAGGCTTGTCCAAAGGTGGAGACAGCTCTGCTTTGTCCCTTGGGTCAAGAGTGTCATATCAGAGGCCTTAGGAATGTGGACTACTCTCCTCAGTAACAGGCTCAGTTTCAGGGGAGCACTAAGAATCTGTATTATTGAGACATCCCTGCCACTAGAGTCCAGGCCTGTCCTTCCCACACCCTGGGGTGTCTGCCTATGAACATCAGCTCTCCTGTCCTTACTCTGGACAGAACTACAGATGTGGGATGGTGCCTCATAAAAGCAGACACTGCTGGAGAGATTCAGTTTTCCCACATGTGAGCCCAGAGTGTGTAGGAAATGAGACAATCTGCTGTTGGAGTTGAGTCAGCTCTAGCCTCCACTTATCCTTATCTCCATACCCAAGTTTTCCCCTCCTGCCCTTAGAGCCCAGTAACCAGTAAGACTTTCTTTTTAATTTTTGGACTACAGTAGAACTGCTCCTGGGTTACACCTGGCTCTGCACTCATAAATGGCTCCTGGCAGACTCAGGGGACCATAGGAGATGCTGGGGATAAAACTCAGGTCCTTCCCAGATTGGCCACATGCAATAAAAATGCCCTAATGCTCTGTTATCATTCTGGGTCCCACAGACGGTGCTGCAATAAATATAGGTGTAAGGAAGAGGTTTTTGTATTGTATTTTTGTGTTCCTAGGGTATATTCCTAGGAGTTGTATAGCTGATCATATGAGAGCTCAATTTCCAGTTTTTGGAGGAATCTCCATATCACTCTTCAAAAAGGTCGAACTAGTCAGCATTCCCAGCAGCAGTGGATAACAATTCCTTCCCTTAACACTGAGAAGACTTAACAACAACGACGACCTGCTTACAGGACAGGGCTCCCTGCATTGCCCTTTGATTGTGAGGTGAAAGGAGAGGATGCTTCACATCCTGACTTCAATGTAAGATATGCAGATTACAGGATCTTTAATACAGAAACATGATACCAACAACAGAGACTGTGTGAAAAATAAAAGTGTGTTGGCACTACAGACAATGTATTGGATTGGACGATCTAGCTTGCCTGGAGCTAGACTTGGTCTTGTGCCAGGAAACTTCAGGAGTCTGGTCTCTTTGTACTTAGGCCAAGGTTATTTCTTTCCATGTCCCTCATATTTTGGTGGGCCTATGAAAACAACAATTGCCACTCTAACACCATTTTTACTGTGCTCTTTTGACTCTAATCCTTAAAAAGAACTCACTTAAAATTTGAGGTTAACTTAAGCTAATATGCATGTATATGGAAATTAAGAAAATACTATGCCTGTAATGTTTAAGGAGTTATGTAAGTTTTATGGCTTTAGATTGCCTTGTGTACTGTTAAGAAATATTATAATATGTTACAATCTGTGGACTTGAGGGACAAAATAATTGCACATGGATTCTGTCTTATTTATCTTAATGTTCTTTGGCTGAAATTTCAAAGTTCAGATATCAGCAAGGGAACTTCTGAGAATTATGTTATGGGTGATTGTCCTTCCACTGTAACTTTACCTTGTCCTCTTTCTTTGCACCCTTGTTCTCATAATTAAAAATAAAAAAAGAATTCCTTTCTCACCGCATCCCCGCCAACACTGCTTGTTCTCATACTTTGTGATGTATGCCAATCTCTGTGGTGTGAGGTGGTACCTCATAGTTGTTTTAATTTTCATCTCCCTGATGATTAGTTATGTGGAGCATGTTTTCATGTGCCTTTTGGCTATTTGTATTTGTTCTTTATCAAAGTGTCTGTCCATTTCTTCTCCCCATTTTTTGATGAGATTAGATGTTTTTTCTTGTAGAGTTCTGTCAGTGCCCTGTATATTTTGGATATTAGCTCCTTATCTGATGGGTATTGGGTGAATAGTTTCTCCCATTAGTGGGTGGCTCTTTTGTTCTGGGCACTATTTCGTTTGAGGTGCAGAACCTTCTTAGCTTAATATATTCTCATCTGTTAATCTCTGCTTTCACTTGCTTGGAGAGTGCAGTTTCTTCCTTGAAGATGCCTTTAGTCTTAATGTCATGGAATGTTTTACTTACGTGTTGTTCTATATACCTTATGGTTTCAGGTCTGATATCGAGGTCTTTAATCCATTTGGATATTACCTTTGTACATGATGTTAGCTGGGGGTCTAAGTTCAATTTTTTTGCAAGTGGCTAGCCAGTTGTGCCAACACCACTTGATGAACAGGCTTTCTTTGCTTCATTTAGGACTTCTTGCTCCTTTATCAAAGATTAGATGATTGTATGTCTGGGGAACATTCTCTGAGTACTCAAGCCTATTCCACTGATCTGAGGTCCTGTCTTTATTCCAATACCATGCTGTTTTGATAACTATTGCTTTGTAATACAGTTTAAAGTTGGGGAAAGTGATGCCTCCCATATTCTTTTTCACAATAATTGCTTTGGCTATTCGAGTGTGTTTATTGTTCTAAATGAATTTCAATGGTGCCTGATCCACTTCTTTGAAAAAATGTCATGGGTATCTTTAGAGCAGGGGTCTTAAACTCGCGGCCTGCGGGAGGTATCCGATTCTCCATACAACATTTTGTGACCCTGCCCTAGAGGAATCTTTTTTTGTTTTGTTTTGTTTTAGTTGTTAGGGTCACACCCCCAATGTTCAAGGCTTACTAGTGACTTTGCACTCAAGGATCACCCCGACTTTGCCTCCTGCGGCCCCCAGGTAAATTGAGTTTGAGATCCCTGCTTTAGAGGGATTGTATTAAATCTGTACAATGCTTTGGGGAGTACTGCCATTTTAATGATGTTAATCCAGCCACTCCATGAGCAGGGTATATGTTTCCATTTCCGTGTTTCCTTTCTTATTTCTTGGAGCAGAGTTTTATAGTTTTCTTTGTATAGTTCCTTCATATCGTTAGTCAAGTTGACTAAGATATTTGAGTGTGTGTGACACTAATGTGAAGGGGGTTGTTTTCTTAATGTCATTTCTTCCCTATTATTATTGGTCTATAGAAAGGCCATTGATTTTTGTGTGTTAATTTTGTAGCTTGCCACCTTGCTACATGAGTCTATTGTTTCTAGAAGCTTTTTGGTAGAGTTTTTAAGGTTTTCTAAATAGAGTATCATGTCATCTGCAAACAGTGAGAATTTCTCTTTTTCCTTTCCTATCTGGATTTTCTTGATATCTTTTTCTTGCTTGATTGCTATAGCAAGGACTTCCAGTGCTATGTTGAATAGGAATGGTGAGAGAGGACAGCCTTGCCTTGTGTCACAATTAAGAGGGAAGGCTTTTAGTTTTTCTCCATTGAGGATATTTGCCACTGGCTTATGGTAGATGGACTTAACTATATTGAGAAAGGTTCCTGTCATTCCTATTTTGCCGAGAGTTTTTTTAATCAAGAATGGGTTTTGGACCTTATCAAAAGCTTTCTCTGCATCTATTGATATGATCATGTGGTTTTTATTTTTCTAGTTGTTGATATTGTGTATTATGTTGATAGATTTACAGATGTTAAACCATCCTTGCATTCCTGGGATGAAACCTACTTGATCACAATGAATGATCTTCTTGATGAGGCATTGAATCCTATTTGCCAGGATTTTGTTGAGGATCTTTGCATCTGCATTCATCAGGAATATTGTTCTGTAATTTTCTTTTTTAGTAGCATCTCTGTCTGGTTTAGGTATCAAGGTGATGGTGGACTCATAAAAGCTATTTGGAAGTGTTCCCGTTTTTTCAATTTCATGAAAGAGTCTTGCCAGGATTGGTAATAGTTCCTCTTGGAACTTCCTCTTGGAAGGTTTGAAAGAATTCATTAGTGATTCCATCTGGGCCTGGGCTTTTGTTTTTGGGCAGACATTTGATAACCGTTTTAATTTCCTCAATAGTGATGGAGTTTTTTAGATATGCTATATCCTCTTTATTCAACCATGGGAGGTTATAAGAGCCCAAGAATTTATCCATTTCTTCCAGGTTCTCATTTTTAGTGGCATAGAGTTTCTCAAAGTAGTTTCTGGTTACCCTTTGAATCTCTGCAATATTGGTAGTGATCTCCCCTTTTTCATTTTTTTTTTTTGGTTTTTGGGTCACACCTGGCAGTGCTCAGGGGTTACTCCTGGCTATCTGCTCAGAAATAGCTCCTGGCAGACACGGGGTACCATATGAAACACCGGGATTCGAACCAACCACCTTTGGTCCTGGATCAGCTGCTTGCAAGGCAAACGCCACTGTGCTATCTCTCCGGGCCCCCCTTTTTCATTTCTAATACGAGTTATCAAGTTTTTCTCTCTTTTTCTTTGTTAGTTTTGCTAATGGTCTATCAATCTTGTTTATTTTTTTCGAAGACCAAATTTTGCTTTCATTGATCTTTTGGATTGTTTTTTGGGTTTCCACTTTGTTGATTTCAGCTCTCAACTTTGTTATTTCCTTCTGTCTCCCTATTTTTGGGTTCTTTTGTTGAGCACTTTCTAGTTCTATTAGCTGTGTCATTAAGCTACTCAGGTAAGCTCCTTCTTCCTTCCTGATGTGTGCTTGCAAAGCTATAAATTTTCCTTTCAGTACTGCTTTTGCTGTGTCCCATAAGTTCTGATAGTTTGTGTCTTTATTGTCATTTGTTTCTAGGAAAGTTTTGATTTCCTCTTTGATTTTATCAAGGATCCACTGGTTATTCAGTATGAGGCTGTTTAACTTCCAGGTGTTAAAGGTTTTCTGTTTCCCTTTGGAATTCACATATAATTTCAGGGCCTTGTGGTCAGCGAAGGTAGCCTGCAAAATTTCTATCCCCTTGATATTATGGAGGTATGTTTTATGTGCCAGCATGTAGTCTATCCTGGAGAATGTCCCATGTACATTGGAGAAGAATGTGTATCCAGGTTTCTGGGGATGGACTGTCTTATATATATCCACTAGGCCTCTTTCTTCCATTTCTCTCCTCAGATCTAGTATATTCTTGTTGGGTTTCAGTCTGGTTGACCTGTCAAGTGTTGGCAATGCCGTGTTGAGGTCTCCCACAATTATTGTGTTGTTATTGATATTATTTTTCAGATTTGTCAACAATTGTATTAAATATTTTTCCTGCCCCTTATTCGGTGCATATATGTTTAGGAGAGTGATTTCTTCCTGCTGCACATATCCCTTGATCAATACAAAATGTCCATTCTTGTCCTCCACAACTTTCCTAAGTATAAAGTTTGCATCATTTGATATTAGTACGGCCACTCCAGCTTTTTTCTGAGTGTTGTTTGCTTGGATAATTTTTCTCCAGCCTTTTATTTTGAGTCTATATTTGTTCTGACTATTCAGGTGCGTTTCTTGTAGGCAGCAGAAGGTTGGATTGAGTTTTTTGATCCATTTGGCCACTCTGTGTCTCTTAACTGGTGTATTTAGTCCATTGACATTGAGAGAAAGAATTGTCCTGGGAGTTAGTGTCATCTTTATATCGAAGTTTGGTGTGTCTTTTGGTCAGTCTTATCTTAAAGTAGGTCTTTCAATTTTTCTCTTTTTTTTTTTTTTTTTTTTTGGTTTTTTGGGCCACACCCGGTGACGCTCAGGGGTTACTCCTGGCTATGCGCTCAGAAGTCGCTCCTGGCTTGGGGGACCATATGGTACGCTGGGGGATCGAACCGCGGTCCGTCTCCTAGGCTAGCGCAGGTAAGGCAGGCACCTTACCTCGAGCGCCACTGCCCGGCCCCTCAGTTTTTCTCTTAAGACTGGTGTTGAGTCCATAAAGTTTCTGAGCTGTTGTTTGTCTGTGAAACCATGTATTCTTCCTTCAAACCTGAAAGTGAGTTTTGCTGGGTGCAGTATTCTAGGCAAAGCACTTATTTCATAGTTTTGTCACTATGTCCCACCACTGCTTTCTGGCCTTGAGTGTTTCTGGTGACAAATCTGCTGTAAACCTCAAGGATGTTCCCTTGAATGTAATTTCTCTTTTTGGTCTTGATGTTTTCAGAATTATATCTCTATCTGTGGGATTTGTCATTGTGACTAGGATGTGTCTTGGGGTGTTTTTTCTGAAGTCTCTTTTAGCTGGTACTCTTCGGGCATGCAGGATTTGATCGAATGTATTCTTTAGCTCTGGAAGTTTCTCTTTAATGATGTTCTTGACCGTTGATTCTTCCTGGAGATTTTCTTCCTGGGTCTCTGGGACTCCAATGATTCTTAAGTTGTTTCTGTTGAGCTTATCAAAGACTTGTATTTTCATCTGTTCACATTCTTTGACTAATTTTTCCATTGTCTGTTCATTTGCTTTAAGTTTTTTTTTTCCAATCTTTCCCGCTATATGGAGTTGTTTTGTATCTCGTCTTCCAGAGCACTAATTCTATCCTCAGCTTCTGTTACCCTTTTGGAGAGCTTATCCATTTTGTCATTCAATTCATTTACTGAGTTTTGCAGACCTGTTTTTGACCTGTTATTTCAGTTTGGAGTTTTCTGATTTCTGTCTTCATATGTTCTTGGTTCTTATTAGTGTTCTGTTCAACTCGATCCATGATTTCTTTGAGTTCTGTGAGCTTCTTCCATATTTCTTCTCTAAACTCTTTATCTGATACTGACTAGTTGGTTGGCCATTTTCTGGTCATCACAGTTGCCATCTTCATTTTCTATATCTGATGCTAGCCTACGTGTTTCCCCATTGTCACACTTGTATTGTGGGTTATTCTACGTGTTGTGGTGGTATTCATTGGCTAAATGATGTGCGTGGCCACGCTCCTCTGGCTTCATCCTTTCTGGGTGGGTTGACTCACCTCCAAGGAAGGGAATACCTCTGTGGTTGAAGCCTCACACAGGATCAAATCTTAAGCCTAAGCATGCAGCAGAAAAGACGGTCTAGAGAGAAATGCTGGGCTTCAGAGATCCAGCACAGTTCCTTGTGTGATTTTTCCTTCTTGTTGCAGTGGCGTTCTTTCATTAGAAAGAGCACATGGCCGTGAAGAGAAGCAGAGTGGCTGTACTCTCGTGGAGCCTCTGGGAGATCGATTTTTCTGGGCCCTTTTAGGCCCACTCCCAAGAGATTCAGGACATAGGAGATAGGACAGTAGAAAAACACGCACAGGCAACACTCACGGTTTCTCACAGTTGGGAACTACTGGGCAGGCGTACATTTTTATTTTTGGTTTATTGGCCACACCTGGCGTTGCTCAGGGGTTACTCCTGGCTGTCTGCTCAGAAATAGCTCTTGACAGACACGGAGGACCATATGGGACACCGGGATTTGAACCAACCACCTTTGGTCCTGAATCAGCTGCTTGCAAGGCAAACACTGCTGTGTTATCTCTGTGGGCCCAGGTGTACATTTTTCTTTTTCTTTTTTTTTTATAAACATTTTTTTTATTTAAACACCTTGATTACATACATGATTGTTTTTGGGTTTCAGTCATGTAAAGAACACCACCCATCACCAGTGCAACATTCCCATCACCAATGTCCAAGTCTCCCTCCTACCCACCCGACCCCCGCCTGTACTCTAAACAGGCTCTCCATTTCCCTCATACTATCTCATTATAAGGAAAGTTCAAAATGTAGTTATTTCTCTAAACTCATCACTCTTTGTGGTGAGCTTCCTATGGTGAGCTGGAACATCCAGCTCTTTTCACTTTTGTGTCTGGAAATTATTATTGCAAGAATGTCTTTCATTTTTCTTAAAACCCATAGATGAGTGAGACCATTCTGCGTTTTTCTCTCTCTCTCTGAATTATTTCACTCAGCATAATAGATTCCGTATACATCCATGTATAGGAAAATTTCATGACTTCATCTCTCCTGACAGCTGCATAATATTCCATTGTGTATATGTACCACAGTTTCTTTAGCCATTCATCTGTTGAAGGGCATCTTGGTTGTTTCCAGAGTCTTGCTATGGTAAATAGTGCTGCAATGAATATAGGTGTAAGGAAGGGGTTTTTGTACTGTATTTTTGTGTTCCTAGGGTATATTCCTAGGAGTGGTATAGCTGGATCATATGGGAGCTCGATTTCAAGTTTTTGGAGGAATCTCCATATTGCTTTCCATAAAGGTTGAACTAGATGGCATTCCCACCAGCAGTGGATAAGAGTTCCTTTCTCTCCACATCCCCGCCAACACTGTTTATTCTCATTCTTTGTGATGTGTGCCATTCTCTGTGGTGTGAGGTGGTATCTCATCGTTGTTTTGATTTGCATCTCCCTGATGATTAGTGATGTGGAGCACTTTTTCATGTGTCTTTTGGCCATTTGTATTTCTTCTTTGTCAAAGTGTCTGTTCATTTCTTCTCCCCATTTTTTGATGGGATTAGATGTTTTTTTCTTGTAAAGTTCTGTCAGTGTCTTGTATATTTTGGAGATTAGCACCTTATCTGATGGGTATTGGGTGAATAGTTTCTCCCATTCAGTGGGTGGCTCTTGTATCCTGGGCACTATTTCCTTTGAGGTGCAGAAGCTTCTCAGCTTAATATATTCCCATCTGTTAATCTCTGCTTTCACTTGCTTGGAGAGTGCAGTTTCCTCCTTGAAGATGCCTGTAATGTCCTGGAGTGACTTGCCTATGTGCTGTTCTATATATCTTATGGTTTTGGGGCTGATATCGAGGTCTTTAATTCATTTGGATTTTACCTTCGTGCATGATGATAGCTGGGGGTCTACATTCAATTTTTTGCAAGCGGCTATCCAATTGTGCCAACACCACTTGTTGAAGAGGCGTTCTTTGCTCCATTTAGGGTTTCCTGCTCCTTTATCAAAAATTAGTTGATTGTATGTCTGGGGAACATTTTCTGAGTATTCAAGTCTATTCCACTGATCTGAGGGCCTGTCCTTATTCCAATACCATGTTGTTTTGATAACTATTGCTTTGTGGTACAGTTTAAAGTTGGGGAAAGTAATTCCTCCCATATTCTTTTTCCCAATGATTGCTTTAGCTATTCGAGGGTGTTTATTGTTCCAAATGAATTTCAAAAGTGCCTGATCCACTTCTTTGAAGAATGTCATGGGTATCTTTAGAGGGATAGCATTAAATCTGTATAATACCTTGGGGAGTATTGCCATTTTGATGATGTTAATCCTGCCAATCCACGAGCAGGGTATGCGTTTCCATTTCCGCGTATCCTCTCTTATTTCTTGGAGCAGAGTTTTATAGTTTTCTTTGTATAGGTCCTTCACATTTTTAGTCAAGTTGATTCCGAGATATTTGAGTTTGTGTGGCACTGTTGTGAATGGGATTGTTTTCTTAATGTCCATTTCATCCTTATTACTATTGGTGTATAGAAAGGCCATTGATTTTTGTGTGTTAATTTTGTAGCCTGCCACCTTGCTATATGAGTCTATTGTTTCTAGAAGCTTTTTGGTAGAGTCTTTAGGGTTTTCTAAGTAGAGTATCATGTCATCTGCAAACAGTGAGAGCTTGACTTCTTCCTTTCCTATCTGAATTCCCTTGATATCTTTTTCTTGCCTAATCGCTATAGCAAGTACTTCCAGTGCTATGTTGAATAGGAGTGGTGAGAGAGGACAGCCTTGTCTTGTACCAGAATTTAGAGGGAAGGCTTTTAGTTTTTCTCCGTTGAGGATAATATTTGCCATTGGCTTGTGGTAGATGGCTTCAACTAGATTGAGAAAGGTTCCTTCCATTCCCATATTGCTGAGAGTTTTGATCAAGAATGGGTGTTGGACCTTATCAAATGCTTTCTCTGCATCTATTGATATGATCATGTGGTTTTTATTTTTCTTGTTATTGATGTTGTGTATGATGTTGATGGATTTATAGATGTTAAACTATCCTTGCATTCCTGGGATGAAACCTACTTGATTGTAGTGGATGATCTTCTTAATGAGGCATTGAATCCTATTTGCCAGGAGTTTATTGAAGATCTTTGCATCGGCATTCATCAGCGATATTGATCTGTAATTTTCTTTTTTTGTAGCATCTCTGTCTGGTTTAGGTATCAAGGTGATGTTGGCTTCATAAAAGCTATTTGGAAGTGTTTCCGTTTGTTCAATTTCATGAAAGAGTCTTGTCAGGATTGGTAGTAGTTCCTCTTGGAAAGTTTGAAAGAATTCATTAGTGAATCCATCTGGGCCTGGGCTTTTGTTTTTCGGCAGACCTTTGATTACCGTTTTGATTTCATCAATGGTGATGGGGGTGTTTAGATATGCTACATCCTCTTCCTTCAACCGTGGAAGATTATAAGAGTCCAAGAATTTATCCATTTCTTCCAGGTTCTCATTTTTAGTGGCGTAGAGTTTCTCAAAGTAGTTTCTGATTACCCTTTGAATCTCTGTCATATCAGTAGTGATCTCTCCTTTTTCATTCCTAATATGAGTTATCAAGTTTCTCTCTCTTTCTTTGTTAGGTTTGCCAGTGGTCTATCAATCTTGTTTATTTTTTCAAAGAACCAACTTCTGCTTTCGTTGATCTTTCGGATTGTTTTTTGGGTTTCCACTTCATTGATTTCTGCTCTCAGCTTTGTTATTTCCTTCTGTCTTCCTATTTTTGGGTCCTTTTGTTGAGCACTTTCTAGTTCTATTAGCTGTGTCATTAAGCTACTCAGGTAAGCTCCTTCTTCCTTCCTGATGTGTGCTTGCAAAGCTATAAATTTTCCTCTTAGTACTTCTTTTGCTGTGTCCCATAAGTTCTGATAGTTTGTGTCTTTATAGTCATTTGTTTCCAGGAACCTTTTGATTTCCTCCTTGATTTCATCTCAGACCCACTGGTTATTGAGTATGAGGCTGTTTAACTTCCAGGTGTTAATGTTTTTCTTCTGAGTCCCTTTGGAATTCACAAATAATTTCAGAGCCTTGTGGTCAGCGACGGTAGTCTGCAAAATTTCTATCCTCTTGATATTATGGAGGTATGTTTTATGTGCCAGCATGTAGTCTATTCCTGGAGAATGTCCCATGTACATTGGAGAAGAATGTGTATCCAGGTTTCTGGGGGTGGAGTGTCGTATATATATCCACTAGGCCTCTTTCTTCCATTTCTCTCCTCAGGTCTCGTATATTCTTGTTGGGTTTCAGTCTGGTTGACCTATCCAGTGTTGACAAAGCCGTGTTAAGGTCCCCCACAATTATTGTGTTGTTATTGATATTATTTTTCAGATTTGTCAACAGTTGTATTAAATTTTTTCTGGTCCCTCATTCGGTGCATATATGTTTAGGAGAGTGAATTCTTCCTGCTCTACATACCCCTTGATTAATATAAAATGTCCATCTTTGTCCCTTACAACCTTCCTGAGTATAAAGTTTGCATTATCTGATATTAGTATGGCCACTCCAGCTTTTTTATGGGTGTTGTTTGCTTGGATTATTTTTCTCCAGCCTTTTATTTTGAGTCTATGTTTGTTCTGACTATTCAGGTGTGTTTCTTGTAGGCAGCAGAAGGTTGGATTGAGTTTTTTGATCCATTTAGCCACTCTGTGTCTCTTGACTGGTGCATTTAGTCCATTGACGTTGACAGAAAGAATTGTCCTGGGATTTAATGCCATTTTTATATCGAAATTTGGTGTCTTTTGGTTAGTCTTGTCTTAAATTAGGTCTTTCAGTTTTTCTCTTAAGACTGGTTTTGTGTCTGTGGAGTTTCTGAGCTGCTTTTTGTCAGTGAAACCATGTATTCTTCCGTCAAACCGGAAAGTGTGTTTTGCTGGGTATAGTATTCTGGGTGAAGCATTCATTTCATTCAGTCTTGTCACAATATCCCACCACTGCTTTCTGGCATTGAGTGTTTCTGGTGACAGGTCTGCTGTAAATCTCAAAGATGCTTGCTTGAATGTAATTTCCCCTTTTGATCTTGCTGTTTTCAGAATTCTGTCTCTATCTGTGGGATTTGTCATTGTGACTAGGATGTGTCTTGGGGTGGTTTTTCTGGGGTCTCTTTTGGTTGGTACTCTTCGAGCATGCAGGATTTGATCACCTATATTCTTTAGCTCTGGAAGTTTCTCTTTAATGATGTTCTTGACCATTGATTCTTCCTGGGAATTTTCTTCCTGGGTCTCTGGGACTCCAATGATTCTTAAGTTGTTTCTGTTGATCTTATCATAGACTTCTATTTTCATCTGTTCCCATTCTTTGACTAATTTTTCCGTTGTCTGCTCATTTGCCTTAAGTTTTTTGTCCAATCTCTCCTGCTGTATGGAATTGTTATGTATCTCATCTTCCACAGCACCAAGTCTATTCTCAGCTTCTGATACCCTGTCCCAGAGCTTATCCATTTAGTCATTCACTTCGTTTACTGACTTTTTCAGGCCTGTTAGTTGACATGTTATTTCAGTTTGGAGTTTTGTGATTTCTGTCTTCATATTTTCTTGGTTCTTATTAGTGTTCTGTTCAACTCTGTCCATGGTTTGTTTGAGTTCTTTGAACATGTTCCATATTGCTAGTCTAAAGTCCTTATCTGAGAGGTTGATTATTTGGTCGGTCATTATCTGGTCCTCAGAATTGTCATCTTCATTCTCTATGTCTGATGCTGGCCTGCGTTGTTTCCCCATTGTCACACTTGTATTGTGGGTTTTTCTACGTGTTGTGGTGGTATTCATTGTGTATATGATGTAGGGTGCACACTCCTCTGGCTCCGCCCTTTCTGGATGGGCTGACTTTCCTCTAAGGGAGGGGAGTCCTCTGTGGATGAAGCCTCACACTGGATCAAATCTTAGGCCCGAGCACGCAACAGAGAAGATAGTCCAGAGAGAAATGCTTGCTTCTGTGATATAGCACAGTTCTTAGTGTGATATTTTTCTTATTGTTGCGATGGTGTTCTTTTCTTAGAAGGAGCGCACGGCCGCGTAGCGAAGTGGAGTGGCCGTGCTCTGATGGAGCCTCTTTTGCCCCACTCCCAAGAGTTTCACACAAGAGGACAGTAGACAGACATTTACAGTTCGCACTCACAGTTGGGCCCCTCTGGGCGGGCTTAGATTCGTGTCTTTTCCCCGCCTGATGTCCCACGCAGGGAATCGGGCTTCTGCAGCAGTCTGCCGGCCGGTTTTTATGTTCTGAAGTCCCGCCCTGGACAGGTGTACATTTTTCAATGTGTGAATTTTAAAGTTCTTTCTTTCTTTCTTTCTTTCTTTCTTTCTTTCTTTCTTTCTTTCTTTCTTTCTTTCTTTCTTTCTTTCTTTCTTTCTTTCTTTCTTTCTTTCTTTCTTTCTTTCTTTCTCTCTCTCTTCCTTCCTTCCTTTCTTTCTCACTCTTCTTCCTTCCTCCCTCCCTCCCTCACCTTTTTCTTTCTTTCTTTCTTTCTTTCTTTCTTTCTTTCTTTCTTTCTTTCTTTCTTTCTTTCTTTCTTTCTTTCTTTCTTTCTTTCTTTCTTTCTTTCTTTCTTTCTCTCTCTCTTCCTTCCTTCCTTTCTTTCTCACTCTTCTTCCTTCCTCCCTCCCTCCCTCACCTTTCTCTTTCTTTCTTTCTTTCTTTCTTTCTTTCTTTCTTTCTTTCTTTCTTTCTTTCTTTCTTTCTTTCTTTCTTTCTTTCTTTCTCATTCTTCTTCCTCCCTTTCTTCCTTTCTTCCTTCCTCCCTCCCTCCCTCCCTCCCTCCCTCCCTTCCTTCCTCCCTTCCTTCCTTCCTTCCTTCCTTCCTTCCTTCCTTCCTTCCTTCCTTCCTTCCTTCCTTCCTTCCTTCCTTCCTTCCTTCCTTCCTTCCTTCCTTGGTCATGCCCGGCAGTGCTCAGGCATTACTCCTAAATCTATGCTCAGAAATCACTCCTGGCAGTCTCGGGGGACCATATGGGATGATGAGATTTGAATCACCGTCCTTCTGCATGCTAGGCAAACGTCCTACTTCCATGCTATCTTTCCGGCCTCAAGTCTTTTCTTTCTTTATGGGTGTGTTTAATTTTTTTGCACATTGCTTTCTGATTGAAACCCATCTCGTTAGTGTTCAGGGTCGAAATCTGAGATTTTGGATCCAGAATAGCTAACCATGCAGAGAACAATACCAACATGCCAGAGAACCTCACTCCACAACTGAAAAGATAACACAGCAGTAGGGCATTTGCCTTGCATGCAGCTGATTCAGGACAAACAGTAGTTCCAACCCAAGCATCCATTAGTGTGACCCAAAACACACAGAAAAAAAGAGAAAGAGAGATAACCTCACTTGTTTTCTTGAAGACCAATGAGCTTGTTGACTGGCATCTGCTACATATTGTGGAGAAGAAAAAGTTCTTGAGAGCTAGATCATACACAGGAGATACCAGCACATGAGACTGTATGGATCCATGTTTCCCTTGTAACTCTACCTTGGGCCTTGGTGTCCTGTTCAATGAGAGTATCATAATCAGGGTGCATTTCCTCCTTGTGGAACTTGAGAAAATGTCTCCATGTACCTCAACAAAACAAAGCCTAAAATGAGGATGGGAGAGAAGTTGTGGAATGGATAGCAATTGGGCATGTCTGGCTGAGGTTTTGGTGGTGTTGAAACTGATTGCTCAGTGGCTTGGGAGAAGCTGGTCCGTCCACGTGGCAGTGATGTTGGTTTCCTTGGCTATTTACCATTTGCTAAATTTTAAGCTCTCAGGGACTTGAAGCCCCCCAACTTCATGTAGAACCCAAGCGTGTTGCCCCATTAACCATCTCGCACCCTTTTTCAGGCAAAAATGTGATCAGCAATAAGCATGAGGTCTGGAGGGTCAAGTTCTTGCTGGCCAAGATCCACAAGGCCACCTTGGAGTTGCTGACGATGGAGAAGAAGGACCTGTGGCGTCTCTTCAAAGGAATGTGACGGGGAGGCAGGACACACTTCTAGGTCCTGGGAGGTCTCCTTGTGTCCACGGCTATTGATGTGTATGGCAGTGAGGGGTGGCTTTCTAATTTGCCATTATCATTATTATTTTTAGTTTTTGGATTGCACTTGGTTACTCCTGGCTCTATGCTCAGAAATTGCTCCAGGCTTGGGGGACCATTTAGAGACCTGAGATTGAACCCAGGCCTCCCCCCTGGGTCATAGCATCCAAGGCTAATGCCTTCCCACTGTGTTATTGCTCCAGACCCTAATTTGCCATTATTAAAAGAAATCACGAGGTCAAGGAAGTGCTAGATCACTTTACCTCTTATGTGTATATGTTTCCTTACTTTGGACATAGAGCTAAAGTTGACTGGCTTGGAGGAGAACACAGTCAAATGGGCAGACCAGTCAGTATATGCTAGCACAGTGAGTACTGATGCTATTAGTGCAGTGCGATTTCTGGGATGTCTGCTGGGGTTACCAAGTATATCAAAGTATGTAATTGTCTTAAAAGGGGATTGGGGCCGGTGAGGTGGCGCTAGAAGTAAGGTCTCTGCCTTGAAAGCACTAGCCAAGGACCATGGTTCAAGCCCCTGGTGTCCCATATGGTCCCCCCCAAACCAGGGGCAATTTCTGAATGCTTAGCCAGGAGTAACCCCTGAATATAAAAGGACGTGGTCCAAAAAACAAAACAAACAAAAAAAGGGAAAAGTCAGGTGCATTTCAGCAGAGGTTTTAGATGTATTTTGGGGTGTGGCCATACCATGTAGTGTTCTAGGGTTACTCCTGGATCTGTGCTCAGGAATTGCTCCTGATAGGCTCTGGGGACTGTATGAGTTGACGGGGATCAAACCTGCCTCAATCCTGGGTTAGCTGCATACAAGGCAAACACCCTACCACTGTGCTACCACTCAGCAAAGTTTTTTTGGGCATCCCACACCTGCCAGGCCAAGACCAAGATGACTGTTGGTTCCCAGACAGAAGTGGAAGTTGGAAGCTCTACCTCAAACCCAGGGGAGGCTTTCTAGAAAATGAAGCTAATTAACCTGAAACTAGAAGGTGAGTCTGAAGTGATGTCCTGGCTCTGCCTCTTGTCGCTTGGCTATTTCCATCTGGCTATTCCCACTTAGTTGGATTCTGGCTTCTTGGAAGGTTCCTTATGTCTAAAGTTTGTTAAAGGTTTGCCTGCACTGAGCAGTGGAAGTTTTCTTTTCTGAAATGGGAAGGGACTCATCACAGATTAAGATGCTTGGAGGGTGCTTTATTAGAATATCTTTTCCTTTTATTGGTTTTGGGTCACACCTGGCAGCGCTCAGGGGTTATTTCTGGCTATACGCTCAGAAATCGCTCCTGGCAGGCTCAGGGATGTTGGAATTTGAACCACTTACCTTTTGCATTCAAGGCAAACACCTTACCTCCATACTATCTCTCCAGTTCTAGAATTCTTTTCCTTGATGTTTTATACAGATTAGACTTTTGACTTTTTTTTAACTACCAAATATCTAAGAAGAATCCAAATGAAAGGACATACTATGGCTTAATTTAGTGTGTGTTCATTCTATAAACAACCTAGAGAAGACTTATTTCAAAAGTAATTGCAATCTATTCTTTGTCCAAGATTGGAAACCATTAATTTGAACACAATTAATTTAACAGTTACACTCAAAACAATAATAACATTGAAATACCTTTTTTGGTGGGGTCATGTCCAGCTGTGCTCCTGGCTCTGCTCAAGTTTATTGATAAACATATTAATTATTGAGTCTTGGATGGGGATGATGATGGTGAGATGGATGGAAGGTGAGGTCTTTCTCTGGCCAGGGCCACATGCCTGCAACTCCCTCTAGTGGTGGTCTCAGGGTGGCAGCAAGGAAATGTTTCACAGGCAGGCAGGTTCCAGAAGACATCAACTTTATTAAGGCCCTAGCCATCATGTGTGGCTCCTAAGCTTTTTAAACCTTTTAAGCCAAGGGCTGGAGCTATAACACATTGGTAGGGCATTTGCCTTAGACGGTAAAGAAAGCTGGTTCGAATCCCAATATCCCATATGATCCCCCGAGCCTGCTGGGAGTGACTTCTAAGTGCAGAGGCAGGAGTAACCTGAGTGGTGTTGGGTGTGACCCCAAAACAAAAACAAAAACAAAAAGAAAAGAAAAGAAACAAATAAAACAAAAGCAAAAACAAAAAAAAACTTTTAGCCAGCCCCATAAGTAGCCCTGCATACAGGGCTACTGCATAAGTAGCCCTGTGTCTACCAGCCAATTCTCTTGCTGAATCCTTTCTCAATCACCCTTCTGAATCTCCCTCTATCCTCCTGGTGAGCAAAACAGGAAGCCAAACACCCCTCCCAGATGTGGGCAGGTCTGCCTCTCAAGGTGAGCAAAACAGGAAATAGGGGAAGGGGAGTTACATCTAACTTTAAAAACTTTTTTTTTAAATTTTATTTAAACACCTTGATTACATACATGATTGTGTTTGGGTTTCAGTCATGTGAAGAACGCCACCCATCACCAGTGCAACATTCCCACCACCAATGTCCCAAGTCTCCCTCCTCCCCACCTAACCCCTGTACTTTAAACAGGCTCTCCATTTCCCTCATACATTCTCATTATTAGGAAGGTTCAGAATGTAGTTATTTCTCTAGTTAAACTCATCACTCTTTGTGGTGATCTTCCATATTTTCTTGGTTCTTATTAGTGTTCTGTTCAACTCGATTCATGATTTCTTTGAGTTCTTTGAACATATTCCATATTGCTAGTCTAAAGTCCTTATCTGAGAGGTTGATTATTTGGTTGGCCATTATCTGGTCCTCAGAATTGTCCTCTTCATTCTCTATGTCTGATGCTGGCCTGCGTTGTTTCCCCATTGTCACACTTGTATTTTGGGTTTTTCTACGTGTTGTGGTGGTATTCATTGGCTATATGATGTAGGCAGCACACTTCTCTGGCTCCGCCCTTTCTGGATAAGCTGACTGGTCTCTAAGGGAGGGGAGTCCTCCGTGGGTGAAGCCTCACACTGGATCAAATCTTAAGCCCAAGCATTCAACGGAGAAGACAGTCCGAAGAGGAATGCTTGCTTCTGTGTTATAGCTCAGTTCTTAGTGTGATTTTTTCTTCTTGTTTCGATGGTGTTCTTTTCTTAGAAAGAGCGCAAGGCCGTGTAGCGAAGCGGAGCAGCCGTGCTCTGCTGGAGCCTCTTTTGCCCCACTCCCAATAGTTTCACGCAAGAGGACAGTAGAGAAACATTTACAAGGAGCACTCACAGTTGGGCTCCACTGGGCGAGTGCAGATTCGTGGCTTTTCCCTGCCTGATGTCCCAAACAGGGCAGCTGGCTTCTGCAAAAGCCCACCGGTTTTCACATTCTGGAGACCCGCCCTGGAAATGGCGTCTGGGAGAGCAGATTTCTGGAGCGTCTTTTGCCCCACTCCCAAGAGTTTCACGCAAGAGGACAGTAGAGAAACATTTACAAGGAGCACTCACAGTTGGGCTCCACTGGGCGAGTGCAGATTCATGGCTTTTCCCTGCCTGATGTCCCAAACAGGGCAGCTGGCTTCTGCGAAAGCCCGCCGGTTTTCACTTTCTGGAGACCCGCCCTGGAAATGGCGTCTGGGAGAGCAGATTACAACTTTAAAAACTTTTAAAAACTTTCTTTAAAAAACAAAAAGAACACAGGTTATCTTTTGTTTTCCTGGCTTCTGCCTTTGGCCAAAGACGGGAACCTTAATATTCCCAAAGGTCACAACATCTCAAGTTTTTAAAAACATAAGTTTCCTGCAAAATATACTAATAGTGGAGCCAGAGAGATAGCATGGAGGTAAGGCATTTGCCTTTCATGTAGAAGGAAAGTGGTTCAAATCCTGGCATCCCATATGATCCCCCATGCCTGCCAGGGGCGATTTCTGAGCAGAGATCCAGGAGTAATCCCTGAATGCTGCCGAGTGTGATCCAAAAGCCAAGATATATATATATATATATATATATATATATATATATATATATATATATATATATATATATATATATATATATATATATACACACACTCATAGCTTAAAATTCTTTAAAATTAATGCTTATTTCCTGGAAGTTTCTTGTTCCTATTATTTAACCTTTCTTACTTAAAGCTATTTAACCAAGCACTTTTCCCTGGAATGTTCTATTCCTATTCATTATCCTTTCTCTAAACAAATTACAAGAACATTTATACAGAACATACATTTTGAAAACAGGCTAATACATTAAAGCACAGGATAAAATGTTATGCAGTTGGAAACATTAATTATGGAAAACTGTAAAGCACATGTAAATCAGGAAGACAATGACTTAGAACAAGAGATACACCTGAAATAAAGTTAATGCAGTGATTTTAAAGAAAAATTTTCAGTTTGGCTTTGCTGTTTTCTATGTCCTTTTTAAATGTTTATCCCACCACAAATTGTCTAAACTTAAATACACTGTGGACTTCTCCAATTTATCTCATCACCTTACACCAATTGCCCAGACTCTGGGCTTCTCCCAGGCTGTTCACCACGTAGCTTTACTTCCATGGATTCCTGGTTCCCGCAGATGGGTTCAACGGAGCTGCAGTGTTCCAGTTGCCTGGTTTGTATCTTCTCTGCAGCTACAGCTTGCCACTGCCACTGCTGAAAGCAACTAAGATCATCTGAGTCCAAAGTCCGAAGTTTCAAATTCAAATCAGTGTCTGGACTGAGGTTTTAATCCATAGAAATTTGTCCTTTTTCATGAAGACTTTTTCCCCTGGTCCTTTTCCAATCATAGCTCTCCATCAATATCTGAGAAGGCCAAGGTCCTTGGAAAAAGGACTTTTTGTGAAAAAATCTCAGTCGTGTGCCTTAGATGGGGGTGATTCAAGCTTTCACCTTCCCTCCTTTGCTGGCCCTTCTGACCCCAGAAGGGGACTCTGCCATGTTTATAAAAGGCTCCACGTGGTGGCCCAGACTTTAAGGCTCATTCCAGCTGAAAAGAGCCAAAATCAAACACAAGAAAGGAATCACACCATCATTGCAGTCTTATCTGTCCAAGGTTCAAATCAATGTTAGGGATACAAATTTTGAATTAAATATTAAATTATAAAGTCCTTGATGGTAGTGAAGGATTGTGAGATGGATGGAGGGTGTGGTCTTGCTCTGCTGACCAGGGCCACAAGCCTACAACCCCCTCCAGCCAGCGGTCTCAGAGTGGCGGTGAGAAATAATCAACAGGGTCAGGTTCAAGGAGACATCAACTTTATTACAGCTCTATCCACAAGTGTGCTCCTAAGTTTTTTAGACCTTTTAAGCCAGCTCCGTAGGTAGCCCTGCATTCAAATCTGTCTCTACCAGCCACTGATCTTGCTGAATACTCTCCCAACCCCCATTCTGAATCTCCCTCTATCCTCCTGGTGAGCAAAACAGGAAGCCAGAGACCCCTCCATCTTGTGGGAAGGTCTGCCTCTCAAGGTGAGCAAAACAAAAAATTGGGAGAGGGGAGTAATAAAGATCACTTATAGAAGGCTTGATATTTGGTGAGCCAACCTGAGTTAGCCACATGTATAGCAATACCATATTTAGTATTGTTGTGTATGTAAATATTTTGGGGGATTACTATGTTGCTCACCCTAATCTGATTAGGTGATTGTGCCCTACCCTAGGGTGTGACCTGGCATTCTGCCCCCACCCTAGGGTAGGACCTGATTCTGCTTCCACCATTGGTTGGTATCTGATCCCACCATTGGGTGGGACCTGACTCTGGACTATAAGAGCAAGGGTCTGTGGAAGGCGAGAGGCTTTTGCTGGCTGGAACTGAATCGGAGTCTTTGGACTTCAGTTTTGTCCATCCGAATAAAGCAAATATTTCCACGAGCCTGATTGTCTGCGAGCTGTTTACCCGCCGTTTCACCTCAGAACCGTGGGCTAGACAGGGTGGCAGACACGTGCTACGAGCTGGAAGAAAAGGGCCTCATTCTCCATCCCTCCATCAGTCAACCTCTTCAGGGGCTGTCCTGCTACATAATGACGCCCGGACAGGGACCTGAACCCTGGACCCTCAGAACTGTAAGTGAAATATTTCATTGGAAATTTCCTATGCTGACCATCAAATGGTTTCTGTGGTTAGTCATGTGGATTTTACCACCCTTAGTCTTACGCATTGGTGCTCTAGTATACAAGTGGATCATTCCATTTTGTTTAAAACTAATTGGTTTTGATCTAAGGACAATCACTGCAGTTGGATGGTTGTGGTCTATATTTCAAATGAAAAGTGTAGTGTCTCTAGCCATCATAGTTTGTGGAATTTCTGTGTTGACTAACGTTATTATTATGAGCATAGTTATTTGCTGTTATTTCTATTTAGGAAATAGAAAGTGTAGAAATGGTGAGGCTAAAACCAGTATAGATAATAATGAAATTTATCTGACGAAAACTCAGACCAAGGTGCAGGCTGACGAATCCAGCCCCACCATCAACAATATAGAAATTTTTGCTGGAAGAAAAACAACTCAGAATGTTAAGCCTGATTCTAGTGAATTGCTTGACAGTAGTGACTCAGATAATGATCTACCTCCAGTGCTAACTCCACGAAGTATGCCTCCTTCTAGTCACAAAATTGAATCGCAGAGCAGAGCAGATTCAAAAAATGAACCACATGCTCAGTCTCAGAGCTCTATTCAGAGTAATTTTGCTAATCAGGCCTTATCCCCTATAGACGGGGTAAATGTTTCTAACTATGTACCCTATCAGATGGAAGAATTAGATCGGTTTAAAAGATCATGTAAAGAAAATGGGCCAAAATCGCCATACAGTGTGGAGTTATTAAGACTTTGGAGTCATAACTCATCTTGGACTTTGTATGATTTTAAAAGAATCGCTGAAATATGCCTGTCGTCTAAACAGCGAACTGAATGGGAAATGTACTATTCAGAAGGCGTAAAAGCTAAATTATATAGTCCGGATGGTATGAAAAAGCAAGTGGCAGGTGTTACTCTATCGTATGAATTATTGATGGCAGAAAATCAATTTGCAAATATTCAGACACAAGCAGCTTTACCTAAGGAAATCTTAAATTTAATCAGGGAGATTGCATTGTCAGCATGGGAAAAAATTGATTCTAACAGCATTGGTAGAGGAAACTTTTTAAAAATTACCCAAGGCCCTTATGAGTCATTTGCAGAGTTTGTAGGTAAGATTAAAGATGCTCTGAAGTTACAGGTGGAAGATGAGGAGATTAGAAACTTCCTAGTAAAATCTGTGGCCTATCATAATGCAAATTCAGCCTGTAGATTAGTATTGAATACATTAAATGAAAAGTCAGATCTGAATGATTACCTTTATGCCTGCCGGAATGTCTATGTGGAACCCCAACCCCCACCCCACTCAGACTCAGTACAAACCTTCCCAGTTACCAAGGGAACAATGTCTTACTCCCCTCGGGGACAGAACACTTTCCGGAAACCAGGTCTTTGCCCAAAATGCAAAAGGGGTCGCCACTGGGCGAAAGATTGCAGATCCAGAAACCTCATTAATAATAACCTAAGTAGAGGTTTCAACACAGTCCCCAGGAGGCAAATCGCCTGCTACCATTGTGGAAAACAGGGACATATCAAAAGAAATTGTCGTCTCCTTATAAATTCAGCTCCCCAAGAACACACATACAAGATGCAGGGAAACGCCCACAGGGCCTCCCCCCAGGCCCTTCCAAATCAGGGGCAAAGTTCACAGACAATAATCCTTCCAAGCCCAGCCCAAGAAAATTCATCACGATAAGGGAATTAATCCACTCTACTTCAGGGAGTGCCGGATTAGACATATTATGCCCAGAGGACATTACAATTTACCCAGGAGCATGCCCCTACATGTTAGAAACTGGCATTGTAGGCCCGCCACCCCCAGATACCATGGGTTTGATTCTTGGCAGAAGTTCCCTCAACATAAAGGGTATATCAGTAATCACTGGTGTCATTGACTCAGATTCCATGGGAGAAATCATTGTAGTTATTACTGTACCAGTTACATGGACCTTTAAAAAAGGAGAAGCGATTGCCCAGATAGTAATAGTGCCTTATGTCAAATTTGGGACTTCAGATAAGACTAGAATTGGAGGTTTTGGAAGCACAGATCCGGGTGCTGCTCAAAACCCAATCGTGGCTCTGGTTACTAAATGTAAAGATGAACACCCAATGATCAAACTTCACTTGGAAGGCAAACCCTTTGATGGAATGATAGATACGGGTGCTCAGGTTACCGTAATTTCTGATAAAGAATGGCCAGAAAATTGGCCTCTTCAGGAAATCCCGTATTCCCTAGAAGGAATAGGAGGCCTGAGTTCCTGTCTGTTGAGTACGAGGACTATACTATTTTACGGCCCAGAAAATCAAAAAGCAATAATCAGACCTCACGTGGGCCCATTTTCACCATCCCTGTGGGGCCGTGACCTACACAAACAGTGGAAAGCAGAATTCCACATCCCATAAGCTCCAGAAGAGTCCGAACCTTCTTTTGATTTAAAAACCCAAAATTTTTAGTGGGGGCCACTACCGTAAAAACACCAGCACCAATAAAAATAAAATGGAAATCTGATGAACCAATTTGGACAGGTCAGTGGCCCCTTAAAACTGATAAATTAAAGGTGCTGACAGAATTAGTGGAGGAACAGCTAAGTTTAGGACATATTGAACCATCTTTTTCTCAATGGAATTCACCTATATTCACTATAAAAAAGAAATCCGGTAAATGGAGACTTTTGATGGATCTTAGAGCTATAAATTTATCCATGATACCTATGGGCAAATTGCAGACTGGTTTACCATCACCTGTAGTTATTCCAAAGGAATGGCCACTAATTATAATTGATCTGAAAGACTGCTTCTACCATATTCCTATCCACCCAGATGATAAAAAACGTTTTGCATTCTCAGTTCCTTCTCTCAATAATACCCATCCCTGCAGACGTTTCCAATGGACTGTTCTCCCCCAAGGCATGCTGAATTCCCCAACCATGTGTCAGTTTTTTGTAGATAAGGTTTTGAGCCCTGCTCGTGAAAAATTTCCTCAAGCCATGATATTTCATTATACAGATGATATCTTGCTCACAATGAACAACGAAACAGATTTACAGGAATTATACTCTTATGTTACTGACTGTTTACAAACATCAGGACTGAAAATAGCTTTAGAAAAAATACAGATAATGCCACCGTATCAATATTTGGGTTTTATTTTGGACCGGACGTCTATACGTCCACAAAAATTTTCTATCAAAAAAGAAAACCTCAGAACGCTTAATGATTTTCAGAGACTTTTAGGTGACGTAAATTGGCTCCGCCCTGCACTAGGAATCCCAAATGCAGAGTTATCTAATCTGTTTAAAACGTTGGAGGGTGATCCTGCTTTAGATAGCCCGAGAAATTTAACAACAGCTGCAAAAAATGAATTGGACATCTTCTTGAGCAGATTACAAAAATCGTTTCTCTCAAGATTCATCCCAGGAGAAAAGGTATTACTGTTAATCTTCCCTACAATAGAAACCCCCACAGGGGCCTTGATGCAACAGTCAGGACCTTTGGAATGGGTGTATTTACATAACAAACAACCTCGCTCAGTTGTCCCCTACTTACAACTGATTTCAGAGATTATTATCAAGGCAAGACTCAGATCTATATCTTTACTAGGTTTTGATCCAGATATAATAGTTTTGCCAGTACCAAAAAAGGAAATTGAGTCAATATTGCCAATTAATGAATCTCTACAAAGGGCCCTCTCAGATTTCACAGGAGAAATATCCTCCCATTATCCAGCAGGAAAAATTTGGGACTTTTTAAAGAAAACTCAGTTTGTTATTTCTTCAATTGTTCGGGATTCCCCTATTCCCAATGCCAAGGTTTTTTACATTGATGGATCCCAAAATGGAAAAGGAGGAATAACTGGAGACAACATTAATATGACCATAGATACCAAATATAAATCTGCACAGAAAGTTGAATTAGCAACGTTAATTTACCTATTAGAAAATGTATCTGAAGCCATGAATATAGTTTCTGATTCTTTGTATGTGGTAAATTTATGTCATGTGATAGCCACTGCATCCCTTAATGCTAATAACCCGATCATACAGGACTTACTTAAACAATTACAGCAGCTTCTTCAAAAACGAACTGAGCCCATCTTCATCACACATATTAGAGCCCACTCAGGTCTTCCAGGACCTATGGCTCAAGGAAATAAAACTGCTGACTTGCTAGCAATGCCTATATTTAAATCACCTATAGAGGAACATTCAGCCCTACACACAAATGCTCGCCGTTTACATGTGAATTACCAAATTCCATGGAGGCAAGCTAGAGAAATTGTAGAAAACTGCAACGTATGTGCACCGTTAACAAAAAAGACTCACATAGCAGGAGCAAACCCAAGAGGCTTACAGTCTAACGAACTTTGGCAAATGGATATAACTCAAACAGATTTATTTCCAAGGAAACCTTATCTTCATGTTGTGGTGGACACTTATTCTCGGTTTATGTGGGCAATTCCCATGTCTTCTCAAAAATCTAAGGCTGCTTGTAGTTTTCTTTTACAATGTTTCTCTGTGATGGGTATTCCATATTCTATAAAAACTGATAATGGGCCAGCCTATGTTAGCAAAACTTTTGAATTTTTTTGTAAGGAATGGCAGATAAGACATCTCAGAGGAATTCCTTACAATTGTAGGGGACAGGCCATTGTAGAAAGGACTCACAGAACCTTAAAAACTCAATTGCAAAAAAATAGAAAAAGAGGTTTACCACCAACGGATTTGCTGTCTTTGACTCTTATCACACTAAATTACTTTAACTTACCCCAAGGGGAAAGCTACACTGCAGCAGAAAGACATTTTAAAGAAGATATTCAGAGACAAGAAACAACCCATAAACCTATTTGGATCAAGGAGGATGAAAAATGGATAGCTGGCTATCTTCTCCTAAGAGGAAGGGGTTATGCCTATGTTTCTATAAATGATGACCCTCCCAAAAAATTTTGGGTTCCATTACGTCTTGTTAGAAATCGGGCTAGCACAAATGATCAGGTTCAGACTACAAACTCCCCTTCAGAGAAAAAACAGAATACTTCAGACACTAACAGCAGTAATATTACTAAGGTCTCTGGGGCAGGGAACGATTTAGCTGTCACACACCATACAATGAGTGAGACTGATGGTAGTGATAAACCCTTACACTCCGAGATGCAAAAGGAAAGACAGGAACCTGTCTTAACTGGGCTCCAAAATATAGGAAACTCTTGCTACATGAACTCAATATTGCAATGCTTGTATAATATTTCAGACTTAACTCAGTATTTTTATAAAGATCATTATAAAAAGGATATTAACAAGAAAAATCCGATGGGGCATGAAGGTAAATTAGCCGAAGAATTTGGTCGGCTCATCAAAACCATGGGAAATGGATTTCATAGATATATTAACCCTGAAAGCTTCAAAGTAACAATTGGTTTACTTAATGACCAGTTTGCTGGACACAATCAGCAGGATCCTCACGAACTACTGATGTTCCTAATAGAGGGATTACATCAGGACTTGCTTACTGTAAATCTAATGACAGACAAAACTACACATCTCATGGGAAATGAAAGTTATGAACAATTTAGTCCAGAACACCAAAAGGCTCATAAATCTATCATTTATGATCTCTTTCAAGGACAATTCAAATCTATACTCCAGTGTCTCACTTGCCACCAAAAGTCTGAGGTTTATGAGACATTTGTTCATTTGTCTTTGTCTGTTACATCTACAGATAAATGTACATTACAGGAATGCCTCTCTGAATTTTTTAAAGAAGAAGAATTAAGAAATGACAACAAAGTTCTGTGCAACAGTTGCAAAAATAGAAGGGATTTTTCAAAGAAAACGTACTTATGGAAACTGCCACCAGTACTTATAATACACTTGAAACGTTTTGCTTTTGATGGCAAACAAATAAAAAAATTGCATACTTATGTAGATTTTCCTTTAGAAGACCTCAATTTAGAGGAATTCACTTCAGAGAATAAAAGCAAGATTAAGAAATACAACTTATCATCGGTGTCAAACCATTATGGTAAAGTTCACTATGGACACTGTACTTCATACTGTAAAATTGCTGCAAAACAACACTGGATCAATTTTGATGACAAGAAGATCAAAAAAGTCCCTAATACATTGGTGAAATCCACAGCAGCATACATCCTGTTTTATACTTCTTAGAGATCTACAATGAACACCAGATAATCATTTTACTTCCTTATCAGTTGCTATTAATGCTCTAGGATTCTTTCCACAGGCATGATCAATGAATATAGATTGAAAATCATGAATCCCCAATGTGTTTCCTTGTAGGATGGATTTATGTCTTAATTTCATTATTGCTCTAGGTCTCAGTTAATCATGAAATTTTACAAATTAATTTAGTCAAGGTTCACCTGAAAGAGAAATTTCTCATCATATTAATGTTGTTTTTCTTTCTAGGTATACTCATTTAACGACTTTCACTCTTTTTATTTTAACATCATTGCTTTATTTCCCTCAATTTAGGTTTTAAGACGCTTACATAATGATAATTTTAGGTGGACTTTCTTCACAGTGCTTCTTGCCTATGATTGATTATCATAAAGTTACTGTTATACAATAACTTTGTATATATACTGATATACACGTATAGTAGAGTTGTCCATGTTTGTATTATGCATGAAATTCTCTTTCAGATCTGCTAGGCAAAACCATAAAAAAAATTTTTTTTGTGAATTTGAAATGATTTATCTAAACAATTGCCGGCTATTACATTTTAAGGAGCTTTTAATTGATTCAGCTGAATTCTCTTTTGCTCTATTTTGGATCCTTTCCAACAAATATTTTTTAGTATGAGTGAGTGTTATGGCCATATTTTTTTGTGAAGTCTGTGTATGTATGTCTTGTTTAGTGTCTGTCTGTTCTGCATATTTTGTATATAGTTTCCTTTTTCCTAACTTTATCTTCCCCAAATTAGTCTTCCTTATCCTTCCTTCTCTCTTCCTAGTCCTTAACATTTTAATTTTCAGGATTTCACATGTGCAACCCATCTCCTTCACCCACAACTACAAGCTTCCTGATCTCGGCGGGAAGAAGAAATCCATGACTGTTGGAGTTTTACACCATATATGCTGCAAACTTGTTGGAAATGAAGCCACCTGGGATTTGTGTCACAATGTAACACCAGAGAAAAGATCCATGGACAAGACCCACAGTCTCTGGATCCCAGTTAAACTGTGCTATCTGAATTTCTGGTTTTCCATCCACATACAAAATGCTATTGTTGACCGTTTCTACAATGGCTACCCCAAGATTGCACCGATCCCAAAGGAAATACAGAAGCCCAACCAACTTATGATGTAATGATGTAATGCTTGGGGATGCCCCAACACATGGATGACTGTACTGGCCTTCCTTCTTCATTCAGCTTGATGTTATCTCCTGTACAAGGCTTCAACCGGCTTTTCCAGACCCATCAAGTGTCTTCTGCCGGTCTTTTTGGAGTTCCAGACCCCTCATATTTACACATTGGTATTGAACTCTGTAGAAATTACATCTGTTGTTTTTCCTATAACTGTAATCCTTTGAAGTTATGTTTGGTACTTCGCTTCTTTTGACTATCGTAATTAATGTTTTTTTATTTTAGTTTTTAATATTAGGAATCGATGTTGTATTACATTAAGGTTTTGCTTTCTTGACTTTAGGTTTGTGAGTTATATATTATTGTCTATAATTTCCCAAATGATATTTTTGTCTGTTCTCAGGGTTTTTTGCGTGGGCGCATCATAGGCAAAATACTAGGTTTATAGAAGGTTCCATCCATTTTGGATGGGCCCTCAAGTTGTTTATTTACACAGGGAGGGTCTCTGCCTTAAACATTTTGTTTTGGTTTGTGACTTAAGCTCCCATCTATAAATAGTCGACATCAATTTCAGACATCTTATGGACTTCAGACCGGATTAAGAACTTGGACTAAGTTCAGATACCTATTGATCATCATTGCAGTGGCTCCCCACTGTGCAGAGGGTGTATGTGCCACTTCTTCCGAAATAAAGGCCTAGTTCAATGCCCTCAAAGATGGGCTTTCTGGTCTACCTGAACTTGAATGAAAATGGAGCTGGAGAGATAGCATGGAGGCGAGGCGTTGGCCTTTCATGCAGAAGGTCATTGGTTCAAATGCCGGTATCTGCCAGGAGCAATTTCTGAACGTGGAGTCAGGAGTAACTCCTGAGCACTGCCAGGTGTGACCCAAAAACGACCACCACCACCTACAACAACAACAAATAAAGAAAAGGTGCTTCTTCTTGCCTGCTACACAACCTTTCTGGTGTCTCTTCGAAAGATCTATGTACGTTTTAGATTTATCTTCTCAGGAGCTTGTAGTTGATTCCTTGATACATGTTTCTGGTTTTAGACACCCTGTGCTTAGGTTAGAAGTTTTTCTTTACATTTTCCTGTGATGCGCTTATGCAAACAGCCGCTCTTTTATTATTGACTAATTTTTCTTTTAATAATTGTAGACAATAAGTTTAATTGTAAACAATTAAGTTTGTTTACTAAAAACAAAAGGGGGGAATTGTTGTGTATGTAAATATTTTGGGGGATTACTATGTTGCTCACCCTAATCTGATTAGGTGATTGTGCCCTACCCTAGGGTGTGACCTGGCATTCTGACCCCACCCTAGGGTAGGACCTGATTCTGCTTCCACCATTGGTTGGTATCTGATCCCACCATTGGGTGGGACCTGACTCTGGACTATAAGAGCAAGGGTCTGTGGAAGGCGAGAGGCTTTTGCTGGCTGGAACTGAATCGGAGTCTTTGGACTTCAGTTTTGTCCATCCGAATAAAGCAAATATTTCCACGAGCCTGATTGTCTGCGAGCTGTTTACCCGCCGTTTCACCTCAGAACCGTGGGCTAGACAGGGTGGCAGACACGTGCTACGAGCTGGAAGAAAAGGGCCTCATTCTCCATCCCTCCATCAGTCAACCTCTTCAGGGGCTGTCCTGCTACAAGTATTATCACTTCACTTCAACACCAATGTCAAACATTTAAAATTAACTACACTCTGATTACACAGTACAAAATGTCAGCCAGTAAGTCTGTCCTTTGATATCTAGATCAATGTATCACTAAATTGAAAATTGTTTTGGAAATCTTCATTTTAATTTGGTGTTTATTTGGTGTGGAGACCATTCCTGGTGGACTCTTGGGATCATATGGAATACCAGCAATGGAACCTAGGCTGGCCACAAACAAGGCAGGCACCTTCCCTGCTTGACTAGTTCTGAAATATTTAGATTTGAGCTTTTTAGTGCATGGGGTGAGGGTTTGGGCCATACCTGTCAGGTCTCATTCTCGGTTTGCCCAGGGCACCTGAAATGATCTGCACAATCCAAGGTCCACTACATACAATCCAAGTGTCCTACCTAGTGCACAAACACCCTGGCTCTCCACACTGTTTTACCCTGTTGGGTCTCACAACTTGAGTTGTGACTGAGGTCAGAGTGTGCCCCTCTTGGCAGGCAATGCCCTGTTGTGGCAGCTGATCTGCATTGGCATGATGGGCGAGGACAAGATGAAGCTGGATTACATGTTGGGCCTCAAGATTGAGGATTTCTTGAAGTGCCACCTGCAGACGCAGGTTTTCAAGCTGGGCCTGGCCAAGTCCATCCACCATGCTCGCGTGCTCATCCACCAGTGCCACATCAGGTATAGGCAGGGTCTTCTTGGAGCTCCCCCAACTGAGCCTGCTTAGAGCCTGGCCTCACTAAGCTACTGTCTCACACAGCCCTTGGAGTTGAAAGGTTTGAGCTCTTGAGGGTACAGGTTAACCAATAAAACTGTTTGTGGAGAGTTGGGGCAGCATCACACCCCCCCTCCCCTGTAGCCTAGCCCAAGGGTCACTGTGGCCTGAGCTGTACACCTTGGGTAGGCTTTTTACCAGCATGTGGGCAACAGGACAAGTAATCAGCTCTCAATGTGCTGGTTAGTTGGAACCTTCCTTCCTTGCTGGGGGTGCATGGTTCTGCTTGGATCTGCTGGTGACATGTAGACCTCTTGTCACCCAATGGACACTAGGTCCCACTGGCTCTGCTGCTGTGCTGTGGTCCCGGCTAAGTGGGCCTTGGTTGCCTTTGGGCCTTTCCTGTGAACTTGCCCTGGTACCTGGAGTTGCAGTAGTGTGTGGAACACTGCAAACTGAGTTCCTGCCTTTGCCCTTCACCAACTCTGGGAATTAACGAGCAGGCAGTCAATGGCCTTTCTTGAGCTGATTTCAGCCAGCTTGATCTTGGTTGCTACTTCTGGGACAATGGACCTGTATGTCATTCTGGTGTCATTAAAAAAAAAATAAATCTGGCCTCCAAAATTTTACGGCCAGCCCCAGACTTTGTTTCTTTGTTTTATTTATGGCTGTCCTCCCCTTTTGAAGTTTTTTTTTTTTTGGGGGGGGGTCAGTTCAATGGGACTCAGTGTTACTCCTGGCTTTGCACTTAGAAATTATTCCTGGCTGGCTTGAGGGGACTATATGGGATGCTGGAAATAGAACCTGGTTTGGCTGAGTACAGGGCAGATGCCCTACTCTACCCCCTGTGCTACCATTGGCCCCTGTCCTTCCCTTCTCAGGCCCTCAAGCCTGCCAGGCAGAACAGCAGAGAATAGGATGGAAGGAGCCTTTTGGGGCCTTCACCCCTTCCCCATTGTCCCCCCAGGGTCCACAAACAGGTCGTGAACATTCCCTCCTTCATTTTCTGCCTGGACTCGCAGAAGCACATTGACTCTTGCTCTGCTCCTTTATGGGGGTGGACACTTGGGCCTTGTAAAGAGGAAGAATGCCAAGAAGGGCCAGGGAGGGACTGGAGCTGGTGGTGACAAGGAGGAATGTGCCCACTGCCTCCTGACTGGTTGGGAGTGTCTAGTTTCTATCCAGAAAATAAAAAAGACCAACACTTTGGAATTGTTCTCCTGATGTTCATTTTCTCCACTGCCCGCTTTGAGCTGCTGGCACAGACTCACACTCAGGGCACAAGCATCTTGACTGTGTTAGTCATCTGGGATGGTAGGGTCATTCCTAGGCATAGGGAGGAAAAGGCACATTTCTTTGTGGAAGTAAGGGTGAGATGGGGAAGAGTTGGGAGTGTCCCACAGAGATGAGGTCCCATCACTAGTCTGGTAAAGTGAATTTAATTGTGTTAGCAAATCTTGAAGGACAATGAGGCAACAAGTCAGTTTGCATTATGGATTAGTGCTAAAGGCAGGTGGAGTTAGGGCCCAGGATGGGGTTTGGGTGTGGCAGAGCCAATATATTGCACAGTAGAAGTCTGGGTCAGTACTACTTTCTTCAACCCTGAGTGCTGACTACCCCCTCAGTACTGTCAAATATGACTCCAAGGACCAATCTGCTTTGGGGGTTTTCAGATACTCAGAATTAAGAGGGGGTCTGTTTCCCCTTCTCTAGTGAGAAACCATGTCAGGCAGAAGAGGAAGTGGCTTGGGAAATCTCAGAGCCTACAGCCTCCCTTATTGTTACCAGAAGTGAGGGCTCTCGACTCTCAGCTTAAACCCGTCAAATCTTTACATCTTTTTTTGGGTTGGAGCAGGCCTTGCTGATAACTCCATGAGAAGGTCTTAATGGAAGCTTCCTAGGGCCCTCAGAGTTAGCTGTGAAATCTGCAGTTGGATTCAGTTACCAAATACCAAAGAGTCTGCAATTTATTAGCTGGCTGTGGCAGCAGTTTTAGTGTATAGCCCCCCCTTCCATATCTGAAGATATAGTTCTCAATTCTGGGAGTGTTTTTCCTGTCATAGCCTTGCCTTTGGCACCTGAGCAGTGTGAAGGTCCATAGGCTCACGCTCCCCAGGCCCCCTCTGATCATGTGCTAATGAATGGCCGGAGATGTATAAACACTGTGGTTTTCGGGAAGCTCTTCTGGTGAGGAAGCGACTGCTGGCTCCCTCCTGAGCTCAAGGTGGTTCAACTGGGCATAGATCACATCCTGAGGGTCTTTGGGTGCAGCCTGGAACAGAAGTGGTAGTGGTATGTAGCTGACATGGGACAAGTTCAGAAGTCTCTAACCATTGGTTTATCTTTTGGTGCCAGTCCTTCTATGCATTTGTTTGTCTTGTGCTAAGCACTAGCCTGATAGAGAAGTGCTTACTTGCTGCCTGGGCCTCGCAAGGTTCACCTGGGCATCCGTCACTCCCTGGGATTCTTCATTGTTTATATCCACCTGGAGAAAAATCAGCGCGATGAATACTAGGCAACCTCGACTCCCAAATGCTCATATCTTCCAGTGCATTTTCCAGACTTGCTTATGTGATGCTTTCTGGAAAACTTTCAGTTGGGCCAGAGAGAGCAAAGGTTAAGTAGCTTTCCTTCATGGGCTGACCCACTGTGATCCCTGGCACCAAGTAGGATCACCTGAGCAGTGCCAGGAGTGACCTGAGCACCCTAGGGTGTTGGAGGAGTCCAACTCCCCTTCAAATACAGCATACGAAAAAATCTTCTAAATCATTTTAAGTGTTTGTGTAAATTGATAAATTGATTAAGAAAAAGCAGGGAAAGCACATTTTTTTTTTTTTTTTTGGTTTTTGGGCCACACCGGTGATGCTCAGGTATTACTGCTGACTATGCACTCCGATGTTGCTCCTGGCTTGGGGGACCATATGGTACACCAGGGGATCTAACTGTGGTCCGTCCTAGGCTAGCTCTAGCAAGGCAGATAGATACCTTACCTTTAGCACCACTGCGCCTGCCCCCAAAGCACAATTTTTTTAAAAGTGGAAAGAAATAACTCATGCAAAATCAAAGCAGAAGGGGCTGGGTCAGTGGCACAAGCAGTAGGGCTTTTGCCTTGAACGCGATAACCTAGGAAGAACCAAGGTTTGATCCCCTGGCGTCCCATATGGTTCCCCAAACCAGGAGCGACTTCTGAGCTCACAACAAGGAGTAAACCCTGAGCATCACCAGGTGTGGCCCAAAAACCAAAAAAAAACATCCATCCAGCCAAGCAAACAAACAAACAAAAATACCAAAAATCAAAACAAAATATTAAAGTTGTATATAAACCCAGGAAGTAGAGGAAAAAGAATCTCAGCAATTTTTGCAAGAACAAGCACCTACGATTCAATACAGGAGTCCAAGTTCCAATTAAGATACATAGGGCAGGCTGGAGCAACAGCACAGTGGCAAGGCATTTGCCTTGCATGTGGCTGAACTGAAATGGACCTGGGTTCGGTTGCTGGCATCCCATAGGATCCGCTGAGCCTGCCAGTATGGATTTCTGGGTGCAGAGCCAGGAGGAAGCCTTGAGCACCACCCGGTGTGATCACAGAAGAAGAAGAAGCAGAAGAAGCAGAAGAAGCAGAAGAAGCAGAAGAAGAAGAAGAAGAAGAAGAAGAAGAAGAAGAAGAAGAAGAAGAAGAAGAAGAAGAAGAAGAAGAAGAAGAAGAAGAAGAAGAAGAAGAAGGAGAAGGAGAAGGAGAAGGAGAAGGAGAAGAAGGAGAAGGAGAAGGAGAAGGAGAAGGAGAAGCAGAAGGAGAAGGAGAAGGAGAAGGAGAAGGAGAAGAAGAAAAAAAGAGGACAGACTGGTCTGGAAGAATTCTAGCTGCCCTACATAAGCATTTGGACAGTCTAGAATAAAGTGACATTCTTAGAAACACTCTGCTAAGAGTGAATCAAAAAGAAACAGAAAATGATTCTACGAATCCAAACAGACTGGTCTCTATTGAGGAAACTGGCAGTTTACAAAAGCTGTCCCCCAGAACGAAGATTGAGGACCGGGCCACTGACGAATCCCTTCAATGTGATTCCGAGTACCGTGGAGGACCTACCGATCAATGCTCCCTTCAAACCGAAGAGGAAGGGAAACTTAAGTATAACATGCTATGAGGTCAGCAGTTACTAATAACAAAACCAGGCCAGGAAAAGGAGAAAAAAGAAAAAAAAGAAAAGAGGTTGAACCAACCACAGAAATTTGGCAACAAATAGAAGTTAAGACACTCCTATTGGGGACTGGCAAGATAGCATGGAGGTAAGGTGTTTGTCTTCTATGCAGAAGTACGGTGGTTCGAATCCCGACATCTCATATGGTCCCCCGTGCCTGCCAGGGGCTATTTCTGAGCATAGAGCCAGAAGTCACCCCTGAGCACTGCCGGGTGTGACACCCCCCAAAAATACCCCCCCCCCCAAAAGCCGAAAAACATTTGTATTGGCAAAGAGGAAGTCACAATACAAACACTGCTTGCAGAAACAAGCTAACAGGGCTGGCACAGTGCATAAAGCACTTGACTTGCACTCTAGCCTATGCTTGTTCTCTGAGCAAAACCAAACCAAACAATAAATATAAAGAGGGGCCGGAGCAATAGCATAGCAGTATGGCATTTGCTTTGCACGCTGCCAACACAGGGCTGACCCAGGTTTGAATACGGCCATCCCATATAGTCTCTTGAGCTATCAGGAGTGACTTCTGAGTGCAGAGTCAGTAGTAGCCTCTAGGCTCCATCGGTTGTGACAAAAAAAAAAAAAAAAAACCAAAAACCAAAAACCAAAAAACAAACAAACAAAAAAGAAACCATGATGATATTTGAGAGAGAAAGAGAGAGAATAGCCAATACTAATGGCTGCAAAGTCAATACATACACATCTGCTATATTCCTAAGGAACTAGTGGAAAAAGAATCCCTTTGCAGCTGTCTCAAGAACAAGCACCTAGAAACTAATACTGGAGCCTATTAAGTTCCTATTAAGAGACATGGAAGAGGACAGAATAGCTTTGAAAATTTGTGGCTGCCCTGCACTAAGCATTATCCAGAGCCAGTGCAATTCCTATTTAAACAGCAAATCTTGGGGCTGGAGACATAGCACAGTGGCAGGGAGTTTGCCTTGCACCTGGCCGACCCAGGACAGACCTGGGTTTGATCCCTGACAGCCCCATATGGTCTTCTGAGCCTCCCAGGAGTGGTTCCTGAGCGCAGAGTCAGGAGTAACCCCCGAGTGTCCCAAAAACCAAAAACTAAAACAAAACAGAACAGAAAACTGCAACTGGGTCGATACAGGACATACCATATGGTTACCTGAACCTCCCAGGAGGGATTTCTGAGTACAGAGCCAGCAGTACCATGAGTGTGGCCCCAAAACAAAAACAACCAAAAACACTACAAATCTCACCCTTCAAGAACAGAGCTTAAATATTCCTATTTCTATTCCTGTTTTTCCTACTACTACTCTGTCTCACTTTTTTTTTTTTTGATATTTGATTTTTGGATCACTCCTGGATCTGCGCTCAGAAATTTCTCCTGGCAGGCTCAGGGTACCATATGTGATGCTGGGATTTGAACCTACTACAATTCTTATACTCTTGTGTGGAATCATAAATCTCCCCAAATATAAAAATCTGAGAAGATGGGCAGGTAAGATTGTGGAGAGTGTGCTTGGGTTGCTGGGGAGGGAGAGAGAAGAGGAGAGGAAAGTAGGGGAGGAAGCAGGAAAGAAAGGGAGGGGAGGGGAGAAGAGAGGAAAAGGAAGAGAAAAGATAAAGATGTCGAATGTTACGCAGCCATTTGAGAGCCATGAAAGGAGCCCGAGGGAGCCATTGTGAAGTAAAAGTGAGCTTTTTCCAAACCTGTATGTGTTTGCTTGGGTATGGAAGTTCAAGACAAGCAAAGAGCCTGAAGCCCACATGGAACAGAGAGATGGCTTCGGGGGCCTGTGTTGCCTGTCATGAGAAACCCTGGGTTTGACCCTCCAGCACCACATGGGCTGCAGCATATGTATTGTGTGTTGAAACCCAGGTCGAATCCTAGTCCTCTTAGCCTTGAGTGGCTACAGGAAGACAAACGAAACAGAAACCTCAAAACAAAACCTTGGGACAGAGCCATAGTACAGCACAGAGTACACTTACCTCGCAGGCTGCTAACCTGGGTTCAATTACCGGCACCCCATATAGTCCCCTGCACACGCCAGGAGTGATCATTGAGCACAGAGCATGGAGTAAGCCCTGAGCATCGATGGATGTGGCCCCCAAATCCAACCCAACCCAACCCAATCCAACCCAAGAAAGCTCCTTAGGCTGCAAGAGTCAGGGATGTTTCGCAGAGGGAAGTAGGAAGTGATACAGGAAGGGAAATGCATCAGGAAAGGTGAGGGATAGGGAAGAAGAGGCCGTTTAAAATGCTGAGTCCTGATTCTTAGAACAGGAAGTCCATCTATGCAATGGCACAAGCCCATGTTACATCACTTAAATTTTCCATGGAGGGGCTGCAGCAACAGCACAGGCTGACCTGGGACGGACCTGGGTTCGATTCCCAGGGTCCCATATGGTCCCATGAACCTGCTTGGAGCCATTTCGGAGCACAGAGCAAGGAGCAAGCCCTGAGCGCCACCAGGTGTGGCCCCCCAAAAGAAAAACAAAACAAAGCCAAATAAAAGTTCCCATGGGGCCAGAGAGAGTCCATCAAGGAGGACGCTTGTCTTAGACACAATTGAGCAGTTTGATCCCCAGCATCACACATACTCTCTAAAACCTGGCAGGACTGATCCTTGAGTGCAGAGCTAGAAATGAGCTCAGAGCACTCAGAGCACTGCCAGCTGTGACCCCAAAACAAACCGAAAAACAAGTTTTTTCACAAAGGGGAAGGCACTTGCCCTGCACATAGCTGACCCAGTTTTGAGGCCCTCCAGGAATGATCCCTGTTCGCAGAAGAAAGAGTAAGCCTCAGCACTTACTGTTTTGGCTCCCAAACTAAAATGTTTTTCATCAAATTTTGTGTGAGAGTGTATGCATTTGTGTATTTGGGTGTATTTTTTCTCGGGTGGGGGAACACACCCAGTGATGCTCAGGGGTTACTCCTGGCTACGTGCTCAGATATCGCTCCTGGCTTGGGGACCAAATGGGACACTGGGGATCGAACTGAGGTCCATCCTGGGTCAACCACATGCAAGGTAAGAGCCCTGCCTCTTGCACCACCACTTTAGTCCCTGGCTGTGATACTGAGTATGTATGTGAGAGTGAGTGAGTGTCAAAGATGAGCTCTCTGTCTGAACATGGGCTCTGGGACTTGGGGGGATAGTGGACCCCGGGGAAATTCACTGAGTCATGTGCTCTGACACCCAGCTGCACCCCAGGAGGCAAGAGGGGTGGTCAGGGTGCATCTCTTAGTCTTGAGCCTGAGCTCATTGGGGTCCTCTGACAGCCAGAGTTGTGGAGAGGGAGGGGACCCTGAGCAGAATTGGGCAGAACTGGGCCAGCACAGGCTCACCTGGGGGTTCAGTCGAGCTCCTTCCTCAGACTGTGTGTGGGTGGCTGCGGTGTCTGTAGGGAGAGGAGGGGGAACGTGTTCTGGCGGTCCCGAGGTGTCTCCAGCCAGCAGCCCTGCCCTGCCCCAGGCCCTGACGTCTCTGTTCCCTTAGCAATCATCCCGCCGTAGCTGTTACGTGGGTCATCTTTCTGTATGGGTCTGGGGCTCAGTCAGGGACCCTTGGGTGGCCTCCCCCCACTCACTTGACTTCTGTTGTCCAGCCTGGTGGCGGCAGCGGCGGTGGCAAAAGAAGAGAAAGAGGAGGAGGAGAAGGAAGAGGAGGCCGAGCAGGGCACCAGGTAGTCCAGGGAGCAGTGTTAGGGAGTCCAGTTTACCTGGGCGCAGAGACACCCCTGAGCGCAGGACATGGGGCTGGAGAGTCATATCACCACTAAGGGGCAGCACTGGCTGTACCCGCTGTGCTGCCCCTGCAGCCTCAGAAGCTCCTTCCTGAAAACTCAGCCTCCAGGTCCCCGGGGAGGGGGGCAAACAGCTGTCCCAGAGTCTCATTCCCATTTCTGGCCCAGGGCCACTTTACAGATGACCCGCACGCACCCCCACACTTTCATAGATGTGCTGTGGGCACATGGGAGTTGGAGGTGCCAGGTTCTACTTGGGGAGGGAACAGGAGGAGGACAGTGATGGGGACACAGACCAAAAGGGGAGTGCTGGGCCGGGCTGGTGGCAACCGCACCCTTTGCAGCCAGAGTCAGGCTGGACCATCTCCAGGCTGTGGCCTCCTGGACCTTGTCCCAGGGAGGTGAAGGGGAGGGAGGATGTGTTGAGAACCTCTCCCCACCCAGCCTTCTCCTAGAACCCATCCTCCTTCCTACCAGCAAACCAGGGGTCAGGCCTCAGTGGGCACTGCTGGAATTGGTTTCTGGGCTGGGGCATGGGGGCACCTAAGTGCTTCTGACTTATTTTTCTTTGGGTCTGTGCTCCATTCTCCCTCTGTCTACCGAGCACAGACCTGGTTCCCCTTTAGCCCCTTCATCTTCCTGAATTCTCTCTCCTTCCCCCCAGGAAACACCCCTTCTCCCTTATACCCCAGCCAGGGCACCTCACCTGAGACCTGGAGTCGCAGGGGTTGGCTAGGTGGGGACAGCAGGTGGGGAGCCGAGCTGTTGGAACTGTAGCACCTGTAGGTGCCATCCTGGGTGATCCGGAGGGTGAAGTTGGCCTGAGAGGGGGCGGCTGGGTGAAGCAGGAGGTACTGCAGGGGTTTGGCGGCTGAGCCATCCTGGGCCAGGTAGAAGGTGTCTGCACTGTCAGCCGAGCAACACAGCAGCATGATGTCCCTTCCCGCAAGCACATGCGGCTCAGGCAGTGCCTGGAGCTCAGGGATGCTGCCAGTCTCTGTCCCTGTGGGGGTAGCGGGGCAGAGGTGGCTGCTCAGGCCACCTGTGTTCACACATGGAGAAGTCACTTGAATGGATATCGGGGTCCATGTGGGCAGGGCTGGGTTAGGGACTGTCCTGACCTGAGTGGGTGCCCTGGTTCCCCTGTGCCCTGCTGTCCTGGCCTCTCCCCCTTTTACCACCCCCTCCCTGTATCCATGGTCGACCCCTCACCTGCCACGAGGATGTCCAGGGGGGCACTGGGCTCTGACCACAGGAGTTTGAGGTCATGTCCCCCAAAGCAGCGGTACCGGTCCCCATGGAAGATGCTCACAGGGCCCAAGGGGAAGTCGGGGCTTGGCTGCCCATGAAGAATGTGCGGGGGTGAGTCACCCTTGGTCAGAGCAAAGATGCTGAACTTCTCAGAGCTGCACTGCAGGGTCACATTGTCCCCAGACTGCACTAGGGGGCCGGGCTGTGCCGATAGGGATGGAGGGTTGAACACACCTGGGGACGGGGAAGCATCCTGGGTAGCAGAGAGGGGACACTCCACATGGCCAAAGGGGCTCAGCATGGACAGCAGCCACTCCTGCTGCATGTACCCCAGGATGCAGATCCCACACTGAGCCCCATGTGATCACAGCACAGCTCGGGTCCCAAGAAAGAGGGGAGTCTCTACCTGTAACCTGTAGGCACAGAGGGGCACTGGGCAGTGACCAAGAGAGGGGCTGGGACGAAGCAGAATGGTAGCAAGTATAGTTGCCCCCATGAGAGGCATTCACGGAGCCCAGGTGGAGCTCGCCTGCCACCTCTCCTGAGAATATCGGGGCTTCAGGTGTCGAGGCTCAGTGTCTCCCTCCTTCAGCAGGTGGAAGGTCCCCGTCATGTTCCAGTAGCTTTTGCTGCAGGACAGGGACACATTCCATCCTGATGCCACGACAGTGCTCGGGTAGGCCTTGAGCAAGGGTGCGGGGAAAAGTCCTGGGAGGGAGCAGCCACATTAGGGGCGTCTCACAGCAGCCTCCCATGTGGGTTTGGGGCCACCGCTCCCCTCTCTCTTACCAGTCAGCACCAGAGTCAGGTTGTTGCTGAGCTGTTCGGGGTGGTGGGTGCTGCTGTACGAGCATTGATAGTTCCCTGCCCTGTGCACGTTCATATTTCGGAGGGAGATGTAGGCCTGACTGCTGTGGGCCAGGGACTCGTCCATGTACTCCCACTAGGAATCTCTCACTCTATACAGACGAAACTTGAATGCCTCCAGGGGTCCCTGGCACCAGATGGTCACTGAGCCCCCCTTGGGTACCCGGGGGCCTGGGTCAGCCCAGATGGAGGGTTTCTGGGGGATCCCTGGAAAGGATCAAGCTTGAGTGTCAGGGTCTTCCTCCCTCCAGACCCCCATTAGGCCCCTCACATACCCACGTGCTCTCCACTCCCTGGGCTGAGGAAGGGGCTTGGGGGGACTTACCTGTCTGCACCTGGTCCCTGGAGCCGCTGCACAACCCTGAAAGAATCACTTGTGAGTACCCCACCCAGGGGAGCCCCAGGCTCGTCTGGGTTGAGTCTGGGGTCCAAGGAGGACTGAAAAGCAGTCCTGCCCCTGAGCACTGAAACTGGGGTCTCTGAGGGCCAGGCCAGGAGTGGGGAACCCCTCCCCGAGACTCACCAAGGCAGAGAAGGGCAGTGAGAAACAGGTTTGAGGTGCCTGCTACCATGAGTGTGCTGCGCTGGTGTGTCCAGAGAGCACCCCCGTGGGAGCGCCTGGGCTGGGACCGGTTCTGTGTCCTGTGACACGAAGTCGCTTTCTCCTCTTTGGTCACAGGAAGTGAAGGGTCTACCGGGGATGGTTCTGCGACCCTGGTGATGGGCCAGGGGACAGCTACTGCGGACTGCCTGGACTATTGGCTTCCCCAGCCTCTTAGTGCAGAGCCCCAGTCCAGAGAGACACTGGTCCCAGACAGGACGAGGCATGGACGCGTGGGAGAAAGGACCTCAGACCAGGCTGGGCGTTCCTCGTAGATGCTGCTATCGCCACTTCCTTTTTCTGAGCTCTGATGCAAATGTCTTTCCTTCCTTATCAGTCCTGCTTGGCCTCCAGCCACTCAGAAGCAGCGTCACATCCAGACACGGGCCCAGGGCTGGGATCCTGGGCATGCGACAGTCTCTCTTGGGCCTCAAGTCAGCCCTGAGACACACGTCCACACTGGGTCTTGTCTGCTTGGGACCCCAAGAAGCTTCAGGGAAATCATGGCACCTGCTCCTGGTACTGAAGGCCCTGTAGGTCTGGGAGACCCCCGATGGAGCATAGGGCTTCCTCATGTCAGAGGCTCTTCCGTGACAGAGTCCACCTGGGCCCCACAGCTGAGCACAGGGAATTGGTTTTGGGTTTCGGGTTTTGTCTTGGAGGCTGTGGAGGATTTCGTCAACTGTATATAGACATGTTCTTCTCCACAGCAGTCTCAAGCAATGGACTACTCTGTGCCTTGGAATAGAGGGGAGCAGAGGGGAGTGATAAGTATCCTGGCACAGAAGTAAAACCTGGACTGAGTTGGCCATGGTAGAGAAACTGGGGTAGCAGTGTAGAGATGGAGGAAAACGGACACACCTGGTTTGTATGCATGACATCCAATCACGGGGCCTCAGATTAAATGTTAAAAAAAATCATAAGTTTGAGGCTGGAGAGATAGGAGTAGGTTAGGGAGTTTACCTTGTATGTGGCTGACCTCAATTCGATCCCTGGCATCCCATAGAGTTCCTGAGCCTGCCGGGAGTGATTCTTAAGCGAAGAGCCAGGAGTAACATCTGAACACAATAGGTGTAAATTAAAAAAAATAACAAAAAAACAAACCATCCCAGGACCAGAGAGCTAGCTGGTGAACCAGCTGTGCATGCAGGAACCCGGCTTAGCCCCCCAAACATCAAGAGTGAAGTCCAGAGAACAGAGCTGAGGGTAACCCCTGAGCACTGCTGGGCGTGGCCTCCAAATTCCACAAACAGATGTGAAGTTAAGAGAGCCCGACTGGTGGAGATGCAGTGTGAGAGACATCCGCTGACAGCTTAGGAGCTCTTAAATATCTGCATCAGCCTCCACCCAGCCGAGGGGCCTTCTAGAAATTTCCTGTGGCACTCTCCCATAACTGCCCTGGCCCCAAGCATGAAGCACACTCATGGGCCGGTGGCAGAGATGGAAGGAAGGCGGTTTGGTGGGAAGGTGAAAGGCACCAATGTTGAGCTTGACCTTGTCTTTGTGTGTGCAATGTGATACTGTGTGGGTGTCTCTGTACAAGTGTGATGTGAAACTGTGTAGGTGAGGATCCTCTGTGTGCTCTAAATCAGCTTTCCTCACAACATGGGTTTAGCCCCAACTCCAGGATTAGCCCCTTCTTTGGGTTAGCTTCACTCATGCCATGGTTTTAGCCCCACTCTGATATTAGCCCCTCCCCTTAATTAGCCACACCCCTGAGTTTAGTCCCTCCCCTTCAAATAGCCTTACCTCACACCATGGAGTTAGCTCCACCCCTAGGGTTAGCCCCTCTTTTGGGTTAGCTCCACCCACACCATGGGTTTATTCCCTCCCCTTAATTAGCTAAGTCTATGTCACGAGTTTAGCTCCACATCTGGGGTTAGCTCCATGAAATTAGCTAATTATATGCTAATCATGGGATTAGCCCTGCCCATGTCAGCGTCCTGGAGCACAGGCAAAGGAGTCCTTGGAGGCTTTCACATGTATGTGCTCAGGCACACTGTACAGGCGCTGTCCTGTCCTTGGTTGCTCTGAGTGTCCCCTAAATTCTTACATGGCCTGGAATCCAGGCAGCCCCCACAGCCTGGTGAGTTGAGGAATAATCTGGAATGTGAGCCTCAATTCTCCCCCCTGAGGAATTCTGAGCGGGAAACCCTGTTTTATCGCAGTAGGCCTCTCAGAGGTTGCAACATCAACCACAGTTTGTGCAAGCTCCTCAGGCTGCCCCTGGGTTTCTGCTTCCAGGGCACCCCCCGGCCCCAGATCCTCTTTGTTCCTTGACCGGCTTCCTGTCCCATATTTCAAGAGAGCAGTTCCCGTTGCTTGGGACACTTCCAATGCCTTTAGGTTACTACGAGGCCTCTCACCATCACCCAGGCCACAACCACCAAATGCGGTTTCTCAGGTCTGTCACCAGGGCGAAGGGATTTTCATACTTGTTTTCATGGATTCCTTTTCTTGTTTCACTGTATTCCACAAGTGGTGACATCATTTGATATTTATGAGTGTTTTTGTATATTGTGTGTTTGTGTCCATGTGCCCTTTTCTGAGTTATTTCACTTGTGACTCTTTTCTTTTTTTTAAAGTATCTTTATTTAAACACCTTAATTACAAATATGATTTGGGTTTCAACCATATAAAGAACAACCCCCTTCACCAGTACAACATTCCCATCACCACTTTCCAAAATCTCCCTCCTCCCTGCCCTTCTGCCTGTATTTGAGAGAGGCTTTCTACTTCCCTCATTCGTTCACATTGCTATGATAGTTGTCAGTGCAGTTATTTCTCTAACTGCACTCACCGCTTTTTGGTAAACTTCATATTGTGAGCTGCACCTTCCAGCCCTTATCTCTTTTGTTTCTGAGAATTATTGAAAAAATGTCTTTTACTTTTCTTAAAACCCATAGATGAGTGAGATTATTTTGTGTCTATGTTTCTCCCTCTGTCTTATTTCACTCAGCATAATAAATTCCATTTCCATCCATATATAGAAAAAATTTGTGACTCTTCTCATTCCATCCAGGTTACACTGAATTATAGGACTTTAGTATTCCTCTGCCTACATACACCACAACTTTTGTTTACCACACCCAGAATGTCCAGGGCTTACTTCTGGCTTTGATTTCACCCATGGCAGTGCTCAGGGAACATATAGTATGCTAGAGATTGAACCCTGGTTGGCCACATGCAAGGCAAGCATGCTACCCACTGTACTACCTCGCTGACCCCCACATCTTGACTTCTTGATCTGTTTATCAGCCCTTAGGCGTTTGGACTGTTCCTTATCCTGACTATTGCAGTGAGTGCTGCCATGAACTGAGATGTGCATGTCCTTTTGGAATAAAATTTGTTTTTGATTTTTTCCAGGAAACAGAACCACTGAGTCATGTGAGGCTCTGTTCATCCTTTTTCATGGCTCTTTACAGGCTGCACCAAATAGCATTCCCCTCAACATGCATGGGGCTTTCTCACCACATCACCAGACACTGGTTGCTTCCAGTCAAGGCTGGTTGTTGCCAGTTAATACTGGTTGACTCCAGTCAACACTATTTTTCTTCATTCAACACTGGTTGTTTTTAGTCAATAAGGGTCATCACCAGTCAACACTGTATCTAGTCAACACTAGTTTTCACCAGTGTATACTGGTTATATCTAGTTAATACTTGTTGTGACTGGTCAATACTAATAGCCTCTAGTCAACTCTGGTTATCTCCAGTTGGCACCAGTAGTTTCTGTTTTTAGTTGGTTTTTTGTTTGTTTGTTTGTTTGTTTGTTTGTTTTGGCCACATCTGGCAGTGCTCAGGGTTTTCTCCTGGCTCTTCGATCAGAAATCTCTCCTGGCAGGCTGGGGAAGGGGATCATATGAGATGCCGGGGATTGAATCCAGATCTGTCCCGGGTTGGCTGCAAGCAATGGAAATGCCCTGCCACAGTGCTATCACTCTGGCCCCTGTTTCTGGACTTTTTGACTTTGCTGTTTTCACTGGTGTGAGATGATGATCTTTTATTATGACCTTGACTTGCCTTTTGATAATAGTAAGACAATGAACACATTCTCATTTCTATGTTTGTGTTCACTGGCCACCTGTCTTTTTTTTTTCCCTTGGTCACACCCGGCAGCACTCAGGGGTTACTCCTGGCTCTGTCCTCAGAAATATCTCCTGGCAGGCTCATGGGACCATATGGGATGCTGAAATTGGAACCAACGTCCTTTTGCATGCAAGGAAAATGACCTACCTCCATGCTATCTCTCTGGCCTGGCCTTTCATTTCTTTTTTTTAAATTAAGTAATATTTTTTTTTATTTAAGTAACATGATTATAGTTGGGTTACAGTCACAAACAGATCACCCCCCTTCACCAGTGTAATATTTCCCCCTCCCAATCCCTGTCTGTATTCGAGACAGGCATTCTACTACAGTTATTTGTTTTTTTTTTTGTTTTTTGTTTTGTTTTTATTATTGCTGTATTTTCTAAAATATAAGTTTTCCAATATTTTGAATTGTTTTAATAGTGAAAAAATACAATTTTAAGTCAATTTACATTAAAATGAGTATAACATCATAATTAGATTTAACATTCTCACTTTTGAAAAATCAAAAAATAAATTAATAGAGTATATATTGTTTTATGTCTTTTATTCAAATACATGATATCATTATTCTCAGTTGACTGTGTACCAGTAATATTTTCACTTCTCATTAATGTATAATATGCTTCTATATACATATACTAGAAAATGTACATATTTCTCTTTACATGGATATTTTAGTAGATAAGAGTTTGGTGCTATCACGAACATTTTAGTATGCATATGCATATATTCTGGAAAGTATACAACTGAAAGTAATATGTTTGATTATCAGAATTTAGCTTTTCTTTTAGTATATTAGACTTTTTTTCATAAAATAAATATTGTGATGGTCATATTTCTACATATGAAAATTATTATTACATTAGGTTATTTTTTTAGAACAGATCCTCATATCCAACTGTGCTCAGTGTTTTCTCCTGGTTGACACTGATTATTCCTGGTGGTTGATGCTCAGAGACCATATGCAGTACCAGAAATCTTTTTTTTTTTCTTTTAAATATAATTTATTTATTTATTTATTTATTTTATCTTTATTTAAACATCGTGATTACAAACATGATTATAGTTGTATGATTACAGTCATGTAAAAGAGCACCCCCCTTCAACCGGTGCAACATTCCCACCACCAATTTCCCAGATCTCCCTTCTCCCCACCCCCTACACCTGTACTCGAGACAGGCTTTCTACTTCCCTCATTCATTCACATTTTATGATAGTTTTCAGTGTAGTCATCTCTGCAACTGCACTCATCACTCTATGTGATGAGCTGCATGTCCTGAGCTGCACCTACCAGCCCTCATCTCTCTTGTCTCTGAGATACTGTTAAAAATGTCCTTCATTTTTCTTAAAGCCCATAGATGAGTGAAACCATTCTGCGCTCTTTCTCTCTCCCTCTGACTTACTTCACTCAGCATAATAGATTCCATGTACATCCATATATTGGAAAATTTCATGACTTCATCTCTCCTGATGGCTGCATAGTATTCCATTGTGTATATGTACCACAGTTTCTTCAGCCACTCATCTGTTGAAGGGCATCTTGGTTGTTTCCAGAGTCTGGCTATTGTAATAGCGCTGCAATGAATATAGGAGTAAGGAAGGATTTTTGTATTGTATTTTTTGTGTTTCTTGGAGTATATTCCTAGGAGTGGTATAGCTGGATCGTATGGAAGCTCAATTTCCAGTTTGTGAAGGAATCTCCATATCGCTTTCCATAAAGGTTGTACTAGACGGCATTCCCTACCAGCAGTGAAAAAGAGTTCCTTTCTCTCCACATCCCGCCAGCACTGCCTTGTTTCCTTTTTTGTGATGTGTGCCAATCTCAGTGGCGTGAGGTGGTACCTCATAGTAGTTTGATTTGCATCTCCCTGACGATTAGTGATGTTGAACATCTTTTCATGTGCCTTTTGGCCATTTGCCTTTCTTCTTTTTCAAAGTGTCTGTTCATTTCTTCTCCCCATTTTTTGATGGGTTTAGTTGTTTTTTTCTTGTATAGTTCTGTCAGTACCTTGTAAATTTTGGATATTAGCCCTTTATCTGATGTGTATTGGGTGAATAATTTCTCCCACTCAGTGGGTGGCCTTTGTAATCTGGGCACTATTTCCTTTGAGATGCAGAAGCTTTTCAGCTTAATATAGTCCCATCTGTTTATCTCCGCTTCCACTTGCTTGGAAAGTGCTGTCTCCTCCTTAAAGATGCCTTTAGTCTCAATGTCTTGGAGTGTTTCACCTACATGTTGTTCTATATACCTTATAGTTTCAGAACTGATATCAAGGTCTTTAATCCATTTGGATTTTACCTTTGTACATGGTGTTAGCTGTGGGTCTGAGTTCGCTTTTTTTGCAAGTGGCTAACCAGTTGTGCCAACACCACTTGTTGAATAGGCTTTCCCTGCTCCATTTAGGATTTCTTGCTCCTTTATCAAAAACAAGGTGGTTATATGTCTGAGGAACCTTCTCTGAGTACTCAAGCCTATTCCACTGATCTGAGGGTCTGTTTTTATTCCAATACCATGCTGTTTTTATAACTGTTGCTTTGTAATACAACTTAAAATTGGGGAAAGTAATGCCTCCCATATTCCGTTTCCCAAGGAGTGCTTTAGCTATTCGAGGTTGTTTGTTGTTCCAGATGAATTTCAGAAGTATTTGATCCACTTCTTTGAAAAATGTCATGGGGGTATCTTTAGAGGAATCGCGTTAAATCTGTACAATGCTTTTGGAAGTATTGCCATTTTAATGATGTTGATCCTGCCAATCCATGAGCATGGTATGTGTTTCCATTTTCCGCGTGTCTTCTCTTATTTCTTGGAGCAGTGTTTTGTAGTTTTCTTTGTATAGATCCTTCACATCTTTAGTCAGGTTGACTCCAAGATATTTGAGTTTGTGTGGAACTAATGTGAATGGGATTGTTCTCTTAATGTCCATTTATTCCCTATCATTATTAGTGTATAAAAAGGCCATTGATTTTTGTGTGTTAATTTTGTATCCTGCCACTTTGCTATACAAATCTATTATTTCTAGAAGCTTTTTGGTAGAGTCTTTAGGGTTTTCTAAGTAGAGTATCATGTCATCTGCAAACAGTGAGAGCTTGACTTCTTCCTTTCCTATCTGGATTCCCTTGATATCTTTTTCTTGCCTAATCGCTATAGCAAGTACTTCCAGTGCTATGTTGAATAGGAGTGGTGAGAGAGGACAGCCTTGTCTTGTACCAGAATTTAGAGGAAAGGATTTTAGTTTTTCCCATTGAGGATAATATTTGCCACTGGCTTCTGGTAGATGGCTTTGACTATATTGAGAAAGGTTCCTTTTATTCCTATCTTGCTGAGAGTTTTCTTTTTTTTTTTTTTTTTTTTTTTGGTTTTTCGGGCCACATTCGTTAGATGCTCAGGGGTTACTCCTGGCTACGCGCTCAGAAATTGCCCCTGGCTTGGGGGGACCCATATGGACGCCGGGGAATCGAAACCGTGGTCCTTTCCTTGGCTAGCGCTTGTATGGCATACACCTTACCTCTATCGCCACCATCGTCGCCGGCCCTGCTGATGTTTTTCATCAAGAATGGGTGTTGAACCTTATCAAATGCTTTTTCTACATCTATTGATATGACCATGTGATTTTTATTTTTGTTGTTGTTTATGTTGTGTATTATATTGATAGATTTACGGATGTTAAACCATCCTTGCATTCCTGGGATGAAACCTACTTGATCAAAGTGAATGATCTTCTTGATGAGGCATTGGATCCTGTTCGCCAGGATTTTGTTGAGGATCTTTGCATCTGTGTTCATCAGGGATATTGGTCTGTAATTTTCTTTTTGGCAGCATCTCTATCAGGTTTTGGTATTAAGGTGATGTTGCTTCATAAAAGCTATTGGGAGTATTCCTGTTTTTTCGATTTCATAAAAGAGCCTGGCCAGAATTGGTAGTAGTTCCTCTTGAAAGGTTTGAAAGAATTCATTCGTGAATCCATCAGGGCCTGGGTTTTTGTTTTTGGATAAATTTTTGATTACAGTTTTAATTTCCTCAATAGTGATGGGGGTGTTTAGATATGCTACCTCTTCTTTATTCAACCGTGGAAGGTTATATGAGTTCAGAAATTTATCCATTTCTTCCAGGTTCTCATATTTAGTGGCATAGAGTTTCTCAAAGTATTCTCTGAATACCCTTTGAATCTCTGCAGTATCTGTAGTGATCTCCCCCTTTTCATTTCTAATATGCATTATCAAGTTTCTCTCTTTCTTTTGCTTTGTGAGTTTTGCCAATGGTCTATCAATCTTGTTTATTTTTTCAAAGAACCAACTTCTGCTTTCGTTGATCTTTCGGATTGTTTTTTGGGTTTCCACTTCGTTGATTTCTGCTCTCAGCTTTATTTCCTTCTGTCTCCCTATTTTTGGGTCCTTTTGTTGAGCACTTTCTAGTTCTATTAGCTGTGTCATTAAGCTACTCAGGTAAGCTCCTTCTTCCTTCCTGATGTGTGCTTGCAAAGCTATAAATTTTCCTCTCAGTACTTCTTTTGCTGTGTCCCATAAGTTCTGATAGTTTGTGTCTTTATTGTCATTTGTTTCCAGGAACCTTTTGATTTCCTCCTTGATTTCATCTCGGACCCACGGGTTATTGAGTATGGAGCTAGTTTAACTTCCAGGTGTTAAATTTTTTCTTCTGTGTCCCTTTGCAGTTCACATCTAACTTCAGAGCCTTGTGGTCAGCAAAGGCAGCCTGCAAAATGTCTATCTTTTTTATTTTATGGAGGTATGTTTTATGTGCCAGCACGTGATCTATCCTGGAGAATGATCCATGTACATTGGAAAAGAATGTGTATCCAGGTTTCTGAGGATAGAGTGCCATATATTTATCTACTAGGCCTCTTTCATCCATTTCTCTTTGCAGGTCTAGTATATTTTTGTTGGGTTTCCATTTGGTTGACCTATCAAAGTGTGACAAGCCTGTGTTGAGGTCTCCCACAATTATTGTGTTATTATTGATATTGTAAATTTCAAGGATGCTCCCTGGAATGTAATTTCCCTTTTCGATCTTGCTGCTTGCAGTATTTTATCTCTATCGGTGGGTTTCATCATGGTGACTAGGATGTGTCTTGGGGTGTTTCTACTGGGGTCTTTTTTAGCTGGTACTCTTCGGGCATGCAGGATTTGGTCACATGTTTTCTTTAGCTCTGGTAGTTTCTCTGTGATGATGTTCTTAACCATTGATTCTTCCTGAAGATTTTCTTCTTGGGTCTCTGGAACTCCAATGATTCTAAAGTTGTTTCTGTTGAGCTTATCAAAGACTTCTATTTTCATCTTCTCATATTCTTTGAGTAAATTTTCCATTGTCTGATCATTTGATTTGAGGCTTTTTTCCAATCTCTTCTGCTGTGTAAAGTTGTTATGCATCTCGTCTTCTAAAGCACTAATTCTATCCTCAGCTGCTGTTAACCTGTTGGAAAGCTCATCCATTATGTTCTTCAATTCGTCTACTGAGTTTTTCAGACCTGTTATCTGATCTGATATTTCAGTTTGGAGTTTTCTGATTTCTATCTTCATATTCTCTTGATTTTTATTAGTGTTCTGATTTATACTTTCTTTGATATTTGTTAGCAACCTCCATATTTCGTCTCTAAACTCCATTTCTGAAAGACTGCTTAGGTAGTTGGTCGTTGTTGGGTCATCAGAGTTTCCATCTTCATTCTCTATAGTTGAAGTTGGTCTGCGTAGTCTCCCCATTGTCACGCTTATGCTGTGGGTTTTTCTACGTGTTGTGGTGGTACTCATTGGCTAGGTGGAGTGCGCGGCCGCCAAACACTCACCTCAGCCGAGGCAAGCCGTCAGGGGATGCCAGGAGAAGACCCCAAATGTCTGCCAAGCTAATGAAACCAGCACAACCCACAACTCCAACAGAAAACACACGCCTCAGCGAGACACGCCTCAGCCGAGGCAAGCCGTCAGGGGATGCCAGGAGAAGTTATTTGTTTTTAAGTTCAGTAAATTGTTTTTTTTTTTCCTTAAAGGATAAGGGCTAAAGAAAAAAATAGTAAAAGTGTGACAGTGGCCATCGCCGTTGTTTGCATAGGCCCAGCAAATTATGAGGAAAACAGAAACAATAATCCTTGGCCTGATTACAAGAAGGCCTCACCCCTGAGGTTTATTGGCATAAGACTGACTCTGGGTTTAAGGCAAACCAGTCTGTCCAACCAGAGTCCTTCTCTGTGATCCCGGTGTAACTTTTTCACACTTTGGCTGTTGTTGGTATCAGGTTTCTATATTTAAAGATTCTGGATTCTATGCATTTCTTTCATTGAAGTCAGGCTAATGTGGAGCATCCTCTAGTTTCAGCACACCATTAGATGCTGAGCGATCTGCCCTGCCAGCAGGCTGTTGCTGAGTCATCTGGGTGTTGAGAGCACTCTTTGGAGTAAGTCAATGCCAGAGCAGTATTCCCTGGTAGAGGTTTGGATCCTGGCAATGTTGTAGACAATTGTGGTTATTTCCATAGATGGTATCCATTTTACAGGCGTGTATGGATGGACGATGCCTATTCTTCTGGGGCCTAAGCCAAATCATTATGCCAATGTTAAGGGTATAAGGCCCAACTGCATTACAACATTTGTGTTCCCATCTCTATTAGATAAGAACTTGTTTGCATATGTATTATTTTCCCATTTTAATGTGCCTATGCAAAATAGAAACAATGCCACAGATATTGTTGGTGCTTCTGGAGACTGACGAATAAAGTCCAACATTCCCTGTAATTTGGTTCAAACATGCATTCTATACAGAGATACACTTCTACCAGTATTGCTTATAAAACAGATCTCATAGGGGGAAAAGCAAACAATCAAATAAAACCAGTGGACAAAATTGTCACTATATGAGGATATTCAAAAAGAGTTATGTATGTTAAAGGAATACATCTGAGATATACAAAGGAGATACATGTGTCCCTTTTATGCTTTAGAAATAGTCAAGAGGGAGGGTGTTGTTTCTGAGACACCACTTTGGTCTGTGATTTTGCCAAGTGAAGAACACATGGAGCCATATCATCCCTGTGTTGCCTACTGAAGCTTCCAACTCCACCCGAGGTGTTTGCTTCCAAATTGCTGGAAGCCGGAAGTTCACCAGTTCCCTCCCCGCCCCTGCAGGAACGGGGAAGCCAGAGGTCTCCTTTAAACCCACTTGCTGGGACCCTGAGCAGGCAGCCAGGGGTAACCTTGGGGAGTGGGAGGAAGTGAAGAGAAGGCTGTGAGGGGGGGCAGCCGGGGCTGCATCTTCCCCTAAGCTTGGCAAAATGCCTACTGTGTGGAGCCATATCATCCCTGTGTCACCTGCTGAAGCTTCAAACTCCCCCCAAAACATTACTGTGAGAGATATGTAATCCACCTTGAACAGAACAAAAATCATTAGTACTAAAAACTGGTTAAATGTGGGGTAATAGTAGGTGGGAGTGAGGGAATAAAGGAATAAAAAGAGCTTCTGGGCAACATTCTAAATATGACAAAAAAGATTAAACACAATGATATCCAAATATTTGTCTGTATGTTCTTCGTGGGGGCTCCACACGGTTTAAAGAATGGAGAGGTTTAGTAAGGAACATTGCCTGGGACTTCCTGAAGAAAGAACCTCTTCTGGCTTGCTCAGGCATGGAGTTCCAGAGAACGGAGGTAGCAGGGTCCTGAGGTGACCCAAGCCCCACACCCTTCCTAGGCCTGGTTAAAAAAGCCTTTGGCATGGCAGACACCAGCTAAACCTCATGCTGGCACAAACTCCCAGCTCCCAGGAATGAAAGGGATCCTTCAAGAGCTGGAAGGCCAGAGGTTCAAAGTCCCCACCCAAACCCCTTCTCTTGAGTCGGGTGGGAAATTGGGAAAGCGTAGGGCAACCTTTCAGCTTCTCCAAGGGACCCACCTCGCTGGCTTTCCCAGGCATTTGGCCCAGGAAAAGCCCTGGAGTTCTGGAGGATGGAGGTAGCAGGGTGCTTGGATGACCCAAGCCCCGCACCCTTCCTAAGCCTGGTTAAAAAGGCCTTTGGCATGGCAGACCCCAGCCAAACCCCATGCCAGCACAAACTCCTGGCTCCCAGGAAAGAAAGAGATTCTAGCCTTTCATATCTTAAGTGGGACTTTTCTGCACATTATTGATTTTTTCTATTTTTCTTTGCCTTCATTCATAGGTTTTTTTTCCCTTTGTTTTTGGATCAAGCTGTCAGGCATTACTCCTGACTTTGTGCTCAGAAATTACTCTTGGCAGGTTTGGGGGATGTATGGGATACCGGAATTTGAACTCAGGTTGGCTGCATAGAAGGCAAATACACTACCCACTGTGCTATCATTCCGAGCTCTTATTCATAGTATTTAAGTAATTGTTTGGTGGACCACCCATAATGTGCTCATGGGTTATGCCTAACTGCACTCAAAAATCACTCTTGGAGGTTGGAGCAGTAATACAGCAGGGAGGGCACTTGCCTTGCACGAGGCTGACCTGGGTTCATCCCTAGCATTTTCTGTGGTCTCTGAGCCTAAAAGGAGTCAATTGATATGATTTCTGAGTGCAGAGCCAGGAGTAACCCCTGAGAATTGTTGAATGTGGCACAAAACAAAAATAAAAGGAAGGAGGGAGAGAAGGAAGAAAAGGAAAGAAGGAAAAAGAAAAGAAGTAAGGGAGTAAAGAAGGAAAGAAGAGAGTGAGGGAGGAATTAATTATTCCTAGTAGTGCTTGGGGAGCTATATGAGATGCCGGAGATCAAACCCAGGTCTGCTGTGGGCAAGGTAAGTGCCCTTCCTGCTGTACTACCACTCATTCATAGTTATTCTTATTCATAATATTCTTCCCAGCTTTCCCCTCCTACTCTCATTTGAAATATTTTTCTGGTGGTGCCAGAATTGGAACCCATGGCCTCACAAATGCAAGACAAGTGCTCTTCCTACCTACACATATTTGCTGTACCTTTGGATTCTTTGGAAATGACCAGGAGCAGGAGGCCTGGATTTTAGGCATTTTAGCTTCCCTTTGGGCCACACCTGAAGGTGAAGTGTGCTCATTCCTGGGCTGCTGGGAGACAAACCTTGGTCCACCCCATTGAAGGCCAACACCTTCCTCTCTTTATCACTGCTGTGCTCCCATTTTATTTGGTATTTGAGTCACATCTGTCATCGTTTAGGGGTTACTCCTGTCTTTGCACTCAGACATCACTAGTGCCAGGTGCAGGGAACCATATGGGATGCCAGGGATCGAACCCAGGTTCATCCTGGGTCAGCCACATGCAAGGCAAATGCCCTACTGTTGTACTATTTCTCCAGCTCCTGTGCTCCCCCATTTTTTTTAGAACTCACTGGGAAGCTCTTAGGGGTTACTAATGGCTCTGTGCTCAGAAATCGCTCCTGGCAGGCTTGGGGGACCATATGGGATGTTGGGGGATCGAACCACCATTCGTCATAGGTCAGACCATGCAAGACAAATGCCCTTCAGCTGTGCCACTGCTCCAGCCTCCTCTTTTCCTTTTCTTTTTTTGGTTTTGGGCCACACCCTGCGGCGCCCAGAGGTTACTCTTGGCTCTGTGTTCAGGGGTCATTCCTGGTAGTCTCAGGAGATCCTATGGGATGCTGGGGATCGAACCTGGGTCAGGCACATATGCAAAGCAGATGCTCACCCCACTGTGTTCTCACTCTGGCCCCTGAAACTTTGTCTTCTTGTCTTGGTTTTCATTCCAAGCACTGATGACTCAGAAATCTCATGTTTTATTTCCAGAACATGGGGACATTAGCTCCTGGGGTCCAAGACCAGTCTGGGTCCTTGTTGGGCTAGTGAAAAGCCAGAGCAGCATACACGCTGGGCTCCTCTGGGGGCTCCCCTGACAGGGAGGGAGGGGGCGCTGTGGTCTCCTGTGCAGTATCCAGGTATTTCAGCTGTGCGTAGGTCACTTCCAGGGGGGCCTCAGGTGCTTCTGCCTGCAGGGAAATAAGGGGTCAGGGGTGCAGAGGGCATGCAGAGAATCTGGGGTCCTGGAGCAGAGGGACCCACCTGTCTGCCTTCCTGTGTGTCTTCTTCTGTCTGTCTGTCCTGTGCATTCAGCTGAGCTCCAGAAAGTGGGGTACCGGAGGCCACTCCCCGCCAGAGTCCTGCGTGCTTCGCCTGGGTATAGGTTGCTCCATGGGGGTCTTCATCCTGCTTGCTCTTTGGGAGATCAGGGAGTGTCTGTGACCTCGCTTTCTCTCCTTGGCTCACACAGCTGCTCCATGAACATCTGGATGCTCTGAGCCTCACATCTGTCCTCCCTCAGCTGCTGCTCCCTGTATCAGCCTGTCCTCTAGCCTTCCTTCCCTCCCGCTTCACTCCTTCCCTCCCTCTCCCCTTCATTCACTCCAGGGCTCAGTGTTGGGGTTGCAGCGGGGTCGAGGACAGCTGTGCATGCATGTGTGTTATTGAGTGTGAGTGAGTATGTATGTGAGAGTTAAGTGTAAAAGAAAAGCTCTCTCTGTGCACATGAGCTCCAGGAGTTGGGGGACCCTGGAGCTCGGGGGAAATCCACTGAGTCACCAGCCTGACACCGAGCTGCACCCCAGGAGGCAGGAGGGGGATCAGGATGAATCTCCTGGTCCTGAGCCTGAGCTCTGTGGGGTCCTCTAGCACCCATCACTGTGGGAAGGGAGGGGACACCAGGCAGGGCTGGGGCAGTACAGGCTCACCTTGGGGTTCAGCTGCACCCCTTCCTCAGACTTTTTGTGTGTGATGGTGACCTCTGTGAGGAGAGGAGCGGTAATGTATTCTGGCTGATTCCCCAAGATATCTTGGGCTGCAGCCCCACCTTGCCCCAGATCCCAGACCCTTAGCCAGCCATCTTCCCTGTAGTTGTCACCTGGGCTGTCTTTCTGGATGTGAGCACTGGGGCGACAGCTGGGGAACAGAGGGCAGTGTCAAGGCCAGAGTGGGTGTATGGGCAGGTGGGATAAAGGCTGAGTGGATGGTTACCAGGTGTTTAGGCCTGTGTCCTGGGTTGCTGGGTGTGCGGCTCCTGTGTACAGTGGAAAGAAGGCTCCAGCAGGACTGGGTCTTGGGGTTGGGACTCGTAGTGGCCTCATTCCCCCACTCACCTGACTTGCAGTGTCCAGCTTGGCGGCGGCAGCAGTGAAGAAAAAGGAAAAGGAAGAGGAGAAGGAACAGCCCGAGCAGGGCGCCGGCCGTGGACAGCCCGATGAGAAGTGGGTCTGGGTTATTTCGGTCCAGAGTCACCATGAGTGTAGGACACATGCAGAGGTGTCACTGGGCCCTGGCTTGAGGACCAGGGCCAGCTGCACCCCTTGGGTCCCTGCAAACCACACAGAAAGCCGCAGGGTCCCCACACCTCTGTATCCCTGCCTAACCTCAACTTGCCCTGTCCTCATCCCCTTACATGTTCCTGGGCTTACCACCTCCATGTTACTCCCCTCATCTGTCCTGTCTCCCTCCTTATCACCTACCTGATCCCCAATCCTATCCCCGCCTTGGACACTGCTGCCAAAACTCACCCACATCAGCCATGGACATTGTCTTGCTATCTCCAGAGAGTCCTGGAAGAGAATGAGGGAGGGGTGGGCTGAGCCCAAAACTCCCCATCTCATATCCTGTAATAGCCCACCCAGCACTTTGGGATGACCTGAAAGTGGCAGGGTGACAGAATCTGAGGGAAAACCCCACTGACCATTCTATCTCCCCTCTTCCATCCCACCAGAGACTCAGGCGACAGGGCCCTGAGCTGATCATGACAGAGTTGACAGAGTTTGGTCTCACCTGAAACCTGGAGCTTCAGGGGAGCACTGGGTTTTGATAGCCAGTAGGGAGTGATGCTATTGGAGCTGTAGCACTTGTAGGTGCCATTGTGTGCTGAGGTCACAGGGTGGAAGGAGAACTGGACCTGTGTTATCTCCTCTGTCTTAACCACTTTGACGCGCAGCGGGGGGTCGGCTGACCCTTCCTTGGCCATCAGAAAAGTGTCCGTCGAACCTCTGGACTGACACAGCAGGGTCACCTTGTCCCCTGGGGACACTGAGGGGCCTGGCTCCACTGAGAGGGTTGGAATGTAGGGGAGCTGTCCTAGGAGAGGAAGGGATAAGGGAACAGGTCAGAGCTGAGTTCCAGGACCTCACTCAAGGTCCCTCACTCTTGTCTTATCCCTCCCTAGTAGGGTCCAACAGCCTCATCCTACCATCACCTCAACAGAGTCTGATTAGAGTTCGGGTTCCTACAGTCATGGCCCTCACCTTCCACTTGGATGTCCATGGGATCACTGGGTTCCGACCATAGTGAGGTGAAACCGTTTCTCCCAATGCAGCGGTATCGACCCCCATGGGAGGCACTCACAGGACCGAGGGTGAAGTTGGCCTGAGAGATCCCAGCCTGGGGATGGTGGCCAGGGTGCTGGCGAATGTCCTGGCTGTCCTCTTTGTACAGAACAAAGATGTCATAGGCGTCCTTAGAATGACACTGCAGGGTTGGGGTCTGTCGTAGGGCCACAATTTCGCCCTGTGGGCTCAGCAGGGAGGGTCTTATAGATGCACCTGCAGGACAAGGGACAGCAGGGCTTGCCTCCACTCTCTGTCCTGTCTTGGTGACACTGTCCCTCAAACCTCTGTGTCTGGGCTCCACACCCCCATGCTTCCTCACCCACTCTGTTCGCATGGACATTCTGTCTGAGCACAGACCCCAGGAATCTAATATAACTGAAAACCTGGATGGACCAGGATGAGCCTTACCTGAGACCAGGATCTGCAGCAGGTCGCTGGGGTGAGACCACCTCTGGGGTTCTTGTGAGAAAAGGCCATAACATTGGAAGGACAAACTGTGGCGGAAGGATCCGACGCCAATATGAAACAGAGCCTGATGCTGCCCACTGGGGAGTCGTGAGCCACGTTTCCAGTGGCTCTCAGGGTTTCCCTCCTGAGTCAGGACGAATGTGTCAAATTCCAGCCATGAATTACACTGGAGGGTCACGGTCTCCCCTGATGCTACAACAGGGCTCGGAAAGGCTGAGAGGGACAGTTTGCTGTTGACTCCTAAGAGGAGAAAGGGGTTACAGGGTCACCCTCACACTTGAGGGCAGAACTCTCCTTTTGTTGCCAGGTGAGGGCAGCACCTGAGTTCCGGCTGTGTCTCACCTGTGACCACCACCAGCTCCAGGGGGTCACTGTGCTTTGACCAGCCAGTGGGGCTGAGATAGGAACATTTGTAAGTCCCTGCATGTGCTTCAGTTATGTAGGGGATGAAGAACTTGGCCTTGTCCCCCAGCTCCAGTGGTAACTGAGTACCCCAGGATGGTGAGATTCCTGTTTTAACCAGATGAAACTCCTGAGCCCCTGAGTCCCCTTGACACCAGAGGGTCACGGGAGTATTCCGGAGAACCACAGAGCCTGGCTCAGCCCAGAGGATGGGTCTGGGGACGGTCCCTGAAAGGAAGCAGAAACTGGTCACAGATATGCCCCAATCACAGCTTTCGTTCCATATCCTTCAAAACTCCCACCCACACCCCAAAAATGCAGTTCCCTGTATCAACTATGGTCTCTGTCCTGGGGGGCCCTGAGATAGGGGTCACACTCACCTGCCTTCACTGGTGTCCTGGTGCTCAAGCCCAACCCTGGAGGGAGAGACCATATGAGAGTCTGTCCTGAGCCCTGAGGGAGCCTCTTCCCAGGGACATCAAGCCTAAAGTCCCCTCTGAAGCTCACCCAGACAGAGCAGGGCCAAGAGGGAGGTCATGGCGTCTCCTCCGGTCCTGTCCATGCCCCGGAGGGACCCAGTGCTCACGGGACAGACATGGGGTGTGTCAGTGGGCTGGCCCTGTTGATCACAGGGTGTCACGTCAGAGCCTCAGGAAGGGGAACTGCCTCCCCAGAACCAGACTTTGTTTTAGAGTAGAGGCTGAGATGTGACCTCCCGCGTCGCTGCTTCCAGGGATGGTATGGACCTGGCCTTCCCCTCACTCAGAGTATCCCCCTCCTCAACACTAAATTTCTGGGTCCTCACCCTGGAAAGCGTCTTTGAGAGCAGCATGTGCTGTTGAGAATCATGACAAACCCCATGTGAGCCTCTGTGTTGGGCAGAAATCCAAGGAACCTCCTTTACCCCCACTTCCTTTTTCCTTTCCCAATACCTCCCTGCATCCCCACCTGTAAGGGAGAACTATGTCACCATTCTTGTCATGGGTCCTGTTCCATGTGAGAACTTCAAGAAGGTGAGGGCAGTGACTGCCAAGTTCCTGTGTCTCCACCATAGGGATGAGCAGCTATGACCCTTTCTGAGCCCCAGTTTCCCCCAAGTGTCCTGGTGTCCTGGCACCTCTCCTGGCACACAGTGGTGTTGCTGTGCAGAAGTTAGTGGTTCCTGATTAGGAGTAGAAGTCAGGAAGAAAACAGGTTTTATTTTATTTTATTGGTTTTTGTGTCACACCTGGCGGCAATCAGGGGTTACTCCTGGCTCTATGCTCAGAAATCGCTCCTAGCAGGCACGGAAGACAATATGGGATGCCAGGATTCGAGCCACCGACCTTCTGCATGCAAGGCAAATGCCTTACCTACATGCTGTCTCTCTGGCCCCAGGAAACATGTTTTTGACTCACCTGGGGTGACCGTCCCCATGACATTGACCAGCATCACTTACTGTGAGACCAACTGGAAGCTCGTATTCCCCTAAAACGCAAGACCAGAAACTCAGGCTCCCCAGGATGGGCTCAGGTGGGACACAATCTGACTCAGGGTCGCACTTTGGGGCTCACACCCAGACCTCCAGGAGAGGCCACACCATGGGGACAGAAAAGGAGCAAGTACCTTGTCCTTGTGTGTCTAGTGGACACCGGAAACACATCCTGAGTTTGTCCCTGACCCTGCCAGACTCACAGGCCCTAGGGTCTCCCTCAGACCCTCAAACAGGTGGGACCCTGCTCTGTCAGACACTGATGTGAACTTTGGGCATGGGGGGTGGGGGCCCCCTAGTGGCCTAGACCCTGGTTTCTTCAGAGAGCCTGTGTGGGAGCAGTGACTCCTAGTAGGACAGTCCCAAGGGCAGTTCTGGCAAAGGTCTGACAAAGGTCCCTCAAGTCCTGACTGTCTTTTCCTCATTTTCAGCTAGCTATTTAGCTGTAGAATGAGGGCATTGAACTTCAGAACCGAAGCACTGGAGGCTAGAGACAGAACACAGTTGAATTAAGCAAAAACTGTGATGTGTGTGTGTTTTCACTCATGCATGTGTGTCTGTGTTTTTTCATTGCTAACATTGCAGTGTTCAGGGCTAAATTCTGGCTGTGTGATCACTCCTGCAGGCTTGGGTTCCAATGTCATGCTGGGATTGAACATGGATCTCCTGAATGAGTGGTAAGGCCCCCTAAATTGTTGCCCTCTGGTCAGTATAATTTTGCTCTAGGTCCCACTTAACTAACCCCCATTTTACACTCCTGCAGCCTGTTCAGAACTGACTTTGCCCCCCACCCACCAGAACTTCCAAATGTCTCAGCATGGGTAAGGCAGTGCTTGCTCCAGGATTAACTTCTGTCATGCTTTGAGGTCATTTGGTAGGTAGGGAAGGGACCCTCCCCAAGGCATGGAAATTCTTGAGCTCGAACTTTTCTAGTACACCCCAGAGACCAGATAAGAAGTGTTATGTATGGAAACATTTCCATAAGATTATTATGTTACTGATCCCACCCTAATCAATAATTGTGCCCTACCCTAGGGAGTTACCTGGCATTCTGCTCTCACCCTAAGGCAGTACCAGATTCTGCTCCCACCCTAGGGTGGTACCTGATTCTGATGTATAAAAGCAAGGGTCTGTGGAAGCCAAGGACTTTTTTCTAGGGCTGATTCTGGGGCTTTTGGCTTCAGCCATATCCTCTGAATAAAGCTGATATCTATTGAAGCCTTTTAGCTTTCTACCTGCCACATTCACCTCAGAACCGCTGGCTGAACAGGGTGGCAGACATGTGGTTCGAGCTGAAGGATAATGACCTTATCCTCCATCCCTCCAACAGCCAGCCCCATCAAGGGCTGTTATGCAACATAATGGCACCCAAACCCGGACAAGCAGAACCTGGACCCTCAATAACAATAACTGTAACTGAAATGCTTTATTGGAAATTCCCTCTGGTGACCATTAGATGGTTTCTGTGGTTAGTCATGTGGATTGTGCCACCTTTGTTCTACATTAGTCAAGTGGATTATTCCATCTTGTTTTGAATAAATTGGTTTGGCGCTAAGGAAAATCATCACCGTTTGATGGTTGTGGTCTATATTTCAAATTAAAATTTATATTCCAATGCTTTCCTCTCCTGCATTCTCTCTATCTGTCATAGTTTGTGGAATTTCTGTGTTGGCTAATATTGTTATTGTGAGCATAGGTATTGGCTGGTGTTTAGGAAATAGAAAATGTAGAAACAGTGAGGCTAAAACCAGCATGGATAATAAGGAAATCTATCCAATGAAATTTCAGACCAAGGTGCAGGCTGATGAATCCAGCCCCACCATTAAAAATATAGGTATTTTTCCAGAAGAAAAACAACTCGAAATAATAATTTAGAAACTTATGATCCAAATCCAGGTCTTCCTTTTTTTTTTTTTTTTTTTTTTTTTTGGTTTTTGGTTTTTGGGCCACACCCAGCGGTACTCAGGGGTTACTCCTGGCTATCTGCTCAGAAATAGCTCCTGGCAGGCACGGGGGACCATATGAGATGCCGGGATTTGAATCAACAACCTTAGGTCCTGGGTTGCTGCTTGCAAGGCAAACGCTGCTGTGCCATCTTTCCGGCCCCCCGCATCCAAATCTTAACATGAATGACCAACCTCCAGTGCTAACTCCACAAGTGAAGCCTGATTCTAGTGAATCGCATAACAGTGTTGACTCAGACAATGATCAACCTCCAGTGCTAACTCCACGAGTGAGGCCTGATTCTATTCACAAAATTGAATTGCACAACAGTGCTGATTCAGACAATGAACCACATGCACAGCCTCAGAGCCCTATTCAGAGTAATTTTGCTAATCCAGCCTCATCCCCTTTACACAGGGTAAATATTTCTAACTATGTACCCTTTCAGATGGAAGAATTAGATCGGTTTAGAAAAGCATGTAAAGACTATAGTCCAACATCACAATACAGTGTGGAGTTACTAAAACTTTGGTGTCATAACTCATCTTAGACTTTGTATGATTTTAAAACAATCGCTGATATATGCCTGTCATCTAAACAGCGAACTGAATGGGAAATGTTTTATTCAGAAGGTGTAAAAGCCAAATTATATAGCCCGGATGGTATGAAAAAACAAGTGGCAGGGGTTACTCTCTCATATGAATTATTAATGGCAGAAAATCAATTTGCAATATTCAGACAAAAGCTGCTTTGCCTAAAGAAAATTTAAATATAATTAGGGATATTGCATTGTCTTCATGGGAAAAAATAGATTCTAACAGCACTGGTACAGGAAGCTTTTAAAAATTACCCAAAGCCCTTATGAGTCCTATGTAGAGTTTGGGGGTAAGCTTAAAGATGCTCTGAAGTTACAAATCAAAGATGAGGAGGTGAGAAACTTCCTAGTAAAATGTTTGGCTTATTATAATGCAAATTCTGCCTGCAGATTAGTATTGGCTACATTACATGAAAAGGCAGATGTGAATGATCTTAATGTTAACGATCTTAAACTCGGTACAAACCTTTGTGGATACCAAGGGAAAGATGCCTTACTCCCCCTGGGGACAAAGCACTTTCCATAAACCAGGGTTTTGCCCAAAATGCGGAAAAGGCTAATATTGGGTGAAAGATTGTAGATCCAGAAACCTTGTTGATAATAATGTGAGGCGAGGTTTCAGCACAAACCCCAGGAGGCAAATCAACTGTTACCATTATGGGAAGCCCAGGCATGTCCAAAGGCATTGCTGATTCATTTTAAATTCAACTCCTCAGGTGCACACAGACACAATACAGGGAAACATGCACAGGGCCTTCCCCCAGGCCCTATCAAAACGAGCAAATTCCTCAAACCATAATCTTTCCCAACCCAGCCCAAGAAAATTTATCACAATTAGGGAATTAATTCACACCACATCAGGGAACTCAGGATTGGAATACTATGCCCAGAGGACATTACAATTTACCCAGGAGCATGCCCTTACATGTTAGAAACTGGCATTGTGGGCCCACCATTCCCAGATACTATGGGTATGATTCTTGGCAGAAGTTCCCTCAACATAAAGAGTATATCAATAACCACTGGTGTCATTGACTCAGATTCAATGGGAGAAATCATTGCAGTTATTACCGTACCAGATACATGGACCTTTAGAAAAGGGGAAGCAATTGCCCAGATCGTAATAGTGCCTTATGTCAAATGTGGGAACTCAGATAAGAAAAGAATCAGAGGTTTTGGAAGCACAGATCTGGGTGCTGCTCACAACTCACTCGTGGCTCTGGTTACTACATTAAAAGAAGAAAACCCAATAATCAAACTTCACTTGGAAGGGCAACCCTTTGAAGGCATGATAGATATGGGAGCTCAGGTTACTGTAATCTCTGATAAAGAATGGCCAGAAAATTGGCCTCTCCAGGAAATCCTGTATTCTCTGGAAGAAGTAGGAGGTTTAAGTTCCTGTTCGTTGAGTACAAAGACTATGGTATTTTATGGACCAGAAAATCAAAGAATTCCACAGCCAACTAGCTCCAGAAGCACCTGAACCTTCCCTTGATTTAAAAGTAAGGGCCGCTGCCATTAAAACTCCAGCAGCAATAAAAATAAAATGAAAATCTGACGAACTAATTGGGACAGGTCAGTGGCCCCTTAAAACTGATAAATTAAAGCTGCTGATAGAATTAGTGGAGGAACAGCTAAGTTTAGGACATATTGAACCATCTTTTTCTCAATGGAATTTGCCTATATTCACTATAAAAAAGATCCAATAAATAAAGAATTTTGATGGATCTTAGAGCTGTAAATTTATCCATGATACCAATGGGCAAATTGCAGACTGGTTTAGCATCACCTGTAGTTATTCCAAAGGAATGGCCACTAATTATAATTGATCTGAAAGACTGCTTCTACCATATTCTTATTCACCCAGATGATAAAAAAAAGTTTTGCATTTTCATTTCCTTCTCTCAATAATACTCATCCCTACAGACATTTCCAATGAACTTTTCTCCCCCAGGGTATGCTGAATTCCCCAACAATGTGCCAGTTTTATGTAGATAAGGTTTTGAGCCCTGCTGGTGAAAAATTTTCTCAAGCCATGATATTTCATTATACAGATGATATCTTGCTCACAATGAACAATAAAACAGATTTACATGACTTATACTCTTATGTTATTGACTGTTTACAAATATCAGGAAGAAAAGTAGCTTTAGAAAAAATACAGACAATGCCACAGTAGCAATATTTGGTTTTTATTTTGGACTGAACGTCAATACATCCACAAAAAATTCTATCAAAAAAGAAAATCTCAGAACACTTAATGATTTTTAGAGACTTTTAGGTGACATAAATTGGCTCTGCTCTGTGCTAGGAATCCCAAATGCATAGTTGTCTACTCTGTTTAATACTTTGGAGGGTGATCCTGCTTCAGATAGCCTGAGAAACTTAACAACAGCTGCCAAAAATGAATTGGACATCTTAAACAGATTACAAAAATCATTTCTTTTAAGATTTATCCTGGGAGAAAAGGTATTTCTGTTAATCTTTCCTAAAATAGAAACCCCCAAGGCTGCATTGATGCAACAAGCAGGACCTTTGGAATGGGTGTATTTACATAACAAACAGCCTCGCTCAGTTGTCCCCTACTTGCAACTGATTTCAGAGATTATTATCAAGGCAAGACTCAGATCTATATCTTTACTAGGTTTTGACTCAAATATAATAGTTTTGCCAATACCAAGAAAGGAAATTGAGTCAATATTGCCTCTTAATGAATCTCTACAAAGGGCCCTCTCAGATTTCACAGGAGAAATATCCTCCCATTATCCAGCAGGAAAAACTTGGGACTTTTTATTTTATTTTATTTTATTTTATTTTATTTTTTTTTTTTATTTTATTTTATTTTATTTTTGGTTTTTGGGCCACGCCCGTTTGATGCTCAGGGATTACTCCTGGCTATGCGCTCAGAAATCACCTTTGGCTTGGGGGGACATATGGGACACCGGGGGATCAAACCGCGGTCCGTCCTACGGTAGCACTTGCAAGGCAGATACCTTACCTTTAGCGCCACCTTCCCGGCCCCAAACTTGGGACTTTTTAAAGAAAACACAGTTTGTTATTTCTTCAATTGTTCGGGATTCCCCTATTCTCAATGCCAAGGTTTTTTACATTGATGGATCCCAAAATGAAAAAGGAAGAATAACTGGAGACAACATTAATATGACCTTATATACCAAATATAAATCTGCACAGAAAGTTGAAATAGCAATGTTAATTTGCCTTTTAGAAAATGTATCTGGAGCCATGAATCTAGTTTCTGATTCTTCGTATGTGGTAAATGTATGTCATGTGATAGCCACTGCTTCCCTTAATGCTAATAATCTGATTATACAGAACTTACTTAAACGATTACAGCAGCTTCTTCAAAAACGAACTGAGCCCATCTTCATCACACATATTAGAGCCCACTCAGGACTTCCAGGACCGATGGCTCATGGAAATAAAAATGCTGACTTGCTAGCAATGCCTATATTTAAATCACCTGTAGAGGAACATTCAGCCCTACACACAAATGCTCACTATTTACATGTGAATTACCAAATTCCATTGAGGCAAGCTAGAGAAATTGTAGAAAACTGCATATGTGCACCATTAACAAAAAGACTCACAGGGGCCAGCAAGGTGGCGCTAGAGGTAAGGTGTCTGCCTTGCAAGTGCTAGCCAAGGAAAGGACCACGGTTCGATCCCCCAGTGTACCATATGATCCCCCCAAGCCAGGGGCAGTTTCTGAGCGCGTAGCCAGAAATAACCCCTGAGCATCAAATGGGTATGGCCCAAAAAATCAAAAAAAACAAAAAACTCACATACAGGAACAAACCCAAGAGGCTTACAGTCTAACAAACTTTGGCAAATGGATATAACTCAAACAGGTTTATTTCCAAGAAAACCTTATCTTCATGTTGTGGTGGACACTTATTATCCTTTTATGTGGGCAATTCCCATGTCTTCTCAAAAATCTAAGGCTGTTTGTAGTTTTCCTTTACAATTTTTTTTCTGTGATGGGTATTCCATATTCTCTAAAAACTGATAATGGGCCAGCCTATGTTAGCAAAACTTTTGAATTTTTTGTAAAGAATGGCAGATAAGATATCTGAAAGGACTTCTTACAATTGTAGGGACATACCATTGTAGAAAGGACTCACAAAACCTTAAAAACTCAATTACAAAAAAAATAGAAAAAGAGGTTTACCACCAACGGATTTGCTATCTTTGACTCTTATCACACTAAATTACTTAAACTTACCCCAAGAGGAAAGTTACATGTCAGCGGACAGACATTTTAAAGAATATATTCAGAGGCAAGAAACAACTCATAAACATATTTGGATCAAAGAGGATGAAAAATGGATAGCTGAGGAAAAATCCATGAAACTACGCCTACCCAGTGGGGCCTGACTGGGAAAAATTGTGAGTGCTCCCTGTGTGTGTCTGTCTACTATCCTGTTGCGTGAACCTCTTGGGAGTGGGCCGAAAAGAGGCTCCAGCAGAGCATGGCCACTCCACTTTGATACGCGGCTCTTTCTAAGAAAAGAACACCATTGCAAGAAGAAGAAAAAAATCACATTAAGAACTGTGCTGGATCACTGAAGCCCGCATTTCTCTCCAGACTCTCTTCTCTGCTGCGTGCTCGGGTCTAAGGTTTTATCCTGTGTGAGGCTTCATCCACGGAGGACTCCCCTTCCTTGGAGGCAAGTCGACCCATCCAGAAAGGATGGAGCCAGAGGAGTGTGCTGCCAGCATCATTTAGCCAATGAATACCACCATAACACGTAGAAAAAGCCACAATACAAGTCTGACAATGGGGAAACAATGCAGGCCAACATCAGACATAGAGAATGAAGATGACAATTCTGATGACCAGATAATGACCACCCAACTAATCAACCACTCAGATAAGGACTTTAGACTAGCAATATGGAAGATGCTCAACGAAATCAAAGAAACCATGGATCGAGTTGAACAAAACACTAATAAGAACCAAGAAAATATAAAGACAGAAATCACAAAACTCCAAACTGAAATAACATGTCAACTAACAGGCCTGAAAAAGTCAGTAAATGAAGTGAATGACAAAATGGATAAGCTCTGGGACAGGGTATCAGAAGCTGAGAATAGACTTGGGGCTGTGGAAGATGAGATACATAACAATTCCATAGAGCAGGAGAGATTGGAAAAAAACTTAAAGCAAATGAAGAAACAATGGAAAAATTAGTCAGAGAATGGGAACAGATGAAAATAGAAGTCTATGATAAGATCAACAGAAACAACTTAAAAATCATTGGAGTCCAAGAGACCCAGGAAGAAAATTTTCAGGAAGAATCAACGGTCAAGTATATCATTAAAGAGAAACTTTCAGAGCTAAAGAATATATATGATCAAATCCTGCATGCCCGAAGAGTACCAACCAAAAGAGACCCCAGAAAAAATACCCCAAGACACATCCTAGCCACAATGATGAATCCCACAGATAGAGACAGAATTCTGAAAACAGCAAGATCAAAAGGGAAATTACATTCAAGCAAGCATCCTTGAGATTTACAGCAGACCTGTCACCAGAAACACTAAATGCCAGAAAGCAGTGGTGGGATATTGTGACAAGACTGAATGAAATAAATGCTTCACCTAGAATACTGTACCCAGCAAAACTCACTTTTCGGTTTGACGGAAGAATACATGGTTTCACAGACAAAAAACAGCTCAGAAACTTTACAGACTCAAAACTAGTCTTAAGAGAAAAACTGAAAGACCTAATTTAAGACAAGACTAACCAAAAGACACACCAAATTTTGATATAAAGATGGCATTAAATCCCAGGACAATTCTTTCTCTCAACGTCAATGGACTAAATGCACCAGTTAAGAGACACAGAGTGACTAAATGGATCAAAAAACTCAATCCAACCTTCTGCTGCCTACAAGAAACGCACCTGAATAGTCAGAACAAACATAGACTCAAAATAAAAGGCTGGAGAAAAATTATCCAAGCAAATAACATCCATAAAAAAAGCTGGAGTGGCCATACTAATATCAGATATTGCAAACTTTATACTCAGAAAGGTTGTAAGGGACAAAGATGGACATTTTATATTAATCAAGGGGTATGTAGAGCAGGAAGAAATAACTCTCCTAAACCAAAAAAACAATCTGAAAGATCAACAAAAGCAGAAGTTGGTTCTTTGAAAAAATAAACAAGGTTGATAGACCACTGGCAAAACTAACAAAGAAAGAGAGAAACTTGATAACTCGTATTAGGAAAGAAAAAGGAGAGATCACTACTGAGATTCAAAGGTTAATCAAAAACTACTTTGAGAAACTCTATGCCACTAAAAATGAGAACCTGGAAGAAATGGATAAATTCTTGGACTCTTATAATCTTTGATGGTTGAAGGAAGAGAATGTAGCATATCTAAACACCCCCATCACCATTGATGAAATTAAAACAGTAATCAAATGTCTGCCCAAAAACAAAAGCCCAGGCCCAGATGGATTCATTAATGAATTCTTTCAAACTTTCCAAGAGGAACTACTACCAACCCTGGCAAGACTCTTTCATGAAATTGAACAAAGGGAAACACTTCAAAATAGCTTTTATGAAGCCAACATCACCTTGATACCTAAACCAGACAGAGATGCTACGAAAAAAGAAAATTACAGACCAATATTGCTGATGAATGCAGATGCAAAGATCCTCAACAAAATCCTGGCAAATAGGATTCAATGCCTCATTAAGAAGATCATCCACTATGATCAAGTAGGTTTCACCCCAGGAATGCAAGGGTGGTTTAACACCCATAAATCTATCAACAAAATACACAACATCAACAACAAGAAAAATAAAAACCACATGATCATATCAGTAGATGCAGAGAAAGCATTTGATAAGGTCCAACACCCATTCTTGATCAAAACTCTCAGCAAGCGGGAATGGAAGGAACCTTTCTCAATATAGTTAAGGCCATCTACCACAAGCCAGTGGCAAATATTATCCTCAATGGAGATAAACTGAAAGCCTTCCCTCTAAATTCTGGCACAAGACAAGGCTGTCCTCTCTCACCACTCCTATTCAACATAGCACTGGAAGTACTTGCTATAGCGATTAGGCAAGAAAAAGATATCAAGGGAATCCAGATAGGAAAGGAAGAAGTCAAGCTCTCACTGTTTGCAGATGACATGATAGTCTACTTAGAAAACCCTAAAGACTCGACCAAAAAGCTTCTAGAAACAGTAGACTCATATAGCAAGGTGGCAGGCTACAAAATTAACACACAAAAATCAATGGCCTTCCTATAAACCAATAGTAATTAGGAAGAAATTGACATTAAGAAAACAACCCCATTCACAATAGTGCCACACAAACTCAAATATCTTGGAATCAACTTGACTAAAAATGTGAAGGACCTATACAAAGAAAACTATAAAACTCTGCTCCAAGAAATAAGAGAGGACACACGGAAATGGAAACACATACCCTGCTCACGGATTGACAGGATTAACATCATCAAAATGGCAATACTCCCCAAGGTATTATACAGATTTAATGTGATCCCTCTAAAGATACCCATGACATTCTTCAAAGACGTGGATCAGGCACTTTTGAAATTCGTTTGGAACAATAAACACCCTAGAATAGCTAAAGCAATCATTGGGAAAAAGAATATGGGAGGAATTACTTTCCCCAACTTTAAACTTTACTACAAAGCAACAGTTATCAAAACAGCATGGTATTGGAATAAGGACAGGCCCTCAGATCAGTGGAATAGGCTTGAATACTCAGAAAATGTTCTCCAGACCTACAATCACCTAATTTTTGATAAAGGAGCAGGAAATCCTAAATGGAGCAAGGAAAGCCTCTTCAACAAGTGGTGTTGGCACAACTGGCTAGCCACTTGCAAAAAATTGAACTTAGACCCCCAGCTAACATTATGTACGAAGGTAAAATCCAAATGGATTAAAGACCTCGATATTAGACCCCAAACCATAAGATATATAGAACAACACATAGGCAAAACACTCCAGGACATTGAGACTACAGGCATATGCAAGGAGGAAACTCTCCAAGCAAGTGAAAGCAGAGATTAACAGATGGGAATATATTAAGCTGAGAAGCTTCTGCACCTCAATGGAAATAGTGCCCAGAATACAAGAGCCACCCACTGAGTGGGAGAAACTGTTCACCCAATACCCATCAGATAAGGGGCTAATCTTCAAAATATATGAGTCACTGACAGAACTTTACAAGAAAAAACATCTCATCCCATCAAAAAATGGGGAGAAGAAATGGACAGACACTTTGACAAAGAAGAAATACAAATGGCCAAAAGACACATGAAAAAATGCTCCACGTCACTAATCATCAGGGAGATGCAAATCAAAACAACGATGAGATACCACCTCACACCCCAGAGAATGGCACACATCACAAAGAATGAGAATAAACAGTGCTGGCGGGGATGTGGAGAGAAAGGAACTCTTATCCACTGCTGGTGGGAATGCCGTCTAGTTCAACCTTTATGGAAAGCGATATGGAGATTCCTCCAAAAACTGGAAATTGAGCTCCCATACGTCCAGCTATACCACTCCTAGGAATATACCCTAGGAACACAAAAATACAATACAAAACCCCCTTCTTTACACCTATATTAATTGCAGCACTATTTACCATAGCAAGAATCTGGAAACAACCAAGATGCCCTTCAACAGACGAATGGCTAAAGAAACTGTGGTACATATACACAATGGAATATTATGTAGCTGTCAGGAGAGATGAAGTCATGAAATTTTCCTGTACGAGGAAGAACATGGAATTTATTATGCTGAGTAAAATAAGTCAGAGAGAAAGAGAGAGAGAAAAACACAGAATTGTCTCACTCATCTATGGGTTTTAAGAAAAATGAAAGATATTCTTGCAATAATAATTTTCAGACACAAAAGAGAAAAGAGCTGGAAGTTCCAGCTCACCTTAAGAAGCTCACCACAAAGAGTGATGAGTTTATTTAGAGATATAAATACATTTTTAACTGTCCTAATAATGAGAATGTATGAGGGAAATGGAAAGCCTGTCTAGAGTTCAGGCGGTGGTTGGGTGGGAAGGAGGGAAATTTTGGACATTGGTGATGGGAACGTTGCACTGGTGATGGGTGGTGTTCTTTACATGACTGAAACCCAAACACAATCATGTATGTAATCAATGTGTTTAAATAAAATATAAAAAAAAGTTAAATAAAAAATGAAGCCTATTGATCATCATTGCAGTAGCCCCCCACTGTGCAGGGGGGTATATGCTTCTTTCTCCAAAATAAGGGCCAAGTTCAAAGCCCTCAAAGATGGGCTTTCTGGTCTACCTGGACTTGAATGAAAATGGGTCCAGAGAGATAGCATGAAGATAAGGTGTTTGCCTTTCGTGCAGAAGTTTATTGCTTTGAATCCCAGTATCTGCCAGGACCGATTTCTGAGCGTGGAGCCAGGAGTAACTTTTGAGCGCTGCCAGGTGTGACCCGAAAACCAAATACCAAAAACCAACTACACCAACTACTACAAATAAAGAAAAGGTGTTTCTTCTCGCCTGCTATACGACCTTTCTGGTGTCTCTTCGAAGGATCTGTGTACGTCTTAGATTTATCTTCTCAGGAGCTTATAGTTGATTCCTTGATACATGTTTCTGGTTTTAGACATTCTGTGTTTAGGTTAGAATTTTTTCTTTACAGTTTCTTGTGATGCACTTATGCAAACAGCCACTCTTTTATTTTTATTTTTCAATTATCTTTATTTAAACACTGTAATTACAAATATAATTGTAGTTGTATGATTACAGTCATGTAAAAAACACCCCCCTTCACCAGGATTTTCACCATCAATTTCCCAGATCTACCTACTCCCCACCTCACCCACATCTGTACTCGAGACAAGCTTTCTTTTTCCATCATTTATTCACATTGTTATGATAGTTTTCAGTGTTGTTAGTTCTCTAACTGCACTTATCACTCTATGTGGTGAGCTTCATGACATTAGCTGCACCTACATGGGAAGATGGGGGGAAGTAATGGTTGGGACTGTGGCAGTAAAATATTAGAAATGAGCTTTGTAGGGCAGTTTCAAGGTCACAATACAAGATGGATATTATGGATATATAGAATATATGCACACAATACTATCAATATGAAAACAAGGAGAAAAAATTTCCACTGACTGTCCCAACATAAACTAGTGCTACAACAGCCCGCCCTCCTCCCAGAGCACATTCCCATTAGTGTAGGGAGAGATAGGTGGAAAGCCTGTTGACCCCTATAGAGTCCACCTAGACCGGCACCCAGGGAAAGACTGAAGTTCAGGGGAGACAAACCCTATACCTGGCAAGAGCTGGTCTCCAGAATAAAGGAGGAAACCGGAAGCCAAATGTCTGCCTGCCCTCCTCCCCATGCACCTCCCCCCTGAAGTACGGAGGGAGGGGGGAAGCCTGAGGACCACTAAAAGTCCACTTGAACCCACTTCTGGCTATCTGAGCTGGCACCCAGGGAAGGCCTGGAGTCAGGGGGAAAAGACAATGATGGCTGAAGGCCTGCCAAGCCTCCCAGCACTCTCCAGGCTAGGGAGAAAAGGCTCTGGTATGGGGCCTCCCCAAACCCCATACCTGGCAAGAGCTGGTCTCCAGAATTAAAGAGGAAACCAGAAGCCAGATGTCTGCTCGCCCTCCTCCCCGTGCACCCCCACCCCAGAGTACGGAGGAAGGGGGGAACCTGAGGACCCTAAGAGTCCACCTGAACCCACTTCTGGCCATCTGAGCTGACAACCAGGGAAGGCTTGGAGTCAGGGGGAAAAGACAAGGACGGCTGGGGGCCTGCCAATCCTCCCAGCACTCCCCAGGCTAGGGAGAAAAGCTCTTGTATGGGGCCTAGCCACTCTTTTATTATTGACTAGCTTTTCCTTTAATAATTGTAGACAATATTGCTTGTTTACTAAAAAAAATGGGGGAATTTTTGTGTATGTAAACATTTTAAGGGATTATTATGTTACTGACCCTACCCTGATAGGTGATTGTGCCCTACCCTAAGGTGTGACCTGGCATTCTGCCCCCACCCTAGGGTGGTACCTGATTCTGCTTTCACCATTGGGTTGTATCTGATCCCACCATTGGGTGGAACCTGATTCTGGGGGATAAAAACAAGGGTCTGTGGAAGGTGAAGGGCTTTTGGCTGGAACTGATGCTGAGGCTTTGGACTTTAGTCTTGTCCACTGAATAAAGCTAACATTTCCACAAGCCTGACTGTCTGCGAGCTGTTTACCCGCTGTTTCACCTCAGAACCGCCAGCTGAACAGGGTGGCAGACGCATGTTCCAAGCTGGAGGGGAAAGATCTCATCATCCATCCCTTCATCAGTCAACCTCTTCAGAGGCTGACTTGTAACAAATGGTAAAGGTGGTCACCAGGACACCAGAACAGAGGGTTATTGTAAGGATTGCAGGGACTCTGGAAGATATCAGCCCCTCACACTTCCCTTGTCAGGCTACATATACATTACTGAGGGGGACCAGTTAGGATTCACTTCGTTCCAACATGACCTGAGCATTAAGATTGTGTGGCCCATCCCTGTGAAGTCTTATCTGTTGCAATATAAGAAGGTGCCATTTGTCAGTGAGGAAGGAAAACCTGAGAAAGATCAGTGGAGATTTTGTGTGAGTGACCTATGGGAGAGGCCATGATGAAGGGTCTGGAATGTGGCCATAGTAGAATTGGTACTTCCGGCTCCCTCAGACTCCCTAAGGCTCCTCAGTCTCCCTCACACGACCTCAAGATCTTTTAGGTTCTTTCAACTACCTTAGACGTTCTCAGATTTACACACAAGATACCAGAAACCAGGAACATAGGAACCCAATTGGACTTTGGTGTGTTAAAAGTTTTTAAAAGGTGGGGCCGGCATGGTGGCACTAGAGGTAAGGTGCCTGCCTTGCCTGCACTAGCCTAGGATGAACCGCGGTTCAATCCTCCGGTGTTCGATATGGTCCCCCAAGCCAGGAGCGACTTCTGAGCGCGTAGCCAGGAGTAACCCCTGAGCATCACTGGGTGTGGCCCAAAAACCAAAAAAAAATTTTTTTAAAGGGCAAAGTAGGCCAAATCCTTTAAGCCACACTGAGGTAAGTGCCTCAAAATATAGAATTTCACAAAATATAAAATTTTACACAATACTGAGGTAATCAAGTGAAACTGCTTATCTGTAACAGGAAATATAATGTGCTTAGGTTCTTCTTTCCATGAGATGCAATCGAGGAACCATTTATAAAATTGGAATTTTGAGGACAATTTGTGAGTTTTATAAAAGGACTGGAGACATTGAAGATCCTCAGAGAACAGGGCAGAAGATCTGTGTTCACGTGAGTTCCTGTAGGAAGGCACAAGGAGAACTTGTTTGAGCTGGATGACAGTAGAAAGAACCAACAGTTGGTACTAGTTGTTGTTTCTTTCTTTTTTTTTGGGGGGGGGTCACACCCAACAGCGCTCAGGGGTTACTCCTGGCTCTAGGCTCAGAAATCACTCCTGGCAGGCTTAGGTGGTCATAGGAGATGCCACAATTCGAACCACCATCCTTCTACAAACACCCTTCCTTCATGCTACTCTCCGGCCTCACTAGCTGGTTTTCATTTGTTGTTACATTTCTTGTTTTATTTGTTATTACTAGCCATTTTTCAATTAATTTATTTAAAGAAAATGCATTACATAGTTGACATACTGATAATAATACACTTTAGGAAGACCAAAAGCAACATTTTTTTCAATTTTTTTATTTTTAATTATGAGAACAAAGATGCAAAGAAAGAGGACAAGGTAAAGTCACAGTGGAAGGACAATCATCCATAAACAGAATTCTCAGAAATCCCCTTGCTGATATCTGAACTTTGAACTTTCAGCCAAAGAACATTAAGAAAAATAAAACAGAACCTATGTACAATTACTTTGTCCCACAAGTCCCTAGATTGTAATACATAATATTTCTTAGCAGCACACAAAGCAATCTAAAGCCATAAAACTTATGTAGCTCCTTAAAAATTGAAGGCAAAGTACTTTTTTACATTTCCATGCACATGCATATTAGTTTAAGTTAACCTCAAAAGTTTAAGTGGGTTGTTTTTCTTAAGGATTAGAGTCAAAGGAGCACAGTAAAAACGATGTTAGAGTGGCAATTATTGTTTGCATAGGCCCACCAAAATATGAGGGAAATGGAAAGGAAAAGACTTGGCCTAAATAAAAGGAGACCCTACCCCTGAAGTTTCCCGGCATAAGACCAACTCTAGTCTCCAAGCAAACTAGTTTGTCCAATTCAAGTCATTGTCTGTAGTGCTATTACACTTTTAATTTTCACACAGTCTCTGTTGTTGGTATCATGTTTCTGTATTGAAGATCCTGGAATCTGCATATCCTACATTGCAGTCAGGATGGTGCAGAGCATCCTCTTGTTTCAGCTCACAATTAAAGGACAATGCAGAGAGAGCCCTGTCCTAAGCAGGTCTTTGTTGTTGTCAAGTCTTCTTAGTGTTAAGGAAGTCTCTTTTGAGCAGGTCGATGTCAGAGCAATACTAGCCATTTTTCTTTTTTTCTTTTTTAACTTTTTTTTTTTTTTTTTTTTTGGTTTTTGGGTCACATCCTATAGCGCTCAGGGGTTACTCCTGGCTTCACGCTCAGAAATCGCTCCTGGCAGGCTCGGAAACCATATGGGATGCCAGGATTCGAACTGATGACCTTCTGTATGAAAGGCAAACGCCTTACCTCTCTGCTATCTCTCCACCCCCCCTTTTTTTTTAACTTTTTTATTGATCTATTTATGGAATGATTGGTTTCTGGCCTACACCCAGTGGCTCTCAGGGGTTTTTCCTGGCTCTGCAAGAGGAAATCACTCTGGCAGGCTGAGAGACCATAAGGCATGCTGAGAATCACATTGTGTCCCTCCAGGTTTCAGCCTCATTCAAGTCAAACACCCTAAAACTGTGCTGTCTCTCCTGCTCCAATGAGCCAGTTTTCACTTGGCCTATTTCTCGTTCTTGGGGGTGGGCTTTGTTTTCTTTTTTCTTTTCTTTTCTTTTTTTGGTTTTTGGGCCACACCCAGCGATGCTCAGGGGTTACTCCTGGCTGGCTGCTCAGAAATAACTCCTGGCAGGCACGGGGGACCATATGGGACACTGGGATTTGAACCAACCACCTTTGGTCCTGGATTGACTGCTTGCAAGGCAAACGCCGCTGCACTATCTCTCCGGGCCTGGGCTTTGTTTTCTTAATAAAAAGAATGCTTGGAAAGCCTGAAGAAGAAGCTGCCATCGTGGTTCACCATTGTTGCCATCTTGGCTCATCATTGCAATTGATGAAGTGGCTGGCTTGTGGCTATACAAAGTTTGGTGTGAGTTCCTGACCTATTACTTTTTCAAATGTGTGTAGTAATATTTCATGCATTGGAATAGCAACTGGATTTGCATCTCAGGTCCTACCTGGATTGGAAGCATGCGAATCCCTTTCTTGCTAGGGACTGTGGAACACTTTACCTCCAATTTCACACAGGAGGTGTTCAGGTGTAGAGAAAGAGAACAATCCATATGCCTTAACAGTTTTTCGTTTTGTTTTGTTTTTGGGCCATACCCGGTAGCGCTCAAAAGGGTTACTCCTGGCTCTGCACTCAGAGATCACCCCGGCAGGCTCGGGGGTCCATATGGGATACCAGGATTTGAACCACTATTCATCCTGGATTAGCTGCATGCAAGACAAATGGCTTACCATTGTGCTATATCTCCATCCTCAATAGGTTTTGGCTAATAAGGAAACGACAACAGCTTCTAGGATTACGGGATTTGCCTGTCTTTATGTCAATCAACTCCCCCATGGTTTCTCATTTGATTTTATGAATACAGCACGTCTGATTGATAGTGAAACTGAATGGTTCCACCTTCTAGGTGTGATGTTTGTCCATAGATAAAAGGCAAAGACGGAAGAGGAAGCATGATTTTCGTTCCTGGAACTTCCTCATGCAACTGCTAGCAGGGTGATTTGTGGACTGGAGTTAGGGTAAAATGAGAATTTTTAAAATATCTTCTTTCTTTAAGTATGTGTTTGATTCTTTGGCAGAGTGCCTTCTGATTGAAACCCATCTCGTTAGTGTTCGGGATTGGAGAGTTTGGATTCCAGAACAGCTAACTATGCAGAGAACAATACCAACATGGACGAGAAACTCACTTGACAGCTGGAAAGATAGCACAGAGGTAGGGCGCTTGCCTTTTATACAGCTGATTCAAACAAACAGTAGTTCAAACCCCAGCATACATTATGGTGCCCTGAGCCTTTCAGGAGCAATTCCTGAGCACAAAGCCAGGAGTAACCACTGAGCACTGTGGGGTGTGAGCAAAAATACAATAATGAAATAAAAGAGAGAGAACACCAATTGTTCTCTTGAAGACCAATTGAGCTTGTTGACCGGCATCTGCTGCATATTGTGAAGAAGAAAAAGCTCACGAGAGCCAGATTGTATACAGGAGATACCAGCTCATGAGCCAGTGTGGGTGCATATCTCCCTGGTCAACTCACCTTGGGCCTCACTGTCTTGCTCAATGCGTTTCATAACCAGAAGTGCTTTTTCTTCTTGGGGTACTTGAGAAAAATGTCTCCATGTGTATCAACAAAACAGAGACTGAAATGAGTACGGGAGAGAAGTTGTGGAATTAATAGTAATTGGAAAGGTCTGGCTGAGACTTCTGGGGATATTGCCAGCTTGAGACTTCCTCAGGCAGTTAGACCCATGGCACCAACATGTCTTGGCCCAGAGCTTGGTATGTGGCAAGACAAAAGTGGTACCGTGGAGACCCTTCAAGAAATCCTCGACAGGAGTTAAATCTGATCAGTGAGTGACTCATGGTGAGGCCAGTTCATCCATGTGGCGGTAAGGTCAGGTTCTCTCTGCATTTTTCCATTGGCTGAATTTTAGGCTCTTGGGGACCCGAGGCCCCCCATCTTTCTGTAGGCCCCAAGCCTGTTGCCCCTTACACCTTCTTGCACCCTTTGAAGGTGGGCTCCAAAACAAGCACGAGGTCTGGAGGGTCAAGTTCACGCTGACCAATATTCACAAGGCCACTCGGGAGTTGCTAATGCTGGATGAGAAGGACCCACGGTGTCTCTTCAAAGGTATGCTGAGAAGAACCCACGGTGTCTCTTCAAAGGTATGCGAGGGGGAGGCAGTACCCACTTTTCCCTCCTGGGAGGTCTCCTACAGTCACCAGCGATTGATGTGCATGGCAGTGAGGGGGTCACCTTCTAATTTGCCATTATGATTATTATTATTGGTTTTTGGGCCACACCCGGTTACTCCTGGCTCTATGCTTAGAAATCACTCCTGGCTCGGGATACCATCTGAGATGCCGGGGGTTGAACCCAGGCCCCACCTGTGTCAGCCACATGCAAGGCAAATGCCCTATGGCTGCGCTATAGTTCCGGCTTCTAATTTGCTGTTATTAAAAGATCACAGGGTCGAAAAAGTGCCAAATTGCTTTACCCCTAACGTGTGTAGGTTTTCTTTAATCAGGACATAGAGCTAAAGTTGACTGCTGACTTGGAGGAGAACAAAGTCAAAGGGCAGACCAGTCAATAAGGGCTAGCACAGTGTGTGCTGATGCTAGCAGTGTAGTGTGATTTCTGGGCTGTCTGCTGGGCTTACAAGTATAGCACAGTGTGCAGTTGTTTAAAAAGGGGGAGTCAGGGGCATTTCAGTAGAGGTTTTTAGATCTTTTGGGGGTGATCACACCCTGTGGTGTTCTGAAATTATTCCTGGCTCTTCACTCAAATTTACCTAAAAGGCTTGGGGGGAAGATATGGGATACTGGGAATTGAACCCCGCATCCATCCTGGGTTAACTGCGCACAAGGCGAATGACCTTTCACTGTGCTACTACTCTGGCCCCTTAGCAGATTTTTTGGGAGATGTTTTGGGGGAGCCAACACCCAGCACGGCTCAGGGGTTACTCTGAGCTCTGTGTTTCTGGTCTGTGTTCAGAAATCACTCCTGGCAGGCTGGAGGAACCAAATAGGATGGTAGGAGTCCTGTGCAAGGCAAAAGCCCTACTGCTGTGCTGTCACTCTGGTCCCTCAGGGGAGGTTTTTAGATGAAGACTTGCTGGGGGGCCCTAGAACAAAAATATACACAATATACATGAGGATAGACAAAGACTGGAGTTCCAATCCATTGACACTTGAAGAAGGGATTTTTATTCGAGTCAAGGGGAACAGTGAAATTCAAGTCTGGCCAGATGGCATTCAGGTGGCAGTGATGCCAGGCCAAGACCAAGATGAGTGTCCGGGTGTCTTGTCCCAGACAGAAGTGGAAGTTTGCAGCTCTGCCTCAAACCCAGGTGAGGCTTTTTAGAAAATGAAGCCAATTAACCTGAAACCGAAGGTGAGTCTGAAGTGATGTCCTAGCTTTGCCTCTTGTCGCTTGGCTGTTTCCATCTGGCTTTTACCACTTAGTTGGATTAGGCTCCTTGGACGGTTCCTTGAGTCTAAAGTTTGTTAAAGATTTGCCTGCACTGAGCAGTGGAAGTTTTCTTTTCTGCAACGGGAAAGGGACTCATCACAGATTAAGATGTTTGGAGGTTGCTTTATTAGAATATCTTTTCCTTTTTTTGGTTTTTGGGTCACACCTGGCAGTGCTCAGGTTTTTGCTCCTGGCTATATGCTCAGAAATCACTCCTGGTAGGGTCAAGGGACCATATGGGATGCTGGGTGGGATTAAACCACTGACCTGTTGCATGCAAGGCAAATGCCTTACCTCCATGCTATCTGTCTGGCCCCAGATAGTCTTTTCCTTGATGTTTTATACAGATTAGACTTTTGACTTTTTTTAACTACCAAATATCTAAGAAGATCCCAAATGAAGGGACATACTATGACTTAATTTAGTGTGTGTTCATACTATAAACAACCTAGAGAAGATTTATTTCTAAAGTAATTGCAATTTGTTCTATGCAAAGATTGGAAGATATTAATTTGAACACAATTAACTAAACAGTTACTCTCAAAACAATAGTAATACTGAAAAACCGATTTTTGGTGGGGTCATGACCAGCTGTGCTCCTGGCTCTGCTCAAGAACTGATAAACATATTAATTATTGAGTCCTGGATGGGGCTGGATGATGGTGAGATGGATGGAGGGTGAGGTCTTTCTCTGCTGGCCAGGGCTACATCCCTGCAACCCCCTCTAGCTGGTGGTCTCAGGGTGGCAGCGAGGAAATGTTCCACAGGCAGTCAGGTTCCAGGAGACATCAACTTTATTAAGGCCCTAGCCACCATGTGTGGCTCCTAAGCTTTTTAAACCTTTTAAGCCAGGGCCTGGAGCGATAGCATATTGGTAGGGCATTTGCCTTAGATGCTGAAGGACAGTGCTTTGAATCCCAGCATCCCATATGGTCCCCTGAGACTGCCAGGAGTGACTTCTGAGCATAGAGTTAGGAGTTACTCAAGTGGGTCATGTGTGACCCCCCCAAAAAAAACCAGAAAACAAATAAAACAAGAGCAAAAACAAAAATTAAAACCTTTTAAGCCAGCTCCATAAGGAGTCCTGATTCAGTGCTACTGCATAAGTAACCCTGTGTCTACCAGCCACCTCTCTTGCTGAATCTTCTCTCAATCCCCCTTTTGAATCTCCCTCTATCCTCCTGGTGAGCAAAACAGTAAGCCAAAGACCCCACTCAGATGTGGGCAGGTCTGCCACTCAAGGTGAGCAAAACAGGAAATTGGGGGAGTGGAGTTATAGCTGCCCCTTTCTTAAAAAAAAAAAATATCACAGGTTATCCTTTGTTTTCCTGGCATCTGCTTTTGGCCAAAGGCGGGAATCTTAATATTCCCAAAGGTCACAACATCTCAAGTGAAAATTAACATTTCACCCTTTCCAAAAACTTTAGTTTTCTGCAAAATATACTCGTAGCTTAAAATTCTCTTAAAATTAATGCTTATTTCCTGGAACTTTTTTGTTCCTATTATTTAAACTTTCTTACTTAATGCTATTTAACCAAGCACTTTCTCCTGGAACTTCCTGTTCCTATTCATTATCCTTTCTCTAAACAAAATTATAAGAACATTTATACAGAACATACATTTTGAAAACAGGCTACTACATTAAAGCACACTATAAAACATCACGCACTTGGAAATATTAATTATGCAAAACTATAAAGCACATGTAAATCAGCCAGACAATGACTTAGATCAAGTGATCCACCTGAAACAAAGTTAATGCAGTGGTTTTAAATCAAATTTTCAGTTAGGCATGCTGTTTTTTATGTCCTTTTAAAATTTTTTTTATCCCACAACAAATTGTCTAAATGTAAATACACTGCGGACTTCCCCAATTTATCTCATCACCTAACACCAGTTTTCCAGACTCTGGGCTTCTCCCAGGCTGTTCACCACGTGTATTTACTTCCATGGAATCCTGGGTCCCACAGACGGGTCTGGGCGGGAGCCACACGGTTCAACTTGCCTGGTCTGGAGCTTCTCTGAAGATGCAGCTTGCTGATGTCGCTGCTGCTGCTGCTGAAAACAACTAAGGCAGGGTTCTCAAACTCAATTTACCTGGGGGCTGCAGGAGGTAAAGTCAGGATGAGGCAGGGCCACATAAAGGATTCTGCTTACCGAATATTTGCGATAAAAAATCGCATTAGTAAGAAAAAAAATCGCAAAAAATCGCATTAAACATTTGCATACCCCGAACGGAACTGCTCGGGGTATTCGAATATTTAATGTGATTTTTTTCTTACTAATGCGACTTTATTGTGATTATTTGGTAAGCGAATAATCGCAAATACAGCGATATTTGAAGGCTGGCTGTGGGCCACAAAATATTGTACGGAGGGCAGCAAACAGCCTGCGGGTCGCGAGTTTGAGACCCCTGAACTAAGGTCACCTGAGTCCAAAGTCTGAAGTTTCAAATTTAAATCAGTGTCCTGGCTGAGGTCTTAATCCAGAGAAATCAGTCCTTCTTAATGAAGACTTTTTTCCTGTTCCTTTTCTAATCATGGCTTTCCATAAATATCTGAGAAGGCCGAGGTCCTTGGAAAAAGGACATTTTGTGGAAAAATCTCAGTCATGGGCCTCGGATGGGGGTGATTCAAGCTTTCACCTTCCCTCCTTTACTGGCCCTTGTGACACCAGAAGGGGACTCTGCCATGTTTAGAAAAGGCTCCACATGGTGGCCCAGGTTTTTGAGCTTACTCCAGCTGAAAAGAGCCAAAATCATACACACAGAAAAGAAGCTCACCATTATTGCAGTCTCTTCAGTCCATGGTTCAAATCAACATCTGGGCACTAAAATGTTGAATTAAATATTAATTATAAAGTCCTTCATGGTAGTGGATGCTGGTGAGATGGATGGAGGGTGAGGCTTTTCTTGCCAGCCCAGGCCACACTCCTGCAACCCCCTCTAGCTGGCTGTCTCAGAGTGGTGTCGAGGAAATAATCCACAGACAGTCAGGTTTCTGGATACATCAACTTTATCATGGCCCTAGCCACCATGTGTGGCTCCCTTTAAGCCAGCTCCATAAGTATCCTTCCATTCAAATCTGTCTCTACCAGACCCTCTCTTGCTGAATCTTCTCTTAATCCCACTTCCGAACCTCCCTTTATCCTCCTGGTGAGCAAAACAGGAAGCCAAAGACCCTACACATATGTGGGCAGGTCTGCCTCTCAAGGTGAGCAAACAAAAACTGGGAGAGTGGAGTAATAAAGTATCACTTATAGCAGGCTTGGTACTTGGGAAGCCAACCTGAGTTAGCCACATGTAAAGCAAGTACCATACTCACTGCTATCACTTCACTTTGAAAGGACCAGAGAGCTGTTCAATGACACCAAGACTCGAAGTTCATGTAAAAGCAAGGGTTTTATTGTTTAAGCATATATGCCTGGGCACCCAGCATGGCCATATGGCTAGAGGTTGAGAGCCCTGATCACAAATCCAGCAATTATTTTATAATACTCCAGTACAATGGAAAATTTACAGAACACAGCGTGACGGTTGATTTCAGGAAGTTTAGTGACTTTTACGTTTTAGGGAACATTTGGAACATTTATTTCAGACACAATAACAGGTTGTACAGGTTCAGTGAATTTTCAGTTGTGGTCACCTTAACGTTTTGGGGGCTTTCTGGGCATATGCAGAGACTTTTTAAACTTTTTAACTTGTTCATGTCCCTTTTCATTCCTCGCTTTCTCTAATGTCAGTCTCTAATCCTAGAGACTAGACTAGACTACATTAGATTCCTTTTGGAGGCTTTCCTGGTATATGCAGAGATTTTTTTAAACTATTTAACTCGTTCAAGTCCCTTTTCAACTTCAACCCCAATATCATACATTTAAAATTAGCTCCACTCTGATTACACAGTACAAAATAACAACCAGTAAGTCTATCCTTTATATCTAGATTAGTCAACATATCACTAAATTGAACATTATTTTGGAAATCTTCATTTTATTTTGTTGTTTATTTGGTGTGGCAACCATTCTTGGTGGACTCTCAGGATCATGTGGAATGCCAGCGATGGAACCTGGGTTGGACACATACAAGGCAGGCACCTTCCCTGCTTGGCTATTTCTGTACTCTTCAGATTTGAGCTTTTTACTGGATGGGGTGGGGGTTTGGGTCATACCTGGCAGGTCTCATAATTGATGTGCCCATGGTGCCTCAAACGATCTGCCCAATCCCAGGTCTACCGCATGCACTCCAAGTGCCCTACCTAGTGCACTATGGCCCTAGCTCTCAGTGCTGTTTTAGCCTGATGGGTCTCACCACTTGAGTTTTGGCTGAGGTCAGATTGTGCTCCTCTTTGCAGGCAACACCCTGCTGCAGCGGCTGGTCTGCATTAGCATGCTGGACCAGGGCAAGATGAAGCTGGGTTACATTTTGGGCTTCAAGATCAAGGATTTCTTGGAGCGGCGCCTGCAGACGCAGGTCTTCAAGCTGGGCCTGGCCAAGTCCATCCACCATGCTTGCGTGCTCATCCACCAGCGCCCCATCAGGTACGGGCAGGGGCTTTTTGAGATCTCCCAACTATGCCTATTTGGAGCTCAGTCTCACTAAGTGACTGCCTCTCTTGTGCAGCCCTTGGAGGTGAAAGGTTTAAACTCTTGAGGGTGCAGGTTAACCGATGAAACTGCTTGTGGAGAGTTAGGGGCAGCATCACACCCCCTACTCCCCTGTAATCCAGCAAGGGGTCACTGAGGCCTGAGCCATACACCTTGTGAAGGCTCCTGCCAGCATGTGGCAGTGGGACAGGTAATCAGCTCTCGATGGGATAGTTATAGTTAATGGGGACCTTCCTTCCATTATGGGGCATCATGGCTCGGTGTGGGTCCTGCTGGTGATATATAACCACTGTTATCATCTATTGGACAGCATATCTCACTAGTCTCACTGGTTCTACTGCTGTCCTCAGTGCTGGCCAAGTGGGCTTTTGCATTTGGGGCTTTCCTGTGAACTGGTTCCTGGTACTTGGTGCTGCAGTAGTGAGTGGGGCAACTGCAAACTGAGTTCCTGTCTTTGCCCTTCAACCCTGAGAATTAACGTGTAGGCAGTAAATAGCCTCTCTTGAGCTGATTTCAGCTAGCTTGATCTTGGTTGTTACGTCTGGGATGATGGTCCTATCTGATTGTCATTCTGGTGTGGTCAGAATATCAAAAAAAATCCAGGCTCCAAAGTTTTGTGGCCAGCACCATACTTCGTTTTAATTCTGGCTGTCCTCTTCTTTTGAAGTTTTTTTGGACCACTCCTATGGGACTCAGTGTTACTCCTGGCTTTGCACTTAGCAATTACTCCTGGCCGGCTTGAGGGGACTATATGGGATGCTGGGGGTTAAACCTGGGTTGGCTGAGTGCAAGGCAAATGCACTATCCTATACCTTGTGCTATCACTGTCCCCTGTCCTTCCCTTCTCATGCACTCAGCCCAGCCAGGCAGCAACAGAAGAGAATAGAGTGGGCCAGGCCTTGTGAGGTCCTCACCCCTTCCTCGATGCCCCCCCCCCCAGTGTCCTAAAGCAGGTGTTAAACATTCCCTTCTTTATTGTCTGCCTAAATTTGCAGAAGCACATCAACTTCTCGCTCCACTCCCTGTACGGAGTGGATGCCTGGGCCGCGTCAAGAGGAAGAACCCAAGAAGGGCCAGGGAGGGCTGGAGCTGGCATTGACAAGGAGGAGGATTAAGCCCCTGTCCTTTTGTTTCCTACCAGCAGGGAGTGTCTAGTTTTCATCTAGAAAATAAAACAGACCAAGGCTTTGGAATTGTGTCTCCTGATGTTCATTTTCGCTGCTGGCACATAACCACACTCCCTGACTCACCACCACAGGAGGGCACAAGCATCTTTTTTTTTTTTTTAGTAATCATTATCATTTTTTTTAATTTTTTTATTTTTCATTATGAGAACAAAGATGCAAAGAAAGAGGACAAGGTAAAGTTACAGTGGAAGGACAATCAATCACCCATAATATAATTCTCAGAAGTCCCCTTGCTGATATCTTAACTTTGAAATTTCAGCCAAAGAACATTAAGATAAATAAGACAGAATCCATGTACAATTACTTTGTCCCTCAAGTCCTCAGATTGTAACACATTATAATATTTCTTAACAGCACACAAGGCAATCTAAAGCCATAAAACTTATGTAACTCCTTAAACATTACAGGCATAGTATTTTTCTACATTTCCATGTACATGCATATTAGCTTAAGTTAACCTCAAATTTTAAGTGGGTGCGTTTTAAGGATTAGAGTCAAAGGAGCACAGTAAAAGTGGTGTTAGAGTGGCAATTGTTGTTTGCATAGGCCCACCAAAATATGAGGGACATGGAAAGGAATAACCTTGGCCTAAATACAAAGAGACCCGACCCCTGATGTTTCCTGGCACAAGACCAATTCTAGGCTCCAGGCAAGCTAGATCGTCCAATCCAAGACATGGTCTGTAGTGCCAACACACCTTTATTTTTCACACAGTCTCTGTTGTTGGTATCATCTTTCTGTATTAAAGATCCTGAAATCTGCATATCCTACATTGAAGTCAGGATGTGGAGGGTCCTCTCCTTTCACCTCACAATCAAAGGGCAATGCAGGGCGCCCTGTCCTGTAAGCAGGTCGTTGTTGTTGTTAAGTCTTCTCAGTGTTAAGGGAAGTCTCTTTTGAGCAGGTCGATGTCTGAGCAGTGTAGGGGCTTCCGTGGTAGAGGATTGCTTCCAGGTGATGTTATAGACCAGCCTGGATGTTTCGTGGATGGCTTCCCTGGTTCAGGGGTGAATGGAAAATGCCCTTTCTTCTGAGGTCTGTGCCAGGTCATTATGTTAATGTTCAGGGTGTAAGGTCCCTTTGCACTACAAGATTTGTGTGTTCCAATCTCTATTAGATAGGATCTTATTTGTATGTATAGTATTTTCCCATTTTTATGTGCCTATGCAAAAAAGGAGCAATGCCACGTGGCGTTATTGGTGCATATGGGGACCATAAGAACAAGTCCAACAATACCCATGATATGGTTCAATCATAAGGATTAAATTGGGGGACTCTTTCACCAAAATTCCTTGTTGAACAGCTCATAAAGAGAAGATAAAAAGTGGTTAGAATCATCACTGTATAAGACAACATTTAGTAAGAAATATAGCTGTCAGAGAAAAAACACAAAATATTCTAAAGAAATACGTGTCCATTTTATGAATCTTGAAACAGTTTGGGGTTGTTGCACACAATGCACGGCTTTGGTCTGTGATTAGGATTGTGCAGTACTGAAGTTAAAAAAAGTAATGTAGGTTAGTGACATTTGGGGGTTAGAGAGTTAAGGAGTACAAAAGAGCTTTGTAGGGTTGTGGGATAGGGCAGAATACAAAATGAACATTTTGGATATGCAAAACATAACATAAGGATAAGGAATACTCTTTATGCTTAAAGTGCGCTTGGGGGCTCACGCCCCCATGCGATTCTGTAGTTTTTGGATGCATAGGGAGGAATTTCTCACCCCCTCCCCCCAGGGCCCGATTAACCAGGCGTAGCCCTGAAGACCCGCCTGGTGTGGGGGATCTCGGTCCCCTGGACTAAGTGGTCAGCCCAGGGGGCCTGTGGCTAGCTGTCCTGCCCAGAGCCCCCAACATACCATTCAAAGACACCCAGAAATCCTGGCATGCAGAGTGTTCTGAGCCCAGCCCTGCCTCTGTAGTTTTTGGATGCATAGGGAGGAATTTCTCACCCCTCCCCCCAGGGTCCGATTAACCAGGCGTGGCCCTGAAGACCCGCCTGATGTGGGGGGATCTCAGTCCCCTGGACTAAGTGGTCAGCCCAGGGGGCCTGTGGCTAGCTGTCCTGCCCAGAGCCCCCAACATACCATTCAAAGACACCCAGAAATCCTGGCATGCAGAGTGTTCTGAGCCCAGCCCTGCCTCTGTAGTTTTTGGATGCATACGGAGGAATTTCTCACCCCCTCCCTCCAGGGTCCGATTAACCAGGCGTGGCCCTGAAGACCCGCCTGGTGTGGGGGGATCTCAGTCCCCTGGACTAAGTGGTCAGCCCAGGGGGCCTGTGGCTAGCTGTCCTGCCCAGAGCCCCCAACATACCATTCAAAGACACCCAGAAATCCTGGCATGCAGAGTGTTCTGAGCCCAGCCCTGCCTCTGTAGTTTTTGGATGCATAGGGAGGAATTTCTCACCCCCCTCCCCCCAGGGCCTGATTAACCAGGCGTGGCCCTGAAGACCCGCCAGGGGATCTCGGTCCCCTGGACTAAGTGGTCAGCCCAGGGGGCCTGGGGCACAAGCATCTTGAATGTGTCAGTCATCTGGGATGGGAGGGTCATTCTTAGGCATAGGGAGGAAAGGGCACATTTCTTTGTGGAAGTAAGGGTGAGATGGAGAAGAGTTGGGACTAGCCCACAAAGCTGAGATTCTTTCCCCTGTCTCTTAAAGTGATTTTTATTGTTTGTTAGCAAATCTTGAAGCACAATTAGTGGCATCAAGTCAGTTTGCATTATGAATTAGTGCTAAAGGCAGGTGAGGTTAGGGCCCAGGATGGGGTTTGGGGGTAGCAGAACCAATGTATTGTACAGTTGAGGTCCAGGTCAGTGTTACTTTCTTCAAGTCTGAGTGTTGACTACCGCCTCAGTACTGTCAAATATGACTCCAAGGACCAATCTGCTTTGGGGGTTTTCAGATACTCAGGACTAAGAGGGGGGCCTGCTTCCCCTTCTCTGATGAGAAACCATGTCAGGCAGAAGTGGCTTGGGAAACCTCAGAGCCTTCACTCTCCCTTATTGTGCCCAGAAGTGAGGGCTCTCGACTCTCAGCTTGAATCCATCAAATCTTTAGATTTTTTTTGGTTGAAGCAGGCCTTGCTGACCACCCCATCATAAGATCTTCATGGCAGCTTCCTAGGACTCTAAGAGTTAGCTGTGAAATCTGCAGTTGGAATCAGTTACCAAATACCAGAGTCTGCAATTTGTTAGCTGGCTGTGGAAGCAGTTTTAGTGTAGTAGCCCCCGTCATATATGAAGATACAGTTCTCACTTCTGAGGGTGTTTGTTCTGTCATAGCCTTTGGCACCTGAGAAGTGTGAAGGGCATAGGCTCACGCTCCCCAGACCACTCTGGTCCTGTGCTAGTGAATGGCCAGAGATGTGTAGACACTGTGGTTTTCAGGCATCTCTTCTGGTGAGGAAGTGGCTGTTGGCTCTCTTCTGAGGGCAAGGTGGTTCAGCTCGGCATAAGTCACATCGCAGGGTTCTTTAGGTTCAGCCTGAAACAGAAGGAGGGGTAGTATGTAGCTGGCATAGAACAAAGCCAGGAGCCTCTACCCATTGATTTATCTTTTGTGCCAGCCCCTCTACTCATCTGTTAGTCTTGTGCCAACCACTAGCCCGATATAGGAGAAGTGCTTACTTGCTGCCTGAGCCTAGCATGGTTCACCTGGGCATATGTCACTCCCTGGGGATCTTCATGGTTTATATACACCTGGAGAAAAAACAAAGAGACAGATAATAGACAACCCCGACTCCCAAATGCTTCCAGTGTATTTTCTAGACTTGCTAATGTAATGCTTTTCTGGAAAACTTTTAGTTGGCCCAAAGAGAGCAAAGATTAAGTAGCTTTCCTTGCATGGGCTGACCCATTGTGATCCCTGGCACCACTTAGTATCACCTGAGCAGTGCCAGGAGTGACCTGAGCACTATAGGGTGTTGGAGGGACACACAACCTTCCTAATACAGCAAACAAAAAATCCTTTAAATCACTTTGAGTGTTTGTAAATAGATAGATTCAGAAAAAAACAGGGAAAGCATAATTTCTTTTTTGGTTTTTGGGTCACACCCAGCAGCGCTCAGGGATTAGTCCTGACTCCACACTCAGAAATTGCTCCTGGCAGGCTCAGGGGAGCATATGAGATGCTGGGATTTGAACCGATGACCTTCTGCACGAAAGGCAAATGCCTTACCTCCATGCTATCTCTCTGGCCCCAAAGCACAATTTTTAAAAAGAGTAAAATTGTGCTCACTTCAGCAGCACATATACTAAAATTGGAATGATCAGAGATTAGCATGGCCTCTGTGCAAGAATGACACGCAAATTTATGAAGGGTTCCATATTTTTTTGCAGTGAATAAAAAAAACAAAAAGAGGAAAATTAACGTGCCAAGGAAGAAATTACTATGTTATGCAAAATCAAAACACAAGGGGCTGGAGGGGTGGTGCAAGTGGTAGGGCATTTGCCTTGCATGTGCTAACCCAGGAAGAACCACAGTTCGATCCCCTGGCATCCAATATGTTCCCCCAAGCTAGGAACAATTTCTTAGCGCAAAGCTAGGAGTGATCTCTGAGCATCACCAGGTGTGGCCCCAACAACCTCCCCCGCTGAAGCAAACCAAACCAAACAGACAAAATACCAAAAACCAAAACATAAAATCTTACAGTCATACATAAATCCAGGAACTAGAGGAAAAAGAATCCCTTTGAAGTTGTCCCAAGAACAAACTCCCAGGAGTCAATACAGGAGTCCAAGTTCCCATTAAGAGACATAGGACAGGCTGGAGCAATAGCACAGTGGCTTTGGTTCCTGCCATCCAATATGGCCCCCTGAGCCTGTCAGGAGCAATTTCTGGGCGCAGAGCCAGGAGGGACCCTTGAGTGCCACCGGTATGACAAGAAGAAGAAGAAGAAGAAGAAGAAGAAGAAGAAGAAGAAGAAGAAGAAGAAGAAGAAGAAGAAGAAGAAGAAGAAGAAGAAGAAGAAGGAGAAGGAGAAGGAGAAGGAGAAGGAGAAGGAGGAGAAGGAGAAGAAGAGGAAGAAGAAGAAGAAGGAGAAGAAGAGGAAGAGGAAGAAGAAGAAGAAGAAGGAGAAGAAGAGGAAGAAGAAGAAGGAGAAGGAGAAGGAGAAGGAGAAGGAGAAGGAGGAGGAGAAGAAGAAGGAGGAGGAGGAGAAGAAGAAGGAGGAGGAGGAGGAGGACAGACTGTACTGAAAGAATTCCCACTGCCCTACACTAAGCATTTGGGCAATCTAGAATAATCTAACATTCTTAGAAACACTCTGCTAAGAAACAGAACATGATTCTATCAGTCCGAACAGAATGGTTTCAAAGGAGGAAATTGACATCCACATAAGCTCTCCCCAGAATGAAGATTGAGGACCAGTTTCGCTGAAGACTCCCTTTACTGTGATTCTGAGTACAGTGGAGGATCTAATGCTCCATGCTTCCTCCAAACTGAAGAGGAAGGGAAACAAGTATAACATTCTATGAAGTCAGCAGTTACTAATAGCAAAACTAGGCCAGGAAAAGGAGAAAAAGAAAGAAAAGAGAAAGAACTAACCAAAGAAACTAGGCAAGAAATAGAAGTTAAAACATTCGTATTGGAATACAAATTCTAGTCACCATATAAATGTTGTTTTCAGACAACAAGTTAACAAGGCAGGCACAGTGGCCTATGTATGACTTGCTCACTGTCCTATGTTTGATCCCTGAGCAACACTACATCAAATAAGAAGTCATGAAGAGGGGCCTGAGCGACAGCATAGTGGTAATGTATTTGCCTTGCATGTGGCCAACACAGGACGGATCCCAATTCAAATCCCTCAATGTCCAGGAGCTACTTATGAGCACAGAGCCAGGAGTAACCCCTGAGTAAGGCTGGGTGTGATAAAAAAAAAGAAAAAAGAAAAAGAAACCATCAAGCTATGATATGAGTGAGAGAATAACCAATACTAATGGCTGCAAAGTCAATACACAGAAATATGCTCTATTCCTATAAAAAACAAGGAACTAGAGGAAAAAGTATCCCTTTGCAACTGTCTCAAGAACAAGCACCTAGGAATCAATACTGGAGCGAATTTGGTACCTGTTAAGAGAAATAATGGAAGAGGACAGAATAGCTTGGAAGATTTGTGGCTGCTCTGCACTGAGCATTATCCAGGACCACTGCAATCCCTATTAAAACTGCACAACTTGGGGCTGGAGAGATAGCACAGTAGCAGGGAGTTTGCTTTACATGCGACCAACCGAGGACTGACCTGGGATTGATCCCCACATTCCTATATGTTCTTCTGAGCCTGCCAGGAGTGATTTCTGAGCACAGAGCCAGGAGTAACCCCTGAGTGTTTCCAGTTTTGGCCCCAATACCAAAAACTAAAAACAGAACAAAAACCTGAAACTGGAGTGAGTCAGGGCATTCTGTATGGTTACCTGAGCCTCTCAGGAGGGCTTTCTGAGTACAGAGCCAGCAGTATCATGAGTGTGGCCCCAAGACAAAAACAAAAACAAGCAAACCACTACAAATCTCATGCTTCAAGAATGCAGGTTAAATGCTCCTATTTATAATCCTGTTTCTCCTCCTTCTACTCTCTTTCACATTTTTTTTGTTGTTGTGGGGTTACTCCTAGCTCTGCACTCAGAAATTGCTCCTGGCAGGCTCAGGGGAACATGGGATGCTGGAATTAGAATCTCTTACAACTCTCATACTCTTGTGTGGGGCCATAAATCTCCCCAAATAAAAAAATCTGAGAAGATGGGCAGGAAAGTGTGGAGCGTATGCTTGAGTTGCAGGGGAGGGATAGAGAAGAGGGGAGGAATGGAGGGGAGAGGAAAGGAGAGAGAAGAGAAGAGAAAGATCTCGAATGTTACTCAGCCATTTGAAAGCCATGAAAAGAGCCTGAGAGAAGGCTTTTCCAATCCTGCATGTGTTCGCTTCTGTATGGAAGTTCAAGACAAGCAAAGTGCCTGAGGCCCACATGGAACAGAGAGATGGTTTTAGAGGCTCGTGCTGCTTGTCATCAGAAACACTGGGTTTGACCCTCAGCACCACATGGGCTGCAGAATATGTATTTCACATAGAAAGCCCAGGTTGATCCCTAGTCATCTGAGCCCCAAGTGGCTACAGAGAGACAAACAAAACAAAAACCTCAAAACAAAACCTCGGTCCAGTGCCGTAGTATAGCAGAGAGGATATTTGCCTTGCATGCGGTCAACCTGGGTTCAATCACTGGAACCCTATATGGTCCCCTGAACACCGCCAGAAGTGATCTGAGCACAGAGCAAGGAGTAAGCCCTGAGCATCAATGGCTGTGGCCCCCAAATCAAAGCCAATCTAACCCCAAAAAGCTCCTTAGGCTGCAAGAGCCAGTGGTGTTTCCTAGAGGGAAGGACGAAGGGAAAAAGGAAGGGAAATGCAACGAAAAGGGTGAGGGAGGGGAAGAAGAGTCCGTTTAAAATGCTGAGTCCTGATTCTTAGAACAGGATGTCCATATGCAATAGCACAAGCCCGTGTTACAGCACTTAAAACTTCCCTCGGAGGGGCTGCAGCAACAGTACAGCAGGAGGGCATTTGCCTTGCACGCGGCTGACCTGGGACGAACCTGGGTTCAATTATCGGTGTCACTTATGGTTCCCTGAACTTGCCAGGAGCCATTTCTGAGCCAGGAGTTAGCTCTGATTACCACCAGGTTTGGCCCCCAAAACAAAACCAAAGCAAAACAGAAAGTTCCCATGGAGCCAGAGACAGTCCAGCAGGCAGGGTGCTTGTCTTAGACACAGTTGAGCAGAGTTTGATCCCCAGCATCCCACATACTCTGCCAGTACTGATTCTGCCAGGACTGATCCTGGCTCCTGGCTTGGGGACCATATGGGACATCGGGGATTGAACTGAGGTTTGTCCTGGGTCAACCACATGCAAGGCAAGCGCCCTACTGCTTGTGCCACCACTCCAGTCCCTGGTTGTGTTAGTGAGTGTGTATGTGAGAGTGTCAATGATGAGCTCTCTGTCCGAACATGGGCTCTGGGACTTGGGCGACAGTGGAGCCCAGGGGGATCCACTGAGCCATGTGCCCTGACACCCAACTGCACACCAGGAGGCAGGAGGGGGCGTCAGGCTGCGTCTCTTAGTCCTGAGCCTGAGCTCATTGGAGTCCTCTGACAGCTAGAGTTGTGGGGAGGGAGGGAACCCCAGACAGAACTGGGCCAGCACAGGCTCACCTGGGGGTTCAACTGCGCCCCATCCTCAGACTGTGTGTGAGTGACGGCGGTGTCTGTGGGGAGAGGAAGGGAAACATGTTCTGGCTGGGCCCTTGAAATGTTTTTAGCCATTAGCCCTGCCCTGCCCCAGGCCTTGGGGTCTCTGAATCCCCAGACATCCATCCCCCTATAGCTGTCACTGGGCCATCTCTCTGGATGGGGCTGGGGCTTGGGGCAGGGGCCTTGGGTGGCCTCTCCCCCCACTCACTCGACTTCTGGTGTCCAGCCTGGTGGCAGTGGTGGAGAATGAAGAGAAGGAGGAGGAGGAGGAGGCCAAGCAGGGCACCAGACAGTCCAAGGAACAGGGTTAGGGAGTCCAGTTTACGTGGGTCCAGAGTCACCCCTGAGATTAGGACATGGAGTTGGACATACCCCGCATGGGGCAGCATTGGCTGCACCCACTGAGCTGCCCTTGCAGCCTCAGAAGCTCTTTCCTCAAAACTTTCAGCCTCGAAGTCCCTGGGGGGGGACAAACACCTGTCCTAGAGTCTCATTCCCCTTTCTGGCCCAGGGCCCCCTCTACAGAGTACTCACATCCCTACACTACCACAGGGGCTGTGGACACATGGGAGTTGGAGGGGCCATGTGCCACTTGGAGAGGCGACAGAAGGAGGACAGTGATGGGGACAGCAATGGAAAGGAAATGGCCAGTCCAGGCAGGGTGGCAGCCACACCCTTTGCAGCCAGTCAGGCTGGTCCATCTCCAGGCTGTGGCCTCCTTGTCCTTGGCCCCAGTAGATGCAGGGGAATGAGGATGTGCTGAGGAATCCCCACCTTCTCCTCTGGCCCACTGTCCTGCCCGTCAGCAAACTGGGGATCAGGCCTTGGTGGATGCTACTGGACTTGGTTTCTGGGCTAGGGTCTGGGGGCACCTGGGAGCTTCTGACTTGTTTTAGTTTGGGTCTGTGCTCCATCCACCCTCTGCCCACTGGGTTTGACTGGTTTTCCTTGAGCCCCTCCCTGCCACTGAACCTCCTCTACTCCCCCCAGGTTGTGACCCCTCCCCCTGGAACTGCCCTTTCCCCCTGGACCCCTTAGATGGAGCACCTCACCTGAGACCTGGAGCTGCAGGGGATGGCTGGGTGGGGACAGCAGGTGGGGGACGGAGCTGTTGGAGGTATAGCACCTGTAGGTGATGTTCTGGGCAGGGCCCAAGCCTCGGAGGGTGAAGTTGGCCTGAGAGGGGGCGGCTGGGTGGGGCAGGAGGCACCGCAGGGGTTCGGCGGCTGAGCCCTCTTGGGCCAGGTAGAAGGTGTCGGCGCTGTCAGCCGAGCGACACAGTAGCGTCACATCCCCTCCTGCGGCCACGTGCCTCTCAGGCAGTGCCCAGAGCTCAGGGCTGCTGCCCATCCCTCTCCCTGTGATGGTAGAGGGGTGAGAAGGTGGCTGCTTAAGGTACATGTGCTCACACATGGAGGGGTTACTCAAATTGGGTTGTGGGGTCCATGCGGGCAGGGCTGTGGTGGGGACTGACCCAACCTGAGTGGCTACTATGGCTCCCCTGTGACCACTCCTGGCCTCTCCCCCTCGTATTATCCCCTTCCTGTGCCCGCGGACAACCCCTCACCTGCCACCAGAATGTCCAGGGGGTCACTGGGCTTCGACCACAGGACGTCGAGTTGGTGTCCCCCGAAACAGCGGTACCGATCCCCATGGGAGGCGTTCGCAGGGCCCAGGGGGAAGTTGGGGCTCGGCTGCCCATGAAGGCTGTGCGGGGGTGAGTCACCCTTGGTCAGAGCAAAGACGCTGAACTTCTCGGAGCTGCACCGCAGGGTCACATTGTCCCCAGACTGCACCAGGGGGCCTGGCTGTGCTGACAGGGATGGAGGGTCGAACACATCTGGGGATGGGGGACAGTGACAGTGAGAGGACACCCACAAGGCCCAGTGGGCTCAGCGAAGGCAGCAGCCACCCCTGCCGCATTTACCCCAGAATGCAGATCCCACACTGAGCCCCGCATGATCACTGTACGGCTCAGGGTGCTGGTCTGGGCGAAGAAAGAGGGGAGTCCCTACCTGTGACCTGGAGATGCAGAGGGGCACTGGGCAGAGACCATGAGTAGGGCTGGGATGAAGCAGAAAGGTAGCAAGTATAGTTGCCTCCATGAGAGGCATTCACGGGGCCCAGGGAGAAGTTCGCTTGCCACCTCCCCTGAGAAAATTGAGGCTCCAGGTGTCGAGGCTCAGCGTCTCCCTCCTTCAGCAGGTGGAAGGTGCCCTTCATGTTGCTGGAGCTGCAGGAGAGGGACACGCTCCTCCCTGATGCCACCACGGGGCTCGGGTGGGCCTTGAGCAAGGGTGCAGAAGACAGTCCTGGGGGAGAAACAGCAGCTCTAGGGGTGTCTCACAGCACCCTCCTTCGTGTGGATGTGGTGGCCCCACTCTCCCTCTTACCGGTCAGCACCAGGGTCAGGGGGTCGCTGCGTTGTGCTCGGTGGTGGGCGCTGGTGTACGAGCATTGGTACTGCCCTGCCCTGTGGACGTTCAGATTCCGGAGGGAGATGTAGGCCTGACCTCTGTGGGCCGGGGACTCCTCCATGTACTCCCACTTGGAATCCCTCACTGTATGCAGACGGAACTCGGATGCCTTCGGGGGTCCCAGGCACCAGATGGTCACTGAGCCCCATCTGGGGATCCGGGGGCCTGGGTCAGCCCAGATGGAGGGTTTTGGCAGGCTTCCTGGTAAGGATCAGGCCTAAGTGTCAGGGTCTTCCTCCCTTGAGACCCCTATTAGGCTCCTCACAGACCCATGTGCTCCCCACCCCCTGGGCTGAGGAAGGGACTGTGGGGGGACTCACCTGTCTGCACCTGGTCTCTGGAGCCTCTGCACAGCCCTGAAAGAACCACTTGTGAGCGCTCCACCCACAAGAGCCCCAGGCTGGTCTGAGTCGAGTCTGGGGTTTGAGAGGGACTGAGCAGCAGACCCGCCCCTGAGTCTGGGGTCTGAGGGTCAGGGCAGGAGTGGGGAACCCCTCCTGGAGACTCACCGAGGCAGAGAAGGGCAGTGAAGAACAGGATTGGGGTGACAGGTGCCATATGCCCAGGGAGCTGGGCCAACATGTCCAGAGGGGTGTCCCCCTTGGGAGCGCCCGGCCTGGGACCAGTTCTGTGTCCTGTGACCTGGCCGATTCCTCCTCTTCAGCCACAGGAAGTGAAGGGTTTGCCAGGGGTCTGCTCTAAGACCCTGAGGACGGGCCAGGGGACAGCTGCTGGGGACTGCTTGGACCAGTGGCTCCCCCAGCCTCTGTGCCGCCTCCCTTAGCGCAGAGCCCCAGTCCAGAGAGTGGCTGGTCACAGATAGGTTGAGGTGTGTATGCGTGAAAAAAGGGACCTCAGACCAGGCTGGGGCTCCTTGTACATGCTGCAATCGCCACTTCCCTTCTCTGGACTCTGATGCAAATGTCTTTCCTTCCTTGTCACTCCTGCTCGGCCTCCAGCCACTCAGAAGCAGCGGCACATCCAGACATGGGCCCAGGGCTGGGATCCTGGGCATGCGACAATCTCTCTTGGACCTCAGCTCAGCCCCGAGACACCCGTCCACTCCGGGCCTTGTCTGCTTGGGACCCAAGAAGCTGCAGGGACAATCATGGTACCTGATCCTGGTACTGAGGGTCCTGTAGGGCTGAGAGACCCCCGAGGGAGCATAGGGCTTCCTCATGTCAGAGGCTCTTCTGTGACAAAGTCCACCCGGGCCCCACAGTTGAGCACAGGGAACTGGCTTTGGGTTTCGAGTTTTGTCTTGGAGGCTGTGGAGGATTTTGTTGACCATATATACGAAGGGTTCTTCCCCACAGCAAAGTCTCATGCCACGGGTGGCTCTGTGCATGGGACTAGAGGGGAGCAGAGGGGAGGGACAAGTATCCTGGCACAGGAGTACCAAGTAGGCAAGAGGGCAGAGACCTGGACTGAGCTTGCCATGGCAGGGACTATGGGGGGCAGTGGTGCAGAGGTGGAGGGAAGGGACACATCTGGCGTTATGCATGACACCCGATCATGGGGCCCCAGATTCAATGCTAAAATATCATAATTGGAGCTGGAGTGATAGGGCAGCAATAGGAGTGGGCTAGTGGGTTTGCCTTGTATGTGGCTGACCCGGGTTCAATCTCCAGCATCCCATAGGGTCCGTTGAGCCTGCCAGGAGTGATTCCAGACACAGAGCCAGGAGTAACACCTGAGCACCACCAGGTCTGGATTAAAACAAAACAAAACAAAACAAAACAAAAAAACAAAGGGCCAGAGAGATAGTACAGCGGTAGGGCATTTGCCTTGCATGAGTCTGCCACCAGGACGAACCTGGGTTTCATCCCCAGTGTCCAATATGGTCTCCTGAGCCAGGAGCGATTTCTGAGCAATGAGCCAGGAGTAACCCCTGAGCGTCACTGAATATGGTCCCCAAACCAAAAACAACAACAACAACAACAAAAAAAAAACAAAAAATCCACCAAAACAACAACAACCCTCCCCAAATAAACAGAGTTGTTTTTTAAGCCTGTGTTCTCCCTTGGACACCTATCTTGCGTGCTTTTCTCTATGTCTCTTTGCTTTTTTTGGGTGGGGGGTACACCCGTTTGATGTCCAGGGATAATTCCTCGCTAAGAGCTCAGAAATTGCCCCTGGCTTGGGTGGACCATATGGGACCCTGGGGGATTGAAGCACAGTCCTTCCTTGGCTAGTGCTTGCAAAGCAGACAGACACCTTACCTCTAGCGACACCTCGCCGGCGCCTGTCTCTTTGCTTTTACTTTCTCTTTTCTTTTTCTTTTTTCTTTTCTTTTTTTTTTGGGGGGGGGAGGGGGTCAAAGTCCTGGTTACTCCTGGCTCAGAAATCGCGCCTGGCAGGCTCTGGGGACCATATGGGATGCCGGTATTCAAACCACCATTAATCCTGGATCAGCTGTGTTCAAGGCAAAACCCTACATCTGTACTATCTCTCCAGCCCTCTCTTTTCTTTTTCTCTCCAATTTTTATTATAACCCTGTGATGGACCAGTGTGTTCATAATACAGTCATTTCAGGCATTCAATTTTCCACCACCAGTGCCACCACCAGTGTGGTCTTCCCTTTGCCAGTGCCCCGATTTCCCACCTACCACCACATCTTGCCTCCTACCAGGCACAAGCAAATTTACTTCAGATGGTTTGTTCCAACATAAAGGCAAATGGAACGATCAACATTGAGATCAAAGAGGGTCAAATGGAAATGATTGTTCTCTCTCTCCATGGTGTTACTAACTTCAGTGTCTGAGGATTGGCTGGCCTCTGGTTGGTGCAAGTTGAGCTTTTATGTCAATTAAGTTTCTTTTTAGGCTGACTGTGATTGGAAGATTACTGTGTAATTTTTTAATTATATTTTCTGGGATCTTAATGGGCTGACACTACTATAAAATGTTGAAGTTTCCAAGCTTTATAGATTTAAATTCTTGGTGTCTTCTTAAGTTTGATAAGGTGAAGTCACAGAGCTGGTCCATTTCTGCTGGAGGGAGAAGGGTGTGTCGCTGGGCTATTGTAGTTCATGTAGATATTACCTCTCACCTTTCTGAGAAGGCCACGGAGGGATCAACCCAGACAAGATGCCTGGAAAGAATCAATGCCATTATTTTCCTTTGGAACTTAGTAGAAGAGCCGGGCTGACCTATAACTTCCTCTTTCTCTTTACTCTTTCCCACCCCTATTTTCTTCTTTCATTCCTCTATGGGCTGTGCTTGTGGTTTATTCTTGGCTCTATATTCAGCGACCACTGCTCTAGGGGTTTGGGAGATCATAATTCTGGGATCTAACCCATTTTGTCCATGTACAAGGAAAATGACTATACTCTCATCTTTTTTTTTTTTTTGGTTTTTGGGCCACACCCGGTGACGCTCAGGGGTTACTCCTGGCTATGCGCTCAGAAGTCGCTCCTGGCTTGGGGGACCATATGGGACGCTGGGGGATCGAACCGCGGTCCATCTTAGGCTAGCGCAGGCAAGGCAGGCACCTTACCTCCAGCACCACCGCCCGGCCCCAAATTTTTTTTTTTTTTTTTTGGTTTTTGGGTCACACTCAGCGTTGCTCAGGGGTTACTCCTGGCTATCCACTCAGAAATAGCTCCTGGAAGGCACGGGGGACCATATGGGACACCGGGATTTGAACCAACCACCTTTGGTCCTCGATCGGCTGCTTGCAAGGCAAACGCCGCTGTGCTATCTCTCCGGGCTACTCTCATCTTTTTAAGCCAATTTCATTTAATAAAATATGCCCTGCTTCTCGTTCTCTGACCCAGAGGCAGGTCAGGTGGAAGGTAGGAGGGAGATGGGGGACATTGGTGACGGGAAATGGGCACCGTGGAAGGGTGTTGTATATTGTATGGCTGAAATTCAATCACAGACAACTTGTAATTGTGAAAAGGAAACTCAACTGTATGAAAAACAGCCTTGTAACTATGATGTTTATATAAAGCAATTAATTAAAATATATATTAGGGGCCAGATCGATAGTACAATTTACCTTGCACATGGCTGGTGTTAGATCCCTGGCACACCATGAACCCACGAGGAGTAAGCCCTGAGCACCACCAGGTGTAGCCACCAAAACAAACAAACAAGATAACTGCCTTGCTTCAAATACAAAACTACAATAATAAGAAAACTAAGAAGAAAATGACTCCTAGGAACAGAGAGCTAGCTGATGAAACAGCTGTGCATGTAGGAACCCAGGGCCATTCTCTCCCCTGGCATAGCCCCCCAAACATCAAGAGTGAAGTAGAGAGCACAGATCTGAGGATAACCCCTAAGCACTGCTGGGCATGGTCTCCAAATCCCACAAACAAATGTGAAGTGATGGGAGCTGATTTGGTGGAGATACAGTGTGGGAGACATCTGATGACAGCTTAGTAGCTCTTAAATGTCTGCATTAGCCTCCATGAGCACCTGACCAGGTGCCGAGGGCCTTCTAGAAGCTTCCAATGGCACTCTCCCATAACTGCCATGGCCCCAAGCATGAAGCACATTCATGGGCTCGTGGCAGAGATGGAAGGAAGGTGGCTTGGTGGGAAGTTGGAAGGGACCAATCCTGTGTGGACAATGTCTGTGTGTGTGCAATGTGGGGCTGTGTGTGTGTGTCTCTGTAAAAGTGTGATGTGAAACTGTGTTGGTTAGGATCCTCTGTGTGCCGTAAATTAGCTTTCCTCACACCATGGTTTAGTCTCAACCCCAGGATTAGCCCCTCCTTTGGGTTAGTTCCACTCGTGCCATTGTTTGGCTCCATGATGAGATTAGCCCCTCCTCTTAGTTAGCCATGCCCCTCAATTTAGTCCCTCTTCTTGAATTAGCTTTACCTCATACCCTGGAGGTATGAGGTATTAGCTCCATGCTTGGGATTAGACCCACCTCACTCCATGATGTCCCACCCCTGAGATTAGCTACTCCTTAAATTAGCCCCCTCACATCATGTTACCCTGCCCCTAAGATTAGCTCCTTTGGGTTAGCTCCACCCATACCACGGTATAGCCCCTCCCCTTAATTAGCCAAGCCTATGTCATGAGTTTATGCCCGGCCTGGAGTTAGTTCCTCCCCATAAATTAGCCCCACCTCGCTCCATGGATTTAGTCCCATCCCTGGGATTAGCCTGATCACACACCATGGGATTAGCCCTGCCCATGCCAGGGCTCTGGAGCTGTTGCAAGTGAGTCCTTGGAGGCTTTCACATGTATGTGCTCAGGCACACTGTACAGGCACTGTCCTGTCCTTGGTTCTCCAGAGTGTTTAGTAAATTCTTACATGGCCCAGAATCCAGGTAGCCCCCACAGCCTGGTGAGCTCTGATAAATGATCTGGAATGTGAGCCTCAGGTCTCCTCCCTGAGGAGTTCAGAGTGGGGCACCCTGTTTTATTGCACTAGGCCTCTCAGAGGTTGCAACACCAACCATAATTTGTGCAAGCTTCTCAGGCTGCCCCTGGGCCTCTGCTTCAAGGTCCCCACCGGCCCCAGGTCCTCTCTGTTTCTTGCCACGCTTCCTGTCCCATGTTTCAAGAGAGCAGTTCCTGTTGCCTGGGACACTTCCAGTGCCCTTGTGTTGCTACCAGGTCCCTTGCCATCCCCCAGGCCACAACCACCATATGTGGTTTCTCAGTTCTGTCACCAGGGCCAAGGGATTGTCATAGTTGTTTTCACTGATTCTTTTCCTTGTTTCACTGTATTCCACAAATGATGAGATCATTTGGTATTTATGAGTGTGTTAGTGTGTGTGTGTGTGTTTATGTGTTCTTTTTTCTAAGCTATTTCACTTGTTACTCTTCTCATTTCATCCAGGTTACATTGAACTATAGAACTTTAAGTATTCCACTGCCTACATACACCACAACTTTTCCCTTTTTTTTACCACACCCACCCAGCAGGGCTTACTTCTGGATTTGCATTCAGAAATCTCCCTGGCAGTGCTCAGGGCACATATAGTATGCTAGGAATTGAACCCGGGATGGCCACATGCCAGGCAAGCACCCTACACTGAACTACCCTTCCGCCCCCCACACCTTGACTTCTTGATCTGCTCATCAGCCCTTAGGCATTTGGTTTGTTCCTTATCCTGGCTATTGCAGTGAGTGCTGCCATGAAATGGGATGTGCGTGCCATTTTGGAATGAAATTTGTTTTTGATTTTGCCAACAAGCAGAACCACCGAGTCATGTGAGGTTCTGTTCTTCCTTTTTCATGGCTCTGTCCAGACTGCACCAAACAACATTCCCCTCAGCAGTGCCTGGGGCTTTCTCACCACATCACCATTGACACTGGTTGCTTCCAGTCAAGGCTGTTTATTGCTAGTTAATACTGGTTGTCTCCAGTCAACACTAGTTGTCTTCATTCAATACTAGTTGTTTTTACTCAATAAGGGTCGTCACCAGTCTATACTGGTTGTATCTAGCTAATACTGTTTCTGACTGGTCAATACTAATAGCCTCTAGTCAACTCTTGTTGTCTCCAGTCAGCACCAGTTGTTTCTGTATTTTTTTTTGTGGGTGGGGCACATCTGGTGGTGCTCAGGGCTTTCTCCTGGCTCTTTGATCAGAAATCTCTCCTGGTAGGCTGGGGAAAACATATGAGATGCTGGGTATTGAACCGAGGTCTGTCCCGGGGTGGCTGCAGGCAAGGCAAATGCCTTGCCACTGTGCTATCACTCCGGCTCGTTTCTGGACTTTTTGACTCTGCTGTTCTCACTGGTTTGAGATGATCTCTCATTATGGCCTTGGCTTGCCTTTTGATAATAGTAAGACAGTGAACACATTCTCATTGCCTATGCTTGTGTTTACTGGCCACCTGTCTTGTTTTCTTTTCTTTTTTCTTTTTTGATTTTTGGACCATACCCGATGATGCTCAGGGGTTACTCCTGGTTATGCACTTAGAAATAGTTTCTAGGTCGGGGGACCATATGGGATGTCAGGGATAGAACCCAGCTCCATCCTGGGTCAATGGCATGCAAGGAAAACACCCTATCACTGTGCGATTGCTCTGGCTCCTGTCTTGTTTTCTTTAAAGAAATGTCCTTTCATTTCTTAAGAGGGACTTTTCTGCATTATTGTTTTTTTTTTCTATTATTCTTTGCCTTCATTCATGGTGTTTTTTTTGTTTTGTTTTTGTTTTTTTTGTTTTTGGGCCAAGTGCTCAGACATTACTTCTGGTTTTGCACTCTAAAATTACACTTGGCAGGCTTGGGGAATGTATGGGATGCCAGGGACTGAACCCGGGTTGACTGCATGCAAGGCAAATACCCTACCCGCTGTGCTATATCATTCTAAGCTCTTATTCATAGAATTTAAACATTGTTGGTGGGCCACTCCTACTGTATCCATGGGTTATGCCTAACTGCACTCAAAAATCACTCTTGGAGGTTGCAGCAGTAGTACAGCAATGAGGGCACTTGCCTTGCATGAGGCTGACCTGGGTTTTATTCCCAGCATTTTCTATGGTCCCTGAGCCTGAAAGGGGTCAATTAATATTATTTCTGAATACAGAGCCAGGAGAAACCCCTGAGAATTATTGAATGTGGCACAAAACAAAACAAAAATGAAAGGAAGGAGGGAGGGAGGAAGAAAAGAAGGAAAGATGGAAAAAGGAAAGAAGGAAGGGAGGAAAGAAGGAAAGAAGAGAGGGAGGGAGGAATTAATTATTCCTAGTACTGCCTGGGGAGCCATATGGGATGCTGGAGATCAAACCCCAGTCTGCCGTGTGCAAGGCAAGCGCCTTACCTGCTGTAGTAGCATTCCACCCTCATTCATAGTATTATTCCCATCTTCCCTCTCCTACTCCCATTTGGAATATTTTTCTGGTGATGTCAGGGTTTGAACCCAGGGCCTCACAAATGCAAGCAAGTGTTCTTTCTACCCACATGTATTTGCTATACCTTTGGGATTCTTTGGGAATGACTGGGAGCAGTAAGCCTGGATTTTAGGATCTTTTGCTTCCCCTTGGGTCACACCTGAAGGTGATGAGGGCTCATTCCTGGCGGTCTTGGGGAACACAAGGGCTGCTGGGGAACAAATCTTTGTCAGCCTCATTGAAGGCAAACACCTTTCTCTCTGTTCTATTGCTGTACCTCTTCTCTTTTTGGGTATTTGGGCCACACCCTGAGGCGCTTAGGGGTTACTCCTGGCTTTGTGCTCAGAAATCTCTCCTGGAAGACTCAGGGGACAATCTGGGATGTCAGGGATTGAACCTGGGTCTGTCCCAGGTTGGTTGCATCATGGCAAATGCCCCACCGCTGTACTATCTCTCCACCTTCTGTGGCCATTCTTTGATAGGTTCATGGTGTTGAGTTCCCCAGTGCACTGCCCAGTATGTTTTTCTTGCTCATTCTGGGGAAACTGTCTTCTTTTTGTCTTTGTTTGTTTGTTTGTTTGTTTGTTTGTTTTTGGGCCATACCCGGTGATGCTCAGGGGTTTCTCCTGGCTCTGCCCTCAGAAATAGCTCCTGGCTAAATTTTATTGTTTTTATTTTATTTTATTTTATTTTATTTATTTGTTTGGTTTTGGGCCATATCCAGCAGCGCTCAGGGGTTACTCCAGGCTCTGTGCTCTGACGTCATTTCTGGTAGTGCTCAGGAGATTCTATGGGATGCTGGGATCGAACCTGATTCAGGAACATGTACAAGACAGCTGCTCACCCAACTGTGTTTTCACTCCACCACTTGAAATTTTGCCTTCTTGGCTTGGTTGTCATGTCACACACTGATGACTCAGAAACCTGGTGCTTTATTTCCAGAACGTGGGGACATTAGCTCCTGGGGTCCCAGGACCGGGTTGGGTCCTTGCTGGGCTAGTGGAAAGCCAGAGCAGCATACACGCTGGGCTCCTCTGGGGGCTCCCCTGACAGGGAGGGAGGGGTCGCTGTGGTCTCCTGTGCAGTATCCAGGTATTTCAGCTGCGCGTAGGTCACTTCCAGGGGGGCCTCAGGTGCTTCTGCCTGCAGGGGAATTGGGGGTCAGGGGTGCAGAGGACATGCGGAGAATCTGGGTTCCTGGAGCAGAGGGACCCACCTGCCTGCCTGCCTGTGTGTCTTCTTCTGTCTGTCTGTCCTGTGCATTCAGCCAAGCTCCAGAAAATGGGGTACAGGAGGCCACTCCCCACCTGAGTCCTGTGTGCTTCACCTGAGCATAGGTTGCTCCATGGGGGTCTTCATCCTGCTTGATCTGTGGGAGAATAGAGGTGTCTGTGTCTGTGACCTCGCTTCTTCTCCTTGGCTCACACAGCTGCTCCAGGCTGCCCTCTGAGCCATGAACATCTGGATGCTCTGAGCCTCACACCTGTCCTTCCTCAGCTGCTGCTCCCTGGATCAGCCTGTCCTCCAGCCCTCCTTCCCTCCCACTTCACTCCCTCCCTCCCTCTCCCCTTCATTCGCTCCAGGGCTCAGTGTTGGGGCTGCAGCGGGGTTGAGGAGGGGTGTCGTGCATGTGTGTTACTGAGTATGATGTGTGAGTATTATGTGAGAATAAGTGTAAAGATAATCTCTATTTGCACATGGGCTCCAGGAGTTGGGGGGACCTTGGAGCCCGGGGAAATCCACTGAGTCACCAGCCTGACACCGTGCTGCACCCCAGAAGGTAGGAGGGGGATCAGGGTGCATCTCTTGGTTCTGAGTCAGAGCTCAGTGGAGTCCTCTGGTAGCTGGTGCTGTGGGGAGGAAGGTGATCCCAGGCAGAACTGGGGCAGTGCAGACTCACCTGGGGGTTCAGCCGTTCCCCTTCCTCAGAACGTGTGTGGGTGAAGGTGTCTGTGGGGAGAGGAGCAGGAATGTGTCTTGACGGATCCCTTGAGATCTCTTGGGCTGCAGCCCCCACCCTGCCCCAGACACCAGACCGTTAGCCATCCATCCTCACTGTAGCTGTCACCTGGGCTGTCTTTCTGGACGTGAGCTTTGGGACGTGAGCTGGGGAGCAGAGGGCAGTGTCAGGGCCAGAGACGGGGTGCGGGCAGGTGGGGTGAAGGCTGAGAGTAAGGTTACCGGGTGTTCAGGCCTGTGTCCTGGGGCGCTGAGTGTGTGGCTCCTGTGGACAGTGGAAAGGAGGCTCTGCTGGGATTGGGGCTTGGGGTGGGGACTCTCCGTGGCCTCACCCCTCCCCCTTACTCACCTGACTTGTGTTGTCCTGCCTGGCGGTGGCAGTGGCGAAGGCAGAGAAGAAGAAGGAGAAGGAAGAGGATGAGGAAGATCCCGAGCAGGGCACCAGCCATGGACAGCCCGATGAGCAGTGGGTCTGTGTTATTTCGGTCTAAAGTCATGAACACAGGACATGGGCAGAGGTGTCACTGGGCCCTGGCTTGAGTAGCAGGGCCAGTTGCTCCCCACACAGACCCCTTGGGTCCCTGCAAACCACACAGAAAGCCGCAGGGTCCTCACACCTCTGCGTCCTTGCCTATCCCCTACTTGCCCTGTCCTCATCACTTGCAAGTCCCTGGGCTTAGCACTTCCCTGTCACTCCCCTCATCCTTCCTGTCTCCCTCCTCAGCACCTCCCTGGTCCAAAATCTTATCTCCTCCCTGGACGATGCCCAGAAATCACCCACATCAGCCGCAGACTTCATCTTGCTATCCCCAGAAGGTCCTAGAAGAGGATGAGGGAGGAGTGACTGAGCCCAAGACCCCTCATCTCCTCTCCTGTAACAGCTTAACCAGCACTTTGGGGCACCCTGAGAGTAGCAGGGGTGACAGAATCTGAGGGGAAGCCCACCCATTGACCATTCTGATTCTCCTTCCCCATCACACCAGACCCTCAGGGAACACAATCCTGATATGAACATGATGGAGGGGACAGAGTTGATCCTCACCTGACACCCAGAGATGCAGGGGGACACTGGGGTGTGACAGCCTGTAGGGGCTTTTGCTGTTGGAGCTGTAGCATCTGTAGGTGCCATTGTGTGCTGAGGTCACAGGGTGGAAGGAGAACTGGGCCTGTGTTATTGCCTCTGTTTTATCCACTTTGATGCACAGTGGGAGGTCGGTTGCCCCCTCCTTGGCCAGCAGGAAAGTGTTTATCCAGCCACTGGACCGACAGAGCAGGGTCACATTGTTTCCCGGGGTCACCGGAGGTCCTGGGTCCATTGAGAGGGATGGAGTGTAGGAGAGCTGTTCTAGGAGAGGAAGGGGTGAGGGAACCTGAGTCAGACCAAGTCCCAGGGCCTCTCTCTAGGCCTTTCACTCTGGGTCTTCATCCCTCCCTACAAGGGTCCCAAGAGCCTCATCCTACTATCACCCCCAAAAGGGTCTAACCAGAGTTGGGGTTCCTACAGAGTCATGACCCTCACCTGCTACCAAGATGTCTATGGGGTTACTGGGCTCTGACCATAGAGAGGTGGAATTGTGTCTCCCAAAGCAGTGATACTGGCCCCCATGGGAGGCGCTCACAGGGCCCAGGGGGAAGTCGGCCAGAGATATCCCAGCCTGGGGTTGGTGGTCAGAGTGCTGGAGGATGTTCTGGCTTTTCTCCTTGTACAGAGCAAAGGTGTCATATGCATCCTTAGAGTGACACTGCAGGGTCAGGGTCTGTCCTGGGGTCACAATCAGACTCTGCAGGCTCAGCAGGGAGGGTCTTCTAGACGCACCTGCAGGGACAGGGGACAGTAGGACTTTCCATGTGTTGTCTGTCCTGTCTTGGAATTACTGTCCCCGAAGCTACTGTGTCAGTGCTCCAGACTCCCATGCTCCTTCACTCACCCTGTGCACATGGGGCTTCCATCTGAGCACAGACCCCAAGAATCTGATAGAGCTGAAAACCTGGATGGACCAGGATGAGCCTCACCTAGGACCAGGAGTTGCCGAGGGTCGCTGGAGTCAGACCAGAGCTGGGGTGTGTGTGAGAAAAGGCCATAACACCGGATGGACCACCTGTGGCGGAGGGGCCCGGGGTCAATACGAAACAGGGCCTGGTGCTGCCCACTGGGGAGTCTTTGTGAGTCAAGTTTCCAGTCGGTCTCAGGGTCTCCCTCCTGAGTCAGGACGAATGTGTCATATCCCCGTTGTGAGCCACACTGGAGGGTCACAGTCTCCCCTGAGGCCACAACAGGACTTGGAGAGACTGAGAGGGATGGTTTGCTGTCAAGGCCTAAGAGGGGGAAGGGGTTACAGGGTCACTCTCACACCTTGAGGGCAGAACTCTCCCTCTCCTGCCAGATGAGGGCAGTACCTGGGCCTTGGTTGAGTCTCACCTGTGACCACCAGCTCCAGGGGTTTACTGTACACTGGCCAACCAGTGGGACTGAGATAGGAACAATGGTAAGTCCCTGCATCTGATTCTGTCATGTAAGAGACAGAGAACTTAGCCTTGTCCCCTGGCTCCAGTGGTAACTGCATTTCCCAGGGCGATGAGCTTCCCGTTTTATACAGATAAAACTTCTTGGCCCCTAAGGTCCCTCGACACCACAGGGTCATGGGTCTCCCCCAGGGAACCAAAGACCTTGGCTCAGCCCAGAGGGTGGGTCTGGGGAGGGTTCCTGGAAGAAAACAGAGTTTGGTCACAGACATGCCCCAATCCCAGCTCTCATGCCAGGACTCTCACATCTCCCACCCACACTCTAAAACTCTGTTCCCTGTATCCACTGTGGGCTCTGTCCTGGGGGCCTGGGGACTGGGGTCACACTCACCGGCCTGCACTGGTGTCCTGGTGCCCACACTCAGTCCTGGAGGGAGAGTCTCTATGAGAGTCTGTCCTGAGTCCGAAGGGAGCCTCCTTCCTGCCCCCTAGTCCCAGGTCCCCCCTGTGTCTCACCCAGACAGAGCAGGGCCAGGAGGGGCGTCATCTCATCTCCTCCTGTCTCGGCTGTGCCCTGGTGGGACTCAGTGCCCACAGGACAGACAAGGGGTGTGTCCCTGGGCTGGTCCTATTGGTCACAGGGTGTCACGTCAGAATATCAGGAAGGGGAACTGCCTCCCCGGAACCAGACTCTGTTTCAGGGGAACAGCTAAGACGTGAACTCCCCGAGTCGCTCCTTCCAGGGGAGACATGAACCTGTTTATCCCTCACTGAATGTATCCCCTCCTGGATACTAGCTCTCCTGGGTACTCACCCTGGATGGGGTCTCTGAGAGCAGCCTGTGCTGTTGAGAAACATGGGAACCCCTATCTGAGCTGAGGGATTGGGCAGAAATCCAGAGGACAGAACTTTATCCCCACTTCCATTTCCTCCTCCTATACCTTCCTGTATACCCGCCCACAGGATTATATCTCATCTCTACTCTTGATATGTGCCCTGCTTTTTGTGGGGACCTCAAGCAGGCAGGGACAGTGACTGGCAAGTCCATGTGGCCCCACGGCAGGGATGAGCAGCTGTGACCCTTTTCTGAGCCTCAGTTTCCCCCAAGGGTTCTGGTGTTTTGACCCTGCTCCTCGCTGTCAGGTGCCTTGCAGAAGTGGGGGTTTTTGAGTAGGAATAGAAGCCAGTGGGGGACAGGAAGGAAACAAAATCTGACTCACCCACAGTGACCCTCCCCTTGACATTGACCAACACCACTTACAGTGGGATCAACATGAAGCTTGCGCTTCCTTGAAATGCAGGACCTGAAATTTAGTCTTGGGGCTAATAGATCCTGGCTCAAGGTTACAGTTTGGAACCCCCACCCTGGCCTCTAATAGGGGACACACCACGGGGACAAGACTGGAACCAGCACTTTGTCCCTTTGTGTCTGATGGACACAAGACTCTCATCCCGAGCTTATTCCTGGTCCTGCCAACATCAAGTGTCCTATGGTCTCCATTAGCATCTAGCATATGAGGGGACCCTACCCTGTCATACACTTATGTGGAATTTGGGCATGAGGATTGGACTCGCATAGTAGCCTCGTCTGTGTTACCTCCAGAAAACCTGTGTGGGAGTAGAGGCTTCTAGGAGGACAGTCCCAAAGAAGGGTTTGGTCGTGACATAGATTCCCCCACATCTAGTTTGTCTTTTCCCCATTGCAGGTAGGGATTTGGCAGTAGAGTGAGGAATATTGAATTTCAGAATCAAAGCATTGGAAGCTAGAGTCAGAACACGGATTAAATTAGGAAAAAAAATTGGGACCAGAGAGATAGCAAGACTGGAGAGATAGCACAATGGTAGGCATTTGTCCTGCACGCAGCTGATCCAGGATGAACAATGGTTCAAATCCTGGCATCCATATGGTCCCCTGTGCTATCTGCTAGAAGCAATTTCTGAGCACAGAGCCCAGAGAACCCCTTAGTGCTCCAGGTATGACCCAAAAACAAAAACAAAAAAAATAAAAAAGAAAACATTATTTTTGGTGTGTTTTCACTCATGTATATGTGTTTGTGTGTTTTCATTGCTAAGATTGCAGTGGTCAGGGCTTACCCCTAGCTGTGTGATCAATCCTGCAGGTTTGGGGTTCCCAATGTCAGGCTGGGAGGAAACGTGGGTCTCCTGAATGAATGGCGAGAGCTCCTAAAACTTTGCCCTCTGGTCAGTTGTTCTATACGGAGGCTTTTATAATATTTCTCTATAATATCCTTATCTCTTTCTGTTGTCCCACCTATGGCCTTCCAGGTGGGGGCCCTGTTGAGAACCTAATAAATAGTTGTCAAGGGAGGTGCTCAGGGTCTTTGGGGGCTAGCAGGCTAACAGAGGATTCTGCATCCGACTTTCTTGTCTTTTCCCCCCTCCTGTCTCTGTGGATTATTTGCTGCAGATAAATATTACTAGGATCGCTTCCTCATCCTAGGGAATTGGGAAATGTTAATCAATTTCTCAGTCTGGGACCTCTTGGAGGATCCATCGATAACCAGTCTAGAAGTAAACGTTACTCAACAGTCAGTACAGTCGGTAAATCTTCTTTTCTGGGTCCCACTAAGCCCCATTCCCCACCCTTGCAGCCTGTCTTTGGCTCCCTCACCAGAACCTCTAAATGTAAGAGCATGGGTAAGGGGTTGCTCCAGGATTGGCTTCTGTCCTGCTTTGAGACTGTCAGATAAGTAGGGAAAGGACCCCCTAAGGCATGGAAGTTCTTGAGCTGTAGTACAGCCTAGAGACTGGATGTGGAGAGTGACTTTGTCACTGAAGAGGTCACATAGGCCCCCCTTGGGAGATGCTCCAGGAACAAAGGCCAGGAAAAGGGCTTCAGAGAAGAGAATCATCGCCACCACCAGCCCCTCTAAGAGCAGAACTCTGATGGGTAGAAGTGCCATGTAGGGCGGGGAGGGGGGAAGCAATGCTGTCCATTCAACTTGGAACAATTAAGTGGCACACACGTGTGTTCCATCCCCAAACACGATGTCTGCACACACATGTGACTGCATATTCCCTCCCAAGATCGAACTTTCCTGCTTTACTCTGGATGTGAACTGGGGCTCTCTCCACCTTTGAACAAGTGTGTAGCACAGCCCTCTGTTTCTTTCTCATCCACAGAATAAAACCTCTATTTTCTTCTCAGCTTGTCTCCCCTAAAATTCTTTTTTGTGCTGAAGGACTGAAAAGGATTGGGTAGATCTCACATGGACTTTCCATTCATGTCACATAGTCCTAGGCCTTCATAGCCACGTCCAGGGGAGCACAGATGGAGACAGAGAAAGCATTATATTCTCTTCTCGAGGCTGTTTCCCACTTCACAAAAATCTCCTGGGGACCCTCACTGACACCATTTACCGGAGACTACAGGGACCTGCGGTGAAAATCCTCAAAAGAAAGGAGGAAATGGTGAAAGTCTAAGAGGTCATCACATTCCCTGAAAGTGGAACGGGTTGGGGGGAACTGTGACAGCCTCTTTCAAATGCAGGAGTGCCAGTGTGTCCTTGTAGGTTCTGCTCTAGACAGATTTCTGGGGTTCCATGAGTGGGCACTCATAAAGTCCCCAAGATCACAGAGGTCATGTGAGCTGTTCCTCCACTGCATGGCAGGACATATGGTCGTTGGTGGTGTTATCTTAGATGCTCAGTCATAGAGCTGAGCCACTACCACTACATCAGGCACCAACCACGCATGACCCCAACAGGAGGCAGCCCCATTCATTGTCTGGTGTTATTGAGCACTATGGAGAGAAAACCCTAGTGATAATACCCACTATTGAGGGACCCACAAGCAAAAGATTCCGAGAGTATTATGGCCTAAATCAAGCTCAGGAAAGAGCCCTTTCTGAGAACCTGAGCTCACCTCTCGATAGGAAGGAAGTTGCACCTTCTTTGTTAAAAACAAGAGACCAGGTTACAAAGATTTTGTTTTTCTGATCTCTGCCAGCCAAAGGTGGGAACCATAATATTACCCAAAGCAACAAAGTTTAAAGTATAAAATTAAAAATCAGCCTTTCCATAAACAGAACTTTTCTGCAAATACATTCATAGTTTAAAATTCTTTATTTTAAATTTTTTATATTTATCTTTATTTAAACACCGTGATTACAAACATGATTATTGTTGTATGATTACAGTCATGTAAAGAACACCCCCCTTCACCAGTGCAACATTCCCACCACCAATTTCCCAGATCTCCCTCTTCCCCACCCCCCCACACCTGTACTCGAGACAGGCTTTCTACTTCCCTCATTCATTCACATTGTTATGATAGTTTTCAGTGTAGTCATCTCTTCAACTGCACTCCTCACTCTATGTGATGAGGTTCATGTCATGAGCTGCACCTACCAGCCCTCATCTCTTTTCTCTGAGATACTGCTAAAAATGTTTTTCATTTTTCTTAAAGTCCATACATGAGTGAAACCATTCTGTGTCTTTCTCTCTCCCTCTGACTTACTTCACTTAAAATTCTTAATGCTATTTTACCAAGCACTTTTATACTGGAACATCCAAGTTCCTTTCCATAAGCTTCCCTAAACAAAATTACAAGAATATTCTGCAGAAAATAGTTTGAAGACAGGCTACTGCATTAAGATACACAATGAAACATCATAGCAATTGGGAAATGTTAAATAGGAAAAACGCTATAAGATGCATTTTAACCAGCAACATAATGACAGATGCAAATAGGATTAAGAGATAAACTTGGTCACTGAATGGGGGAGCTAGCTGATAGGTCCCCTGTACTGAACACTAGCTCAGGGAGATGGGACTCCCAAGCCAGTCCAGGGTTTCAGGGCAAAGTCAGGCAGCAGGATGTCTGGGAGTGTGATGGGAGGGAGACAAACTTTTCCTAATGCATACAAAGCGGGCTAGGCTAGAGCCTGTCTCAGCAGACCCCACATACCAGGATTTCATCGTTCCTTTTCCAACTGGTGTGTGGGGGTCACTGAGCAGGGGAGCTAGCCGACAGGCCCCCTGTACTGAACACTAGTGCAGGGAGATGGAACCCCCAAGCCAGACCAGGCCTTCAGGGCAAGGCCGGGCACCTGGGTCTCTGGGAGGGTGGGGGAAGGGAAACCAGACCCTTCCATGGCCATAAACGGGAGCTATGTGGTGGACCCCCTTGCAGGGGGAGTCCTTTCTCACTAGTCCTCATTCTCAAAAGCTCACAGGTGCTAATATGCCCATGAGACAACTATACTTTTTAAACATCATTCTACAATACTCATAATTTTAGGTTGTTCCTAGGAAAGGAAATGGAATGCCCAAGACCCGGAGGATAATATTCAAATAGATCTCTAAAGTCTGGAGCCAGAGAGATAGCACAGCGATGTTCGCCTTGCAAGCAGCAGATCCAGTACCTAAGGTGGTTGGTTCGAATACCAGCGTCCCATGTGGTCCCCTGTGCCTGCCAGGAGCTATTTCTGAGCAGACAGCCAGGAGTAACCCCTGAGCAACACAGCGTGTGGCCCAAAAACCAAATAAAATAAAATAAAATAAAAATCTCTAAAGTCTTTCTATATGTGGGCGTGAGTTTCTATACAGTGGTCTCTCTGATTGCCAAACCTAAACTGTAAACAATCCACGTCTATAGTGTATAGAGCCCCTCTTATATATTACCCCTCTCCACACTTCAGAATCCCTTCTATCCTCTCATTCCCCCAATCCTGACCTGTTATCCCTGCTTATTTAACCCCTTTTACCCTCCATTCTTTACACATTGTCACTAAAAACGATCTTCTACCTCAACAAACCACCACCCAGCTCCTAATCGAAAAGACACCATTTCAATCCCACATCTCGTGCCCCAGCAAGAAACTACAACCAACACACCTGCTGACTCATGGTATGTGGCCCATCTCACCCCCCTCAAAACATGGACTTTTGCATGGTACCAGATTTAGCTTCAGAAAGATACCCAGATCAAAGTCACTACCTGATCCTGTAATGCAGCAAATCATGTCTCAAACTCAAGACCAAGGTGTGTGATAAAAAAAAGTGCCTTGGATTTTATCTCCCATAAGAATATCTTTTGGAACCATAATATCCTAGGATTTGGCATAGGATCTGAGCAAAAACAAAGAACACTTATTATAGAAGAATGACCACCACAACAATGATGGAATATAACTTCTAGAACTGTAAAGACTCTATCCTAGACCTTGTCCTATGACCTGCACAAATATTCAGATCTCTAGCTACAGTGTCCTGAATTTATCATCCACAACTGAGAGGAAAGTTTTCTGGCACCACTAAAAGTCCTTGGGATGTGGTAATGAGCATGTATGGAGCCAGTAGTTGTTCCCATGACGGTATGCTTCAAGGGAGGAGAAACCCTGAATCTCTTAGGCCAAGGGAATTCCCCTTCTTCCCCAATTTTTACTGTGCCTCTGCAAAAAAAAAAAAAAAAAAAAAGAATAAAGGGGGGGGGTACAAAATCTTGCCACATCAGCACTCCTTTTTTTTCTTTTCCTCTTTTTTCTTCTGCTTTTTTCTTTCTATTTTACACTTGCTATTATTTGGTGATTTTTTTTTTTTGTTGCTGAGTGCATTTTTTCTTTTTCTTTTTTTTTTGGTAGTTGCTATCTTCTTGTTTCTTTTTGCTTTGTTAATTTTTTCTTTTTTCTTTTCTTCTTCCAGCAGAATCACACTACTTGAATCAACTTGTTATGCCTCATGAATTTTGGGAGAAAATAAAAATAAATGGTACCAAGACCAAACAGCCATATGAACATTGAGTGGAATCAAAAAATGATCTGCTTAAATATCAAAACTAAAGTCAATAACAGAATAGATACCCTATCTACAATAAGCCATAAACAGAGGGGAACATTTTCACTAGCACTCCAGGAGAAAAAGGGGAGATATGGGACTCATGCTGGGAAATGGGGTGGAGGGAGGCCAACCCTGGTGGTGAGAATGGCCCTGATTCATTGTCACTATATACCGTAAATACTACTGTGAATGATTTGGTTTTTTTTTTGGTTTTTGGGCCACACCCGGTGACGCTCAGGGGTTACTCCTGGCTATGCGCTCAGAAGTCACTCCTGGCTTGGGGGACCATATGGGACGCCGGGGGATCGAACCGCGGTCCGTCCTAGGCTAGCGTAGGCAAGGCAGGCACCTTACCTCTAGCGCCACCGCCCGGCCCCTTCTGTGAATGATTTGTTATTCAATCTTTGGTAACAATAAAAATTATTATTAAAGAAAGAATGTCTCAATAGACTTAATTCGGAGGCCTATATTGCCTTTGTATGTTTAATATCTTTATAATAATGCAGCCTCTTAGGATATTTATTTCCAAATATAAAGATAACCTCCTCCATCACTTTTTTCTCTAATTACTTTTCTTAAATTCAGTTTTATTCATTTGTTCTATTATACAAACACACACATATTTTCTTTATCTTCACCGGTTTTGGTTCTGCTTGGTATGAAAACAGAGAAGAAAAAGTCTTGCCTGGGATAAAAGTTCCAGTCAAAACCAGAGCACAGAGACTGTTTAGCCTGTCATTCTTACCCACAATAGCACCAGCAATGCAATTTGACACCATACGCTTTTGTATAGGCACAGTAGAAAAGGGGAAACCATATACACAGAAACAAGATCTTATCTTCTATGGATAAGAACTCATACTTTTATAACACAGGGGCGCCTCCCACCCTGAACATGTGTCATGTGAACACAACTCAGTATCCATAAGATTGAACAGTGTTCGTCCAACCCCGAACCCCAGATTTCAGATATAGAACTGATATAGTTCTCTTTAAAACACCAGGAAACAAACTTCACTAGATTTATAACACTGCACTGGCACCAACTTGTGCCAGTTCTGATATGACATCATGACAACGAGGAAATGACAACTTGATCTAAGAGCAGGTTGTCCCATCACATCACCTAATGGTAAGAGGAAATCAGAGGACATGTTGTCCTTTGATTTGTGCAAAAACTAAGAGTGCTAACTACAGAAGACTGACTTTGACAACCATGACTGAGCAGAACTTATCCTGGGACCAATAAGAAAAACCCCACCCTAGGTTGTAGACAAGGACTTGTATAAAAATCCAGATCTCTAATTACAGAGGTTCAATTCAGCAACAGAGTCTGAGCAGAACTTTTGAAACCATAATGAAGACCCTATCCTAGGCTTCAGCCTAAGATCTGAGCAAAAACGAAGACCGCTTATTACAGAAGACTGCTTACAACAACAATGATGAAACAGAACTTCTAGAACTGTAAAGACTTTCCTAGACCTTGTCCTATGACCTGTGCAAAAAGCAACATCTCTAGCTACAGTGGCCTGATTTTATCATCCACAACTAAGTGGAAAGTTTCCTGGCACCACAAAAAAACCCTTGGGGTGTGATAATGAGCACGTATGGAGCCAGTAGTTGTTTCCATGACAGTGTGCTTCAAGGGCAGAGAAACCCTAAATCTCTTAGGTCAAGGGAATTCCCTTTCTTACTTTCCCAATACTTACTGTGCCTATGCAAATAAAAGGGGGGGAGCTCTAAACATTGCCATACCAGCACTCCTTTTTCTTCTGTTTTTCTTTTTTTTTTTTTTTACTTTTCCTCTTTTTTCTTCCCTTTTCCACTCTCGTGGTTATTATTTGGTGATTTTTTTGCTGCTGGGTGCTTTTTACTTTTTTGGTAGTTGCTATATATATATATATATTTATAAAATCTGTTGGATTTTCTTTTTTGTTATGTTTTTCTTCTTATTTTTTTCTTTTTCTTCTTCCAGCAGAACCACACAACTTGAATCATCTTGTTCTGCCTCATGAATTGAGGGAAAAAATAAAAATGAATGGTACCAGAACCAAACAGCCATATGACATTGAGTGGAATTAAAAATGATCCGACTTAAACATCAAACCTAAGTCAACAACAGAATCGATATCCTATCTACAACAAGATATACACAAAGGGGAACAGTTTCACTAGCACTCCAGTGGACAAAGGGGTGATAAGGGACATATGCTGGGAAGAGGGGTGGAGGGAGGACAATCCCAGTTGTGGGAATGGTCCTGATTCATTGTCATTATGTACCTTAAATACTACTCTGAAAGATTTGTTATTCACTCTTCAGTCACAATAAAATTATCATTAAAAAAAAGAAAGGCAAAAGCCATCCAAGACCAAAAAAAAAAAAAAAAGAAAGAAAGAAAAAGGAAAAAGGAAAAGATAAACCCCTGATGAAACACCGTTAAGAAGCAGGAGGGTTTTTTGTTTGTTTGTTTTGATTTTTGGGCCACACCCTTTTGATGCTCAGGGCTTACTCCTGGCTAAGCACTCAGAAATCGCCTCTGGCTTGGGGGGACCATATGGGATGCGGGGGGGGGGGATCAAACCTTGGTAGTGATCTTTCCTTGGCTAGCGCTTGCAAGGCAGACACCTTACCTCTAGCGCTGCCTCACTGGCCCCAAGAAGCAGGAGGTTTTAAAAAAGCAGCTTTTCAGTTGGGTTTCACTGTGCATCTATTCTTTCTCTCCTTTTCTTCTTTTTTTTTTTTTCATCATCATGGTGTCCAGACATCATTAAACTGTAGGCCGCATGGGATGGCCACGTGGTTTTTTTGTTTTTGTTTTTTTTGTTTTGTTTTTTGTTTTTTGGGTCATATCTGGCAGCACTCAGGGGTTACTCCTGGCTCTACACTCAGAAATTGCTCCTGGCAGGCTTGGGGAACCAGGTGGGATGCCAGGGTTTGAACTACCATACTTATGTATGCAAGGCAAATGCTCTACCTTTATGCTATCTCTCAGGGCCCCTGCCATGTGGTTTTGGCTCCGCAGAAACCCCTAACCCCGAAGGCAGTCCCAGGCTGGAGCCACCACATGGAACCCACTGCCTGCTTGAGCGCTCCCCCACCACTGCTGCCACCTCTCTGCCCCTTGGGGCAGCTCTTATTGGAGCACAGTGCCTATCTTCATGGATCACAATTTCTGCCTTTGAAGTCACGGTACATCTGGGAGTTTGGAGCAATTAAGGTAGCTTAAGCCTGAAAGTCCCATATTTTCAAAGCAAGAAATTCATGTCGCAGACATCTTCCTGATGTCAGCCCACCATCAATGAAGCCCCTTTTTTCTTTTCTTATTTTTCCCCCAATCAATCACCTTTATAAGTTTCTCCAAATTGGGCGGCTTAGGTTCTCAGAAGAGGAACTTTTTGTAGGATAAAGGTTGCAGTTCTAGGCCTCTGAGCTTTCAGCTCCCCTGCTTCACTGTCCGTTCTGTACCTGAAGAAGTCTCCACCATGCTTAGATCAGGCACTGCGTTGGCCAATATTTTGGGCTCTCCATTCTCACTTCAGCTGAAAAGAGCCAAGATTAACCCAAGACCAATACAATCACCATCATCATTGAGCTCTTCTTGAGTTGAGGGTTCAAGTTCATGTCTGGGCACCAATTGTTGTATTAATTATTAATAATAAAGAGTCCTAATGGTGTATGGATGATGGGACATTTTCGGCTCAGCCTGTTGCCTGCAGCTCCTTTGGCCCACAGGTCTGTAGGTGCAGGGTAACAGTAAAGAAATGATCCACAGCAGTCAGATGGAGTTTCAGGAGAAATCCGTCATTATTAAAGAGCCCTAACTGCCATGTATGGTGGATGGATGGTGAGTCTTTCTCAGTTCAGCTCATTGGATCCATCCCCTTCAAGCTGAAGGTCTGTAGATTACAGGGTGATGGCGAAGAAATGATCCACAGCAGTCAGATGGCGGTTCAGGCAAAACCCTTCTTAATTACAGGCCTTAATTGCCATGTGTGGCTTCTAAGCTAAGCTTTATTCAGCGATCTCCATCAGCTATCTTGCATCCCTTCTGTGTCTCCTCTCTCCTCTTCCAGCATCTGACTCTCCCTTTCCACAGGCAACACCTTAATTACCAACTACAGACTCCTCCCAGTTGTGAGAGGGTCTCACCATTCAGGTGAGATAGGCAGAAAGATGGGGAAGGGGTAGCAGTGTGACCCAAAGTTTCTTGGCAGGGTAACCATTTGTAGAAATATAAGCATATCCTTTTCCTCAATAAGGAGATTACCAGTAATGCACTCATTATTCATCTTTACCCAAATAGGTGAATTAATTATTTTGCACCTAAATATGTTCTTTAAAGTGTTTTTCTGCAGGTGTATAATGCTCTGTTTGAGGGTAAATTTAAGAATTTTATTGAAAATAATATTAAGGCTAAAACGTCAATGGGTGTCATGCCTCTTTCTCTATATTTTAATTGAGTTTTTGAGAGTTCTATAATCTCTTTCAACTATGGATTATTATTGCAGATTATATGGGATGACAGTGATATGTTTGATTGCCATTCCTTACAGAATGGTTGAAAAGTTTTTCCGGTGTAGGGTGGGCCATTGTTTGTCTTTATGGGTTTGGGGACACCTATAACAGAGGAGCACTGAGGTATGAAGATGCACACTGCTTTAGCTTGTTCTCTAGTCACTGGAACTCCCCATATAAAATGTTAGGTTACACCTAATGTCACCACAAGACAAAGATCATCCTTGGTTTCTTTGTTTATTTACTACTTGGATCTACCCCCAAACAAAGATTGTCTTACTTGTTAACCTGGGTTGGTTTACTGCCTCACCAGGGAGTTTTGGCAGGCAGATGTCTCCATAATAGGTAGAAGGCTGCTAGACTTATGCTACACATTATGTCTCCATAATAGGTAGAAGGCTGCTAGACTTCACCCTCAGCCTGATCTGGATTATTTCTTTCACGATCCAGATTCAGACTCATTCACCTGGGCTTGGAAATAAGGCATGTGGAGTAATTTTACATACTACCACACAATAAGGTTTCTTTTGAAAAAAGTCAATATATATAATATCCATTTGCCATAATTCATTTTTCTGTAACTCTTGGGTGTTGGCACTAGCTACATGTGTTCTTTTATTCAAGGGGTAGAAATGGTACATGTATCAACTATTTGGCTTGCTTCTGTGGAATATGATAGTTGACATTCAAACGATGGGCTTTTGTATGAAGTGCTGCATGTTCTTCTGCAGGCGACTTAAATATTGGTATGGCCAGAAGATTAGCAATATCATTCCCTAAAACCATCAGCCCTTGGAGGCCAGAGTGGATTCTAATGTGAGTGATAAATACTGGCTCATAAGGTTTTTGAAGAAGGGCTTGTATTTACTGCAGCAAATCTTGAACAACTTGGCAATTAATATTTAAAGAGGCAGTTATTATAGCTGGAACAATCCTACTATATAAGCAGAATCACATACTATGCTGCACGACTCTGATACACGTGATAATAAATAATTTAAGTAGCAAGTTTCACTTGTTGAGCAGACTTTAATTAGTATACAGGGGTCCTCAAACTTTTTAAACAGGGGGCCAATTCACTGTCCTTCAGACTGTTGGAGGGCCATATTATAGTAAAAACAAAAATTATGAACTAATTTCTTTTCTTTTTTTGGTTTTTGGGCCACACCCGTTTGACGCTCAGGGGTTACTCCTGGCTATGTGCTCAGAAATCGCCCCTGACTTGGGGAGACCATATGGGACGCCGGGGGATCGAACCGCGGTCCTTCCTTGGCTAGCGCTTGCAAGGCAGACACCCTACCTCCAGCGCCACCTACCCGGCCCCTGAACTAATTTCTTTGCACACTGCATATATCTTATTTAGAAGTGAAGAAACAAAATGGGAATAAATACAATATGTAGCCCACGGGCCATAGTTTGAAAACCCCTGGATACACTGTTGTGGTCAGAGAAGGGCCAGTAATCTTGCCCCTTCCTGATGATGACCTATCAATGTAAAACACCTGGGCATCAGGTATAGAAGAGGAGTGGATAATAGATAAGATCACAAAAGTCTTAAGTCCCAGGTCTTCCAGAAGGATAATGGGGTAACTTCTCCTGAAAAACCACATGGTGCTCGTTGAAGGGGCCCATGGAGAGGTAATATACATTCTACTTCCTATTTTAGAATGGGCAGTACTATCATTTCAGGATCAAAACCCAACAAGGAAATTGTTCTGAGTCTTGCCTTGATAAGTTCGGAGATCAATTCCCAATAGGGCACAAAGGTGCGAGATTGTTTGTTGTGTAAGTAAATTCATTCTACAGGCCAGACAGTTGAGTGATAGTACCTGTAGTGTAAAGAGAGGTGGCAAAAAATTAAAAGCAGCACCTTTTCTCCAGGTATAAACCTGGAACGAAGATTTCTCCAGGTATAAACCTGAACTTTTGAAGTTGATCCATGTAAAATTCTAATTCCTGTTGGGCTCTCTGTATTAAAATCTGTATTTAAATCAGGATTTCCTTCTAAAACTGCTGAGTTCTGAGTCTGAAATCACAATGGAGGGACGAATGCAATTTATATAACTTGAGTGTTTTAAAAAGTCATTGATGTTCCTTAGATTTTTCTGATTAATAAAAACCTTTTGGGAATTTATTGAAGTATGTTCGAATATAAAACCAAAGTATTAATATAGAGGTAAAATTTGGATTTTTCCTGAGGCTACTGTTAAACCAGCATATCAAGCAGCTGAAGACAAATTTATAAATATATAGCAATTCTCTGTGAGTAGAAGTAGACAATAAAATGTCATCTATGTAATAAAGCAAATATGTCTGGGGAAACATTTAATAAGCGTGACCTAAAACCGCACCAACAAAATATTGACACATGGTGAATGAATTTACCATGCCATAAGGCAAAACCATGCATTGAAATAATTGTACAGGGGTCCTGTTATTAAGAGAGAGGAACTGAAAAGGCAACTCTTTTTTTGTATATTTTTGATGTATAGAAATATAGTAAAAACATGGGGCCGGACTAATGGTGCAAGCAGTAGGTTGTTTGCCTTGTATGCACTAACTTAGGATGGACCATGGTTCAGTTCAATTCCCTGGCATCCCTATGGTCCCCCAGCCAGGAGCAATTCTGAGCACATAACCAGGAGTAACCCCTGTGTGTCATTGGGTGTGGCCCAAAAAGCAAATAAATAAATAAATAAATAAATAAATAAATAAATAAAAACAGTCCTTTAAGTCAATTACTATCAAAGGCCAGTCTCTTGAAATGGCCACCGATGAAGGTAAGCCATTCTGTATCTTTCCCATTGAAAGAACCTGATAATTTACAGACCTTAAGTCACTTAAATTCTTCAGCCACCTGATGGTTTTTTAATAATAAATATTGTAGAATTCCAATTAGAAGAATTGGTTTCATATGTCCCAGGCTTAACTGTTCATCAACTATGTTTCTAAGCGCCTCTAGTTTTGTGCTGTGGATGGGCCACTCTGAAATCCAGATTGGAACATTGGATTTCCATAAAAAGGAAATGTGCTCTGGGCCCTTTAACTCAGTACCTCCAATTAAATATTGAGAAAACTCAAACAGGTTTTTGTGACAGTAATAAAATCCTTGTTGGGTCCAACACCAACTATCATTCTTGGTTACAAGGAATTCAACTCAGAAGGGATAAAAAAGACTCTCAGAACGCTTTTTTAAATATTTTTTTATTTAAACACCTTGGTTACAAACATGATTGTGGTTGGGTTTCAGTTATATAAGATGACACCTCCACATCACCAGTGCAACATTCCCATCACCAATGACCCAAATATTCCTTCTCCCCTCCCCGCCCCCACCTGTACTCTAGACAGGCCTTCCAATTTTCTCATATATTCTCATTGTTAGGATAGTTAGCAATGTGGTTATTTCTCTAAATAAACTCATCACCCTTTGTGGTGAGATTCATGAGGTCAGCTGTATCGTCCAGCCCTCCTCTCTTTTGTCTCTGAAAATTGTTGAGAAATGTCTTTCAGTTTTCTTAAAACCCATAGATGAGTGAGACCATTCTCCGTCTTTCTCTTTCTCTCTGACTTATTTCACTCAGCATAATAGATTCCATGTACATCCATGTATAGGAAAATTTCATGACTTCATCCCTCCTGATGGCTGCATAATATTCCATTGTATATATGTACCACAGTTTCTTTAGCCATTCATCTATTGAAGGGCATCTTGGTTTTTTCCAGAGTCTTGCTATGGTAAATAGTGCTGCAATAAATATAGGTGTAAAGAAGGGTTTTTTGTATTGTATTTTTGTTTTCCTAGGGTATATTCATAGGAGTGGTATAGCTGGATCATATAGAAGCTCAATTTCCAGTTTTTGGAGGAATCTCCATATCATTTTCCAGAAAGGTTGAACTAGTCGGCATTCCCATGAGCAGTGGATAAGAGTTCCTGTCTCACTGCATCCCTGCCAACACTGCTTGTTTTCATTCTTTGTGATGTGTGCCAGTCTCTGTGGTGTGAGGTGGTACCTCATAGTTGTTTTGATTTGCATCTCCCTGATGATTAGTGATGTGGAGCAGTTTTCATGTGCCTTTTGGCCATTAGTATTTCTTCTTTATCAAAGTGTCCATTTCTTCTCCCCATTTTTTTTATGGGATTAGATGTTTTTTCTTGTAGAGTTCTGTCAGTGCCCTGTATATTTTGGATATTAACCCCTTATCTGATGGGTATTGGGTGAATAGTTTCTCCCAAACAGTGGGTGGCTCTTGTATACTGGGCACTATTTACTTCGAGTTGTAGAAGCTTCCCAGCTTAATATAGTCCCACCTGTTATTCTCTTCTTTCACTTGCTTGGAGAGTGCAGTTTCCTCCTTGAAAATGCCTTTAGTCTCAATGTCATGAAGTGTTATACCTACGTGTTGTTCTATATACCTTATGGTTTCAGGTCTGATATCGAGGTCTTTAATCCATTTGGATTTTACCTTCGTACATGATGTTAGCTGAAGGTCTAAGTTCTCTTTCTGTAAGTGGCTAGCCAGTTGTGCCAACACCACTTGTTGAACAGGCTTTCTTTGCTCCATTTAGGACTTCTTGCTCCTTTATCAAAGATTAGATGATTGTATGTCTGGGGAGCATTCTCTGAGTACTCAAGTCTATTCCACTGATCTGAGGGTCTGTCTTTATTCCAATACCATGATTTTGATAACTATTGCTTTGTAATACAGTTTAAAGTTGGGGAACATAATGCCTCCCATATTCTTTTTTCCAATAATTGCTTTGGATATTTGAGGGTGGTTATTGTTCCAAATGAATTTGAAGAGTGCCCAATCCACTTCTTTGAAGAATGTCATCTGTATATTTATAGGGATCGCATTAAATCTGTACAATGCTTTGGAGAGTATTGCCATTTTAATGATGTTAATCCTGCCAATTCATTAGCAGGGTATATGTTTTCATTTCCATGTGTCCTCTCTTATTTCTTGGAGCATAGTTTTATAATTTTCTTTGTATAGGTCCTTTACATCTTTAGTCAAGTTGACTACAATGTATTTGAGTTTGTGTGGCACTAATGTGAATGGGTTTGTTTTCTTAATGTCCATTTCTTCCCTATTATTATTGGTATATAGAAAGGTCATTGATTTTTGTGTGTTAATTTTGTAGCCTGCCACCTTGCTATATGAGTCTTTTGTTTGTAGAAGCTTTTTGGTAGAGTCTTTAGGATTTTCTAAGTAGAGTATCATGTCATCTGCAAACAGTGAGAGCTTGACTTCTTCCTTTCCTATCTGGATTCCCTTGATATCTTTTTCTTGCCTAATCTCTATAGCAAGGACTTCCAGTGCTATGTTGAATAGGATTGGTGAGAGCAGACAGCAATTTCTTGTGCCAGAATCTAGAGGAAAGGCTTTTAGTTTTTCTCCATTGAGGACAATATCAGCCACTGGCTTGTGGTAGATGGCCTTAACTATATTGAGAAAGTTTCCTTTCATTCCCATCTTGCTGAGAGTTTTGATCAAGAATAGGTGTTGGACCATATCAAATGCTTTCTCTGCCTCTATTGATATGATCGTGTGATTTTTATTTTTCTTGTTGTTGATGTTGATGTTGATAGATTTATGGATGCTAAACCATTCTTCCATTCCTGAGATGAAACCTACTTGATTGTAGTGGATGATATTCTTGATCAGTCTTGTCTTAAAATAGATCTTTCAGTTTTTCTCTCTTTTTTTTTTTTGGTTTTTGGGCCACACCCAGCGGTGCTCAGGGGTTACTCCTGACTGTCTGCTCAGAAATAGCTCCTGGTAGGCACGGGGGACCATATGGGACACCGGGATTCGAACCAATCACCTTTGGTTCTGGATTGGCTGCTTGCAAGGCAAATGCCGCTGTGCTATCTCTCTGGGCCCTCAGTTTTTCTCTTAAGACTAGTTTTGAGTCTGCAAAGTTTCTGAGCTGTTGTTTGTCTGTGAAACCATGTATTTTTCCTTTAAACCTGAAAGTGAGTTTTGCTGGGTGCAGTATTCTAGGCATAGCATTTATTTCATTGAGTTTTGTCACTATGTCCCACCACTGCTTTCTGGCCTTGAGTGTTTCTGGTGACAGGTCTGCTGTAAATCTCAAGAATGTTCCCTTGAATGTAATTTCCCTTTTTGATATTGCTGCTTTCAGAATTCTGTCTCTGTCTGTGGGATTTGTCATTGTGACTAGAATGTGTCTTGCGGTGTTTTTTTCTAGGGTCTCTTTTAGTTGGTACTCTTCGAGCATGCAGGATTTGATCGCATATATTCTTTAGCTCTGGAAGTTTCTCTTTAATGATGTTCTTGACTATTGATTCTACCTGGAGAATTTCTTCCTGGGTCTCTGGGACTCCAGTAAATATTAAGTTGTTTCTGTTGAGCTTATCATAGACTTCTATTTTCATCTGTTCACATTATTTGACTAATTTTTTTCGTTGTCTGTTCATTTGCTTTAAGTTTTTTTCCAATCTCTCCCTCTGTATGGAGTTGTTATTTATCTCATCTTCCACAGCACTAATTCTATTCTCAGGTTCTGTTACCCTGTTGGAGGGCTTATCCATTTTGTCATGCAATTCGTTTACTGAGTTTTCAGACCTGTTATTTGACCTGTTATTTCAGTTTGGAGTTTTCTGATTTCTGTCTTCATATTTTCTTGGTGCTTATTAGTGTTCTGTTCAACTTCATCCATGGTTTCTTTGAGTTCTGTGAGCATCTTCCATATTTCTACTCTAAAGTCCTTATCTGAGAGACTGATTGTTGGTTAGCCATTTTCCAGTCATCAGAGTTGCCATATTCATTCTCTATGCCTGATGCTGGCCTGCGTTGTTTCCCCATTGTCACACTTGTATTGTGGGTTTTTCTAAGTGATGTGATGGTATTCATTGGCTAAATGATGTGTGCAGCCACGCTCCTCTGGCTCCACCCTTTCTTGGTGGGTCGACTGGCCTCCAAGGAAGGGGAGCCTTCCATGAATGAAGCCTCATACAGGATAAAGTCTTAGGCCCGAGTATGCAGCAGAGAAGACAGTCCGGAGAGAAATGCTGGGCTTCAGAGTTCCAGCACAGTTCCTAGTGTGATTTTCCTTCTTGCTGCAGTGGCGTTCTTTCATTAGAAAGAGTGCACAGCTGAGAAGCCAAGCAGAGCTGCTGTACTCTTCTGGAGCCTCTGGGAGAGCAATTTTTCTGGGCCCTTTTTGGCCCACTCCTGAGAGGTTCAGGAGACAGGACAGTGGAAAAACATGCACAGGCAACAGTCACAGTTTCTCATAGTTGGGAACCACTGGGCAGGCATAGATTTTCCCAGTTTGACGTCACAAACAGGGGACCTGCCTTTCTGAAGAATACTGCGGATAGCCAGTTTTCATGATTGGAAGCAGTTCCTTGGCATTCTGGCCCAGCCTAACTGAACCTCGGAAAGAACAAATTTTCTGAGCTCTTTTCGGCCCACTCCCGAGAGTTTCAGGAGACAGGACAGTGGAGAAACATGCACAGGCAACAATCACAGTTTCTCACAGTCGGGAACCACTGGGCAGGCACAGATTTTCTTCATTCCCATATTGTTAAAAGTTTTGATCAATAATGGGTGTTGGACCTTATCAAACGCTTTCACTTTGTCTATTGATATGATCTCAGGATACAAGAGCCACCCACTGAATGGGAGAAACTATTCACCCAATACCCATCAAAGAAGGGGCTAATATTCAAAATATACAAGGCAGTGACAGAACAAGAAAAAATAATTCCATCAAGAAATGGGAGAAGAAATGGACAGAAGTGGAAGAAATGGACTTTGATAAAGAAAAAATACAAATGGCCAAAAGGCACATGAAAATGTTTCACATCACTAACATCAGGGAGATGCAAATTAAAACAACTATGAGGTACCACCTCACACCACAGAGATTGGCACACATCACAAAAAATGAGAACAAGCAGTGTTGGTGGGGATGTGGAGAGAAAGGAACTCTTATTCACTGCTGGTGAGAATGCCATCTAGTACAACCTTTCCTGAAAGCAATATGGAGATTCCTTCAAAAACTGAAAATTGAGCTCCCATATGATCCAGCTATACCACTCCTAAGAATATACCCTAGGAACACAAAAAATATAATACAAAAATCTCTTCCTTACACCTATATTCATTGCAGCACTATTTACTACAGCAAGACTCTGGAAACAAGCAAGATGCCCCTCAACAGATGAATGGCTAAAGAAACTATGGTACATATACACAATGGAATATTATGCAGCCGTCAAGAGATATGCAGTCATGAAATTTTCCTATACATGGATGTACATGGAATCTATTATGCTGAGTGAAATAAGTCAGAAGAGAGAGAGAGAGAGAGAGAGAGAGACGCAGAATGGTCTCAGTCATCTATGGGTTTTAAGAAAAATAAAAGACATTTTTGCAATAATTTTTAAAGACAATAGAGAGGAGGGCTGGAAGTTCCAGCTCACCTAAAGAAGCTCACTACAAAGAGTGATGAGCTTAGTTAGAGAAATAACTACATTGAAAACTATCCTAACAATGAGAATGTATGAGGGAAATAGAAAGCCTGTGTAAAGTACAGGCATGTGTGGGGTGGGGAGGAGGGAGAATTGGGACATTGGTGATGGGAATGCTGCACTGGTGATGGAGGTGTTCTTTAAATGACAGAAACCCAACCACAATCATATTTGTAATCAAGGTGTTTAAATAAAATATTATTATAAAAAGGGCCACATTGATGGTAAACAGGGGTTGGAATTTGCCTGCAATGAGGCAGACCTAGGTTTGTTCCACAGCAGCCCATGTGGTCCACTGAGACCCACCAGGAGTAAGCAGTCATCACTGCCGGGTGTGGCCCAAAGGCACACAAAAAGATAAAATCCAGGCCTCCTGCTCCAGGTCATTCTCAGAATCTAGATACAACCAGTGTTAACTGGTGATGACCCTTATTGACTAAAATCAATGAGTGTTAAATGACGACAACTAGTGTTGACTGGAAACAACCACTATTAACTGGCAACTACCAGCATTGATTGGAAGCAACCAGAGCCAATGGGGATGTGGTGAGAAAGCCCCATGCACTGTTTAGGAGAATGTTGTTTGGTGCAGCCTGTACAGAACCATTTAAAAGGAAGGACAGAGCCTCAAATGACCCAGTGGTGCTGCTTCATGGAAAATCAAAAACAAATTTCATTCCAAAATGACATGCACATTTCAGTTCATGGCAGCTATCAGTACAATAGACAAGATAAAAAACATCCCAAATGCCTAAGATTGATCAAGAGCTCAATATGTGGGGGACAAGTAGAGAGTACAAGGGCAGGGTGCTTGCCTTGCACATGGCCCAAACCACAATCAATCCCTGGCGTTCTATAAATGCCCTGAGCAATGTCAGGTGTGATTTCTGAGTTCAAAACCAGAATTAAACCCGAACATTGTTGGGTGTGATCAAAAAAGTAAAGTTGTGGTGTGTTGAATTACTGGTACTACCCAAATCAATATTTATTCTCCACCCAAGGGTGTGATCTGGTGATGGGATTATTGATTCTTCCCTACTTGATTTTCCTCTCCCATACTAAAGTATGGCCTGGTTCTTGTCAAGAAAAACAAGGGTGTGAGGAAGGCAGGCACTCATTATTTAGTCTTCCTCCACTAAGCTGCTTTTATTCTTAGTAACAGAAGATTTGTGTAGTTGGATCTCTTGCTGAGTGCTGGGTTTCCTGAACCCATTCTTGGATATTTTTCCTGTGTAGATTATTTCCTGCATCAACATTTTCTACCAGACCTTTGTCTCACCAGATCCTCCTTTTGGAGCCCTGGGCTCCACTAACAGACTGTTTCTCAGATTGGACCTGAAACTGTAACAGGGAACTACACAGGGACTCTGCCACGAAGTGGTGAGATGTAATTTTCGTTGCTTTTTTGATGGATTTTACCATTCTGACGTTTGTGCTTATGACTATTTGTTTTAAGGTGATGTCATTTGCTTGGGCTTTGATTAAAGACCCTGGCTTCTCTTCATGCTAATTGCATTAGTGAAAGCTTTCATTGTTTTTTTATTTTGTATGTATCATGAGAATCAAAAGATTCAGGCTAAATTCTCTAGTGAGAATAAAAAGATTCGGACAGAATTCTCTAGCCTCGCATTAAAATTTGCTGAAGCATGGGCTGATTACCCTAACATGGCTTTGAAAGTTTCTGAAGCACTTTCTAATAATTCTGAAGGCCAGTGAACCAAATATTAGAAAGACATTTCCAGCTGACACATGAGTGAGACAGAACTCCTGAGGTTGGTGTTCTGCCGCCCTCTGTTGGCATTATGCGGTTTCTCTTAGAGATATTAGCTCACAAAGTGAATCTAATTACATTCAAATAGCCCAGTGAGAAGGTGTATATATAGGATTCTAACCCACCCACCCTCCAACTCAAACTTTTAGAGAGTGTAGAAATGAACTCTCCGGGCCCGGAGAGATAGCACAGCGGTTTGCCTTGCAAGCAGCCAATCCAGGACCAAAGGTGGTTGGTTCGAATCCCGGTGTCCCATATGGTCCCCCGTCCTGCCAGGGGCTGTTTCTGAGCAGACAGCCAGGAGTAACCCCTGAGCACCGCCGGGTGTGGCCCATAAAAAAAAAAAAAAAGAAATGAACTCTCCTACGCAAAAGGGAGAGTTCGTCGAGAAATCAGTAATAACTCAATATCAGAAATAAATTTTTTCCCATCAGAAAAATAATCAAATTTCAAGCTATGAAGGTTTGAATATAAAGAACCTAGTATTTTTTAAAAAGCATGCTGACAAAAAACTCAATCCAACCTTCTTCTGCCTACAAGAAATGCACCTGAATAGTCAGAACAAACATAGACCCAAAATAAAAAGCTGGATGGAAATTACCCAAGCAAACGAACCCATAAAAAAGCTGGAGTGGCCATACTAATATCAGATGATGCAAACTTTATACTCAGAAAAGTTGTAAGGGACAAAGATGGACATTTTGTATTAATCAAAGGGTATGTAGAGCAGGAAGAAATCACTATCCTAAACATATATGCACCGAATGAGGGGCCAGCAAAATATTTAATACAATTGTTGACAAATCTGAAAAATAATATAAATAACAACAAAATAATTGTGGGGAACCTCAACATGGCTTTGTCAACACTGGATAGGTCAACCAGAGTGAAACTCAGCAAGAGTATTCTAGACCTGAGAGAGAAATAGAAGAAAGAGGCCTAGTAGATATATATAGGACACTTCATCCCTAGAAACATGGATACACATTTTCTCCAATGTATATGGGACATTCTCCAGGATAGACTACATGCTGACACATAAAGCATACCTCCATAATATCAAGAGGAAAGAAATTTTGCAGGCTACCTTCGCTGACCACAAGGCTCTGAAGTTATATGTGAATGCCAAAGGGACACAGAAGAAAAACTTTAACACCTGAAAGTTAAACAGCCTCATACTGAATAACCAGTGGGTCTGAGATGAAATCAAGGAGGAAATCAAAACTTTCCTGGAAACAAATAATAATAAGGACACAAACTATCAGAACTTATGGAACACAGCGAAAGCAGTACTGAGAGGAATATTTATAGCTTTGTAAGCATACAAGCACACATTAGGAAGGAAGAAGGGGCCTACCTGAATAGTTTAATGATGCAGCTCATAGAATTAGAAAGTGCTCAACAAAAGAACCCAAAAATAGGGAGACATAAGGAAATAACAAAGCTGAGAGCAGAAATCAACAAAGTGGAAACCCAAAAAACAATCTGAAAGATCAACAAAAGCAGAAGTTGGTTCTTCGAAAAAATAAACGACATTGATAGATTATTAGCAAAACTAACAAAGAAAAAGAGAGACAAACTTGATAACTCGTATTAGAAATGAAAAAGGGGAGATCACTACCGATAATGCAGAGATTCAAAGGGTAATCAGAAACTAATTTGAGAAACTCTATGTCACTAAAAATGAGAACCTGGAAGAAATGGATAAATTCCTGGACTCCTATAACCTCCCACAGTTGAATAAAGAGAATGTAGCATATCTAAACACCCCCATCACTACTGAGGAAATTAAAACAGTAATAAAATGTCTGCCACAAAACAAAAGCCCAGGCCCAGATGGATTCACTAATGAATTCTTTCAAACATTCCAAGAGGAACTACTGTGAATCCTGGTAAGACTCTTTCATGAAATTAAAGAAACGGGAACACTTCCAAATAGCTTTAATGAAGCCAACATCACCTTTATACCTAAACCAGACAGAGATAGTACCAAAAAAGAAAATTACAGACCAATATCCCTGAAGAACACAGCTGCAAAGATCTTCAACTAAATCCTGGCAAATAGGATGCAATGTCTCATCAAGAAGATCATTCATTATGATGAAGTAGGTTTTATCCCAGGAATAGAAGAATGGTTTAGCATCCATAAATCTATCAACATAATATACAACATCAACAACAAGAAAAATAAAAATCACATGATCATATCAATAGAGGCAGAGAAAGCATTTGATATGGTCCAACACCCATTCTTGATCAAAACTCTCAGCAAGATGGGAATGAAAGGAAACTTTCTCAATATAGTTAAGGCCATCTACCACAAGCCAGTGGCAAATATTGTCCTCAATGGAGAAAAACTAAAAGCCTTTCCTCTAGATTCTGGCACAAGAAATTGCTGTCTGCTCTCACCAATCCTATTCAACATAGCACTGGAAGTCCTTGCTATAGAGATTAGGCAAGAAAAAGATATCAAGGGAATCCAGATAGGAAAGGAAGAAGTCAAGCTCTCACTGTTTGCAGATGACATGATACTCTACTTAGAAAATCCTAAAGACTCTACCAAAAAGCTTCTACAAACAAAAGACTCATATAGCAAGGTGGCAGGCTACAAAATTAACACACAAAAATCAATGACCTTTCTATATACCAATAATAATAGGGAAGAAATGGACATTAAGAAAACAAACCCATTCACATTAGTGCCACACAAACTCAAATACATTGTAGTCAACTTGACTAAAGATGTAAAGGACCTATACAAAGAAAATTATAAAACTATGCTCCAAGAAATAAGAGAGGACACATGGAAATGGAAACATATACCCTGCTAATGAATTGGCAGGATTAACATCATTAAAATGGCAATACTCCCCAAAGCATTGAACAGATTTAATGCGATCCCTATAAATATACAGATGACATTCTTCAAAGAAGTGGATTGGGCACTCTTCAAATTCATTTGGAACAATAACCACCCTCAAATATCCAAAGCAATTATTGGAAAAAAGAATATGGGAGGCATTATGTTCCCCAACTTTAAACTGTATTACAAAGCAATAGTTATCAAAATCATGGTATTGGAATAAAGACAGACCCTCAGATCAGTGGAATAGACTTGAGTACTCAGAGAATGCTCCCCAGACATACAATCATCTAATCTTTGATAAAGGAGCAAGAAGTCCTAAATGGAGCAAAGAAAGCCTGTTCAACAAGTGGTGTTGGCACAACTGGCTAGCCACTTACAAAAAGAGAACTTAGACCTTCAGCTAACATCATGTACGAAGGTAAAATCCAAATGGATTAAAGACCTCGATATCAGACCTGAAACCATAAGGTATATAGAGCAATACATAAATAAATCACTCCATGACATTGAGACTATAGGCATCTTCAAGAAGGAAACTGCACTCTCCAGGCAGGTGAAAGCAGAGATTAACAGAGATGGGAATATATTAAGCTGAGAAGCTTCTGCACCTCAAAGGTAGTAGTGCCCAGTATACAAGAGCCACCCACTGTTTGGGAGAAACTATTCACCCAATACCCATCAGATATGGGGCTAATATACAAAATATACAGGGCACTGACAGAACTCTACAAGAAAAAACATATAATTCTATCAGAAAATGGGAGAAGAAATGGACAGACACTTTGATAAAGAAGAAATACTAATGGCCAAAAGGCACATGAAAAAATGCTCCACATCACTAACCATCAGAGAGATGCAAATTAAAACAACTCTGAGGTACCACCTCACACCACAGAGATTGGCACACATCTCAAAGAATGAGAATAAGCAGTGTTGGCAGGGATGCGGTGAGAAAGGAACTCTTATCCACTGCTGGTGGGAATGCCGTCTAGTTCAACCTTTATGGAAAGGAATATGAAGATTCCTCAAAAAAAATGGAAATTGAGCTCCCATATGATCCAGCTATACCACTCCTAGGAATATGCCCTAGGAACACAAATATACAATACAAAAACTCGTTCCTTACACGTATATTTATTGCAGCCTTATTTACCATTACAGGACTCTGGAAACAACCAAGATGCCCTTCAACAGATGAATGGCTAAAGAAACTGTGGTGCATATACACAATCGAATATTTCATATTCATATTTATCAGGAGAGATGAAGTCATTAAATTTTCCTATACATGGATGTATATGGAATTTATTATGCTGAGTGAATAAGTCAGAGAGTGAGAGAGAAAGACACAGAATGGTCTCACTCATCTATGAGTTTTAAGAAAACTGAAAGACATTTCTCAACAATTTTCAGAGGCTAAAGAGAGTAGAGCTGAATGTTACAGCTCATGAATCTCACCACAAAAAGTGATAAGTTTAGTTAGAGAAATAACAACATTGTGAACTATCCCAACAATGAGAATATATGAGGGAATTGGAAAACCTGTCTAGAGTACAGGTGGGGGCAGGGAGGGATGAGAGATATTTGGGACATTGGTGGCGGGAATGTTACACTGATGATGGGGTTGTCATCTTATATGACTGAAACCCAACCACAATCATGTTTGTAACCAAGGTGTTTACATAAAATATATTAATAAAACTACAAAAATAGATGGGAATGAAAGGAACCTTTCTCAATATAGTTATGGCCATCTAACACAAGCCAATGGCAAATATTATTCTCAATAGATAAAAAGTAAAAGCCTTTCCTCTAAATTCTGGCACAGGACAAGGATGTCCTCTCTCACCACTCCTATTCAATATAGCACTGGAATTACTTCCTATAGCGATTAGGCAAGAAAAAGATATCAAGGGAATCCAGATAGGAAAGGAAGAAGTCAAGCTCTCACTCTTTGCAGATGACATGATACTCTACTTAGAAAACCCTAAACACTCTATCAAAATGCTTCTAGAAACAATAGACTTATATAGCAATGTGGCAGGCTATAAAATTAACACACAAAAATCAATGGCTTTTTGTTTTGTTTTGTTTTGTTTTTTGTTTTTGGGCCACACCCAGCATTGCTCAGGGGTTACTCCTGGCTGTCTGCTCAGAAATAGCTCCTGGCAGGCACGGGGGACCATATGGGACACAGGGATTCAAACCAACCACGTTTGGTCCTGGATTGGCTGCTTGCAAGGCAAACACCGCTGTGCTATCTCTCCGGGTCGGCTTTTTTTTATATACCAATAATAACAGGGATAAAATGGATATTAAGGAAACAACCCCATTAACATTAGCACCACATAAACTCAAGTATCTTCGAGTCAACTTTACTAAAGATGTGAAGGACCTATACAAAGAAAACTTTAAAACCCTGCTTCAAGAAATAAGAGAGGACACACAGAAATGGAAACATACCCTGCTCATGGATTGGCAGGATTAACATCATTAAAATGGCAATACTCCCCAAAGCATTATACAGATATAATGCAATCCCTCTAAATATACCCATGACATTTTTTAAAGAAGTGGATAAAACACTATAGAAATTCATTTGGAACAATAAACAACCTCGAATAACTGTGGCCCTTTTGTGACAGTTTCCTGGTGTTGAGTTCCCCAGTGCACAGCCCAGTATGTTTTTCTTGCTCATTCTTGGAAAACTGATGTCTTCTTTATATTTATTATTTTTTAATTTCTGTTTTGTTTTGTTTTTGGGCCACACCTGGTGACGCTCAGGGGTTACTCCTGGCTATGCACTCAGAAAGCTCCTGGCTTGGGGGACCATATGGGACACCAGTGGGACCATATGGGACACTAGGTAAGCACGTGCAAGGCAATCGCTCTACCATTTGTGCCACCATTCCACCCCCACTCTTTTTATTGTTTTTGTTTTTGGGCCACATTAGGAAGTGCTCAGAGGTTACTTCTGGCTCTGTGCTCAGGGGACCCAATGGGATGCTAGGAATTGAACCTGGGTTGGGCACATGTGCAAGGCAGATGCTCTTCCTGCTGTGCTCTTGCTCTGGCCCCTGAAACGTTTTATTCTTGGATTGGTTCTCATGTCATACACTGATGACTCAGAAATCTCGTGCTTTATCTCCACAACGTGGGACATTAGTTCCTGGGGTCCCATGACTGGGCTGGGTCCTTGCTGGGCTAGTGGAAAGCCAGAGAAGCATACATGGTGGGCTCGGCTGGGGGCTTCCGTGACAGGAAGGAAGTAGACGCTGTAGTCTTCTGTGCAGTATCCAGGTGTTCCAGCTGTGCATAGGTCACTTCCAGGGGGACATCAGGTGCTGGTACCTACAGGAAAATTGGGGGTCAGGGGTGGAGAGGGAGTGCGGAGAAGCTGGGGGCTCAGAGCAGAGAGACCCACCTGCCGGTCTGCCTGTGTGTTTTCTTTTGTCTGTCCGTCTTGTGCCTTCCCCTGAGCTCCAGAAACAGGAGGAGAGGAGGCCACTCCCTGTCGGAGTCCTGTGTGCTTCACCTGGGCATAGGTTGCTCCATGGGGGTCTTCATCCTGCCTGCTCTGTGGGGGGGGGGGGGCAGGAGTGTCTGTGACCTTTATTCGTCTCCTTGGCTCACACAGCTGCTCCAGGCTCCCTCTGAGCTGTGAACACCTGGATGCTCTGAGCTTCACATCTGTCCTTCCTTCAGCTGCTGCTCCTGGAATCAGTCTGTCCTCCCACCCAGTGCTGATGGAGTGCAGTACAATTGATGAGGTGTGTGTGTGTGTGTGTGTGTGTGTGTGTGTGTGTGTAACAAATGAGCTCTGTTTTGTGCATATCAGCCCCAGGAATTGGGGAGACCCTGGAGCCTGGAGAAATCTACTGATTCATGTTCCCTGACCCAGCTGCACTTCAGGAGGTAGGAGGGCTGAGCTCAATGGGGTCCTCTGGTAGCTGGCAGTGTGCTGTGGGGATGTAGTGGACCCCGGACAGAGCTAGGGCAGAGCAGGCTCACCTGGGGGTTCAGCCGTGCCCCTTCCTCACACTGTGTGTGGGTGACTGTGGTATATGAGGGAGAGGAATGGAAAAGTGTCCTGGCAGGTCCCCTGAAAAGTCTCCAGCTGGCAGCCCTTCCCTGCCCCAGTCCCCGGGGTCCCTGTACTCTCAGCCATCCATTCCCTGTAGCTGTGCCCTGGGCCATTTTTCTGAACTTGAGCACTGTGGTCAGAGCAGAGGGCAGTGTTAGGGTCAGAGAGGGAATGCAGGTAGGTGGGGCAAGGGTTGGGTAGGGAGTTACCGAGCATGCAGGCCTGTGTCCTGTGTCCTGGTGTTTTGAGTGTGAGGCTCCTGCGGACAGTGGAAAGGAAGTTCTGGGGGCACTAGGGCTTGGGACAGGCCCCTCAGGTGGGGTCACTCCCTTGCTCACCTGCCTTCCAGTGTCCAGCCTGTCTGCGGCGGTAGCGAAGGAGGAAGAGGAAGAAGAGAAGACCGAGCAGTGCACCAGCAATGGACAGCCAGAGGATCAAAGGGTTCGGTTTACCTGGGCAGAGTCACTCCTAAGTGCTGAGTGATTCACCTGGGCCCCAATCTGAGGGCAGAGGAAGCTGTACCCCTGAGCCCCCGGGTACCAGAAAACCACACAGAAACCTACAGGTCGCCATCCCTCAGTGTCCCTGCCTCCTGCCTCCCTGCCTGTCCTCATCCCCTTGCAGGTCCCTGAGCTTAGCACCTCCCTGTCACTCTCCTCATCCTTCCTGTCTCCCTCCTTGTCTTCTCCCTTGTCCAATCTTCCTCCCTTCCTGGATGCTGCTACCGATACTTACGCACATCAGATGTGGGCACACTTGTTGGGTTCCTACTGTCCTCAGAGGGTCCTGGCATATAATGAAGGAGCGGTGGCCTGAGGCTGACACCCCCATGTCCTTTCTCATAACAGTTCAGGGACCCATCCCACCAGGCACTGTGGAGTGCCTAGAGAGTGGCAGGGGTGCCAGAATCTTAAGGGAGACCACTGGTGGCTATTCTAGCTCCCTCCTCAATCCCATTAGAACCCGAGGGAACATGATCAGCTCAGGGGGAACAGAGTTGGGTCTCACCTGAAACCTGGAGCTGCAGGGGGGCGCTGGGGTGTGACAGCCGGTAGGGGACTCTGCTGCTGTAGCTGTAGCACCTGTAAGTGCCACCATGAGCCGAGGTCACGGGGCCCAAGGAGAATTTGGCCTCTGTTATATTCTCTCTCTTATCCACTTTGAAGCTCAGTGGAGGGCCGGTTGCCCCCTCCTTGGCCAGCAGGAAAGTGTCCCTCTTGCCTCCTGACACACACAGGAAGGTCACGTTCTCTCCTGGGTTCACTGAGGGGCCTGGCTGCACTGAGAGGGTTGGAGTGGACCTGATCTGTCCTAGGAGACAAAAGGGTGAGGGGATCCCAGTCAGAGCTGAATTCAAGGGCCTCTCTTTATCCCTGCACCCTGGGTCTCTGCCCTTGCTTCCTGGGAACCCCCACACCCTATTCTACCATCATCTGAACGGGGTGTAATCACAGTTTGGATACATAATTAACAATGACCCCTCACCTGCCACCAGGATGTCCAGGGGGTCACTGGGCTCTGACCACTGAGGGGTGAGGCCTTGTCCTCCAAAGCAGCGGTACTGGCCACCGTGGGAGCCGCTTATAGGGCCCAGGGAGAAGTCAGCCTGTGAGAGTCTGGTTTGGGGGTGGTGGCCAGGGCGCTGGGGGACATCTTGCCTCCCTTCTTTGGTCAGTGCGAAGGTGTCATAGCTGACCTCAGAGCGACACCGCAGGGTCACATTCTGTCCTAGGGTCACGATCGTACCTTGTAGGCTCAGCAGGGAGGGTCTTCTAGATGCACCTGCAGAAAAGGGGGACAGTAGGTCTGTGCCTCTGCCCTTTGCTCTGCCTTTCTCGATGACATTGTCTTCTCACCCTTCTGTGTCTGTGCTCCAGGACCACGTGCTTCCTCACCCACACTCTCACATGGGCTCCCCTCTGAGGCAGACCCTAAGAATCCGATGTTGCAAAACCTGGAGGGACCAGGATGAGCCTCACCTGAGACCAGGAGCTGCAGCAGGTCGCTGGGGTGAGACCATTCTTGGGGTGTCTGCGCAAAATGGCCATAACACTGGAATGACCACCTACGGTCAGGGGTCACAGGGCCCACAGTGAACACAGTCTGGGTCTCCCCAAATGCTAGTTGTTTTGAGTCAAAGGTCCGTGGGGTCTCAGGGTCTCCCTCCTGAGTCAGGATGAACCTGTCGAATCCTTGAAATGAAGCACACTGGAGCTCAACGGTCTCCCCCGAGGTCAGGACAGGGCTTGATAGGGCAATGAGGGATGGTTTCCTGTACAGGCCTGGAGGGGGGGGGAGTGGTTAGAGGGTCACAACTTGAGGATCAAACTCTCCCTCTGCTGTCAGGTGAGGGGAGCACAGGGACCAGGGTGAGTCTCACCTGTGACCACCAACTCCAGGGCGTTACTGTGCTCTGACCAGTTGGTGGAGTTTTTACAGTGACAGTAGTAAGTTCCTGCATGTGCTTCTGTGATGAAGGGAACAGACAACTTGGCCTTGTCCCCTGGCTCCAGTGGGAACTGCATATCCCAGGGTGATGAATTTCCTACTTTATCCAGAAGGAACTCCTGGATCCCCGAGGCCCCCTGACACCAGAAGGTCACAGAGCTCCCAAAGGGAACCAAAGAGTCTGGCTCAGCCCAGAGGGTGGGTCTGGGAAGGGTCCCTGCAAGAAAGCAGAGGCTGGTCACAGACATGCCCCAATCCCGGCTCTCAGGCCAGGACCTCCATATCTCCCACATGCACTCCAAAATTGCTGTTTTCTGTCAACTTTGGGTTCTGTCATTGGGGACCTGGGACCTGGGGTCACACTCACCAGTCCACACAGGGTTCCCGGTGCCCACACACAGCCCTAGAGAGAGAAACAGAGAGAGGGGAGAGAGAGGGATGCGAATGAGAGACCATGTGAGAATTTGTTCTGAATCATGACAGAGCCTCCTCCCTTGGCCCCCCTGAATCCCAGGTCCCCTTGGAAACTCACCCAAACAGACTATGGCTACGAGGGACGTCATGGCATTCATCTCCTCCTGTCTCAGCTGTGTCCTGGAAGGACTCAGTGCTCCACAGGATAGACACAAGGTGTGTCCCTGGGGCTGTCTTTGCAGGTCATTGGTTGTCACGTCAGAGCTCTCAGAAAAGGGACCTGCCCCCAGGGATCAGGCTATGTTTTAGGAGAGCAGCTTTTTTCCAAACTGCCCAAGTTGCCTATTTCAGGGGAGACATGGAACTGTCCTTCCCCTCAACCCAGAGTATCCCCCTCTTCAACACTAGGTCTCTGGCACCTCAACCTGGAAGGAGTCTCTGAGAACAGCATTTGCCTTTGAGAAACATGGGAACTCATATGTGTACCCAGAGGTTTGGCAGAATTTCAAGAACACCCACTTTACCCCCATTTCTTTTTTCCTTTCCCCTTCAACCTCCCTGCTTCCACACTCAGAGAGAGCGTCTCACTCTTGTCATGAGTCCTGCTCTATGTAGGTACCTCAAGCAGGCAGGAAAAGTGACTGGCAATTTCTGGTGCGCCACCATAGGGATGAGCAACTTTGATTCGCTCTGAGCCTCAGTTTCCCCTAACATCCTGATGTTATGGCCCCTCTTCTGACTCTGTTATGACTGTGAAGTAGCAGGACTCACTGGGAGACTGGAAAGAAACTGGATCTGACTCACCCACAGAGACAGTCCCCCTGAATTAACCAACACAACTTTCTCTGGGACCAACAGGAAGCTTTCATTCCCCTAAAACGGAGGACCAAAATACAGGAGCTCAGTTGGGCTACAGAACCCAGCTCAGGGTCGCAATTTGGGAACCACATTCTGGTCTCCAGGAGAGGCCATGGGGACAAGAAATGAACCAGTACCATGTCCATGTGTATCTGGTGGACCCAGATACATGTCTTGAGCTTGTCCCTGTTCCTGCCAGGGTCCAGGGCCCTAGGGTCTCCCTCAGCCCCTCACACAGGAGGGGACCCTGCCCTGTCACACACAGATGTGGACTTTGGGCATGGAGGTCAAAGCCCCCTTGACCATGGTCCCTCTGAGAGCCTGTGTGGGAGCAGAGGCTACTAGCAGGACAGTCCCAAGGGAGGATCTGGTCCTGAGTTAGACCCTCTGAGACCTGCCTGTGATCTCATTAAGGGCAGGATTTATCAAGAGAGTGAGGGTTGTTGACCTTTAGAACCAAAGCATTGGAGGCTAGAGCCAAAACATGAATGAATGAAGAAAAACCTGTTTGTATGGTCATGTTCATGCATGCGAGTGTGTTTTCCTGATTAACACTTGCAGTGGTCAGGGCTGCTTTCCAGCTGTGTGATCATATCTGCAGGGCTAAAAAAAATGAGTTAGCAAATGCTCAAAGTCTTTTAGAGATGTCCAAAAGGCAGAAGATTCCAATTTGTTTAAAACTGCAAGGGCATGTAGAAGACAAGAGAAATAAAGTTGTTTTTGCATATATTTTGGTGCTGAGTTCTCCAGAGAAAGAGGAATTCATCAAGGCTATATTTGCCTCTAAAGGGGCTGGAGAGATAGCATGGAGGTAAGGCATTTGCTTTTCATGCAGAAGATCAGTGGTTAGAATCCCTGTATTCCATATGGTCCCCCGAGCCTGCCAGGAGCGATTTCTGAGTGTAGAGCCAGGAGTAACCCCTGAGCACTGCTGGGTGTGACCCAAAACAAACAAACAAAAAAAACCTTATGTTTCATGTGTAAAAGGTTTAACAATGTACAAACTTAACACAATAGAAGGGAGGTTCATATATAGACCAAATGAATGCTTGTTATTTAGCATAAGAAATATCTTTCACTGTCAAAAATCTTGACAGCCATTTATGTTGAGGGAAGACTTCTTGGTGGGCCTTCTGAAAAGATTCTGCCTAGATAATGTGAGGTTCATATTTAAGCCAAATAAATGTTTGTTATTAAGGGATGAGAAATATCTTTCACTATCAAGAATTTTGGTCAGCATTCATGCTGATGAGAGACTTCTCAGTGGGCCTCTGACAAGATTCATTAGATTTGGTGGTGATACCTAGACTTGACCCAGGGTCCCATGTCTGTTGCTTTTCCTCACAGAAAAGAATTTCAGGAAGAGATGAACAATAAAGGAAAAATAAGTTTCATTCTGAGGTGCTGAGGAAGAGATGGGGAGAATGGAAAAGAGAGAGGAGCACACTGCAGGGAGAGCACAGGCTTGTTCAAAGTAGAGAGAGCCCCGCTGTGTCCCTTGGGGCTGGTTTTTGGGTTACAGGGTGTCACCTCAAAAACTCAAGAATGGGGACAGCCCCCTTGGGACCAGGCTCTATTTCAAGGGATCAACTGAGAATCTGCATTCCTGAGACAGCCCTTCCACTAGAATCCAGGCCCTCTTCTTCCCACTCCTGGGGGTGTCTGTCTCTGAACATGACAGCTCTTCTGTCCTCACTCTTGACAGGACTACAGACCTGTGTGTGTGTGTGTGTGTGTGTGTGTGTGTGTGTGTGTGTGCTGCAGAAGCGCAGATGCTGTTGCAGAGATATAGTTTCCCCTTGTGTGAGCCCAGAGTTGATAGGAAATGAACGATGTTCGTATTGGACCCTCTCCAGTTTCCTTTTTCTCTTTATCTCCACACCCAAGCTTGTGCTCCTCATGCTCAGTGCCTGGTACCCAGTCTTTTTTTTGTTTGTTTGTTTACGGGCCACATTTGGCAGTGTTTAGGGATTACTCTTGGCAGGCTTGGGGACCCTATGTGATGTCAAGGACAGAACCTGGGTTTTTCCCAGGTTGGCTACATGCAAAGCAAATGCTTTATCACTGTGCTGCAATTCTAGGTCCCACATTTGTTACTGGGTCCTGTTCTGTGAAAGGACCTCGGTGGATGGAGTCTGTGACTGATGAGCCCCTCTGTCCCCATAAACACCCATGTCCCAGTTCTGAGCTCAGCTCCAATCTCTGCTTCCTCAGGGTGCAGCCCTTGACATCAGGATGGATGAACAAACTTCTTCCAGGGTGAGGCAGTTCTCTGAAGAGAGTATTGAGATGTCTAAATTCACACTCGTGAATGATCACACGGGGATAGACTCCAGCAGTGTGTTGGGTCTCTGCAGGCAGAAAAACTCTTTCTGAAGTAAGGAGGAGTCACACAACCACACCTCGGAGCAGAGTCTTGGTGAGCTGAATTTGAGGCCCCGAAGCCCAACCAAGGCTGGACAATGGAAAAGGTCACCAGAGCAGAGGGTTACTGGGAGATTTCAGCCCTGACCCTGTCCACTGTACTCCAATGTGACCTAAGCATGAATATCATGTGGCCCATCCCTGGGAAGGCTCAGCTATTGGATTATAAGCAGGTTTCATGGCCACTGAAGCAGATAACCTTAGAAAGGTCAGTGAGGAGTGACTGTGTGTGTGTGACCTAGGGGAAAGACCGTGATGAAGGTCCTGGAATGTAGCCATTGTAGAATAAGAACCTCAGCCTTCCTCAGGCTTTCTAAGGTGCTTCAGACTCAGTCATACTACCTCAAGATCTCTAAGTTCCCTCAACTACCTTAGACATCCTCACATTTAAACCCAAGATATTATAACACCAGGAATGTGGGAGGTTTATTGGACTTCTGGTGTGCTAAATATCTGTAAAAAACAAAAATGAAGCCGAATTCTTCAAACCACATGGAGGGAAGAACATTAAAATATAGAACCACAAAATATAAAATTTCACAAAATATAGGGGTAATCAAACAAATTTATCATCTGTAACAACAGAATATTTAATGAGCTCAAGGTCTTCTTTCCATAAGCTACTGTTTAGGAGCCATTTATAAAATTGGAAGTTTGGGGAAATTTGTAGGGTGTATAAAAGGGCTGGACACATTGAGATCAGAGAGAACAGCAGAGGAGGCCTGTATTCACATGTGGTCCTGGAGGAAGGTGTGAGAAGGACGTGGTGGGATAAATGACTGAGTAGAAAAAAACAGCTGGGACTCAGGTACAGGGGAAGAGAATAAATCCATATTCCTTGACATTCTTGGCCAATGAAGGAACCAACAGGAGCTTATGTGTAGAGAAAAATACCAACATGGAAGAGAATCTCAGTTGTTCTCTTGAACACCAAGTATCCTTGTTCTCTGGCATCTGCTGCATCTCATGAATGAAAAAAAATAGACCCAGGAGGAGGCTCATGAGAGCCACATTGTACACAGGAGACATGGAGCAAGTGACCTGTGTGGGTGCTTCGTCCCTATAAAACCACTGTGGACACCACACTCCTGATCACTGAGAGAGTTTAGTAACCTGGTTTGTATTTTCTTTCTGTGTGACTTGAAAAAATTAGTTTATGTACCTCAACGAAACAGAATATAATGAGACATTTCCTGTGCTCAAGGCCTATGACATTTTCTCTTTAAAATCTCAAAGGGATGAGGGATTGCAAAATTACCCCACCTGCCATATCTTCAAGACCAGATGAATGAACAAATCTGTATCAGGTCACATAGAAATAATCCAAACCAGGCTGAGGTTGAAAGACTTGTAATCTAGCCATCTTCTACCTAATTGGAGTGCCTGCTGCCTGCCAGAACTACTGTTTTTATTCAGTACAGATACCACCCCAAGGTAGGGCAGCTATCCCGACCCTGTCCCACCCAGGTTAAAATATAAGACAATCTTTGTTTTAGGTAAAACCAAGTTGTAAACGAACAGATACAAAGAAACTAGGGATAAACTTTGTTTTATTTTAATAATGGGTAACCCAACAGGGGTGAGGGAAATGGGTGACATTGGTGGCTGGAAAGTTGCTCTAGTGAATAGGGATTGCATTTGTGATAGAAACCAGTTATGGGGCCGGAGAGATAGCATGGAGGCAAGGTGTTTGCCTTTCATGCAGAAGGACGGTGGGTCAAATCCCAGCATCCCATATGGTCCCCCGTGCCTGCCAGGGGCTATTTCTGAGCACAGAGCCAGGAGTAACCCCTGAGCATTGCCAGGTGTGACCCCAAAACAAAACAAAACAAAAAGATAAGAAACCAGTTATGAACATATTTGTAACCATGGTGCTTAAACAAGGAAATTGTTATTTAAAAAATAAAATCACTTAGAGAGTTATAAAATCACTAAGGCCCTGGCTTTTGAACATGGCTGACTGTGGTTTAACCCTGGGTCCCCTAAACCCTACCAGAAAAAATTCCTGAACAAAGCTGGGTGTGGTGTTACTAGAATCCTGACAAAACTATCCTTAATATAATCTCAAATAAAGAAAAACATAAATAAACAAAAATATATAAAATATAACCAGCAGTGTTGAAAAGTAATAATTTCATAAGAAAGCTTGGAAAACAAAATTTGCGACTCCATGTACACATACTTCCTATGGCCCTGCCAAATCAACTTCTGTCAATAAAAATAAACCATAAGATGTGTGCTAGCGGTTGGAGAGAAAATAGAATAGGTAGGGTGCTTGTATTTCACATGGCTGATCTAAGTTCAATCTCCAGATCCCATATGGTGTCCTGAACACCCAACCTGGTGTAATTCTTTTTTTTTTTTTTTTTTTTTTGGTTTTTGGGCCACACCCAGTGACACTCAGGGGTTACTCCTGGCTATGCACTCAGAAGTTGCTCCTGGCTTGGGGAACCATATGGGACACCAGTGGATCGAACCACGGTTCGTCCTAGGCTACATTGGCAAGGCAGCACCTTACCTCTAGCGCCATGGTGCCGGCCCCCAGGTGTAATTCTTTAGTGTAGAGCCAGGAGAAACATCTGAGCACCAACTGCTGTGACCCAATTGCCAGCAAAATAGAATGCTAGTGAGCCAGAGAATGAAGAAATGTGGAGTAATTGACCAGTTTTTATTATAGAGAAAGTGTTTCTGGCTCTTATTAGAGATGAACATGTCACAAAGTGGAAAGGCAGGTACCGGTCAACACCTAACAATGGTATCATAAACATCAACAATAGGCCATACAGGCATCAGTCAAAACCAAAATTGGCAGATGCAGGCATCATTCAACACCAACTAGTAGGTGGAACTTTGCTGTTTAAGAGCAAAAGAACTCAGAATGTGACCTACATTTGGGCCTAGATCTCTCCAAGTACAGTTGGTACAGGCAAGATACCCAGGCCATACCTCATGTACTTCTAGGACCTGCTGTGTCAGAAGAGGGTGCCTGGTTCTTTCAGAGGTTCTCTCAATTCCTACCAACTATATGCTCACACATAGTTGTATAGACACATAGTATCTGAGACACCATCCAGGGTGATGAAGGAAGAGCCTCAGTTAGAGGGAGACACTCTGGGGTGTGAGAAGCATGGGCAGTAGTTTCTCATGGAAGGGACATCCTATGGATGCAGTCTCAGCTGCTCCCCTGAAATAGAGCCTGGTATCTATATATAATATAGATATCTATATCTATATCTATATCTATATCTATATCTATATCTATATCTATATCTATCTATATATAATATCTATATATATCTATAAAATATCTATATGGACCCTGCGCGGCTGCGGCTGGGAGCCGAGTGGGCCATTGGGGTGGCGGTAGCTGCGGAACGCCGCGGGAGTCGAGCAGGAGTGGTGGCGCCCCCTCCAGTAGCTGCCGGAGCCCCTGGGGGTGCGTTGATGCTCGGAGGATCGTGGTGATCTCCGGCGGCCCCTTGACGCTGCCCCGTTCCGAGTGGGGGCAGGGGAGGGGACCAGAGTGGTCACCCCGAGCCGGCCTTCTGCGATCATGTCCGACGAGGCCTTAGCCACGACTTCGTACGAGAAGTTTCTCACCCCCGAGGAGCCCTGCCCGCTGCTGGGCCCCCCCGCGGCGCGGGCAATTGCCCCAGCGAGGAGCCGGGCTGCCTGGACATCAGCGACTTCGGCTGTCAGCTGTCGTCGTGCCACCGCACCGACCCGCTCCACCGCTTCCACACCAACAGGTGGAACTTAACATCCTGTGGAACAAGTGTTGCCAGTTCAGAATGCAGTGAGGAGCTGTTTTCATCAGTTTCTGTTGGAGACCAAGACGATTGCTATTCCCTGTTAGATGATCAGGATTTCACTTCGTTTGATTTATTTCCCGAGGGGAGTGTCTGTAGTGATGTCTCTTCTTCTATTAGCACATACTGGGATTGGTCAGATAGTGAATTTGAATGGCAGTTACCAGGGAGTGACATTGCCAGTGGAAGTGATGCACTTTATGATGTTATACCCAGTATTCCAAGTTCACCTTGCTTGTTTCCTAAAAAGAAAAACAAGCACCAGAATTTAGATGAACTTCCTTGGAGTGCAATGACCAATGATGAACAGGTGGAATATATTGAGTATTTGAGCCGTAAAGTCAGTACTGAAATGGGTCTTCGGGAGCAACTTGATATTATTAAAATAATTGATCCTTCTGCTCAAATCTCCCCTACAGACAGTGAGTTTATTATTGAACTTAACTGTCTCACAGATGAAAAGCTGAAGCAGGTCAGAAACTATATCAAAGAGCACAGCCCTCGTCAAAGGCCTGCTAGAGAGGCCTGGAAGAGAAGCAACTTTAGTTGTGCCAGCACCAGTGGAGTGAGCGGTGTCAGTGCCAGTGCCAGCAGCAGCAGCGCCAGTATGGTCAGTTCTGCAAGCAGCAGTGGGTCCAGTGTTGGAAACTCTGCTTCAAACTCCAGTGCCAACATGAGTCGAGCACACAGTGACAGCAACTTGTCTGCAAGTGCAGCAGAACGGATTCGGGATTCAAAAAAGCGATCCAAGCAGCGGAAATTGCAGCAGAAGGCCTTGCGCAAGCGGCAGCTGAAAGAACAAAGGCAGGCTCGGAAGGAGAGGCTTAGTGGGCTCTTCCTGAATGAAGAAGTGCTTTCCCTGAAAGTCACTGAGGAAGACCATGAAGCAGATGTAGATGTTTTAATGTAATCAGGGTGGCTTTATATTTGCTTTTTTTTCTAAGCTTTTAAGTGTTCCGTCCTTAATATTTTACATGCATCTTGACCAAACTTTTTGGTTAGGGTTGTGCTAATGTACCATGAATAATTTAGGCCAGTGGTTTTCAATTCGGTGTTCCTGGGCCAACAGCTTCAGCTCGTGTGAAAAGTTGTTAAAAATGAATATTATTGGGTTCCACCCTTCTAGTAAATCAGATATAACCAGGAAGGAGGCCCAGCATTGTCTTTTAACTAGCAACCGGTTATTCTACAGCACAGCACATTGTAGTTTTAAGAACATTTAGATAAATGTTGGACTGTTTGAATTTTAGGGTGGTTAAATGGGTTTTTTCAGAGATTAGTATATACACTGAAAGTTTAGAAGATGATAAGGTACTGCTGACAATTTATATAGAGATTATAATTCAGTTTCTTTCCTGATGTTGCAATTTCTTGGTTTACTAGCGGGCCATAGCATGATTATCAACTATTAGTGGAATTATTTTTTGAGTTGTTGAATGTGAGGTGTGGTTTGCTATTTTCTGTAGTGCCTTCATTGGGTTTAGTTCTACCTGTTTTCATTCATTATTAACAGGTACGAAAAGAGGCCCTAATGTCGTTACTGTTCATTTTTTCACTTTATGTAAATTCAGAATACTTTATGTAAGTGACCACTACTGAAGAAATAATTATGCGTAGGTCAACTATTAAACTTGATACCACTTTGATTGCTATTCAAATAGTGGAAGCAATTAGGCAAAGTAACCAATTCTGTTTTTCCAAAGTTTTCTAAAATTTAAGGTTATAAAACTATCTTAGAAGCAGAAATCTTTTTTTTTTTTTTTTGGTAAGTCTTTTTTTGCCCAGCACAGATCTAATTTTTAAATATCTTGGGATAAAATTTTCTGTGAACATGTGAACAGATTTTGTTCAAAATTAACTAATAGAAAACCCTTATAGTTCTGCTAAAATTCTCTGTATTACAGACAACAGAAAGATCAAGGAAATCATCTTTGTTTCTTGGCTATTTCTAGGAATTCTGATTTTAGTTTAGAAGTCATAGTTTAAATGATATTTTTATTGAATCACCATGGGATTACCAAGTTATAAAGATATTTATTATTGAGTTTCAGGCATACATTGTTCCAACACCAATCTCTTCACTATGTCCACTACCCTAACGAAGAGTTTGTTATCAACATTAGATAATATATAATTAGAGTGATTCCTTTTATTCTTATCTGTGTTTAAAAATTTACATGGATTAAAGAACATACCACTAAAATTGAAATGCTTTCTGAAATTCATAATTTTCTTATTATAGACAGCCTTACAATCTTGGAATGGTAGTCATGGTTATGTAGAAGGTATAGTCAGTGTTTGTTGAGCAAGAATTATAATTTTCATATTTCTTTTCACTTTAATATCTTTTATCATGTGAATTAAGTCATTAAAAAGATTAGCAAAATCTTAATTTTCAGTTGTTGTAAGTCATATTAACATTTGCATGTAATCATGTGCTTTAAAGTAAAAAATTTCATTTTAGTTCTTTGAAGGTTAAATAATTGAACCAATTAAAGTAGATCAATTGAAGATTTATCTATAGATCAATTAAGTGATTTATGTGGTAAGGTGGTAACATTTTGAAGACTACTAAATTCATACTTTGATCTTAGAATTCTTTCAGAATTGGGGAAAGGGTCGATTTTGTATTTTCCTTCTAAGAAAAAGTAATTTTGCAGAATAATAAATGGAAAGAAGAGCAGAGACAACTGAATTCTTTGCATGTTCTTAGCAAAAAACAAAATTTCAAAAATTGGTAGTTCTTTATCTCCTAAATGAAAATAGGCAACTTTTGCTCTTTTGTGGGGGGGCACACCCGGTAATGCTCAGGGGTTATGCCTGGCTCTGCACTCAGAAATGGCTCCTGGCTTGGGGGACCATATGGGATGCCAGGGGATCGAACCACAATCTGTCCTAGATTAGCTCGTGCATAGCAAATGCCCTACTGCTTGCACCACTGCTCCAGCCCCGAAAATAGGCAGCTTTTGGATGCTTAAAGCAGTAACCAGTAAAATAAAATTCTAAACATGGACATGATATAATAAGGTTAATTCCTCCTAACAGTTATGTAATTTTATTATTTTATTTAACTTATGAAATCATTTTTGAGATACCAAGATTTACAGTACTGTTAATTATACTTCTTATATATGCATCTTCCAGTACCTCATTCATACCTTAGATTTAAGCTGTCACCATTAAATGAACTTACCAAAGTAACCACAAAGCCAGTCTTTAAGGTTTAGAAAGATTGGAAATGTTTTTGTTTATTTTTGCTGTTTGGGCCACACCCAGTAGTGTTTAGGGATTACTGGCTCTGCATTCAGGAATTACTCCTGGCAGTACTGGGAGACCATATTGATTGGATGCTGGGATCAAGCCTGAGTGCTCATGCAAGGCAAATGTTCTACCACTGTACAATCACTCCAGCCCCTAAATATTGGTATGTTTAGAGGAAAATGTTCCATGAAAATTTGTGTAATTCTGTATGAAATTTTTACAGTACTATGAAATAGTGATCCTATGTAAAATTACTTTGAGGTCGATTGAAAATTATTACTCTGATTAAAGAAAAAAAACTGAAGACAACTTTGATTCACTAATGATCAAAGAAAGATTAGAACCACCAAATAGCACAGAGATAAGACTCTTGCATTTAATGTGCTAGATACTCTTTTTTCCTGTTTTAATGCCTCCTATGGATAAAAAAATTTTAGATTACTTCTTAAAATAAATAATTCAGTTTGGTGTATATCTGAGTTCATTTTAAATCAATCAATCAATCAATATTTTTCTTTTCAATATAAACAAAATGTGAGATTTTGTCCAGTTTTTTTGTTTTCTACAGAGAATTCCATTGCAAATAAAACACATTGGTGCAAATAAATCCTTCCTTTAGAGGTATTTTTGAAATTTTTATTGTTGTTTAATTTTTGGTTTTGGACTACATCTGGCTGTGCTCAGGGATCACTCCTAGCAGTGATTGGGAGACCATTTGCAATGCCAGGAATCAAACCCTGTTTGTTAGCATGCAAGGCAAACTCCTTATCCTCTATAATACATCTCCAGCCCAAGAAATGACTTTGTTATCTGAGGGAATAATAAAGTGCACTCGGATTTATCCATATTCATACATGTTATTAGATATTTATGTGTAAGTCATTTTATAACTCAGTAAAACGGAAAAATTACATCTTGTGGAATCTGTCAGTCCTCATCACAGATTTTAAAAGTATGAACCTAGAATTAAACAAAAGGATAACTCTCCTACAGTTTTGCCACTGAATTATAATAATGTAATATTATATTCAATTGAGTGTAATGAAATAATTCATTCTGTCTTAAAAAGATCTTAGAATAAAATATAATTTTTTTAAAAAAATAAAAAAAAAATAAAATATCTATATATAATAGAGCCTGGGGGCCAGTATCTATTCTGAGGGCTCTGAAGAGACCCTCCTATGACCCACAGGAACAGCCCAAGTGACACAGCAGGGCTCTGTTCATCTTTGGATAAGCCTACACTCTCTCTGCAGCATGTTCCTCAATCTTTCCTATCTTTTCCCACCTCTTCCTCAGTACCTCAGAATAAAGCCTATTTTTCATTTGTTGCTCAGATCCACCTTAAATTCTTTTCCATGAGGTCTTTTCCATGACAGACCCACAATCCTGAGCCAGATCTAGGCCTGATTTTGCTCCTAGATATGGAGATGACAACAAAATTCTGCCTCGCTCAGTCTCTTGTGGGTCTGTTTCCCAGGTTGGTTGTTGGTCTCTGGGACCAGGCTTAGTTTGCTGGGCCCAGGAAGTCTCAGTTGCCCCCATTAATCTTAGGTTCTCAGGAAAGGCTCTTGCCTGGGTTTGATTCAGGCCATGATCTCCTCAGAATCTTTTGTTGTAGGTCTTTTTCCTGGAGATTTTCCTCTCCAGTACTTAGTAACTAGACAATAGATGAGGCTGCCTCCTGCAAGGACTATATGTGACAATACCGGACATACTCATAGTACCTCAGCTATGTGACTGAGCATCTAAGATGACACCACCACAGACCATATGTCCTACCATGCAATTGAGGAACAGCTCAGGCAACCTCTGTGACCTTGGGAGGACTTTATGAGTGAGCAGTCATGGAGTCCTAGAATTCTGACAGCAGAACCTGTTAGGACATGATGACAACTCCTGCATTCAACATAGGCTGTCAAAGGCTTCTACATCACCTGAGGATACTCACAGCAGTCCCTGTAGTCTTCATTTAATGAAGCCAGTGAAAGTCCCTGGGAGATTTTTGTGAAGTAGGGAACTACTGTGGCTAGCTTTGGTTCTGTTACACTAGAGAACTTCTTTGAATCCTCTCCAGGAAAGTTGGTGACAGCAAAATATGGAGAAATGAGGAACTATACAAGGTTATGTGGGAGAACAGTGTTATAATTTTTTTTTATTTTTAGACCACACCTCGTGATGCTCAGGATTTATTACCGGCTATACACTCAGAAATAGCTCCTGGTTTGGGGGACCATATAGGATGGAACTGCGGTCTGTCCTAGGTCAGCCATGTGCAAGGCAATTGCCCTACCACTGCCCCCATCATAATCAGGGGTATAAATGGGGATCTTGCCCATCACAAGTATGACAAAAAGCTCACATCTGTTTCTATGCAAAGTACATCTCTCTCTTGTAAATGGAGGCTTTTTGTCTGTATATAGTTTGAGCTACAAAAAACTTCACCTGGCTTGGGTGCTACACAGACCTGATGAGTAGATACATTTAAGTAAGAGTTCAGAGTTAAAAAGAGAAGGTTAATTTTAACATCTCAAAGCAGTTCCTAGTTAACATCTCAAAGCAGTCTGTCTAAACTCTGATGCAAATTAGGAGATTTAGCAAGGAGTTGGATTTCCCTATCAAACTTCCTATTTCTGAGGGGAGAGATTTAGTATTAGGGGCAAATAAAGGAGACAAACTATATCTACAAGGGATACAAATCTATACCTGGTAAAAGTTCAACAGCCCAATGCTAAATCCTGGTCAAACCTTTTGGATGTAAATTCTGAGGTAAACATTAGTTAGCAAGTACTCAAAGTCTTTAGAGATGTCCCAAAAACAGAACATTCCTTTCTGTTAAAAACTGCAAGGGCATTTTAAAGACAGAATAATAGTAGTTGTTTTTAAGTGTCTTTTGATGCTGAGTTTTCCAGGTAAAAAGAAATTTAGTCAAGGCTATCTTTATCTGTAAAAATCCTTATGTTAGAAAGTAAAAAAGTTCAACTATATACAGACTTAACATAAGGGAGATTCATTTTAAGCCAAATAAATGTTTTTTACTGAGAAGAAGAATATTACCTTTCATGATCAAATATCTCGGTCAGCCATCCATGCTGAGGGAAGACTAAGTGGATCTTCTGATGAGAGTCTGATTAGATAGTGGGAGGTGATAGGGAACAGTCTCAATAAGGGAATGTGCTGCTTTCTCTATCTGTACATGAGCCTCAAAGAACATGACTGTAGACATCTAGGACTGTGAGCCTTGATGTGGCTTGAATGAAAAGTCCATCCTAGACCAACCCTGGCTATTTGAGTCCTTCACATTCAGCACAGAAAAGAATTTCAGGGGAGAGGAGCAGAGAAGGAAATAGAGTTTTTATTTTGAGAAAAAGGAAGAGGGAAGGTCCATCTTTTGGGCTTGTCCAAAGGTGGAAGGAACCCCAGTACACGTCCAGAATAAAGCAGGAAAATCCCATATCAAGAGGGGACATGCAGCCTCATGTGTGTGCAGGCACCATGTGTGGGGCTAAAACACAAATGTGCGCTGCTGCATTTTTCCAAGTTGACTTTACAGGGCTCCTTCTTTCCTGGTCAACATGATGCTTCTACCCTGTACAGTCCTGCTGTTAGGGTGGCTTCTCAGGGAGACGATGCTCTTCACTGAGACTCCTTTCATGGTCTTTGTTCCTGGAGCATCTCCTGGGGGGGGGGGGGTTCATGTGAGACTCATCAGTGACAAAGTCACTCTTTACATCCCAGTCTCTAGACTGTACTACAGCTCAAAAACTTCCATGCCTTGGGGGTTTCCCTTCCCTTCTTATCCAATGCTTCAAGGCATGATAAAAACCAACCATAGAGCATCCCTTACCCATGCTGTGCCATTTGAAGGTCCCGGTTATGGGGCCTGTGTCAGCTCAGCACAAGTTGCAGATGTACAGAATGGGGGTAAGAGGGATGAAGAACAGGAAGATATAAACCAGAGGACAAATTTTTATGGGACTCTCACCATTCATGTAGGAGACCTGGGTTTGAGTCCCAGATCCACATTAAAATCCAGAGCTCTGCAAGAATTACCAAACAGCTTGGAAGCAGCTCTGACCACTGTAGGTGTTAGCCAGAAAAACACACTCGTACATGTGAACATACACACAAACATGTTTTTCATCATTCAACCCATGTTCTGTCTCTAGCTACCATGCTTTGGTACAAAGTTCAACAATCCTTACTCTCCTGCTAAATCTCTGCCTTGGAGAGCCTATGTTAGGACTAGATCCACCCTTGGGACTGTTGTGCTAGAACAGGGGTCTTCAAACATTTTAAAGTGGGGGCCGGATTATGGTCCCTTAGAGAGCTGGAGGGCCGGACTATATGAGCTACTAATTCCTACTCACACTGCACATATCTTATATAAATAAAATGAAAACCATTTATAAATAAACAGATCATGCACCGGTATTTCAATGGGAACTGTGGGCCTGCTTTTGGCTAAAGAGATGGTCAGTGTCTGGTTTTATATTTGTCACTGCCAGCTGTAACTAGTGATGCAAGTGGGCATCAGGTAATCTTGATCTGGTTGGAGATTTTAGATGTTTCATTCTTGAAAAAGTCTGTTCACAGGCGTAAGTGCTACCAAAGATGGTGACCATTTTGAGTGAATGGTTCCTGATATTTGGATATACACTGAGTGTATATGCTGGCAGGTATCTTGGCAACCAAACAGCACTCACTGCTGGCAGGCCGGATCAGACTCCCCTGCGGGCCGCATGTGGCCCTCAGGCTGTAGTTTGAAGACCCCTGTGCTAGAAGCTCCCACACTGGCTCGCAGAGGGACCACAATCTAGGCCACTGGGGGGTTCAAAAACTCCATGCCCAAAGATAATGTGAATCAGTATGTGACAGAGCAGGGTCCCCACCTGTGAGAGGGACCAAGGAGACCCTAGGGCCTGTGTTATCTCCTCTGTCTTATTCACTTTGACATGCAGTGGGGGATCAGCCACCCCCTCTTTGGCCAGCAGGAAAGTGTCCATCCAGCCTCCTGATCGACATAGCAGGGTCACGTTCTCTCCTGGGGACACCAAGGTGCCCAATTGCACTGAGATGTCCGGAGTGTAGGAGAGCAGTCCTAGGAGAGAAAGGTGTGAGGGAACCCCAGTCAGAGCTGAATCCCTGGGCCCCTCTATACCACCACACTCTGGGTCTCTGTTCCTCTCTTTCTTTGGACTCCATACCCATATCCTACCATTACTACCCCAAAAGTCCTGATCAGAGTTGGGGTCCTTAGGGAGCCATGACCCCTCACTTGCCACCAGGATGTTCAGGGGGTCACTTGGCTTCGACCATAGTGAGGTGAGCTCATGTCCCCCAAAGCAGCAATATGAGCCCCCATAGAAGCCACTCATAGGGCTCAGGGTGAACTCAGCCTGAGAGTGGTTGGCCTATAGGTGGTGTCTGGGGCATTGGGTGAAGTCCTGGCTCCCTTCCTTGGACAGAATGAAGGTGTGTCATAGCCCACCTCAGAGTGACACTGCAGGGTCAGATTCTGTCCTGGTGTGATGATTGGTCCCTGTGGGCTCAGCAGGGAGGGTCTTTTAGATGCACCTGCAGGGACAGGGTATGGTAGGGATGTACCTCCAAACTCTGTTCTGTCCTATCTTGGTGACACTGTCCCCCAACTCTTTCTGTGCTCCAGAACCCCCAACCCTGTGCTCCCTCACCCACCTGCTTATATGTAGCTCCCCTCTGTGCACATGCCCCAAGTATCTGAAGTAGTTGCAAAACCTGGATCAGAATGAGCCTCACCTGAGACCAGGAACTACAGCAGGTTGCTAGGGGTTTGTGTGTGAAATGGCCATACACTGGAAAGTCCACCTGTGGCCTTAGGTCCTGGAGCCCACAGGGAACATGACCTGAAGCTCCCCAATGGTGGGCCGTTGTGTGTCAAAGGTCTGTGGGATCACAGGTTCTCCCTCCTTAGTCAGGATAAACCTGTCAAATCCCCTCAATGAGCTACACAGGAGAGTCAAGTTATTCCCCGGTTCCACGACAGGGCTCAGAAGGACTAACAGGAACGGTTTTCTGTAGAAGCCTAGGAGGGGACATGGTTACAGGGTCACCCTCACACTTTGCAGGTAAAATTCTCCCTCTGTTTCCAGGTGAGGTCAAAACCTGGCCCAGGTGAGTCTCACCTGTGACCACCAGCTCCCTGGACAGGGTCTTTGAGAGCAGCACATGCTGTTGAGAAACATTGGAACTCCTATTTAGCCTAAGGGTTGGGCAGGAATCCAGGGGACCACCTTTTACCCCCTATGTCCTTTTCCCTTCCCTGCATCCCCACTCACAGGACCATGTTCCCAGTCTTGTCACTGGGTCCTTTTCCATGTGGCAACCTCAAGCAGGCTGGGAGTGTGACTGCAAGTCACTGTGACACCCCACTAGGGATGAGCAGCCATGACTCTCCCTGAGCCTCAGTTTCTCCCAAAGGTCCTGGGGTCCTGGCCCCCTTCCTGGCTGTGGGATGACTGTGTAGAAGTGGGTGGTTTTGAAACAGGAGTAGGAGTCTGAAAGGAACTAAGGATGTTCCAGTGTAAAGTACTTGGTTAAATAGCATTAAGAATTTTAAACTCCAGGTGTGCACAGAGTGAAGTGACTGCTAAGATGAGATACATGACTGGACCCCAATATACAATTAGAGCAGGGGTCTCAAACTCAATTTACCTGGGGGCCGCAGGAGGCAAAGTCGGGGTGATCCTTGAGTGCAAAGTCAGTAGTAAGCCTTGAACATTGGTGGGTGTGACCCAAACAACTAAAACAAAACAAAACAGAACAAAAAAAGATTCCTTTAGGGCAGGGCCACAAAATGGAGGGCCGCAAACGGCCCGCGGGTGTGAGTTTGAGACTCCTGAATTAGAGTCTTTGTCAGGGAAAGGTCCAGAGGCCAACTGATCATGGGCTGTAAATCAGCATCGTAATTGAACCCAAACTCCACCCAACCATAAATCCAGAGTCCATCACCCCATCCCTAACCCTTCTAAAATGATGCAATGTTCCATCACCTGATTATTGTCATTGGGGATCCTACCCCAGGCTGAACAGACAGCACAGAAGTGCTCATGGTTTTATTTCTCTCCCTCTCACACCAGCACTTTGATTCTCCTCCCTCCCACTGTCATTCTCTCTTGTTCCCTCTCTCTTTCTTTCTCTTTTAGTCTAGCAAAAATGCTGTGCTCTGTGTTTATTCCTATTAGTGCTGGGGAACCATATGTGGTGCTGGGAGTTGAACCCAGGTCACCTGAGTATAAGCCCAGCACCCTCGCCAGTGTGATATTTCTTACAGCCAGAGTTCTTATAATTTCTGAGTGGAGAGACCAAGTTTTCATCCAGCCTGGGCACTACACATATCCATAGAGCCCCAGAATTAAAATTTTAACCCACCAGTCCCTGGGAACAGAAGAACAGAGTGAGACCAGAGAGAGTCCAGCACAGAGAAGGGGGTCATTTGGGAGCAGTTATGTGTTGGGAAGTGGAGAGTTATGGGGAACCAGAGTCCAGGCTACAGATTGAGGATCCCCAACTCCTCATCACATCCTTATCATTATGATTCTTGAGGGCAGCTCCCAGCACAACCCAGTCACAGAACAGCTCCATGTCTGACACAGGTGAGGTGAGGAGATGCCTGCTAATAGGGATGTGCAGAGGATGGGGCCCTGGGAAACTCAGTCATACTGACACTATCATCTCTTGATCCTCCTGTCACAGCCACCTGAGACTACACCGTGGAGAATCTAATCAGGTTGGGCATGGCTGGCTTGGCACAGTCGCAGGAGATGCTGAGACATACCAGCTGCAAGTATACAGGGGACAGTGCACGCTCATGTGGAAGAACCAGAAGCCCCCTTCTGATCCAGCAGGTCCTAGAAGTACATCAGGCATGGCCAGGGCACTTTGTACCAACTGTAGTTAGAGAAATACAAGGCACAACTGAAGGTCAGAGTCTGGATTCCTTGACCTTTAAACAGGGTAGTTCCACCCTCCCGTGTTGATGTTGATTAATTCCTGTATCCCCCACTTTTGTATTGACTGATGCCTGTATCTTCTATTCTTGGTGTTGTCTCCTGCCATTGTTAAGTGTTGACTGGTACCTGCCTATCCTCTTTGTGACACGTTCATCTCTCTTCTGAGCTAGCAGCATTTTCTCTATAAAAACATATATATATATACATATATATTGGTTTTTGGGCCACAACCAGAGATGCTCTGGGTTTACTCCTGGCTATGCACTCAGAAATGCTCCAGACTTGGGGGACCATATGGGACACTGAGGGATCAAACTGCAGTCCGTCCTAGGCTAGTGTGCACAAGGCAGATGCCTTACCACTTGCGCCACCACTCCAGCACCATGATTACCTCTATATTTTGTGAAATTCTATATTTTTTTAATTCTGTATTTTAATATTCTTCTCTCAGTTTCATGTGAAGAATTCGGCCACCTTTGTCTTTTGCAAACACACCTGAAGTCCAATGGGGTTCCCATGTTCCTGGTATTCTGGTAACTTGGGTGTAAATGTGAGGGAATCTAAGGTAGTTTGAGGAAGCCTGAGAGACCTTGAGGTAGTGTGAAGGAGTATAAAGAAACTTGGGGAGCCTGAATGAGACTGAGAGAGTCTGAGGCAGTAGAAACCAGAGAAAATCTCAAGGAGCCTGAGAGCACCTGAGGTACCTATTTCATAATAGCCACATTCCAGTTTCTCCATCATGGCCTCTTCCATATGTCACTCACACCCCAACTCTCCACTGACCTTCCTCAGGCTTCCTTGCTTCACTGACCATGGGCACCTACTAGTATTACAACAGATGAGCCTTCACAGGGGTGGGCCACATGACACACCCCGATCAAGTTGAAATAAAGTGGATCAAACCTGGTCCCCTCAGTCGTGGACATGTAACCTGACCTAGGCAAGGTCTGGAGCTGAGATTTCCCAAGGATCCCCATAATTCTTGCAATGACCTCCTGTCCTGATTGCTCAATGACTTCTCCCCCCCCCCCTTTTTTTGCCCTTGGCTTGGCCTTAAAGCCTTAGACCCACCTCACCAAGACTCTCCCATTTGAGGTGTTGTTGTGCAGGTCCTTCCAACTCTCAAAAGTTAATTTCTGGCTCCAAGTCTGAAGATGCTGTCAGACTATCCAAATGGGGTCACCATTTGTTAGTGTAGGCTCACACATCTAATCCACTCCTCAGTTCTCAGAGAACTGCCTCATCCTGAAGAGAGAGACTTTGTCATAATTTCCTGATGCCAAGGAATGTTCTCTGATGAAGCAGACTCTGAAATTGAGCTCATAACTGGTTGCTGGGCATGTATGGGCATAAAGGGACCCATCAGTCATAGTCTCCATCCCTCAAGGTCCCCTCATAGATTAGGACCTGGTGACAGTGATGAGACTGTCTGGGCACCAGGCACTGGGGATGAGAGAGGCAAACTTGGGCATGGGGATAAAGGAGAAGTGGAAGCTAGAGAGAACCCAAGTCCAACTGAAGGGTTCTCTCATTTACTACCAACTCTGGATTTACACAAAAGGAAACTTCTCTATGGCAGCGTCTGTTCTTCTGGAGTATCAAAAGGTCTGTGAAACTATCCAGAGTGAGGGCAGAAGAACTGAGGGTCAGAGATAGACACTCTCGGATGAGGGAACGATGGGATCTGGTCTCATGAAAGGGGTGTTTCAGGAATGCAAAGTCTCAGTTGATTCCCTGAAACAAAGCCTGATACAGGGAAATAGTTTCTATTCCTGAGGGTTCTGATGAGATAACCTGTAACCTGCAGGAACAGCCCCAAGGGACACAGCAGGGCTCTCTCTGACTTTGGACAAGCCTGTGCTCTCCCTGCTGTGTGCTTCTCTCTCTTTCCCATTCTCTCCCTCTTCTTTCTCAGCACTCAAAATAAAACATCTCTTTCCTTTATTGTTCATCTCCTGAAATTCTTTTCTGTGAGGGAAGGTAATGGACCCAGAATCCTGTGTCAAGTCCAGGCATGGCTTTGCTTCTGGATCGAGAGAAGAGAACAAAGTTCTGCCTCTCAGTCTCTTGCAGTTCTGTTTCTCAGGTTGGTTGGTGATCTCTGGACCAGGCCCAGGAAGTATCAGTTGCCCCCTGGTGATCTCTGTCAAACCGAGTTCCTCAGGTTCTCAGGAAGGGCTCTTCTCTGGACTTTATTGAGGCCATGATATCCTCAGAATCTTTTGATTGTGAGTCCCCTCAATAGAGGGTCTTATAGCTGGGGTTTTCATTCTCCAATACTCAATGGCATGAGACAATAAATAGTGCTGACTCTTTCAGAGGCCATATGTGGCTTGTGTCAGAGATGGTTACAGTGACTCAGCTCTGTAACTAACATGACACCACCATAGACCATATATCCTGCCATGTAGTCAAGGAACAGCCCACGTGATCTTCATGACCTTGGGGAGACTTTATTTTTGCTAGTCATGGAACCCCAGAATCCTGCCAATAGCAGAACCTGGTGGGACACACAGACACTCCCACATTCATCACAAGCCCCTTATTCCCTTCCACTTCCACTGGCAAAATGTCCTTCTCAAACTTTCACCATTTCTTCCTACCCCTTGAGGATCTTTCCTGCATACCCTGTGTGAGAACTGAGGTCCTCTACAGCATAGGACCAAGGGGGTCACATGCCACAGTGAATCTTTATTTTTACAGCAGGCCAGAGTCTAGACTCACAGTACTATTCCACTCTATCCTCTCTACTTAGGCAGGGAAAGGCAATTCAGAGATAAAAACCACAGAATGTACCCTCCAAAGGAAGGAATGCAGGGATGTCAAGTTCCTTCATATTCTGCTGAAATAGAGAAACTAGGTGGGTCTGGAATGTTTCACCTGATAAGGCCTCCTTGAGGACCAAAGTTGAGTCAGAAACTTTGTCAGTTGAAACATCAATGTTAAGAAATAATGTGATATGTGCGCAAATGGAAATGCGCCAATCATATATGCTGTGAAGGCTGAACTGTTCGTATTAACCGATGAAATGCTTATGCTGCTAATGCACATGAATTCTATATAAACTTTAAGAATTTTTTTGGGGGGTCCATGTCAAGACTCACCTGTTGGATGAGACTTGAACTTCAGCTAGTCGAATAAACTCCCTTTTGCATCTTGCATTATCAGAGGTGGTCTCTGTTTCTCAGTGCCAACCTCGGTGTCAACTCAGACCCTTACACCTGTACTCTTCTGTTAATGTCACCAGTGAGGGCCCCCCCAGAAACTTTTGTGAAGTGGGGAACTGTTACCCCTCCTCTGATTCCATATGCTAATACCTGGATGATCAGACCCACCCACAGTTGGTGGGGAAGCAGACACAGCTAGATTGGATGGAGGGCAGTGAAGGAGACTGCTTAAAAAGGTTATCTTAGAAGCTATGTGGGGAAATGCACATGGTGGTTAGGGCAGTGTAATAAAACTGGATATCTCCTGAAACTTCATCACACTGCCTGTGGATCATTTCTGCAACTTACACATCTGCCGCCCAAAGGGGCTACAGGTGCCAGGCCAAGCCAAGAAAGGACTCAGCCCTCAATGCTAGAATTTTATATTTTATATTTAAACAACAGGGAACAACCTCGAGAAGGGAATCTGTTGCTTACTCTGTTTCCACCTGAGCTCCAGGAAGTGGTTGTGGAAATCTAGGATCATAAGCCTTGATGTATGTGCCTTGAAAAGAAAGTCCACCCTAGACTGACCCAGACCTTTAGAGTCCTTTGCCTTTAGCACAGAAAAGAATTTCAGAGGAGATGAGAAGAGAAGGAAAAAGAGGTTTATTCTGAGGATAAGGTAAAAACAGAGGATAGTTTTCAGGCTTGTCCAAAAAGGGAGAAAGCCCCAGAATACCTCGAGAGTAAAGCAGGAAAGTTTAGTCTCAGGAGGGGACATGTGGCAGCATGTGTGTGCAGACTCCATGTGTGGGGCTGAAACCTATGTGTGTTGCATCTTTGTTCCAAGTTGACTTTATAGGGCTGTTCCCCCATGCCACCCTCACTGCCTAAAATGGAGCTTCTATAAAACAGGGTCCTGCTGTTCATGTAGCTGGTTTTGAAGATGATGATCTTCTCTGAGCCTTCTTTCCTAGGCTTTCTTTCTGGAGCATCCCCCATGGGGGGGTCCATGTGAGCCTCATCAGCGACAGGCTCCCTCTCCACATTTGGTCTCTAGACTGTACTACAGCTCAAGAACGTCCATGTCTTGGGAGTTCCCTTCCCTACCTAGCAACTGGCCCTCAAAGTAGGACAGAAGCCAACCAACGAGCAGCCCTTCACCCATTCTCCGGCATTTGAGTGTCCTGGTAAGGGAACCAAAGTCAGTTCTCAACAGGCTGCAGGGGTGGGGAATGGGGGTTAAGAGTTTTTGTATCAAGAACAAGAAGATAATGACCAGAGGGCAAAGCTAGGGGGCTCTAGCCACTTATACAGGACACCCAGGTTCAGCCCCAGCACCACATTGGAAACCTCAAACCTGCAGGAGTGACCACACAGCCAGGAGTCAGCCCTGACAGCTGCAATGTTAGCAAGGAAAACATACAGATACATATACATGAGCAAAAACACACAGTTCTTTTTTATTCAAACCATGTTCTTTCTCGTGCTTCTAATGCTTCAGCTCTGAAGTTCAATATTCCTCACTCTCCTGCTAAATCCCTCCCTGCAATGGGAAAAGATAGTCAGGACTTGAGGGACCCGTGTCAGGACCAGACCTTTCCTTGGGACTGTCCTGCTAAAAACCCTCTGCTCCCATATGATCCAGCTATACAACTTCTAGGGATATACCCTAGGAACACAAAAATACAATATAAAAATCCCTTCACACAACTATATTCATTGCAGCACTATTTACAATAACCAAACTCTAGAAACAGCCAATATGCCCTCAACAGGTGAATGGCTAAAGAAACTATGGTACATATACACAATGGAATACTATGCAGCCATCAGGAGAGATGAAGTTATGAAATTTTCCTACACATGGATGTACATGGAATCCATTATGCTGAGTGAAATAAGTCAGAGGGAGAGAGATAGATGAACAATAGTCTCACTCATATATGAGTTTTAAGAAAAATAAAAGAAATTTTTGCAATAATTCTCAGAGATAAAGAGAGGAGGCTGGAAGGCTCAGCTCACAACATGAAGCTCACCACAAAGAGTGGTGAGTACAGTTTGAGAAATAACTACACTGAGAACTATCATAACAATGTGAATTAATGAGGAATGTAGAAAGTCTGTCTAGAGTACAGGTGGGGGTGGGGTGGGTAGGAGGGGGATTTGGGACACTGGTGATGGCAATGTTGCACTGGTGAAGGAGGGTGTTCTCTATATGACTGAAACCCAACTACAATCATATTTCTAACCAAGGTGTTTAAATAAAGATATTAAAAATAATAAGCAATTTGTGATCATTGTTCAATCTTACAACGGTGTTATTAAATTGTCTTATGATTTACAAAAAAAATGCCTCTGCTCCCACAGAGACTTTCTGGAGAGACCATAGTCATGGCCACTAGGGGGATCTGACCCCCATGCCCAAAGTCCACATCAGTGTTAGACAGGGCAGGGTCCACTCATAGGTCAGGGGCTGAAGGAGAACCTAGGGCCTGCGATCTGGCAGGGTCAAGGATAAGCTCAGGATATGAGCCTTGTGTCCACCAGATACACCAGGATGAGGTGATGGTTCCCTTCCTGTTCTTCTGGTGCAACCCCTCCTGGAGGCCAGGGTGAGGGTCCCAAAGTGCAACCCTGAGCCAGGTTCTATAACCCAACTTAGCCCCTCCTGGGGAGTCTGAGTTTCAGGTCCTGCATTTCAAGGGAGCACAAGGTCCCACATGTCAGGTGGATAGTCACCGCGTGTGAGTCAGACCCCATTTCCTTCCGGTCTCCCAGCAACTCCTGCTCCTCTCAGGATCCACCCACTTCTGCACAATCACCCCACCTCGAGGAGGGGCCAAGACACCAGAACCCTTGGGGGAAACTGAGGCTCAGAGAACTGCTCATTCCTGCAATGAGGCCACAGGGACATGCTAGTCACTGTTCCTGCCTGCTTAAGACCTCCATATGCAGCAGGACCTGTGACAAGACTGGGGATGCAGTCCTGAGGGGTGCAAGGAGGTGTGAGAGAGGTGGGGTAAAGAAGTGTCTCCTGGCTTTTCCCCGCCTGATGTCCCAAACAGGGCACCCGGCTTCTGCGACAGTCTGCCGGTTTTTATGTTCTGGAGTCCCGCCCTGGAAATGGCCTCCGGGAGAGCAAGTTTCTGGAGCTCTTTTGCCCCACTCCCAAGAGTTTCACGCAAGAGGACAGTAGACAGACATTTACAGGTAGCACTCACAGTTGGGCCCCGCTGGGCGGGCGTAGATTCGTGGCTTTTCCCTGCCTGATGTCCCAAACAGGGCCTCCAAAAACTTGAAATCGAGCTCCCATATGATCCAGCTATACCACTCCTAGGAATATACCCTAGGAACACAAAAATACAGTACAAAAACCCCTTCCTTACACCTATATTCCTTGCAGCACTATTTACCATAGCAAGACTCTGGAAACAACCAAGATGCCCTTCAACAGACGAATGGCTAAAGAAACTGTGGTACATATACACAATGGAATATTATGCAGCTGTCAGGAGAGATGAAGTCATGAAATTTTCCTATACATGGATGTACATGGAATCTATTATGCTGAGTGAAATAAGTCAGAGAGAGAGAGAAAAATGCAGAATGGTCTCACTCATCTATGGGTTTTAAGAAAAATGAAAGACATTCTTGCAATAATAATTTTCAGACACAAAAGAAAAAAGAGCTGGAAGTTCCAGCTCACCTCAGGAAGCTCACCACAAATAGTGATGAGTTTAGTTAGAGAAAAAACTACATTTTGAACTTTCCTAATAATGAAAATGTATGAGGGAAATGGACAGCCTGTTTAGAGTACAGGCGGGGGTCGGGTGGGGAGGAGGGAGACTTGGGACATTGGTGATGGGAATGTTGCACTGGTGATGGGTGGTGTTCTTTACATGACTGAAACCCAAACACAATCATGTATGTAATCAATGTGTTTAAATAAAAAAAAAAAAGTGTCTCCTGGATTTCTACCCAACCCTTGGATTCACATAGGGGTTTCCATTTTCTCAACTGCACATACTGCTCCCAGTGTCCCTATCCAGGGTGAGTATCCAGGAGAGTTAGAGTCAAGGAGGGGAATGCTGTGGTGAGGGGAAGGACAAGTCCATATCACCCCTGGAGGAGCAACTTGTGGATGTCGCTTCTCAGCTGCTTCCCTGAAACAGTGTCTGGTTCCTTCCTGAGGCTCTGACGTGGCACCCTGTGATCAAAAGGGCCAGCTCAAGGACACACCCTGGTTCTGTCCTGTGGGCACTGAGTCCCTCCAGAACACAGCTAAAACAGAAGGAGACGCCATGACCCCTCTCTTGGCCCTGTTCTGCCTTGGTGAGCTTCAGGAGGGACCTGAGACTCAGGGGGGACCTTGAGGAGGCTCCCTAGGGACTCAGGGTGGACTCTCACAGGGTCTCTCCCTCCAGGGCTGGGTGTGAGCACCAGGTCACAAGCACAGGCAGGTGAGTGCAATCTTAATATCTACTGTTGAGAAAGGGAACCGCAGTTTGGGGGTGTGAATGGAAGATGTGGGAGTCCTAGCATGAGACCTGAGATTGGAATTGGGCCATGTCTATGACCAACCTATTCTTCTTTTCAGAGACTGTCCCCAGACCCACCCTCTGGGCTAAGCCAGGCTCTGTGGTTCCCTGGGGGAGCATCATAACCCTCTGGTGTTGGGGTATCTTGGGGGCCCAGGAGTTCCATTTGCATAAAATGGGAATCTTATCACCCTGGGATACTCAATTACCACTGGAGCCAGGGGTCAAAGCCAAGTTCTCTGTCATCTACATGGTTGAAGCACATGCAGGGACTTACTACTGTCACTATCTCAGATCCACTGGCTGGTCAGAGCATAGCAACTGCCTGGAGCTGGTGGTCACAGGTGAGACTCACCCAGAGTCCAGGTGCTACCTTCACCTGGCAGCAGAGGGAGAGTTTTATTCTCAAGATGTGAGAGTAACCCTGGATACCCTGTTTCCTCCTAGGCCTCTACAACAAACCGTTCCTCTCAGTCCTGCCGAGCCCTGTTGTGGCCTTGGCGGGGACCATCATCTTCCAGTGTGGCTCATGGTGGGAATTTGACAGGTTTGTCCTGACTCAGGAGGGAGACCACAAGACCCCCAGGAAACTTGCCTCACAACAACTCCCCAATGGGCAGCACCAGGCCCTGTTCCTTGAAGGCCCTGTAACCCCCAGTCACAGGTGGTTGTTCTGGAACACCCCAGATGTGGTCTCCCCCCAGCGACCCACTGCAGCTTGAGGTCTCAGGTGAAGCTCATCCTGGCCTATTCAGGTTTTGCAACTACCTGGAATTCTTGGGGTCTCTGTTCAGAGGGGAGGCACATGTGAATAGGTTGGTGAGGGAGCATGGGAGTCTTGAAGCAGACACTTAGTTTGGTAGGGCAGTGTCACTGGAACAGGACAGGACAGAGGGTAGAGGTGCAGACCTGCCATTCTCTATCCTTACAGGTGTGACTAGAAGACCCTCCCTTCTGAGCCCACAGGGTACAATCATGATCCTAGGACAGACCCTAACCCTGCAGTGTCACTCTGAGGTCGCCTATGACATTTTGGCTCTGTCCAAGAAGGGGGGCCTGGATCTCTGCCAGGTCCCCAGGGGCCACACACAATCTGGGTCCTCTCAGGCCAACTTCATCATGGACTCTGTGAGCATCTACCATGGGGGCCAATACCACTGCTATGGGGGACACGGTTTCCCCCCACTGTGGTCGGAGCCCAGTGACCCCCTGGACATCCTGGTGGCAGGTGAGGGGGCACAGCTCCATAGGAACCCCAATTCTGATCGGGCCCTATTAGGTGGTGATGATAGGACAGGGGCGTGGGTTCCCCAGGAAGGAGAGACAGAGACCCAGAGTGCGGGCTAAGAGAGGCCCTGGAACAGCTCTGACCAGCTTTGACTCCTTCCTCTCCTAGGACAGCTCCCCTACACTCCAACCCTCTCAGTGGAGCCAGGCCCCTCTGTGTCCCCAGGAGACAATGTGACCCTGCGGTGTCAGTCCAGAGACGAGAAGAACACTTTCCTGCTGGCCAAGGAGGGAGCAGCTGACCCCCCACTGCATGTCATAGTGAATAAGACAGAGAGGATAACAGAGGCCCTGTTCTCCTTCCACCCTGTGACCTCAGCACAAAATGGCACCTACAGGTGCTACAGCTCCAACAGCTCCCACCCCTACAGGCTGTCAAATCCCAGTGCCCCCCTGCAGATCTGGGTTTCAGGTGAGATCTGTCCCCTCCATCATGGTCAGCTCAGGACTGTGTCCATGAGGCTCTGGTGTGATGGTAAGGGGAACTAAAATGGTCAATGGGGGGCTTCTCCTTAGATTTTGTCACTTCTGCCACTCTCAGGGCGCCCCAAAGTGCTGGGTGGGCTGTTACAGGAGAGGGGATGGGGAGCCGTGGGCTCATTCCACCCATCCTCATTCTCTTCCAGGACCCTCTGGCTACAGCAGGACAATGTCCACCAGGACAATGTCCACCAGGACAATGTCCATCAGGACAATGTCCACGGCTGATGTGGGTGAGTCTCTGGGGCACTGTCCAGGGAGGAGATAAGATAAGGATCATTGAGGTGGTGAGGAGGGAGACAGGAAGGGTGAGGGGAGTGACAGGGAGGTGCTAAACCCAGGGACCTGCAAGGGGATGAGGACAGAGCAGGGAGGGAATAGGCAGAGATGCGGAGGGGTGGAGACCCTGCGAGTTTCTGGATGGTTTGCAGGGACCCAAGGACCCCTCAAGCCAGGGTCCAATAGCACACTCGGCCCCATATCCTTTGCTCAGGGGTGACTCAGAACCTGAATAACTCAAACCTACTGATCATCGGGCTGTCCACGACCAGTGCTCTGCTTGTCCTCCTTCTCCTCCTCTTTCTTCTTCTCCTCTCTCACTACCGCCACAGCCAGACTGGACATGGAAAGTCGTGTGAGTGAGCGATGAGGCCACGCAAGGGTTCCTGTCCCAAGACCCAGCCCTGCCCAGAGCCTCCTTTACACTGTCCATAGGGGCTTCACACCCAGCACTCTAGGACACAGACCTGACCTGCCCAACACCCCCTCTCTGGCCCTGGCATTGCCCTCTGCTCCCCAACTCCCGCCCCAGTGTTCACATCCAGAAAGATGATGGCCCAGGTGGTCGCTACAAGGGGAATGGATGGTTAAGGGCATAGGGAACCCGGGGCCTGGGGCAGAGTGGGGATGTCAGTCAGAGACATCTCAGGAGACCAGTCAGGACACACTCCCACTCCTCTCGCTACAGACGCCGCTGTCACCCACACACAGTCTGAGGAAGGGGTGCTACTGAACCCCCAGGTGAGCCTTTCCTGGTCCAGCTCTTCCTGGGGTCACTTTCCTCCCCACAGCTCCAGCTGCCAGAAGACCCCACTGTGCTCAGTTTCAGGACCAGGAGGAGACACCCTTACCCCCTACTGCCTCCTGGGGTGCAACTAAGTGTCAGGCCTGGTAACTCAGTGAATTCCCCCATGCTCCAGGGTCCCCCTAACTCTTGGAGCCCATGTATACAAAGAGCTCGTCTTTTACACTCGCACATACACATTCACTCACACAAATACACACTCACACTCAATAACACACTCACATACACCCCCCCCCCCCTCAACTCCACTGCAGACCCTGCACTGAGCTCTGGAGCGAATGAAGGGGAGAGGGAGGGAGGGAGTGAAGTGGGAGGGAAGGAGGGCTGGAGGACGGACTGATCAGGGAGCAGCAGCTGAGGGAAGGACAGAAGCGAGTCTTAGAGCATCCAGATGTTGACAGCTCAGAAGGCAACCTGGAGCAGCTGTGTGTGCCAAAGAGAGGAAGCAAGGTCACAGACACTCTTGTCCCCCATAGTGCAGGCAGAATGAAGACCCCCATAGAGCAACCAATGCCCAGGTGAAGCATGCAGAACTCAGGCAGGGAGTGACCTCCTGTCCCCCCGTTTCTGGAGCTCAGCTGAATGCATAGCACAGACAGACAGAAGAGGACACACAGACTGGCAACAGGTGAGTCCCTCTACTCCAGGCCCCCAGATTTTCCACATGCCCTCTACACCCCTGACCCCCCCAATTTTCCTCCAGGCAGCAGCACCTGAGGCCCTCCTGGAACTGACTTACACGTAGCTGAACCACCTGGATACTGCACAGGAGACTACAGTGCCCCCTTCCTCCCTGTCAGGGGACCCCCTCAGAGTACCCCAACATGTATGCTGCTCTGGCTTTCCACTGTCCTAGCAAGGACCCAGCATGGTTCCGGGACCCCAGGAGATAATGTTCCCACTTTCTGGAAATAAAGCACCAGATTTCTGAGTCATCAGTGTATGACATGAGAACCAAGCCAAGAAGAGAAAGTTTCAGGGGCCAAAGTGAGAGCAAAACAGAGAGCATCTGCCTTGCACACATGTCTGACCTAGTTTTAATCCCTGGCATCCCATAGGGTCCCCTAAGCACCACCAAGAATGACCCCTGAGGGCAGAGCCAGGAGTAATTCCTGAGCTAACACCGGGTGTGGCCTCAAAATAAAAGCAATAGGAGCTAAAGCTATAGCACAGAGGTAGGGCATTTGCATTGCATGCTGCCTACCCAGAACAGACCTGAGTTCAATCCCCAGCATCCCATATGGTCACCTGAGCCTGTCAGGAGAAATTTCTTAGCACAGAGCCTAAAGTAACTGCTGGGTGTGGCAAAAATACCAAAATAAGGGGCACAGCTCCTTTCAGGCTTGGGGATGAACCCAAATTAGTCTCATGCAAAGCAAGTGCCCTCCCTGCTGTACTATTGCTTCAACCTCCAAGAGTAATTTTTGAGTGCAGTTAGGCATAACCCATGAACACCGTTGAGGTAGCCTTCCAACAATATTTTAAATACTATCTATAATAAGAGTCTGGAATGATAGCACAGTGGGTTGTGGGTGCCCCTGCCTGTAGGGACACCAATTAAGATGTGGTTATTCTTTCTTGGAGGGAGATCGCACAAACACAGAGACAGACATGGAGACAGACAGGCAAAGACAGACACAGAGACAGACAAATTGGGAAAAGGATTCCAGTCAAATCCGAGTCCAATTCCATTTATTGAAACTCAAGGCCCAGCTTATATACTTTTTGAGGGCACTGTTCCCTCTCATAAATATGTCAATAAGGATAGATATATTGAACAGGACAAATAACAGGACCCATTGGCAGGTGAGTTGGAATGTGCAAATAATGAGATCTGTCTCCATCAGGCCAGGATGTGTGCCGGCCAGCAGCTTCAGTTTATTCGTGGTCGTGGAAAGGGTCTGCACCTGAAAAGGAAATGGGTGGGAAAAAGGGGACCACCAAGGATTCTGATTATGGCGTCGATTTATTTTTGAAATGCCATGACTTATATAGGTTTTACACAAAGGGAGGAGGGGACAATGCAAACATTTGTCAAGCATGCAGTTCAAAAGGTTTGGCATGTGCCTGTTAATTTGATACAAGTTTCTTGAGGAACATCCTATTATCACACCAAATGCTCTATCTATAGGTCTGAGTTTCCTGAGCCAGAAGAGTGTGACCTTATGGTTCTTTTGATCTGTGTCAACTCATGGCCAGTTAGCACGTACACAATGTATAGCTCAATTAAAGGACAGGCCTGTTAGAAAATGGCAGTTTGCTACAAGATGGCTGTGCTTATGCCAAGACTGTGAGGGAGAATCTGGCTCCCTACAAGGATGTACTGATAATGGAACTCATCTCCGGCAGGTGGGATAAGGGGACCTTATAGATTAGACTTAGTTTCCCAGGACCCAAGTCCTGTGCCTTCTTTGTTTCTGAAGAAGCCTTAGATCTTAAATGTTTACATTTAGTTCTCAAGTCTGTCTGCTTTTATTATAGATCTGTGTTTGTTGCCCTTAAATCTTAAATGTTTACATTCAATTCTCAAGGCTTCTTGCTTTCAGCAAAGCTCTGTGCCTGTCACAAGGCCCTGCATTTCAGCTAAGTTTTCTGCCTGTTCTTAAGGGCTCCCGTCATTTCCCCCTTTCTTTTAATATAAAGCAAGATTAAAAATATAATATGCTAACTATAACTGTGAGTTATACTGTTTAATAGCTATCCTACATTCTAAATTATTCTATATAATTCTATATAGTTGGTCAAAACTGCAATGTTAGACCTGTGAAAACAGCATAGTTAAAAGGACCCAGAAACATGGGCCAGAGTGATAGCATAGTGGTAAGGCATTTTGCCTTTGTCACAGTCAAAGTGGGATAGACCCAGGTTTGATCTCTGGCATTCCATATGGTCCCCCTGAGCCTGCTAGGAGCAATTTCTGATCAAAGAGCCAGGAATAAGTCCTGAGCACTTCTGGATGTGCCCCCCCCCCCAAAAAAAAATAATGAACAGAAACAACTGGTGCTGAATGGAGACAACTAGTATTGACCAGTCACAACCAGTATTAATTATATACAACCAGTATAGACTGATGACAATCAGTGTTGACTAGATACAATGATTGTTGACTGGTGATGACCCTTATTGGCTAAAAACAACCAGTGTTGAATGAAGACAACTCGTGTTGACTATTATTATTACCAGTATATTAACTGGTAACATCTAGTGTTGAGTAGACACAATCATTGTCGATAGGGAATGTTGAGGGGAATGTTGTTTGGTGCAGCCTGTATGAAAGCATCAGAAAGGAAGAACAGAGCCTCAGATGACTCAATGTTTTCACTTCTTAGCAAAATCAAAAATAAATTTTATTCCAAATGACACGCACATCTCAGTTTATGGCAGCACTCAGTGCAATAGCCAGGATAAGGAAATAGCCCAACTGCCTAAGGACTGATGAACATATCAAGAAGTCAATGTGTGGGGGCCAGAGAGATAGTATAGTTGGTAGGGTAATTGCCTTGCATGTGGCTAACCCGGGTTCAATTTCTGGCATACTATATGTGCCCTGACCACAGTCAGGGGTGACTTCTGAGTGTAAATCCAGAAGTAAGCCCTGGACAATTCTGGGGTATGGTTAATAAAAGCCATAGTGTATGTAGGTAGTGGAATAATGAAGTTCAGTGTAACTTGGATGAATGAGAGGAGTTACAAGTGAAATAGCCAAGAGAAAAGACACATGGACACACACACAAATACACAAACACACTTATAATATCAAATGATCTCACCACTTGTGGAATACAGTGAAACAAGAAAAAGAATCAGTGAAAACATGTATGACAAGCCCTTGGTCCTGGTGATAGATCTGAGAACACCACATTTGGTGGTTGTGGCCTGGGGATGATGAGGATCCTGATAGCAATATAAGGGCACTCTTAGTGTACCAGGCAACAGGAACTACTCTCTTGAAACATGGGACAGGAAGCCTGACAAAAACCCAAAAGGGTTTGGAGGAAAAGCCCAGAAGAAGCCTGATAAACTTGTACAAATTGTGGCTAAGGTTGCACTCTGAGAGGCCCATGAGTGAGAAGACATGGTGCCTCACTCCATACTGAGAACCACAGGAAGAAGACCTGAGGCTCACATTCCAGATCATTCTTCAGAGCTCACGGGCTAAGGGGGCTGCCTAGATTCTGGTCCATGAACAAATTTGGAGACACTGGAGCAACCAAGTACAGGACAGCACCTCCACCTGCACAGTGTGCCTAAGCACATACCTGTGAGAGCCTCCAAGGACTTGCTTCCCACAACTCCAGAATCCTGGCTCAGCCAGGATGGCATGGGTCAAGATCAAACCAGGGTCTTGGATAAACCCAAGGAATGGACTACACTAAACTCATGGTATGAGGTGGGGCTAATAGCAGTGGTGGAACTCCAACCCCAAGTAATATTTTTAATTTAAACACCATGGTTACCAAAAAGTAAGTGCCTCAAAATTTCACCTCTTTGATCTGAAGAGGCAAAAAGCTATCAAAATAAAACTGCAATGCATGACTTTATTAAATGAAAGAGGACATGAGAAAATGGAAACACATCCTCTGTTCATGGATAGAAATGAAAAGTACCATGCTAAATAAAATTGTACAAGAGAGGGACATCCACAGAATTGTAATCATTGAGGTATATAAAATACTATTAAATAATACCTAAGCACAATAGATATGATCAGAATAAGTGCAGTTGGGCACATCAAACTATGTACCCTTTTGTAACCATGATGCTTAAATTAAAAATATGACTTTCCCCTGCCTCCCAGTTAGAGGGGGAAATAAGGGAGGCACCAAGACCAAACAGGTGCAAGACAGCTAAGTAGTAAACTAGGTACAGAGGGGACCACATTTTCTAGCAACCCCGGGGGTGAGGGAGGAGGATTTGGGAGGTAGGATGAAAACGGAAGTATAGGGAGGACAAATCGGTGATGGGAATCCCCCTGATTTTATGTAAATATGTACCTAAAATATTATTGTCAACAATATGTAAGCCACTATGTTCAAAATAAAAATTATATTTAAAAATATGACTTTCCATAAAGGTTGGACTAGATGGCATTTCCACCAGCAGTGAATAAGAGTTCCTTTCTCTCCACATCCCCACCAGCACTGCTTATTGCCATTCTTTGTGATGTGCACCAATCTCTGTGGCGTGAGATGGTACCTCTTAGTTGTTTTGATTTGCATCTCCCTGATGATTAGTGATGTGGAGCATTTTTTCTGTGCCTTTTGGCCATACGTATTTCTTCTTAGACAGTGTCTGTTCATTTTTTCTCCCCATTTTTGATGGGGTGAGATATTTTTTCTTGTAAAGTTCTGTCAGTGCCATGTATATTTTGGATATTATCCCCTTATCTTATTCACTGCTGATGGAAATGCCGTCTAGTCCAATCTTTATGGAAAGCAATACAGAGATTCCTCCAAAAATTGGAAACTGAACTCCCATACGATCCAGCTATACTACTCCTAGGGATATACTTTCAGAACATAAAAATACAATACAAATATCCCTTCCTTACATCTATATTTGTTGCAGCACTATTTACAATAGTCAGACTCTGGAAACAACCAAGATGCCCTTCAACAGATGAATGGCTAAAAAAACTCTGGTACATATACACAATGGAATATTATGAAGCCTTCAGGAGAGATGAAATCATGAAATTTTCCTATACATGGATGTACATGGAATCTATTGTGCTGAACTAGTAGTGAAATAAGTCAGAGGGAGAGAGAAAAACGCAGAATAGTCTCACTCATCTATGGGTTTTAACAAAAATAAAAGAAATTTTTTGCAGCAATTCTCAGAGACAAAAGAGAGTAGGGCTGGAAGGCCCAGATCACTACATGAAGCTCACCACAAAGAGTGATGAATGTTGTTATAGAAATAACTACATTGAGAACTATCATAACAATGTGAATGAATGAGGGAAGTAGAAGCCTGTCTGGAGTACAGGTAGAGGTGAGGTGGGGAGGAGGTAGTTCTGGGACACTGGTGATGGGAATGTTGCACTGGTGAAGGGGGGTGTTCTTTGCATGACTGAAAACCAACTACAATCATATTTGTAATCAAGCTGTTTAAATAAAGATATACAAAAAAACTATGACCTGGGGTTGGAGGCATGGCACAAGCAGTAAGGTGTCTGCATTGCCCATGCTATCATAGGACAGACTGCAATTAGATCCCCCAGAGTCCTTTATGGTCCCCCAATTCAGGAGCGATTTTTGAGCTCATGGCCAGCAGTAACCCCTGAGCATCACCTGGTGTGGTCCAACAACAACAAAAAAAAAAAAAAAAAGAAAAGAAAAAGACTGGTAAATGGGCATTGAGGAAAAAGAGAGAAAACAATATGATAATAATTCTTGAAAAATTTTACTCTGGAAAAGTTTTAGGCTTTAAAATGAAGCAAAGTTATATACCTGATGCTGCTTCATTAATACTATTGCAAACTATTGCAAACCATGGTTCCAAAAAATGAAAAAAGGAGGAAACTAAAAAAGAAGTAATATATCTACCAAGAGGTAGGCTAAGGAAAGGGAAAACAGGAGGGAAACTGGAGAAATGGATGTGTATAAACAACAGTGGTGAAGGAATGGGTTTTGGAACATTGTATGACTGACAGCAAGATTTTAATTCCATATCTCTGAATAATTTAAAAAAACAAGTCAGGACCAGAGAGATAGCACTTCAGGGATGGCAATTGTTTTGTATGAAGCTGACCTGGGTTTTATCTCCAATGCCTCATATGGTCCTCCAATCCTGACAGAAGTGATTTCTGAGTACAGAGCCAAGAGTAACCCCTTAGCCCTGCTAGTTATGGCCTAAAAAATCAAAACAACAAGAAAAATTTGTATAGATGAGCAGTGGGTGAATAAATTTGTCCATCATCATTAAAAATTAAATAGCTGAAAAATTAAATCAAGAATGAAGCATCATTGTATGCTAATGAAAATAAGTCATAACCTAAGGGATAGAAAGTCAGGGTTGTGGATATATGGGGTAAGAAACTCATTCACAGATGGAGACAATGTCATCTTTAGATGCTCTAAAAACAGCATGGAGATTTCCCCAAAAGAATAAGCCTAGGGGGCCAGCGAGGTAGCATAGAGGTAGGGTGTTTGCCTTTCATGCAGAGGGATGGTGATTCGAATCCTGGCATCCCATATGGTCCCCCAAGCCTGCCAAAAGCCATTTCTGAGCATAGAGCCAGGAATAACCCCTGTGAACTGCTGGATATGACCCCCCCAAAAAAAGAATAAGTCTAGTTCTTCCATAAGATGCAGTAATGACACATTTTGGAATCTACCCCCAAAGCACAATCATTGATTCAAAAAGAACATACACAGTCATATCTACTGTAGAACAGAATGAAATGACCAAGATATGGAGACAACCCAAAAGTCCACAAAGAGAGAAGTTGAGCTACTGTGTTATACACACAATTGAATATGATGCCTCTGAAAGAAATCATAAACTTATAAAATATATTTTCTGATGGAAAGTGTCACATGTTATGTGCAATGAGTCAGAGGGTAAGGGCTAAGATCTCAGACATGTGTGGAACTGAGAGAGATAAAAGGATAAAAAAGATGGTATCTTATAAAAAGCAGCCCAATTTCAAAACAGACAAGAAGGCAGAGAGATGAAGTAAAATGGAGAACGACAACTGGAAAAGGTGACAGGACAGAGGCAGAGGGACAGAGGAGGAGAGGGCACTTTAGGAGTGGTGTTGGTGTAGCTAATCACCATAAGCACATACCCTGTTTTAACATCCAGAGCACACATCCTGCTTTTCCTAATACCCTTACCTTGTCTCCTTCAAACAGAAGCACACACCCTGTTTTAATCCCCTCTCACATCGTACCTTATTGACTGACACAGAGTACACACCTTACTCTCCCCTAATATAAATATCCATTTCCCATCTACAAAAAAGATTTAATCTTCTGAAGTGGCTGGTGGATGACTTTCTGTGAGTCTTCTACTCACCTGAGATCCAACCTCACCAGTGTCTTTTACATCCACAGACTTTGACCTCACCAGTGACTCTATCCTCACCAGTGACTTAAACACCTTGGGATCTGACCTTACCGGCTTCATTTCACTGAGATATTTGAGATCAACATTCACTGATATATATATATATATATATATATATATATATATATATATATATACATATATACCACAATAAATAGATCACAATTATAAACTGAGTCTGAAAATGGCTCAGTAGAAATGCTCTCTCCTGAGTGTTGCCTGTGTGTGTTTTTCTACTGTCCTTTCTCCTAAACCTCTTGGGAGTGGGCCGAAAAGGGCCCAGAAAAATCGCTCTCCCAGAGGCTCATTCACGGGCTGGAACGCCAAGGAACTGTGTCCAATCGTGAAAACCGGCTATCAGCAGTACTTTGCAGAAAGGCAGGTCCCCTGTTTGTGATGTCAGGCTGGGAAAAACTACGCCTGCCCAGTGGTTACCAACTGTGAGAAACTGTGAGTGTTGCCTGTGCATGTTTTTCTACTGTCCTGTCTCCTGAACCTCTTGAGAGTGGGCCAAAAAGGGCCCAGAAAAATTGCTCTCCCAGAAACAAACCCAGAAGGATGGTCCCATCCCCTCTGTGGATGCAAAATGGGAATTGAAGGATCTCTCAGCACTTCCATTCAATATGGTACTGGAAGTACTTGCCATGATAATTAGGCAAGAATATCATATTGAGAGCATCAGATAGAAAAGGAAGAACCCAAGATCTCACCAACACAGATGATAGGATGTTGTATGTAAAAATCCTAATGACTAAAAAATAGTTTCTAAAAAACAATATATTTTTATAGTAAAGTGTCAGGTAACAAAATTAGCACTTAAATGTTCATGGCTTTCTTCAGTCAGAGCAACATCATAGCAGGAATGGCATTTGTGTTGCACCTAGCCAACAGAGTTTTGATCATTCTATATAGTCCCCCGAACCTGCCCGGAATAAATCCTGAATGCAAATACAGGGATATACCCTGAGTCTTTCTCCAAACACACCAAGAAAAAAAGTCTTTTTAATATAGAAAATTCTTTTCTATATGCACATAATTAAAGTGGACAAAGTGATACTTAAAAGAATAATCCCGTTCAAAATTGTGCCCCCAGAAAATCAAGTGCCTCAGAAATTCACCTCTTTGATCTGAACATGAGAAATTTCTACAAAAATGAAACTGCGAAACACAACTTCATGACATGAAAGTGGACAGGAGGAAATGGAAACACATCATGTATTTGTGAATAGAAATAAAAAGTCTCATGAGCAATTAAATGAGAAAGAGGGAGGGGACACCTATAGAATTTCACTCATTGTGGGATATAAAATACTATTAAAATAATATCCAAACATGAGATAAATGATTAAAAAACGTGCAGTTGGATAAATTCAACTACAAACGTTTTTGTTGCCACGGTGCTTCAATAAAACATTGTTTGAAAATAAAAAAGACTTGGAAAAGAAGTGCAGTTAGAAAAGAGGATTACTTTGACAAGAGTTATTGAACATTTTTACTCTGGAGAGTTATAGGTGTTGAAAAGAAGCAAAGTTATATGCTTGATACTGCTTCATTAATAGTATTGCAAACCATGGTGCCCAAAAGGAAAAAAAGGAGAAAGAAAGAAGAATTATTTGTCTGTTAAGAGGTAGACTAGGGTGGTAGGACAGGAGGGAGATTGGAGAAATGGACGTGTATAAATAACAGGGGTACAGGAATGGGTGTTGGAACTTTGTGTGAGAGCCATGCAACTCTCAGCAAGATTTTAACTTTGGGGCTGGAGAGATAGCACAGCAGTAAGGCGTTTGCCTTACATGCAGGATGGTGGTTCAAATCCTGGCACTCCATATGGTTCCCTGAGCCTGCCAGGAGCATTTTCTGAGCATAGAGCCAGGAGTAACCCCTGAGCGCTGCCGGGTGTGACTCAAAAACCAAAAAAGAAAGAAAAAGATTTTAACTTTATATCTCCAAGTGACTTTCAAAAAAAACAAAAACAAAAAAAAAAAAAACCAAAAAACTCTGGGCCAGAGTCTTATCACTTCAAGGCAGGCACTGGCTTTGCGTGCAACTGTCTGAGTTTCCCCTCAGGCTTCCCTGAGCAAGGCCAAAATTGATCTTTGAAGTAGAAGCATTAGTTAGCCTTGTTTCTTTTTTAAAATAAAACCCATCAGGAAAGAATCCTCCCGTTTGTGGGAGATGAGACCGACTGTCCAGGAGTGATGGTGCTGTGGGTGGCCTGAGAGGTATGTCTCCA